>NC_080788.1:109089592-109714592 GCF_028018385.1 Neofelis nebulosa | reverse complement strand
TGTCACAGAAGATGCCCTCAGGTGTAGGTGCTTGGTACTTTATCCTGTCCAAGGTTGAGTCAGGGGAACAAGGTTGGACCTTGAGATATCAACATAACCAAAAACAATGTAATTCCAAACACAGAAGCTGAGGCTCACATTTTATTTTTACCCACCTGACCCAGCTGAACTATTACAGACCAGACTAGGCTTTCTGCCCAATATTGTAGAATATTCAAATACACTGAAAATTTGAAATATTTGTACAGTGGACACCCCTACACATTATGCCCAGGATCTTCATTTGTTATATTTTGCTTTATTTGTGTTATGGACTGAATGCGTGTATTCTCTCAAAATTCATATGCTGAAGCCTTAATCCCCAATGTGATGGTATTTGGATGCGTGACCTTTGGAGGTAATTAGGTCATGAAGGTGGATCCCTCATGAATGAGAATAGTACCCTTATAAGAAAAGACATGAGAGAGATGATTTCTTTCTCTGCCATGTGAGGATACAGCAAGAAGGTGTCTGTCTGCAAAGTAGGCAGAGGGGTTCTCACCAGGAACCGAACCAGATGGACTTTGATCTTGAACTTTTCAGCCTCCAGAACTGTGAAAAATACATTTCTGTGAAGTCACTTGGTCTACGGTATTTTTGTTGTAGTAGCCCAAACTCAGACAATTTTCTTTCTCACATATCTGCATTTATCTACCCATCAATCCATCTTAGCCATGTTCATCCGTGCTCTTCACCCGTACCTAAACATTTCAGCATGCATTTAACTAACCAGAGTTCAATACTTTGTTTTTTCTATTTTAAGGTACAATTTACACACGGTAACATGAACAAAGCTTAGTACCGTCCAGTAAATTCGGACCAATGCAAACACCCATTTAACCCATACTCCCATCAAACTATAGAATATGTCCATCACCATGGAATATTCTTTCACGTCCTTGCCCGGTTCATCTTGACAGGCAACCACTCTTCTGCTTTTTGTTTTCACTATAGATGAGTTTTGCCTATTTAATTTTTTAAAAATCTTTTAATGTTTATTTTTGACAGAGAGAGAGAGACAGAGCATGAGCGGGGGAGGGGCAGAGAGAGAGGGAGACACAGAATCCAAAGCGGGCTCCAGGCTCTGAGCTGTCAGCACAGAGCCCAGTGCAGGGCTCGAACCTATGAACCGTGAGATCATGACTTGAGCTGAAGTCAGACACTTAACCGACTGAGCCACCCAGGTGCCCCTAGTTTTGCCTACTTTAGAACTCCCCATAAATGGAGTCATGTAGTAGGTATCCAGTATGTTTTGGAGATCCCATGTTAATTTCATTCTTCTTTAGTTGTTGAATAGTATTCCACTATATAAATATATCTTAACTTGTTTATTCATTCATGTGGACATGAGGGTTCTTTGCAGTTTTCATCATTATGAATGAATCTGCTCTAAACATTCTTGTCCAGGTCTTTTCTTCTCCTTCTCCCCCTCCCCCTCCCCCTCCCCCTCCCCGTCCCCCTCCCTCTCCTTCTCCTTCTTTTTTAATGTATGGGTAAATGTCCAAACATAGAACTGTTGGATTTTCAGTGCAAATTTAGTTGTGTAAGAAACTTCCAGGACTTTTCCCAAAGTGGTTGCTCCATTCCCACGAAGAAAGTATTCTCCACATCCTCAGCAACACTTAGTGGAATCCACACTACCTTCAGCCATTCTAGCAGGTGTCATGGAGACTCACACCTAAGAATACTCTCACTAGCTCCTGCCCATGAAAGCAAAACCTGCCTCTCTGACTTCTCTCCCTCAAGGATTTACCTCAGCAGTTGAGAAGGGAGCCTTACGTTTCAGTGGTTTATTTCTTCTAAGGCCCCAATAGAGAAGAGGACATTCATCTACTATTTGCCCATCTTTCCTCTATGTTGCTTAGGAAGAAAGTTTAAAATATCTTAACAGTCATCAACTGGATCAAGTTGGCAAGTTCAAAGTTATCTTTTGTTTCATGATATATTTTGAGGCAAAAGATTCTCACTTTTAAATCCAAGTCTTTCTCCCAGCTTCCAGCAATATTTAGAAACTTCAGTATTCAGAGAAGAAAAGCTCCCAATATTCAGGCTCAACCTCTTCTCTTTCAGGCTTCCTGGAGGACCATTCTTCGATTATCACAGCTAGTCTGTAAAGCAGAGTTGATGCTCCCTCTTTTTGGAAGAGGGAACTGTCCCTGAGTCCAAAGTCTCACGCACAGGGTTTTAGGACCCTCACACAAGTATTCCCACACATGCCTCTGCCCTGGCAGGCAGCACCCCCTGGCAGACTCTGACCTCTGATGCAGGGTTCTGGTGGCACCTCCCGCCCTCCCTCTGCCTTGTGGGGACAGCGCACTTGGCAGTCTCCCTCGGCCACCCTCCACCCCCAGCTTGCATCCTCTTTTCTCTCCCTTTGTTCCAACTTCGCTCAGTTATCTCATAAAACTCCTGTTCTCTCTCTTATTTTCTTCCATATGGGAACTAAAAATGTAGCCTAAGCTTGCCTGATGACTGCCAAAGTAGTGTGTGGCATAATAAAGTGAGACATCATGAAGAACCAGTGCCATCAACGTCTGAAGCCCTTGAAAGTACCAAGAGATCCCTTTTACAATCTCCACAAAGGAAGCTTCTACTTTCTCAACCCCTCCTAATGAAACAGGCTTTTCCTCAAGTACCAGCATTCTACATAAAAAACCTTTTGTCTTCACTACTGGGTTTCTGGTTTAATGAATAGTGTCACAGCAACATTGTCTCCTATTACTTTGGTTAAAAAGATGCTGCATGATGGGGTGCCTGGGTGGCTCAGTCGGTTAAGCGGCCGACTTCAGCTCAGGTCATGATCTCGCGGTCCGTGAGTTTGAGCCCCGCGTCGGGCTCTGTGCTGACATCTCAGAGCCTGGAGCCTGTTTCAGATTCTGTGTCTCCCTCTCTCTCTCTGACCCTCCCCCGTTCATACTCTGTCTCTCTCTGTCTCAAAAATAAATAAACGTTAAAAATTAAAAAAAAAGATGCTGCATGTTAGTTAGGGTTTAAATTAAATTGTGATACCATGTCTATGAAAAATCATGTAGGAAATGCCAAACTGACTTAAACTCCTGGAATAAGATCAGTTTCTAAATTAGGACTTGCCTTTTTTTTTTCCCGATTCAGTTTTAAATATTTGTTATAAGAATTTCCTCTCTGGCATGTTTTCTTTTATAGAGAAATGTATAATGATACATAGTACCATCCTCAACATCACAGCTTTCTATGTAGCATTTCTACCTAGAAAGTGTATATGATTACAATTCCATTTTACAGATGAGGAAACTGAGATTCAGGATAGTTTAATAACTCCCAGCTAGTAAGTGGCTGAGCCTGAATTCACTCCTTGGTTTGTTAGCCTCCAGCTGATGCTTTCTCTGCCACCATACTGCTACCCTCTGCACAGCTGAAAGCTTCCCAGCATGGACTGGAATAGGCCATAACTGCGTGATTCACTTCCCCATCATTCTCTGCAGCTCCACCATGTTCTTCCCAAGTAATTGTCCAGATCTCACCAAATTTCAGGAGGATAGGGAAAGAAACTGGCAGAAGTTCTAAAGGAAAAGCAGTAAACCCAGATAGAACTATTAAAAAAAAAAGTTGTGTCTAGCAAAGAGCCTAGCTGTGCAACTAATAATCAGCACCTATGATGCGTTTTAAATGACTTTCACGTGGCTAGGAGCATCATCACAAAATATGGCCTAAGGACCTGTTCTCTTGTGGTCCAGAGGACTGGATTTTCCTTAGTAGCTTGTTCTAATGGTGTTTAATACAGACTGACTAAAAGCTGCAGCACAGGTAAAGACTAAGAAGCATAGGAGCCTAGATTTGGCTACAGAAGCTGACCCTTTTCCACCAGCTTGGCTGGCTCCTCACCTAATGCTCACAGGTGAGGCTAGAGTCCATCGACTGACTCCTGCAGTCTACCATGCTGTTATCCACTTCATCCTTATTTCAGTAAGACACCAGTCCCTGGGGCAGACAGGCTCACTAGCCCTCCACTCTACTCCTTCTAGTTTACCCTCTGAACTTGAAAGGCTGGAAATTCAACAACATTTTTCAGACTCTCTAGCGGCTTAGAATTCTAGACACAAATTAGGTTCCTCTGGTTATATGTATTTGCATGAGATCTAGAGGGCAGAAGTGAGGCAGAAACCATCTTCCTGCCCTCTTTTAAGCTATTTTTGCTGACAATCATGAAAGGAGAGCTAATTTTTAGCAGCATTATGCCAATGCTCAATCTCCAACTTCTTGGGTACTGATAGGCAGTTGTGGCTGTTTCCAGCAGTATTTTTATTCTGGCTTTCTAAACCCAGGACTTCGGCTATGGGAGTGTCTTGAGCCCCTCTTTCTAGTGGTAATCTCCAAAATGGTAGTTCTCCTGGTAAGTCAGACTTGTATTGCCCAAAATCCTTCTCGTCCTCCTCCTCTGTCAACATCATAACCACTAACATTTCTTGTATGCTCACTGTGTTAGGCACTTTGCTAACTGCTTCGTAGAGATCATTTTATTTAAACCCCAAAACAACCCACGAGGAAGGTACTATTAATATCCCTTTGTTCCAGATGAGTCTACTGAGATTCAGAAAAAAGAATTAAATTGTACTGCATCATAGCAAAGCCAATGGGTAAGTGGATAGAGCTGGAATTTGACCCCAGATCTGCCTCACTCCAACGCCTATGTTCTGCCTCTGTAAGGTATTTGCAGGCCTAGAGCCTATTAGCAGATTTTAATTGCCCATACACATTACGTTGCTGAAAACATACCACTTTTTTCCCTTTGACAATATACATGTAGAGGCCAGCCTATTTTGCATCAAGATATATCCAGATATCAAAGAAGCCTTCGATTTAATGAGATAGAAATGCATTTTCAATATCCAGAGGTATCACTTTGTAAAAAAATGTCTAAGTCATACCAGGATAATTTCTCTGTAAAAGTTGAAGAATTAACACCAAAGCAAACACAGCCTTCTACTTGCCTCTGGAAGGCCCAGAGCTGGGGGTACAGACATGCACTTACCAGGCGCTCTATTAACAGCGAGGTTTCGGAAATGGCTGCCTTTGATCATTTGCACAGATAATCGCCCCGTTGTGGCATTGTAGGACAGCCCCACCAACAGCTCTGGCGCCCCTCCATGAGACAGCGACTGCGTGGATGAAGCACTATCACTGTGAGAAACTGCAGATGGGCTGAGCGGAGACTCTCCACTCTGGAGGGGAAGAACAACAAAGAGTCCATTGGCCCACGCTGTACTACTCTCTTACAGAAAGCCGATATTATGTTTGGTGAAATGGCGGCCCAATCTCGACTGCTGCCAAAGATTACTAACGGCGCACTTGGTGTGAATGATAATGGGCCTGGGGAGCGCAGTCATGGATGAGATTCCCTGCATTATTAGCTGACATAGTTGCTTCAAGAGCCGTCTCCATTCAATATTTCCTCTCTAAAGACAAAACGGACAAAGATGTTATTACCAGTGTAAATCAAACCCTCTAAGATATGTGAAGAGCTAATAATACATTTAATATAGACCAAAATTCCCTCCTGTGTAATTTGTGCTTGAATGTTTCTATGGAACCCATCCACTCTAGGCATGAGTTTTGTTTCTGTTCTCTGCAGCTTCCTGATGAATGTAGCAATACAGGAGGCACTTTGTCTTCACTAGAAAAAGAAATGACCACTACTGTCTACTACCACATAGAATATTTGGCCCCTAGTTCTGCTTCCTAGGGTTGTCAGCAATATGCCAGATGCTACATTTTTCCCCCTGAGGAAATGAATTACATTGAAAATGAGCACTTTTATGACTGCTTCGTAAAAAAAGCCAATGCATGGACTGTGGATCTCAGAGACATTGCATGCACCAGGTGAGCCTAGGGGAGAGACTATGCTTTCGGTCCTGTTTATTTACACACATGCTTTTCCAAAGTACCCACATTTATACACCAGACATATAGGGAGGAGAAGAGCAAAGTAGGCCAGGATGTTGACTCTCCCTCAAGAAGCATGCAGTGGGCAATGGCACTGTGAGGGCAAGAGAGCCAGCCTCCCAGAACCACCAACACCTCCACCAGAAACCAGTGCATCAGACTTAGCTCACGATTTCTTCTCAACATCTTAAATCATTTCCTAAAACTTCTTAGCAAAACCCCAACAAAATACACACATTAAAAGGTATTAAGTATTCTTCATCTGTAGGAAAATATCCTATTTGCCAGGCCATGGTAGATCCCTGGGCTTTCAAGAAACATAATTTGTAAACTATAGGGCTAGCTGGTTTTGATAGGTACCATATAGCCCCAGCTGTCAGGTTTATGATAATTCAACAGCGACATATTTGCTTAGTCTGGGGTAAGGATCGCCCCTCCTCTGTGTCTCTACAGAAACATCCACCAAGGCACCTATCACTACAGAGCTTGCCTCTCCCATCACATTTTGAATCCTTACAAATCACTCGGTCTGATGCATAGACCAATGTCTGACATGTAAACATGCTCAACAAGTAACTGATGAATGGAAGAATTTTTACCTTAAAGTTCTTTCACACGGGCACATCTTCCCCACTCAACTCTGTGGCCCCAGCACAGGGCCTGGCACAGAGAAGTAGGGGTGTGATCATACCTATTCTCGTGCCTTCTAGTACATGTTCCTTCTGACCTCCTCTCGCTTCTGTTTTCCATGGTTTCAGACATACTTTGCTCAGAGTTTATGAAAAAAGAGGGATTTAAGCAGAAATGAGACATGATCTGGCTTATGTTTTAAAAGGCTCATTTGGCCCCTGTTTTGGGAATAGTCTGTAAGGGGCAAAATAGGAAGGTCACTAGGAGGTCATTTCAGTAATCCAGCAGAGTCAGGTTCTGGTTATAGTTTGAAGATAGAGTCAATGGGATTTCAGGTGGAAAGGAGAGAAGTCACAAATGACTTGAAAGGTTTTTCACAACTAAAAGAATGAAATTTCCTTTAGCCAAGATGGGAAGGCTTCAGGTAGAATAGATTTAGGGAGCCAAGTCTGGGGATATTAATTTTGAGACATCTATTAAAAATTTAAGTGGCTGGGTCTCCCATCACTACACTCCAGACTTTCTGGCTCCTTTCCTCATCCTGAGAACGAGCTCCTTCCCGCTTCTTGATGCCTGCATGTGCCATTCCCTCTGTCTGGAACCCTTGCTTATCCACATGTCACCAGTCTTGTTCTGTGTTTGATCACTACTTCAAAGACACATTCTGTGACCCTTCTAAACCAACAGCAAACTCTATCACTCTCTCTCTCCCCTTGCGTACCTAGTCTGCTATTGTTTCCCCTCCTCTACCAGTCAGGAAGCTCTTGAGGGCAGAGGCATCACCCGTTTCATTCTTTCCTACATCCCTTCTGCCTATACAGTACTGGACATAGTAAGCACTCAGTAAACATTTTTGAATGGATGACGGATTGGCCCAAGAGCCCGAGATTGCTATGTGATCTTTTTACATGGTTTTTCAAAGGCCCACATACCAGATGACACTTAACCCCCATCAATAGTGGATTTTCCATCTTGTAGACATACACACCACACTGTCCTTCCTCAAGACCCCAGCAGGGATGCAGAGGATAAGATACGTGGGAGGAGGCCAGTCATATGAATGGCAGGTCTTAGAAGTGGCTGGAGATCAGGGCTACTGTTGTAGCCTACTCAAACACACGTTAAGGAGCTCCCCTTGAAAGTCCCATCTCTGAGATTCATCACAATGCACATTAAGGGTGGGAAAGGAGGAGCATCGTCAGACTACAGGTCAGTTATTCACAGGTTAAGCCCTTCCCCCACACTGTTGCTGTCATTTCCAGAAATGGACAGGGAATACATCCATCAGCTTATAGGGAAGATGGGCACAAAAAACCCATTGTACCATGAAGTGCAAATCATGGGTTACAAGGATGAGGAGAGCCAAATGGAAAATTAAATTAAGGTGTTTGAATTCACAGGCTGAATGTACTAAATCAAGAGCTGACAATTCCAGATCCTTGAACATACCGCATCATTAGCAGCACCATTTAACATACTCACACTGATATTGCTTCTTGGCTCCAGAACCAGAGTCACTTTCATTTCCCCTTCTGGGTTCAGGTGGCTGAGATGGAACAGCTTCTCTCCCATCATTCTCTCACGGGTCATCTTGCGGGCAGCATACAGGCGGAAGCGGATAGCACAGGCAGCCACATCTCTGGGCTCCAGCTTGGTGAAGGTGACCTTCTCCTTAAAAACAGGGTTGGGGCCTCTCTGTATGCTTGTCCTTCCCCTCTGTTTCTTACTGGGCAGCAGAACTACGTGAACTTGCCAGGAGTTGACACCACTTCGGTCCTTATCTGGGAGGCCCTGCGCTCTCACAACGGTCACTGTGAGCTTCTGGCTGGAACCTTTATATTCAAAGATGACATCCAAGTCACCACATTTTGAGATGGGCTCCAGGACCCCAGTCGGCACCTGAAAATTGGCCCCATCCTGTTCCTGTTGCAGATAGAGGAAGAGATTAGGAATGGAAATGATAATGCCCAAATACATTTTGGTGAGATAGAGCCCCTCTGTGCTCCATCAGAACACTGTACTTTTCGACTGCTAGCACATATCCCTGTTCACTAGAAGGGTCTGTTTACTGGTGTATGTCTCCCTTAGATTGTAAATTCTTTGGGGGTACAGCGCCTGGCATAAGGTGAATCTTCACGAATGCTTTTGGAATGAATGAACAAAGCTTTTATATTTTGCAAAGTGTTGTCAATACACTCTCAAAAAGCACACCTGACCACTATCATTGAAACCGAGATCTAAAGTCTAAAATTAGTCACCTATACAGCTTCCAAGAGAGAACTTTTTCTGGAGTTCCCAGGAAAAATGGTTGAGCCTGGGCCTGTGCTCCAAGAGCCAGGACTTCCTGCAGATGAGAATCCTAATGCGGGTCACAGACAAGTGATTATTCAGTAGATTTTCCAGCTACATGGGAGAAAATGTCTAGGGTAGAGCTTCTCAAACGTTTGTGTGGACTTGAGTCACTCAGAGTTTCTGATTCTGTAGGACTGGGGTGGGGCCTGAGGCTCTGCATTTCTCAGGTCACAAGGATATCACCATTGGCCTCAAACCACACTCTGAGTACTGAAGGTTTAGGAGGGCATCCTCAGCAGCCACTTAGCAAACAGCAAAACCAGACGTGGAGACAGAACTCGGGTTGAAATCATAACTCTACCATGGACTGGCTTTTTGACCCTGGCCAAATAGGCCACCCTCTCTGTGCTCTAGCTGAAAA
Source organism: Neofelis nebulosa (assembly GCF_028018385.1). Classification (NCBI taxonomy): domain Eukaryota; kingdom Metazoa; phylum Chordata; class Mammalia; order Carnivora; family Felidae; genus Neofelis; species Neofelis nebulosa. The sequence continues at coordinate 109,705,291 of NC_080788.1, read as the reverse complement.
ATGAACATTAAGATGCCTATTTGATGGAGTGTTACGGCGAGGTTTTAAGAGATATGGAAAAACACCTGGCTCAGACCAGACTCCATAAATACCTATTCCCATCAATGGACTGATGATACCTATTTTCAAACATGGCCCCCCTCATTATACAATATCACCCTTCGACAACAATTTCACCCATAGCCAGTCAGATCTGATGACCTCACTGAGAACATTGAACTGAGCTGATTATAATGAAGTAGTCTCCAACAAACTATAAAGAATGTCAACATAATTTGATTTTTTTCTATGAAGGCATGATACTTACTCATAACTAAACTTTGGCCTGATTCTTATTATAAATCAGAACCCATTCTTATTTATGTGACTGAACACCAGACTTCGATAATCCAAAGACTACTTTAAAATATATGATAAAGCACCTCAAAAATGTGCATTCATCATCAAAACTTCCCCACAGAGTCGAGGTGAAAGTGCACAGTTCACTGGAATGAGACATCTTTAGGAGATCCAGGCCTACCACTTACTCCCTCTATGACATTGGACAAGGTATTTAATCTTTCCACTTGTGGCTTTCTTCAACAGTAAAATGGGGGATGAAACCAATTACAGGATTGTTGCGAAAATTAAAGGACTTGAGAAACAGGAGACATGGAATAAATGTCTTCTCTTTTAAAATGCACATTCGTCTACCAAGAAATTTTAGGCTTTTGCAAAATAAGGGAAGCTCCTTATATTCTTTCCTCAGCATGCATTCATGTGAGAGTGCTTCTATTCAGAGGTACTTAGTTTCAAGTGATAAAAGTGGTTGCTATAGAGACTTCTGAATACAACTGACTAGTGTAGATTTAATATTAGAAGCAAGTCTCCAAGGAGTTAGGCTAACTCAGAAATCAAGTCACAGTCTTCTGTTAAAACTCCCATCTATTTTAGCCTCCTCTTGATCATCTCTATATTGCTTGCTGGATCAGAAGTAATCAGGGCTAACATCTACTAAGCTGTGTCTTATGCCAGGTACCATACTAAACACTTTATGGTCTGCAAAAGCCCACTTTCAGGCACTTCAGACCTTCTCGGCCTCACCTTTTGTTGCAGCTTTCCAGCAGGCACAGACTGTTGGGCTCTAAGTAGCTTCAGCCTGGCACAGCCCAACAAAGTCTTACCACTTGTCTAGGCAATGCAACTCTCAACTCCCATCACAGGCCCCTATTGATGTCAAGGATTGGAATGTTACAGAATGCTGCATGGCATTCATGTATATAAAGTCCAGAGTGTTGTGGAGGTTAATGCCCCATGCAATAAACTTGTGTCCCCTTGGACAGATGTCCTGAGATGAGTTAGCACAGCTTCTTGCAGTCCCATAAGATCAAGCCATGAGCCACACTTAGTGGTGGCCAACTTGATTACAGGCTCTCCCTTCTACCCTGCTTCATTCCCCCCTTGTCCCTCACTCTTGTTCTCAGGGATTGTACATCCTGACAAAACAGGCTCTGCTTTTTGGGAATCTACCTAAGAAATGTTATCTTTTAAAATGTTCACATTAACCTAACAAGGTAGGAATTTTAATATCTTCATTTTGTGGGGGGAGGAAACTTAAGGCTTAGAAAGACTAAATAACTCACTCACTGCTCCCAACATCATATGCCGTACCAAGGCTATGCAGGATTTACCAGTATTAATGCTCAAAATCCCAAACCTTAGACTGAACCATGATGACTCCCTTCTACGCCCCCCCCCCAAGCCTCTCACCACAGCTATTTATATTTGTAGTAAGTGTGTGGGGTGAGGCGGGAGTAAAAGGAGAGATGGAAACACATACTACTTTGAATTTCACATCCTTTTAGGTCCCTGCTCTTCATAATAGTTAGCAGAAGTTGTCAGCAACTTCAATGCCAAGGTAAAAATATTCTAGTCAGTGACTTATCTCTCCACTTATCCATCGGGCTATCTATTCAGACAAATGCTCACTCCACCTGCAGGTCTGTGCTAAGCCCTTTGAAGGTCTCTGAAACAACTCTCCTAAGAACCCTGCATAAAACAGAGCTGTAGGCCCTAGCCAGGCTCTGGACGGGGACGATCCGAGCTGTGGCACAGGGAAACTGGGCTCTGTGGCCCCTTCCTGGGTTGATCTGAAACAAAGATTTGTGAAGGCTGGTATTTTTATAGCAATTAATTATTTCAACACACTTTACCTATCACCAGGCAACTAAAGGCTCTCCTCATGCGGGTACTGTTAATACCACTAATCCATCTGACCTTCCTGCAAGGTAAAAATCTCTTCATTTTTATCCCCATTTGGCAGATTTTAATTAACTTCTCAAGGCCAACCAGTTAATCAGTAGAAAGCAGAGATGAAAAGTGGGACACCTGCCTCCCTGTGTGCTCAAAATCACCCAGCCACCCGTCCATTGTCTTCCCTGCCAAGCCTTGGGTCTGAAGGAAAAAGTTGACGGCCTTTTCCAGCAGAGAAGAGCGGTGCTCAAAAATCCATCAGCCTAAAGGGTAGTCACACTGTATGTATGACTGGTTTCCTTCTAAGGCAAAAGAAATGATTCCTTTAGCTCTAAGATCCTGATTTTTCTCTAAGATGGGAATACTTGTGCCACGTTGTCAAAACCCTCATAGGTTTAAAGATTTTCTATCAAATTGAAAGCCTTTGTGTTTTAGTAAGATAGTGTTGATGTCATCTGTGTGGCCCAAAGTAAACAGACCTGCAATATGTTCCCGATGCCAGATACACAGGGGAAGACTGGGTTCTTAATACAGTTAAGAGGCAAATAAATCAATTCTTAAAAGGCAAGCTAAGCCTGCAAAGCAGGCAGTTACAGGAACTGCCTCCGAGCCGCATCTGAGGTTCTACTGTAGGAGCACCAAATTACAGTTTTTGTCTCAAAATAGATAGGAGGTTGAATGGAGCACACAGAGATGTCTGGGTATTTTTGGAGTCTGAGAACATTTAGTGCTCTCAACACCAAGTCTTCTATTACAGCTCTGTGAGTCAGGCAGATGGGAGGTTACCTGGCAATTCCAAGCCTGAGGGAGCAATTATCAAGAGGACAGAGTATCAATAGGCAGGTAAACGGTTTCTGTTTTGTTTTTGTGTGAGAATCCAAAAAGAATATTTTTAAACATTCAATGTTATTGTGTGGGATTTGATAGGACTTGTCAGCAGCAAATCAACTGGGAAGCATAAATTTTTTCCCAAAACTTATAAGGTTAATAGCTTTGGGTGTCTCTATATGTAGGACTGCCCTTGACAAGCCACAAACCATGTATCTGCGTTACTGTTTCTCATCCTCAGCCATGACACCAACATGTGGGCACACACATACACACACACACACACACACACACACACACACACACACACACACCTCCTTATGCTCTCTCTATACACCCCAGTGCATCAACTATAATACTTTGGAACATTATTTTCTGTGATTTTTTTTCCTTCTCCTTGATGAGCATCTGGTGTGTATGACAGTCCAGGTCCTTCTAAGAGCTTCCACCTGGTTATTTTCTCAAGCAGACCGATGTTAACAAAATCCATTCACTTTTCTCCTTCCTCTTGCCCCACAAATTATATGAATATTTTATATACATATATTACATATTTCATCAAAATTAATTTCAAAGTAGGCAGTAGACATTATTATTTAATATCTCCTAATGTTATAGAATCATAATAAAAGACATCTAGCTAATAAAGAATAACTATAAATGCCTATACGACAATGTTTGTAAAATCTTTATCACAGTGCCTGGCACATAGTAATTGCTCAATAAATGGTAGTGTCTGTAATAATCACCTCCAATCATACCTCTGGGTGGTTAGGAATATTCTGGAGTAAGTTTTAATTAAAAAATAAATTTAGAAGGGGCATCTTTTATCAGAGGTTTATTCCAAAAAGCAAAGTCAATGGCCAGAGGGTCATCACAAACTAATGCTATCTCCTAGATCTTGAATTCAATGCAAATCTAACAAACATACTTATACTGCAAGATATTCATCATATTTTGCATCATTTCATTTGGAGGGCCACTGTATTTTAGTTTAATTTTCAAGTAATTCTCATATTCAAATAGTTATAACTCAAGATTGGGGTAAATAAAAATCGACTCCACTTAATTGAAACCATGAAGGAAATAAACCAGTCTTCTCTAAAGAACTAAAAAATCTTTTATATACACAAGAAGCCTGATTGCTGCTGGGTCCATTCTGCCACTCTTCTTTTTTTCCCCCACTTTGATAGAAATTTATTTAAGATTCTTTTATTGGTATACATAGGAGCTGTGACTTAGTCACCTGAAAAATTTTTATTTCTTATAAATAAAGGCTCTTTAGGTCTTTGTTTTTCAAGGCATTGCTTCCTTTCTGGAGAAATTTTTTTCTTAAGACATGAGCAGGAAGAGGAAAGCAAGAACTCACTAGAGAGCACCCAATACTCAAGCAAAGAAAGAATGGAAAACAAATAACTTGCCTCTGGACTCCACATGGAGCTGCTGTCAGTAGCATAGGAGTCTTCAAATCCCCGGTTATTAAAAGCTGTCTCCAATTCCAAGCTGCCTTCTGTGGACTGGCGACTAAGGCTGCGAGGCACACTGGTCTCTTGGGGAGATGCACCCTGGTGCCTGGTGTTTCCCACCTCACATGGGGACTGTGAGTGGGCAGAGATGGGATCATCTTCACCATAAGACAGAGTCTCAGAATAGTTTGGTTGGCTGGCTCCATCCAAACCTAAATGTGCAATAAGGAGACTATTTCAAATGTATTATTATTTTACACCTTTTTACCTAGAGAAATTGAGCAGTAGCAACAACACAAATCAAGGTCTCAAAAACAGAGGCACCGGGTGGCTCAGTCACCAGGCTCAGTTCATGATTTCAAGGTCGTGCGATCAAGCCCGGTGTCAGGCTCAATGCTGGGTGTGGAGCCTGCTTAAGATTCTCTCTCTTTCTCTCTCTCTCTCTAAGTAAAAAAAAAATCTCAAAAACAAAACCCATCAAATAACACCTACAGAAATATAATTCTATCCACAGAGTGGATAAACTTGGTCTAGATAACCAAAAAGACCATTAGTTCATTACATGGAATATACAAAGGTTTAATACTTTCTAACAATATGAATATAAAGGATGTGTGCTTATATAAAAAAAAACACATTAGCATTTTGTCAGAACTAACGAACACAAGACTTTGGGGATGGATCTAGAAAGCGAGAACAACAATCTACTATGGAGATCATACTGTCTCCTGACTCTAGGATCCTTCTTTCTCTCTTCCACATTCACCATCTTACCCTCTCCTTGAAAGGCTTCAGTGGTTCTCTCAAGTAAAAAATTCTTTACTTGATCCATGGAACACTGGACTTGGATTCAGATGATCTGTGTTTAAAACCTAGCTCTGTGTTAAGAATTTACACAATATGTGGACTGTCTGAACTTTTGTTTTCTTATCCATAAAATGATGATAAGAGCCGTCACAGAGTCATGTGGACACATGAAATAATATCCACCTGGCAGCCACTAGGTTTTCGGTAAATATTAGCCTTGCTTGTTTGTCTGACCCAAACTAGCCTCTTCCAACCCTATAAACCCCAATTTTCTATTGCCTCCCACCTTGCTGTCACCTGTGGCCTCATGGGCTCATGCAAACACAAGTTGTGTATTTCTTTTCACGATGGTCCCCAAACCCCCTCTCCTCTCATCTTTCCTTTCCATCCAAAGTCCAATAACTCCTGAATCTTCCCTGACTCCTTGGACTCAGTGTTTTCCCCTGACCTTGGTGTTATTCTGTTTTCTCTTTCAGCCCTGCATCATCTGTGCATCCCCTTCCTCTTCTTTAAAGTCTAGGTTACCCTCGGACAGTAAGGAAAAACTGGCAGAGTCTTCCAAAGCAATAGTTTTCACCCTGACTTTCCTCTCAATGACGTATTCTCTCTTTGGTCTCCAATCTCCTCCAGAAGCCACAATCCCAGGATAAGAGAAAATTAGAGATAGAGATGGGATGAGTGAGTGGGATGACAAAGTAGAGATGATAAATTCAGCTCTCATTTACATGTTGTGTGGTAGCAATCATTTCTGCTGTTGGTCTTAAAGCCTCAGTGAGAATATAAGCTCCTTGAAGGTACTAAGCCACATACAAATACGTTCTAGTCTTTATCCACCAGTGGGTTTCACTAAACCCTCAAACAACTTTCCAGGCTAGGCAGGTAACAAATAATTGAAGCATCCAGGTGTGCAGCAATATGGAATAGTGGTGACAGTAGTTTACCAGACAGTTTATGACTCACCTGCAGTAAACATGCAAACTTAAAATTATATTATCACCCTATGCAGACTATACAAAAACATCTTTAGGTGGTCTTGGTACTCAGAGCCCAACTTCAGACTCCTGATTTGGGATTTTGCAACACCATGGCAATCCACTGAGAAGTTCCCCTATCTGCCTTGTTATTCTTAATAATTCAGTGCAATCCCCTTGGAAACACTTTCATAGGACACCATAACATTTTTACATTCACACACTCAGTTATTTGGCAAACACACTTTAAAAAGGCCACAGAAAATGACAGAACGAGAGATACTCCATATGCAAAACCCTACAACATAAAGCAGAATTTTCTTCTAAGGCTCTAATTAGCACATCCATTCCTCATATACATGAACACTAAAATGTCCTATTAAACAGTGGGTCATCCATCAACGTGTGTAGCACCCAGCAGGATTTCAGCACAAAGTCTAACTTTGCCAAGAAATTACCCCTATAAAACTGTCTCATGACTTTAACTCCTACAGTGATAATACCTAGATCAGTAATAAGGGAATTTTCAAAAGCTACATTAAACCTTGAAAAGCTATTCATAACCGAAAAACATAAGAACCATATTAATGTAACAAACCATTTTCTTTGACAGACAAGCAAGGACTGAATTAGAAAAGCAAAGCTAGGGTACAAGTCACAAGGAGAAGGAGAAAGAAAGAGGATTCACCATCACATAAAGCCATCTTCCCATCCTGTAAGTTAAGGAAGATCATGTCACCTTAAACACATACAGGAAAGTAATTGCCTGTTTTCAGAGAAATGTGTCCTAGCTTCCTAGAAATTATAGGCCATAATTATGTCACATAAACCATATTTATTTTAGCAGAAAACTTTTTTGCACTTTTTAATCCATATCCCCCCTTGCCATGGCATAACCCTATTATCCAGTTACTTTATTTTATACTCCCAAACCCTTCCCTCCCACCACCACCCACACATATACAAATACTTTTTCTCACCATCTACGATGATGGTCAGTTTTATGTGTCAACTTTGCCAAGCTATAGGCTTCAATTAATTAATCAAACATTAATTGAGGTGATACTATGGAAGTATTTTATAGATGTGACTAAAGCCCTTAGGCAGTTGACTTTAAGTAATGGAGATTATCCTACATAAGCCTTAAGAGGAGAACTGAGGCCTCTCTGGACACAGAGAAATTTTACCTGTGGATTTCAGAGCTCTATATTTCTCTAGCCAGCTTCAGTAATAGCATAGGCCAATTCTTTGCAATAAATCTCTTGATACATATATCACCCTGATATCACCTTAAAAAATTATTCTTATATAAACTCTAACCCCAATGTGGGGCTTGAACTCATGACCCCGAGATCAAGAGCTGCATGCTCTGATTAAACCAGCCAGGCACCCCAATATCACCTTGAGATAGGTATAGATATAGATATAGATATAGATATAGATATAGATATAGATATCTATATCTATCTCAGATCCGAGGTGGATCACTTCACGTAAACCCTCTTTGACATTACTGGGGAGACAGTGTCAATCAATGTACCACACTAAGTCAGATAAGTGAGACAAGAGAGAACCTGCCAGGAACATGAAGATAGCATTTTCTTTGTTCTAATAACCTCACTATTCCATCTAGAATAAAGAACCTCACTTGAAACATGAAACCTTTACTTTCACTGGTTGAACATTTTGAACATATTTTTAAAGTGTAAGAGTTGTCTACAATTAAATTTTATCTTAGAAAATCATGTTTAAGGTAGAGTGAAAGGGACATCTGGGTGGCTCAGTCTGTTAAGCCTCCAACTTCAGCTCAGGTCATGTTCTCACGGTTTGTGGGTTCAAGCCCCGCGAGCCCCGCACTGGGCTCTGTGCTGACAGCTCAGAGCCTAGAGTGTGCTTTGGATTCTGTGTCTCCTTCTCTCTCTGCCCCTCCTCTGCTCACTCTCTCTCTCAAAAATAAATGAACATTAAAAAAAATTTTTTAAATAAAAAAGGTAGAGTAAAAAAAGCTAAGTAGATGCAGAACAGACAAGAAACCCACAAATCTTCTCTGGGATGAATGCTTAATCTCTTCCTTATTCTTTCTTGCTGGAAAATAATTCACTGATCTAAAGATGAATAAAAAGAAGTGACACAGAAAAAAACATCATGCAATAAAAATTACATTAACATTTCCATGGCATTTGATAACCTAAAATTTAGCATGCAGTTATCCCTTCCTATGAAAATCCTGATTTTCTTCAAAATCTACAAATAATTTACTGCATTATCCAATGCGGTGTGCTTTTCCCTCCCTCCAATAGCGAAAGTAATTTTATCTTTTCTGTCACTATCTGTCAAAAATTTCAGAATCCCCAGTTATAATTGAGGTTATTGCTAATTCCAGAAAGGGTAAGTTTGGAATGGTTGTCAGAACTCTCAGAAAAGGAGCCATTTGTATAAATCAGAAACTAGACATTTGGGCTTCTGGGAAACGGGGCCATTAGCTTTTGAATGCAACACACTGCTCCCAGGGAATCAACTGCTATTAACTTTCATTAGCTAACATTTGCCCTCCTGGTGGAAGAGGGGAAGGCTGTGATGTAACACCAGCAAAAGAGAAAACAAGAGGGGGAGTAACGAAATGATGGAGGGCAGTAGCTACCGCTACCATGCTTTGGTTACATCACGCATTTATTTTTTCTCTTACCTTGGGCTAAAAGGAATAGCAATAAAATATGTTATGTGGCTCATATCAGTAAGTAAAAATTACATGGTGGATAGCAAATTGTTATATTTCTGCTGAAGAATAAGGTCTTTTCTGTATATTCTTTGTTGCTGTTCTTTTTTTGGCCAGCCTTATCCACCTTGTCAAGTCAGAAATTTCTTCTCTGTTACCTTCTCTCAATCCCAGGCTCTCGTTTTTCTCTTTCTATCGCTAAGTGTGGAAAAATATGGAAGACCTGCAACTATGCCTCCATTGGTTTGACTAATCACATGTCCAAAGGAAAGAAGAAAAAGATTAGAGAACTCAGGTCATTTAGACTGGGTCACTAAAGTGGACAACGTTCTTTTTCTTTAGCTTTTTATCAACTACAATTCATAGACCTTTGCCTGTTTCAATAGCCTATGCCTATTCAGGGTTCCAGGCATAAAGGACTCAGAGAGATCCCTGACCTTCACTAGAAAAGCACTAAGAAATAATGCACCGTTCTTTCTCCAGGTTATTTTGTGTACGTGGGGGGATAGGAGGAGGACTCTTAACAAGGTCTACCTACTATAACAATTCACAGGCTGTGCTGATCTACTTCAGAGTATCATTCCCTCCCCTTTGTGGAAGGTACTTAGTCTGAAGACATCAGAGAATGGCAGAACACTTTGCTCTTGCCCAGCAAGCAATTCTCATGTGGCAGAGGATGGAAACAGAGGGGTAGGATGGGGGGCGGGGGGGAGGGTAGAAACTACAGAAAATGAGGACAAATGTACAAGGTATGTGTTATCTGAAAAAGGCTATTTGATATTATTGTAAAACATATATTTATTTGAAAGATAAAACACACATATTGTTTTAAGAACATCAACTATTAAAAGAAAGTTTCCAAAAATTTTTCTGAGGTCATATACATATATGGAAAATAGACTCTAGGATTCCAAATGAGAGAAAAATGACAGAATCTCAATGTCAGCAAACAGGTATGTGAAATATTTGTATTTATCAGAAGAGAACAAGATTTTATAAAGCTTCATAAATACCATTCTAATTCTAGCCATCAGTGTTCAAAATATACAAAATGATAACCTAAAAGGAAGGAAGGGGTCCCACAAATCAGGGGTAAGGATTTTGGCACTTCTTATTCATTCCTCCCAGTTCCCTGCATGACAGCCCCTCTGTGAGGTTGGTAAGACCCCCTCTACTCTGTTTCAGCCTCTGGGTCTTGCCCCCTTTTCTTTTCCTCTCTGGAGACTCAGATACAAGTGTAGTAATCAAGTGACTCAAAGCTGTTCTTACGATTGTCCATCCCTGCTCTAGATAAAGGAAGGGTTTCATGCAAATACCTTCATAGGCAGACACTTCTGTGTTATCCTCTTCATGGGTAGAGAGCAGGTGGCTGAATTTTGATTTCTGCTCCAGTCCCACCTGTGTGCCTTTCTTAGATGCTTCTGAACGAAAACTCTGGGACCGGGACACGGAAATCTCAAATTGTTTGATCACCTCCCCGTCACTGTCAGAAGATGTGCATGGCTCTTCATCATCTCCAAAGCTGTTAACTGGGAGCAAACAAGAGCCATGAGTTTCATGGGGGGCCCACAATAATACAGAGATACATAATTTGGAGAAACAGAAGAACATGGATGAGGAGTCTGGATAAAGCAAGCCCAAACCAGGCAGAAAGATTTTAGAGCATTTATTGAAACACAAATTTGAGCCCAAAGGAATAAAACAGGAAAAGAAAGCCTACGAGGGCAAGTAGAAATATATGACTAGAACCCGGGAGGAAACATTGGGACGCCCCTAATTGACATAATAAGACCTCTTGTTGAGCAGGGAGGCCCTGCTGATTTCTTGTGTTGCTGACGTGCTTATAACTGGGAACAGGACATTTGACTTACATTCATTCTAGTCAATGATGACAGAAAATATGCTCTTAGCCTCATTTCTATTATTAAAACACAAAGAGCCAAGCCCCACTCCAGAACAGACCTACTTGCAACTGAGATCTTCCAAAAGTATCCTAGTTTTGAAGAGACACCCATAGTAGTATATGTAATTTAAATGAAACAAAACAAATCTAGCTTATATTATTGTGTTCCAATGCCTTTCTCAGCACCAACGACCCAACTCAAATACGCTTTGAATTATTTATACCATTTTGTCCATATCAGCCCACTGGTCCTTTCAGCTTCTACAATAAGCGAAGATAGTTCTTCCCTTTGAGTTCTTTGCCTTTGATGTTCCTTCTACCTGGAACTCTCCTGCCCTGGTATTTACCTGGTTGGTTCCTCTCTCTCACCACTGAGGTGTCAGCTCCACTAAACCCTTCCCCATTGCCCCACCTTAAGCAATTCTCTTTATTTCTCTCTTCTCCCCCATGACTTTCATGAAAATAAAGACATCACCTGTTTTGTTACCTGATGTCTCTTCATTATGTAAAACAATGTCTGTTGCATAGTAAGTACTTAACAAACACTTGTTAAATATTGAATAAACTGATGAAGATGTAATGCTTTCTCCAAGCCTGAGCACCTCTCCCCCTCCCCCCCCGCCACACTCACCCAGGGTTCCCTGTGCCTGGACTAGTTTCCTCTAGCCCTCTAGACTAGTCAAGAATCTAGCTCATCATCAGGACTTGCCATAGACATCACTTCTTCCAGAAAGCCCTTCACTGATCCCTTATAAGGTTCACGGCTTCTTCCATGAGCTCAGTCCTGCCCTATCAGTGCTCCCTCCGGCTTTGTGACAGATTTACCTATTTAATTTCCAACCATTCCACCTAGCCTGCACACATCAGGAGAGTAAGGGGCACAGCAGACCACCCACCTATGTATCCCTCAAGACCCTATCTCTATGCCAGGCACATGGGAGGCTACTCTGTAAATATTTGCTGAAAGTAAATTGGAAACAATAAATAACAGGAATTATTTCTTAGAGATTTGCTCCTCCAATCCAAAAGTCATATAGTAATTCTGGGGAAGGGTATGGTTGTTAATTCACAGATGGGTCCTGAAGATTCCATCTGATTCAGAAGCTAAGAAGAAATTATAAAGCCATTTTGTAAGTGAGAGAAAATACTTTAAGTACCAGCCTGATCAAAACATTTATTCTCTTATTTAAGAATTGACATTTCTGAGTTTGTTAAGAAGATACGTAGTAATAACAAACACTTATTTGTTTGTTTTTTATGTGCCAGGAACTGTCCTAAGTGTTTACACATATTAGCTCACAGAATATACATGAAACACCATTATTGTTCTCTTTTTCCAAGTGAGAAAACTGAGATAGAGATGTCTACAACGGCTGACAATAATACTTCCAATAAGGGGTAGAATGGAGATTTGAATCAAGGTAGCCTGTCTCTAAAGGCTACATTTCTAATCATTATGCTGAAGAACCAGAGAGAGAGAGAGTGGAAAGAACTCTCTATGCTCACATCAACTAGCTCAATCCCTGTGGTCAAATCCTTTAAACACTCTGGATCATTTCTGATGTCTGGGTCATTTCCCAGATCTTCTCTAGATCTATGTTTTCTGCCTCCAAACTTCCTACCCAACAAACATGTGTACTGGATCTGTTTTGCTTTTTATGGAGCAGCTGGCCCAAGAATACAAGAGCACATCGCTGTCAGTTCACTCAATTTTGTTGGCCGTGACCAGCACATGGTAAGACCTGAAAAGCTAAGTGTCAAAACATACTGAATATGCCAATACTAAAAAAACATCTCAACAGAAAATGATCATAAGGGGCAGTCTTCCCATGTCTCAAATGCTGGGAAAAGCACCTGTTGTGGGATAGACCATCACATATGGGAGAGACCCAGAGACCAGTGGAGCAAAATTGAATTCCCTTCACCTTTAGAACATAGGACCATCTAAGCATCTGAGAAAAAGTTAGGAGGATATGTGCATGGGAGGGGTGGTTGGAATAAGTGTACATGGGAGCTCTTTCCAAGTGTGAGATTCCATTCCATCTGTATCACTACATCATTTTTTAAGATAAAAAGAGAGAGGGAGGCAAACTATAAGAGACTCAAATACAGAGAACAAACTGAGGGTTGCTGTAGGGGAGGGTAATGGGCACTAAGGAGGGCACTTGTTGGGATGAGCACTGGGTGTTATATATAAGTAATAAATGACTAAATTCTTCACATTTAAAGAAAAATTTTAAAATTTAAAATAAAATAAAAATAAATAAAATGTAAATAATCATAGTCATCAATTTCAAATTGAGTTAGTCCATGGATATTTCTTCATCTATAAAATCAATAATTAGAATTATTAATATTTTTTAGACTTCATTAATTTACCATTATTAACCATAATTCATCCTTGATTTTTTTTCTCCAGTGAGTCATCAATCATCCACAGAGAAAAGATTTCCAATTCATTCAACATACAGTATATACCAGGCATCTTCTTGACTTTGCGTATATTATCCCGCTTAACCACCATAGCAACACCAGGAAGTAGGGATGATTCTTATTCCCATCATAGAGATGGAAAACAGAGGCACAAAGCAGTTAAGTAACTTGCCCTGGGCAACAAAGTAAGCAAAATAACACAGTGGGACTTGAACATAGAACTTATGTTTTTAGCCAATGCGGATATCAGCAGATGTTATTGTGTGAGAATACTCGCGCCCTATCTAGTTGTCAGAGTTGGGCCAGGGTGCCCGGCTGCCTCCGCCCAGGAAGTTGCTTCCTTTGAAAGGAGAGAAGAGCAGTGAGTCCACATGGGAGTGAATACATACAGGAAGGCTGCAGTATAAGTGGCCTATGGATCCTTGGGGGATTATAAATAAAACTGCACATACTATTCTAAGTCTTACACCCCAAGGATCTCAGGGAATTCTCCACCTAATAACAAAACCTGCCATCTATCCTAAAAGCCACTGAGTAGCAATAGAAGTCCCTTGTGGTGCTATAACAATAATAAAAGCAATCCCATATAGAGCATGTATCATGTGCAGGCACTGTTCTAGAACTTTACATATTTTCATTTATTTACTCCTTACGATAACACAAAGAATAAGTACTTTATTATTCCCATTCTCTGGATGGGAAAACTGAGGCAAAGTGAGGTTAGTAATTTGCCATAGTCATAACAGTTAGTAAATAGTGGAACCAAGATCGAAACCCAGGCTGTATTGCTCCAAAGTCAATGTTAATGGACATAATGCTCCCTCTACCATCAGCTGCCTCAAGGGAAAAAAAAAACTTTTTAAATTCCTGGTCAAAATTGATACAACTGTATTTTATCACTAAGAACACAAAATTACACAGGCTGAGTTAGAAAGAATTTTCACAAACATCGTTTTTAAAGATCCCTGCTACTCGCCTTGTAATGATTCTATGTCAACAACTAAATAGCTGATCTGGATTTCATTCAACTTAAATTTTTAAAATTGCCAAGTCTCATCTAAGTTGTGTTGCTTATTTTAGAGATAATATAGTACTCTCTGAAACACTGTATAAACATAAACTTTAAACCCCTTTCAAGCTAAGTACCTGTGAAACAGCACAATGGGCATTTGTATTAAAATCTTCACCTCTTCATCCAACTAGCTTGCTAAAATAATAGGAAAGCATTGCACAATTACCATGGATGTGGATACATCTTGAAGTTGAGATTGTTCATTTTACTCAATCACAGAATTCAGACAGACCATAGATAGCACCCAAATATCCACCACCAAAGAGAAGTTAGACTCTTCTGCAACCTTGCTGATGCATGGCCACCTGGCTTCACCCCTTTGTTCATACATTATCAAGGTGCTACTGTGGGCTTCTTGCACTGACAGCAAGTTCATGACTTGGACAGGTACAGAGAGCTAGCTGATGACCCATCAATATTGAATCCCTACCACAATGGAGTCAGAATGTCCCTCACTCTAATTCGTAATGATTTTTTTCTTGTTTAAGTAAGAAGGGGCAGAGCCAATGCCATCTGTATCTTCCACATTTAAGTAAAGAAGGGGGGCTGGGGCAGGGCCACAGAAACTGCTGTTAGGTATAACATTAGTCAAGGCTAGACTGGTTAAGAGTGTAAGTCTGGAGTCAAGCTGCCTGAGTTTGAATTTGGGATCTTCCACTCACTAGTTTGAGACTGAAGCAAATTCTTATTCTTTTTGAACTTCAGTGTCCTTATTGAGATTCCTCACTTCTTACAATTGTTGAGAGAACTAAATGAGATTAGCCATGTAAAGACACTTAGCATATGCCTGGTATTCGATATGCTCAAACTTGTTCATTATTATTATTATTATTATTATTATTATTATCCCCCATCATGGCAGTACCCTAGGTGGAAACCCTTTCAGGAAGCCTTACATTTACATACAAAGGAAAGAATGTGCCTGTTCTTGCAGGGTCTAACTTGGAAACTCATCATCAGGGTTTTGTAAGGGAAAGGTGGAAGAAACAAGGGCTAGGGGAGGAAAAGATTAAGCTGATAATAGGAGTTGTGTCACTTTCCTTCCTCACTATCCTTTTCCCCAAGTTTGGAGGTGGAGCACTCTATGAGTTGGCAATGCTGTCTGGCTGTGGGCAGTGCTCAACACCTGCTTATTTTCTTGTTTCTTTTAAGGCAACAAAACTACCAACTGGTGATACAAAGGGAGGATTTCTTAAGCCTGTCTGCTGCTATTTTACAGATGGAGTTAGAATTTATAAATGATCAGTGTAGCTCCAAGCTTATTAATTCCTTCCCACCCACACAAGAGCAATTAGGTGGAGGGAAGTACGGCTCACATCTTCTAGATGGGAAGTGGAGACAGGTGGGGGTGGGTTGCACTCAGTAGTGCAGTACCTGGGTGTTACTTTTAGCTACAATTGCAGGAAATCCCTTACATACTAGATTTCTCAAATACCCACAATGAATGCCTGCCCGTGGTGGCTGGATAAGATTGGAAGTAAGAATAAGAAGTTGGTTAAAGTGAAAAAGCAGAAAGGAGGTTAAATGAGACAACTGCCCATTTCAGATCCTAAGAAAGGGGCCACATTTCTGGAAGCACAATCCAGCCATTATTGGATTCAGGCAGGAGAGAAAAAGATTTTTTATAAATCATCCAGCCTTAACTATTATCAGACTATGTTCTGTGGAAGTCTAGGGTTCCACAAAGGAGCTTCAATGCCACTATCAACGTGGAGATATGGGTGGTTGCACTGAGCAGGTTGAGCTATGCACCCTCTACAGTCAAGGATATTTTGCCCTAATATGGTTTACATTTTTTGTGAGATTTTGTTGAGAAGAAAAAATAGAAGTCCCAACACTTTTTAAAAGTTTGAAAAACATTGATATAACCCAACTCCCTCATTCTCCAGAACAGAAACTGAGTCTGGGATTACTTAAGGGACTCATCAAAGTCAAATAGCTGGTTAGTGGCAGAGGAAGAATTAGCATTGGGTTCTCCTGTGGACACTTGTTTTGTTATCCTGTACCCTTGCGAGATATTTTGACAACTCTATTTCCTACAAAGAGATGCCGCTTGTAGCAGATATGAGTGAGTCAAAAATAAAAGATTAAAGTTAGTAACATACAGATCACTATACTAGGGAAAAGTTACAATATCAAAGATTCCAGTTCGTTAAAAAAATTTTTTTTAATGTTTATTTATTTTTGAGAGAGAGAGACAGAATACGAGTGGGGGAGTGGCAGAGAGAGAGACACAGAATCCAAAGCAGGCTTCAGGCTCTGAGCTGTCAGCACAGAGCCTGACGTGGAGCTCGAACTCATGAGCGGCGAGATCATGACCTAGGCCAAAGTCAGAGGCTTAACCAACTGAGCCACCCAGGCACCCCTCAAAGATTCCAGTTCTGATAACAGCAGAATAAGTGATTTGAACTCACCTACGAATAACAGTTATAAATTCATGAAAAAAAAATTTAAACAAACTATTTGAAGACATAGAGAGTGAGCAAGAGCAGGGACGATCTGGAGAGGATCCAATCTTTGAAAGAAGGAAATTTTACTGGATGAGATACATGGTTACATTGCTTTTCTGTTAAAAGTACCACCAAGTCCATGAAGCACAGGGCATCTAGGACTCAGAAGAAATCAGAAG
Source organism: Neofelis nebulosa (assembly GCF_028018385.1). Classification (NCBI taxonomy): domain Eukaryota; kingdom Metazoa; phylum Chordata; class Mammalia; order Carnivora; family Felidae; genus Neofelis; species Neofelis nebulosa. The sequence goes on along the minus strand of NC_080788.1, from coordinate 109,688,234 downwards.
CCTTATTGACTTAAAATGTTGGAGGACAGAATTCAAAGAAATATAGGGGAAAACTCCAGAAAGGAAGGAACCACGGAGAGAGAACTCCAAAATCTGCATGTGAGCTTAGCTCAAACAATTGACTGAAACCTGAAATATGATTGCATAGGGAAGAATCCAAGGAACCCCCTAAAAGTCACAGCTAGAGGGCTAAAAATCTACACAGACATTTTGGCTGCAGACTATTTCAGAGGAGACTGAATTAGGAGTTTGAATCTGGCCAAGTTAGGGAGGCTTAGTACACACCTTAGGTATTCCATTAAAACTCTAGAGGGAGCAACCTTTGAGCTAAGACTAAATGTAAAACTGAAACAAACTTAGCAGAACAAAGTATGAAGCCAATACTCCATCAGATCAAAGGAATCAACAATTAATTGTGGGCTGAAACAAAAAGGAACTTATTTCTCTTCCCCACCAGGCTGTTCTCATCCAAGATAGAGAGGAGGCACCATGAAAGCATCAGGGGTGGGGTGATTAGCTCAGACTATGGGGATTACACAAAGGCTGCACTATAATAGATAGTATTCTAAACAGACCTGTGTCCGTACTTATTGGACCCTGATTTCTCATTATCTGACTCTCTCAACTGCAAGTGTTTCCTGAACACTTGACTTTGACAATCGCTTTCAAGTTCATGACTACAACAGGGCTCATCCGGACAAGAGCAAGTGCTAAACTGTTAATCTCCCTGACTCTTTAGCTCTGCTCTCTAATCTGTATGCTTCCAACAAGGGAATTTCTTGATAGGACCCAAGTGTTGTGTTGTTTTCTTGCTACAGTGGCATTTACATACAAATTAATGGTCAGGACTATAATTTACTCTGCTGAGAACTGCGGTGACCTGGTAATTAAATTTCTGCACATGCAGAGAAAACATAAAACCAGAATGGCTGCTCTTGCTTTCTTTTCTCCAACCCCCAAGAGCTCTCTATCACTCCAATGAATCCTTACATGCAAATGTGAACCTACATTACAATTTACAAATGTTCTGATTAGGAAGACAAAAAAAAAATTCCATTGCCATGGATACTAAGGGCCTGGGATGGATAACTAAGGCTGAGAGAGATAATGGACAGATCTTGAGATGTGCAGGTGTTGTGAGTTTTTGAAATTCTAGCCATTCATTCCACTCACTCTTCGTCTTATCCCATGCTGCAAATCATTCTCAAGGCAGTTTCCAAAGTTATTGTTTTATCTTGCAACAGAGCCCAGTCAGGCTACTGGGATAATATCTATAAGGCAGTTTCAAACTCTCCCCAGCACTGAATCTACAGTAAATATATCCAAATATATCATGATAACTGAAAAGGCATGGACTGAAAATGCTCACTTGGCTAAGAGCTTTTTTAGAAGAAAACTAAAAGCCATATTCCAAGAAAAGTCACAAAATTCATACCTCATATATTCAGTGGTGGTATGCATATATTGGAATAGCAGCCCTCAATGATGCCACTGATAAAATCAGATAATGAATAACTTTTCTCCATTTGCAGAACAGTTGATGGAAAATTTTCTAAATGTTTGACTTTTCCCATAAAGGTTCTGTCCCTTGGGTTCCTGTTACCACACATAGGCTGACAAGCACAAGCAAGTAAAAAAAAAAAAAAAAAAAAAAGTGGAAATAGTTAATCATGCTTCTTTCCTCAGCTTGTTTTGTCATGGATGTGCATGCTCCTGCCTGTGATTGTTACATGGCTTATATCATCTAGTCATAGTTCCATTGGCAAAATAATTCCTGCTTTGTGATGAAAATAAATACATTAAAATTTCATGGGGTGCCACAAAAATCACATCCATCTTTGGCATTGAACCACCTGAACAAAGCTGGCACCACTGAATTAGAAATGTTGCCCTGGGTATAATAATGTCCCTTGTTCCATCCATATTCTTAATTGTCACGTAGAGCTTACCTTCTGATATTTATCTTACTTACATTTTCTAAGTGGGTTTATGTAGCTCTAGTTCCTCTAACATGTTTCAAGGAATTTGGGGTCTTAATTCATTGTTCTCTACTGTATCCCCTTAGTGTCTAACATACTGCTAGGATAAAAGGTCCTTCAAAAATGAATAAACAAATTAATTTTAAATTAATACAATAGTGTATTGGGCAGGTTATCTAGAGAAGCACAGCCAATAGGGGAGATATGTGTATTTATACTTATATTTATTTATATATGTATTTATATTTATTTGTATTTTTATTATAAGGAATTGGCTCATATAATTATGGGGCTGACAATTTCCAAGATCTACAAGTGGCAAGCTGGAGACCCAGGAGAACCAGGGGTCTAGTTCCAGGCTGACTGAAGGCCTAAGAATAAGGAAAGCCAATGGTGTACGTTCTAGTCCAAGACCAGAAGAAGACCAATGTTTTTGTTCAAGCAGACAGGCAGACAAAGTTCTCTCTTACTCAGCTTTTCTCTTCTATTGAGGTCTTCAATTGATTGGATGAGGCCCACCCACATTAGAGAGGGCAATTTGCTTTACTCAGTCTACCATTTCAAATGTTAATCTCATTCATAAACATCCTCCCAGATACACCCAGAATAATATTTGATCAACTATTTTGGCACCTCATGGCACAATCATATGACACACAAAATTAACCATCACAAATATCAGATAAAAGCCAAATGCAAAGCAGGAAGAATGCCAAAAAGAAGCAGGTCATGTACAGGTTTTTATCCCAGCACTGACACTTCCCAGTTGGGTGATCTTGCATGAACCTTAGTTTATTCACCTTTAAAAATCAGACCAACTTTCTGTTCTGGCTATATGGAAGCCTGAGGACATATAGAACCCCTTTCTGCCACAAACTCATAGAAGCACTGATAAAATTAGAAAGACACCTGGTATTAACCCAGAGGAGTAACCAACTTGTTTGGCTGATATCTAGGATATCAACGGCTTTGGGTTCATGCAAGGGTAGAATAAGGATGCTAGCATAAAACTACTACTCTTTAATAAAGGCTGCCCTTTCTATGAAAAGGGGACTAGTAAATTTCATCTAACAGTTTGGACTTAGAGAAGTAGCAAGGAAGCTTACTATCTATTGGGGCTGTGAATGAGGAAAAAAATTACCCTATGACAAATAAAAACATCAAGTCTTTACCTCTCTCAGAGATATAGTATCAGTGAAGCACACATATCTGAAGGTAAGAAATTAATAAGGGAAATGGGTAAGCATCTACGAAATCCAGGAGACCCAGTAGAAGCAAATGCAAAATTGCTCTATAGGAATATTTCCATAACCCAACATACACAGGATTACACCCCTCACCAAGCAAAAACACACCCCTTCTAAAGACGAGTTAACACCACAAACACACAGAATATAATACACAAGAGGAATTAAACTAGCTTGAGGTGAAATGGAAAACAATCTAAGAACACACAGTAATTTAAATCCTATGTGGAAGATTGACAAAAATTAGCCATGTATTAGGCCACAGAAGAAGGTTCAAAAACATTATATCACATTCTAATTTCAATATGGTTAGATATAAAATACTTTTTAAAAATTATAAAAATGCTTTTGGAAACCAGAATCCACATTTTTAAATAATTGATGGGTCAAAGAAGAAACCTAATTGGAATAATAAAATATTTATAGCTGAAAAATAATGAACACATCATATATCATATACTTGTGGGATATATTTAAAGTGGTACTTGAAAGAAATTTATGGATTCATTTAAGGTATATATTAGAAATCAAAAAAAAGACTGAAAAATTAATATGATAAATGGTCAATTTAAGATGTTATTGATCAACAGTTTAAACCAAACCAAAATGCATGGAAGAAATAGAGAAGATAAAAAGCAGATATTAATATAAATGTTAATATAAAGAAAACATTTAAAACTAGACAAGATGAAAATGGTCTCTTAAAGATAAGCCATGGCAAGACAGAGACAAATAATACATTTACATATATAATGGACACTTAAAAATCTGGAAAGAACAAAAACCAGTCTAAACAATTTAAAAAAGAACAAATAGATAAAACATAGACCAGTAACTACTAAAAAAATAATAGAAAAAATTCAAAAAGTGACACATCTATCCAGACAGCTTTATATGACTTTTTCCAACTTTCAGTGACCAGGTAATTGTTCTTTTATATAAGCCGTTCTAGAAGGAAAAACTTCTTGTATCATTTTTTAAGGATAGCATAAACTCAAGTAAGGTAATTTACATAGTAGATCAATCTCTTATGATGCTACTTGCAAATATTGTAAACTAAGCAGCAAATAAAATTTGTAATATATCAAAAACAAACACATTGAGAATAAGAATTTATAACAGACATGCAATGAAGTTTAAGTATCAGGAAAATCTCTTAAATGTAATTAACCACATTAATAGATTAAAGATGAAAAACATAATCATCTCACCAGATGTGGGAAATTATTAAAGAGGTTTCAACATCATTCATGACAATGATTCTCAGTAACTAGGAATAGAAGAAAATTTTCTCTACTTGAAAAAGAAAATATACCATGCATCACACTCAAAAGTAAATTTTAACGTTCCTTAGAAACAATAAAAGACAAGAACACTTGCTGTTACCACTTCCTTGCAATTCTGTATTGGAGATCTCAAAAGCACTATAATACAAAAAATAAATGAAGGGGGTATATTGTAATGCAAGAAATGAAATGCCAAGAGATTGAAATTTCCAGGTTAAAAAAAAAAATCCATGAGAAGCCCAGGTCAACCTTTAAATTGTTAAGGGTTCATCAAGGGGACGTCTGCCTCCAATCAAGATGAAATAACAGGTACCAAATTTAGCCTCACTTGTGAAGCAATTAAAAACCTGGACATAGACAATGTTTCTGAAAATATTGAACATTATGCAACCCCAAACAGGGATTCCTGAGAGATGGGAAATAAGCAAGTGAGTTCTATGCTTACCCAAACTGACTGCCTGGAGAAAGTTTTGAGGCAAAGCTAATGGTCTCCCTGATTTGAGGAGATGGATCTAGGGGCCAAGGCTGTCAGGGCTCGCCCAAACAGTCTGGAAGAACAGAGCCACAAAAAGAACTCACAGACCTGCTGTATTTGAAGTCTTCAGATGAATGCTGATAAGGGCATGTGAGGAAAAATACTGCAGCCATGGAAAAAGCTAATGGAAATGATTGGAGGTAACAGTACCCAGAGCTCACACAGAACCAGGAACAGTGAGTGCCTGGTTCAACTAGCAAGCATAGAAATCCTCATTAGTGGGGCATTTGGTAAACTACTCAGAAGGGTTTTGCCTCATAGGAAGGAGCAATTAGCCCTAGATAAAACATTACTTCAGCCCTACCTAACAAAGTTTAAAACCAAGACCTGAAAGGATCAAGCAGTTTCCAAGTAACCTATCCACATCCCAGAACCAAGCTCAAGGAACAGTTATACATCCAGCATGCAACGTGGTAAAATGTATAATGTATGCTATCCAATCAAAAATGTCTACGCATGCAGAGAAGCAGAAAAATATCATGAATAATGAGGGGAAAATTCAATCAATTGAAATGGTGTAAGAAATCGTACAGACAACAGAATTTGTAGGCAAGGACGCTAAAACGGTAAATATCACTGTATTCCATACATTCAAGAAACTACAAGAAAGATTGAACATAATAGAAATACGAAATATTCAAACAAAACTTAGAGAAGAAAACTACACTAAGATGAAAACATACACTGATTGGAATTAATGGCAGATTGTGCACTACAGGAAAAAAAAAGACTAGTGGCTTGAAAACAGCAATAGAAACCTATCCAAAATGAAACAGAGAAATATAATCACTGCAAAAATATGAACAGAGGATCAGAGAGCAGTGGGACACCTTCAGGCAGCATAAAATACATGTTATTGGAGACTGTGAAGGAAGGAGAGGAGCAGAAAAAAAATCTGAAAGAAGCATGAACAATGTTTTCCATATCTGATGAAAAAGATAAACCCACCAATTCAAGAAGGTGAACACATCCTAAGACCAAGAAGTATGGTGAAAACCACACCAAGGCACACCATCATAATCAAATAGCTGAAAACCAGTGACAGATCATCAGGAACAAAACAACAGAGGGAACCCTAATGTAAACTATGGACTATAGTTACTAGCAATGTACCAGCATTGCTTTGTCAGTTGTAACAAATGTACCACACCAACTTAATCCAAGATGTTAATAATAGGAAAAGCAGGGCAGGAGGACAGAGAGTACATGGAAGCTCTCCCTATTTTCTACCCAATTTTTTTTATCAACCTAAAACCGTTCTAAAAATAGTCTATTAATTTTAAGTAGTCAAAGGGGGGAAAAAAGACACTTGAACAGAGGAGTATAGATAAGGACAGTGGGGTTCTCACTGTGAAATCTCACAGTGAAGAAATAGTTTTAAAGGGTTGAAAGAAAAACACTGACAGAATTCTATACCCAGAGAAGATATCTTTCAAGAACAAAGGGAAAATAAAGACTTTTCAGAAAGAATTCATCACAACAAAACAAGAATGTTAAAAGAAGTCCTTCAAACAGAAAAGGGATATAAATGTGCATCTATACAACAAAATGAAAAGCCGAGCACCCGCTATGTGGGGAAATACATAAAAACTTGGGTTCTTAGTATTAAAATTTCTTTTAAAAAGAAGTAACACACTTTTATATGTGTTATACTATACAGGTGTTTTGACCTTCTAGAATATTTCCCCTCTGTTTTGGTAATGACATCTTTACCAAAGATTTTCTTTTGAGGAAAACCACTCCTCTCCAAATTTCAATCCACGAGGTTGGAGTGAGGATGACCCCATATTCCTTCATTTTAGCATAGGCAAACAACTTGAATTTGGTCAATGGCAGCTGGCCCCGGGACTTTGCTGGAAATATTGAAAAGGAGCACTCCTACTCCTCCAGCTGGGGTTGATAATCTAATAGGATGTAAGCCTGTATCCACCTCAGAAAGAAGCTAATGCAGAAAAAAGCAGAACCAACAGTTGTACATTCCTAATACCCATTGTGAACAGGAGCCAATCATTCCTGTATACAGAATAATTCACTAGCCTTTTCATATGAGCCAATAAACTATTGTGTGCACATGCATGTGTGTGTTTAAGCCCCTTTTGAATTTTCTGTTACTTGCACTCAGAAGGATTGTGCCTAATACATTAGTAAAGTGTAAAGACTATTATAGGTGACAGTGAAGAGATCTCCATTTTGGATCTGCCTCTTTCAACGCAAAATTATAAAATCTTGGCCAAGGAACTTTATCTCTCTCTTCTCTGAATTCCTACAATAAATGCTATCTGCATAATTCATTAAGCAAATAAGTATGTACTGCTTCATGATAGGTTTTCTCTCTTGGCTAGCTATTTAAGTCCTTATTAATATTTTATTTATTTAGTCTTGCTTCCCCAACCAGATTATATGTCCTTGACTCCTCACACATAGCTGATGCTGCTCCCCTGAACCCAAATACACACAGAGCACACCTAAGATGAGCCAGCTGATCTTTTAGGGCTCTCTCAGTTTAAAACAAACTCATGATTCTATAAGAATCCCGTGGCCCCGAATATCGTGACTGTTCTCTGATTCTACAGCATTTTACTCACATTGACAAAGCTGTCTCATGGCTTATCCCCAAAAAACCATGAGTTACTGGAAGCAGAGTCCACTCTAGGACTTTATAGCCCCCAAAATGGAGCATAGGGGCCTTGACACCATCCACATACTGAAAGAATTGTTTGAATTGAACTGAAATCTATTCAAATTTCCCTTTACATCCAGATGTATTCTCTTTCACCAAAGAAGAAAAGAAGTGAAGAGCAGAGAATTAGAAACAAAAGACCCAAGTTTTAGGTTCTGCCACTTGTTAGCTGTGGTTTACCACTTGTTACTCAACTTCTCTGAGCTTGTTTTTTCCATACAAATGGAAACAATGATTCTTTACTTTTTAAGGTTACTGTGAGCAGCAAAAGCAATAATTTATAGGCAAATAAGGACTCCAAACAACATTTATTAAACATTATAATGCACTGATTACATTACATATAATATCCCACTGAAAACACAATACCATAACATAATAGGTAGCTATGGTATCGTCACTGGACAGATAAAATTACTAATGTTCCCAACTGTTAAGTAATGTATAGACTCTGACTCCCAAGTCCATATTCCCTCCATCACATTATTTTACTTGGTAAATACAAAAGTTATATGCAAATAACAGGTGTTCCATTCCCCAGGTGTCAGAAAACTATGAAATACAATAGTCTGTGCCTCAAAACCAAAATGACAAAGAACAAAAGAAAATCAGAGTGGGACCCAGAGTCCCCGCTTATGCATAGTGGGTAGGATTGGCAAAATCATGGAGCATGTGCCATTACAATTTTTTCCTTCTTACCCAGAGCAGAGGATAGTCACTGGATGCGACACTCTTGCCTGATAAGCTTGTGTGTGGTTTCAGAATCTGCAAACATCATTCCAAACAGCAAAATCCACCCATCACAGCTACCTGCAAGAGGAAGCTACTGGCCATACTTGGGCCCTGTAAAGACCCTGCCTCTATCATGTTCAGAGACTGCAGAGCAGAGTTATAGCCAAGCCTGGAAGCACGATAGAAAAAAGAAGAGTATGGAAGAAAATTCATTCATTTAAAAGTCCATCTGCTTAATAAACAGTATGGACCCTATGACATGCCAGGCCCTGGGGCTGATGTCAGCATATAATGGTGAACAAACTGTCCACCAATCAGCAAATGGATAAAGAAGATGTGCTATATATACAATGGAATATTACTTATCCAAAAAGAAGAATGAAATATTGCCATTTGCACATGGATGGATCTAGAGAGTATAATGCTAAATGAAATAAGTCAGTCCGAGGAAGACAAACACCATATGATTTCACTCATATGTGGAATTCAAGAAACAAAACAAGTGAGTGAAGGGGAAAATGAGACACAGGGAAATCAAAAAACAGACAATTATAGAGAACTGATGGTTATCAGAGGGGAGGGGGGAGGGGGTGGGTTAAGTAGGGGATGGGGATTACGGTAATGGCAGCACTTGTCATGATGAGCAGGTGATGTATGGAATTGTGGAAACACTATGTTCTACACCTGAAACTAATATGACACTGTATGTTAATCAACTGAAATTAAAATAAAAAGCCATACACACACAAAAAAAACCCAGATGCTGGCCCTCACCTGGCAGGCAGAAAAAGTAGGCTCAAGCAAGCAAGCAAAAACGGCCTCGATGGGTCAGTATTGATACTGCCAGGTCCATTGCTGGAACACTTGGGGCTAGGTATATTTCAGAATTGGGGTTTGCTTGGATTTTAAAAAGCCAGTATGGCGCACATACACTATACCATTTAACAATGCAGTGGAGTCTGGAGCAACACCTTGTAATAAAATGCATTAATAATTAAAACATGAATATTGACTCTGAGAGATGAGTAAAGGCTCTAAATCACCTCAGTTCATCCCCAGCCTTATGAAACAACCCCAGTTTCTGATGTCTTTGATTTTAGAATTTAGGACAAGGGCTTGGACACTTGTATGAAGGCTAATGTTGAAAATATCAGTTGAAGACAAAAGCTAATTTTACATATCTAATTTCTAGAAGAGACATCACAAGACATATGCTGGTATTTAATAAAGCTATGGAAATCTTTTCTCCCACAAGATTTATTGATAAATTAGTATTTTTTTTAAGATGCAGAACCTCAGAAATTCTAAAATTCTTATTTTAAAATATTAAAGAAGCCCATTTGTAGGATAATATCCAGTTCTAGGTCTAGAGATAGCACAGAGGAGGTAAGGAAATTTCACAAACACAAAGGGAATCCTAGAAAATTGAAAGGAATTTGTGGACAGGGCTCCGGCCATAACTAGGCTGGAGCAGCAAAAAGTTTATGCTCCTGAAAAATCACTTAATGTAGGGACTAGTGTTCTCAAAGCATCTCACACTTGCCTTTGTAGCTCAGAGGCAAAGGTGTCTAAGAAGGGCACTGACTTATCCCTGTTGCTGCACACACAGATGTTATTTAGTCCTACTTGACTACTCCCCCACAGAAGGTGACACCACTGAGGACATTCCTTCCCTAGTCTTCCACAGCAAAGCAGCCCCAAGACCCCCACCCTCCACCCCGGTCCTTCCTGCTCATCTCTGGGCACCAGTGTTTAGGGTTCCACCCTGAGCACTTTGCTCAGTACACATGCTCTCCCTGCAAACCCCCCATAGCTGCAGCTACCACATCCACAATGATGACCAGTAAAACATCTCCATCAGCGCTCTTTACCAGCTCCACATTAACGTACTCAACATCCGCCTCTAGGCCGGCTTTCCGCACAACCCCTGCCCTGCCCATCCTGCTCGCGGCTTCCCCAATCTGTTATCTTTTTCCTTTATTCTCAACCTTCTGCCTCTGTGCCCACAATGACCTCTGCCTGCCCCCAACTTTGATGCCCAATTCAACCTCATTCCTCAAAGTGCTTCCGGCTTCATATCCTGCAGGATCTATTTCCCACCCCCCAAAAGCCAAACCTGAACCTTTCTCTTATTCTTGCTCTCCTTGCCCTCCATGCGTACCCCTATGGAAGCACTTCTCAAAATCATTTCAAACTCTCCATTTACTTGTATGTGCTCTGTCTAGCCTGATGCCTCCTTAAAAGTGGGAGCAGAGTCCCTATGTCTGCATCCTCAGAACCATGACAGTGTAGGGTTAGGCCCAAAACAACTGCTCAATAACTATTTACTGATTGAGAGCACTAATTAATCAGCCCCATCCCACTGCTGTGTGTGTGGGGGAGTTGGAACCCCAAAAGCACCTATCACCATAATCAGGCACAGAGTGGGTGCTTAACACAGATGTGCTGAATGAATCAGTTGTATATTTTATTAGCATTTATAGGACTCTGTCTTGTATTGATTAAATGAGCTTTTGTGATCTGGACTTGAGCCCCAACTTTTAAAGGAAAATGTCTCTCAGGTTCCAAACAGCTTACAAAGGCCCCCTTGGAACACACCTCCTTGGGAAGTGGGAGCTGTATGTACAATAGGGACACACTGTTTATAAAAGTTAGCTTCTATTAATCTATTTTAATTTTTCACTAAACCAGGGTGCCTGAGTGGCTCAGTTGGTTAAACGTCCGACTTCAGCTCAAGTCATGATGTCACAGTTCCTGAGTTCGAGCCCCACGTTGCGCTCTGTGCTGACAGCTCAGGGCCTGGAGCCTGCTTCAGATTCTGTGTCTCCCTCTGCACCCCCCCGTTCATGCCTTGTCTCTCTCTGTCTCAAAAATAAATAAACATTAAAAAAATAATTTTTCACTAAACCTGTCAATGGACAGCTACTTGTATCTTTAATAGAATTGCAAATATTTTCTCTCATTATTTCTTCCCTGTATTCTGTCCTTCCTTTCTTTATCTTCATGGGTGTTTTCTTAATTAAATGGATTCAACCTTGTTAGGATCTATTATGTGATTTAAAAAATGAACAGAATCATCTGACTAAATAATTACGACAAGGTAAAAATCAAGGCTGTGTACAGCACAAATGGAAAGAATTCATATTTTCAAAAATAAGATACTGAAGAATTTGGGTTATGGGCCCTTGGAACTACTTAATGCTGAGTTCTAGAACATATGCTAAAACTGATCATGATGCAAATTGGATTTAAGGAGACTACCACGTCTAGCAATATGCAGAATAACCTGCATGGGGAACCAGATGCCAAAAGTGCCCTTGAAGATTTGATCCTCAAATCAAAAATTACCCACTGTCTACACGAGAAAAGCACATGTGCATGCATGTGTGCGCACACACATGCACGCACACATACACACACAGGACACTTCAAAAAACATTGCATCTGTCATTGCTGAAAAAGGAATTGCCTCAAGGCAAACTGAAAAAACCTGTGGTCTGCAGGTATGACGTTCAGTCAATCCCACCATTGACAGTAAAACTTTTGTCATTTGCCAGAAGATGTCTACGTGGAGTAGTTTTCATTTTATTTTGTTTGTGAGGAGGGTTATTTTTTACACAACTTTACAAAGATATAATTCACATAACACATAATCCACCAACTTTAAGTGTGCAGTTCAGGGGTTCACAGAGCTGTGCAACCATCACAATTTTAGATCATTTTCAACATCCCAAGAGAAAACCTTCACTCTCTTTCCCATCACCCTTCCACCACCAATCACCTTATTCTCCCCAACCCTAGCCAGCCATTTATCTACTTTCTGTCTCTATGGATTGGCCTGTTCCAGACATTTCATATAAAGGGAGCCATATAATATGTGTTTTTTGTGACTGCTTTCTTTCCATCAGCATAATGTTTTCAAGGTTTAACTCTGTTGTAGCATGAATTAGTACTTCATTATGCCCAAATATATTCCACTGTATGACTATACCACATTTGTTTATCTATTCAGTTGATGGACATTTAGGTTGTTTTCATTTTTTAGCTGTTACAAATAAAGCTGTTATGAACATTCAAGGGTCAGATTTTGTGTGGAGATATGTTTTCACTTCCACTGGATACATGCCTAGGAGTGGGATTGCTGGGTCATAGGCTAACAACTCCACGTTACCAAAGAGGCTGCACCATTCTGCGTTCCCACCAGCAGTGTATGAGGGTCCCAATTTCTTCATGTCCTCACCAACACTTGTTATTACCCATCTTTTTTATTATAGCCAATTCTGGTGGGTGTGAGGTGGTGTCTTATTGTGATTTTAATTTGCATTTCCCTGATGGCTAATGATGTTGAGCATCCTTTCATGTGCTGATGGCGATTTATACACCCCCTCTGAAGAAATGCTTATTTAGGTCCCTACCCATTTTTAAGTGGGATATTTTCATTTTATTGAATTGTAAGAGTTGTAAGAGTTCTTCATATATTCTAGATATAAGTCCCTTACCAAATATACAATTTGCAAGTACTTTCTCTCATCCTTTAGGATGTCTTTTCATTTTGTTGATGATATCACTTGAAGCACAAAAGTTTTTCATTTTATGAAATCTAATGCATTTAGTTTATGCGTGTGTCACTTCTAATCTAATTAGATATTAGTATCATATCTAATAGGACTTTGGCGAAACCAACATCCTAAGATTTATTCCCAGGTTTTTTTCCAAGAGTTTTATAGTTTGGGCTTTACAGTTATGTCTATGACCCATTTAGAGTTAATTCTTGCTTGTGCTATAAGTTAGTTTTGTTTTTTAATTGGATGTTAATTGCATATTTACAACTTACAGTGTGTCTCTACATCTTTTATTTTCCACTTTGCTTATGCTGTAATACACTCTTTTTGTATAATGGCTAATGAACTTGTTCTTGTTAAACAATTCAGTTGACACAGGATTGTTAAATTTCTTCCAGAATGTGTGTCTTTACTTTGAAAATTAAAAAGTGAGGTACGCTATGCTAGTTTATATGCTTTGTGCATTGGGGCACAAATTTTGATAACCAAAACTTATACTTAGTATATTCTTCATATTGTCAAACATTTTACTTCTATTTTTGATGTGCACAAGGAGAAAGTTCAACTTATTTCATTAGTAACAGAATCTGAAGATGTATTTTTATCTCTGATTTCATAAAATGTCTCATGGCACCTACTTTTCAGTTGCCCCATGGTTTTTGAGATGTACTTTTGCCTCAATATTTTCAAATAAAATATTTACAGAAAAGTATTTTTCTTAAGTTCATGATGCTAATTTTACATCATTCACACTTTTATTTCACAAAATGTAATATCTGTCAAGGGTTGTGTTTAATTTGTGACCTAGAATTAGATTCATATTTAATTGGTGCATTTCTAAAACTACAGAATTCAAAATGAACCAACTTATATTAGTACACCTGAAATAATTAGGGACAAATATTTCATCCATTGCAATGACACTTTCATTAGGTAATTGGGCTTAAAATTTTCTGTTTACCAAAATATTCTTTTCCTGAGAAAACCATCAACCACCCCTACTTGCAACATTCCTCAATTCAATGCTTTTTTAAATTTTTTAATGTTTATTTATTTTTGAGAGAGAGAGAGTGAGAGTGAGAGAGAGAGAGAGAGAGAACGTGAGAAGGGGAGGGGCAGAAAAAGAGGGAGACAGAGAATCTGAAACAGGCTCTAGGCTCTGAGCTGTCAGCACAGAGCTGGACATGAGGCTTGAACTCACAAACTGTGAGATCATGACCTGAGCTGAAGTTGGACACTTAACTGACTGAGCCACCCAGGCACCCCCTCAATGAAATGTTTTTAAATTTTTTGATGCATATATCATATATCATTAAGATACATGTATCTTAATTTTTTTTACTAAGTTTAGAAGCTTCTGAATCCATCAATGTTATGTTTAATCAGATTTTCAAAACTTCTGGATAAGAATAAGAGCATTGCTTGCAAACTAAACAGGAATTTAGAGCCAAAAGATCATTATCCTATGTAGATTCAATATCATTATCCTATGTAGATTCATTTTTATAAACTCAAATACATAAATATTTATGAATTCATTAGAATTTGCTATATATTGGATAAACAAAAGCATCTCAAGCCAATAGGTATTACAAAAGAATTGAAATTATCGCTATTTGAAGGAATTTTTAAATAAACGATCCTTGGTTCTTCTAAATGTCCTAGAAAAACAGAACTTTAGGATGGCATGTTATTTTAATTCTTATCTTACAGAAAAAGTAATTAAAACCCAGAAAGATTAAATTGTTTTTACATAATAGAGAAAATGACAAGTCATCTTAATAGCATCCTATATTTCTATGAAATTTTCAGTTTCATTAAGATGTTCAGTTGCTAGCAATAATGTCAACATGCACCCTCTTTATTTTTAGGCTTCTACCATGTTTCTTTTGTACGTTGACTTTCTTCTACTTCTCATGCTTACCTTTCTTTCAGCTTACTGGGTCAACTATCTTGTCACTCCTGCTTTATTCATCCAAACCACCAAATTCCCTTCTAACTTCTTCAGCCATTACCAAGGTAATTCACCTGCTATTCTACACTACATTAAATTCCCTTCCATTTTTATCATTTGAAAATCATGCTGCTGCCTTTTTCAGATTTTATTGTCTGCAGTCTCTTGCTTTTAGGGTTCAGATGAGGTCCATCTTTCCTATATAGGTCTTTCCTTATGTCCTAACAGTCTTTTAGTGGCAGATAAATCCAAAGCCTTCCTCTTCAGGCTACACAGAAGTATCTCACATACTCATATCTTCAGTATGGGGGCTGGCTTCCTGATGTCAAGGATCACTGAATTAGAAGTTACCACTTTATCAAGATTTTCCAATTTACCCAGGGAGGCAATTTTGATACTGAATCATTGCATGGGTCATGACATGTGTCCCCTGTCACCACCTCTTCATGTGATTTAGAGCAAGTCCACTATATCCTCCAGGTCTGTTTCCTGGACTGTGACATAAGGGGACTCTTCTGGTTTCTAAGTCACTTTTAGCCTTAATTCACTACCATTCTTCTCACTTGCAAGCTCACATTTGCCTTTCCTGGTTTCATGATTAGTAGAAAAGATGCCCAAAAGTTCAACTACCTGTTCATGTAGATTAGTAGCCATTTGCCTTTCAAATGAGGTTGAACTATTTTTTCCCACCTTCAAAATATACTGTGAACATCATCTCCATTTCTGAACAGCTCCACAGTGTTTTTCTAACTATAGTGTTTGTGCTAAATGTGAATAGACCTGCAAATTAATGCAGTGTAGCTCACTCGAAACCCAAATCGGCACGTCTCTTTCTCTGAACTCAACTGAACAGGAGTCAGTTTTGAGGACACAGTTGTGTTTAATACAGGAAGGCATGTATTTATTTGCACATTGTGCAAACCTTCTATCTTTTAACACATGGCATATATTTTCAAAGGGGCTTTAAAGCAAACTTTTAAAATATTAAACTAAGTAGGTGTTAATAGTTCAAGAAAATCTGTTCTATGTAGCTTGAATGCTTTTCAGTATTTCATGATATTCTCACAACAAGGTTATGAGGCAGGTACCACTATTTCCCCCATTTTATAGATAAGAAAACTAAGGCACAGAGGTGATAGGTTAGCATGCCTAAAATCACCTAGGCTTGATTCCACATCACAAGTTCAACTTGAAATCAAGTGATACGGCATCTCTGATGGTTATTAATAACCAAATGCAATAGATAAATCATGGCCTTAATTCTCTTTTTTTTTTGCAGCTTTTCATTTTTTTTAATACAAAAGGCCACTGTCTAAAAATCCATGTTCTTTCATCTATGTTTGGCTTCAATCAATGATAAAACACTCTATTCACTAACTGAGAGAAAGGTTCAAGCCACCTTTGAATCTGACTAACAAATAGCAAAATTAAAATCTCTGTAACCTTGTTGCAGACTGATCAAAGCTATATTTTGTTCCTGGAAAGGAAGTGGAACAGGTAGTTCAACTGTAACTGTGAAAGAGAAAGTGAGAGAGAGAAAAAAAAAAGAATTTACAGCACTTGTCTACCAAACAAGACAGCACTTGAACTAGTATGGAGATGGCCTCTGTGGATCTTTTATTTTCCAACAAATTAAGGTAAATCAGAGTCACACTGGTCTCGTACAACTCATCAATCAGAAGCATTTCAAAATTATTTCTATGCAAGGTATTCATCACTTTATGCCATGGGTGAATCTTCAATATTATATGAGAAGATTCTGTTTATAACACTTAACACGAAAGTGTTTATAACACTTTCGAAATTCCTTTTCCCCTGAGCAGCACAATATAAAGTGGACAAAGCTACCATTCTATTGTTAAGAAAATAGATTTAAAAAGAAAGAGAGATTGGCAAAAATGGTCTTAATCTGAGCAGAAAGATACACTTCAGTTTGACTCTGTATTAAGTCTTTTCAATAATGGTCAAACTTTCCCACTGTCCAAACCTCCCTAAAGGAGCTAAACATCCCCTAGCTTTTCTGTGCTAACTGCTGATGCCTAGCCATGGAGGAGGGTAGGAAGTGGTGGTGGAGGGTGGTCACCTACCAGCTGCTGTTAAAATCTGTCAACTGGCAAATGAAGCCTCCTGATTTGTGAGCAATTTCCAAAAGAAAAAAAAATCACAACTACCATCTGGGAAGTGGGAAGAAGATACCACTTGGCAAAAATGTTTCAGAAAACACAGGCAAACACAGAAACACACACAAACACACCAGTGTGTACACACACAGAAATGCAATGCCCTCAAGTTGATAAACCAACAACCCTATTACTAAGCTTTTTCCCCCTAATTACCTTAACAGTAATTAAAAGGGAGATCAGAGAGTCATCGGGTAACAGAATAATTGGATTCTGTTGGTAGTCCCACTGATGACTCATCACAGACTTCAAGCAAACCACCTGTTACAAACTCATGCATAGCTTATCAATTTGCAAAGCAGGTGTGAGCATTCTCACCTTCCACAAATCATGAAGCTTATTCAAATGAGGATTTCAAAGAACTGTGCTATTCTGGGAATAGCATTCCCAAAAGGGAGTGTAACATATCATTTTTAGAGTTCCACATGATCTCCATACACTCATCAAGAATCTTCACAATCATGGTAAAACCACTGGTGGGCATCACTATTTGTTCTCACAGGTGCAGCAGAGAAGTCTGACGTCTGTTCCTCGTGTGAACTATGGCTGCCACAAGTACTGGAAGACTGTGATAGATGCTCTTTGTATCTCCTTTTCACCTCACATTCAACCAAGACTTTGCTCTAAAAGGGCCACTTCATTCCTAATTGTGATATTCAGACTGTCCCTATGGGAGCCACTCAGATGAAAGGTAATTGTGCAAAGCATCACATGCTGCTTGAAACTCTGGCCCCTGAATTTTTCACTGAGGAACAGACATAGCTACTTTTGCTTTAAAGAAATAATTCCCAGAGTTTGATATTGAAAGGTTTTATGGTTTTTTTTTATTATACTAGTAAATTCCACTAAGTTTCACCTGCTTCTTTTCCTTGATTATACTTCAAGGTATTGTCTATATACTTAGTACTTTCAAATTTGCATTTATAAATTAATTTTCAAGTTCCCTTTTAAAATTGCCTTTTAAGCTCAATTGAAAATATTAGTGTAATTCACTGCAATACACATACACACATATTTCAACACTGGTTGTAATTATAACATAAGACTTCAGCCATTCAGATGTTTATGCTTTGGTGACTTTTCAATAATAAAATCTGCCCTTACTCAGTCCTTTCAAGTAATTCTTAATTCTATTTTGACAATAATTAATGTGAGCATTCCTATAACATATCCCCCAACTTACCTAAAAGTTTAAACAGAGAGATGCTATGGGTTAACTATTTATAGAGGTAGCATAACATTGTGGTTAAGAGTCAGAATGCCTGTGTTCAAATTCTCCTCTGCCACATACTAGCTATATGACTCTGGGTTTAAAATCCTCTGTGCCTCAGTTTTCTCTTTTGTCAAGTAGAGTCAATAATAGTACGTATAGAATTATATGTTTAAGCACTTAGAACTGCTTGGCACAGAGTGAGCTTTCGGGAAATGATATCTATTTAATCACCGTCATCACCTGTCTAATAAGTGTGTCATCCATTTATCTGAGGCTCTGATCAAACAGTTTCAAGACAACCAGTTGAAGGCAGAGGCAAAACATAAATGACTATTCAGGGCATGGCATGGTGGCACAAGCCGATTGAGCAAATTCTTTTTTTTTTAAATTTTATATATTTATTTTGGGGGGTGGGTGGAGAGAGAGAGTAGAGAAAGAGGAAGGAAAGAATCCCAATCAGGCTCTGTGCTGTCAGCATGGAGCCCACATGGGGCTCAATCTCACAAACCATGAGATCATGACCTGAGCTGAAACCAAGAGTTGGACACTTAATCAAATGAGCCACCAAGATGCTCCCTGATTGAGCAAATTCCACCTTCCAAAGCCCCACCAGGAGACAAACAGCACAGGCATGGTCCCTAAACAAAAAGACGTTCAGGTGGAACATCAAAGCTTTCAGTGACAAGAAGGATACAGCAACATTTTTTGGTGTAAAAAAAAAAACAATCACAAAACCCGGAGATTTCTCCTACCTAAGGAGTAATATTGCACATTTTATAACCCCAACAGTGAAGAAGTCTGCAATAAAGATGAGCAACTTTTCAGGGATGCACTGACTGCATAAAGTATAAGATTCCCTCTGAAATACAAAGGCTCCTTTTCTGCAGTTTGGGGGAGGTAACAGAAGGAACAGAAGACTCTAACATGGCTGTCTTGAGACTTCTGAGTTGTGTTTCCAATCAGGTACCCAAGCCTGACTCAATGGGAAGGTCATGGAGAAATCAACTCCCAACATAACATCAAACATGCAAGGTCATGACACTGCAGGAATCAAAGAACAGTGATCAGTGAAATGTTACCTCTGAGAGTATTAATTCAGTACATGTAAGGCTGGATTGAAACACAATGGATGGCAAACTCATGCTTCAAACTAAAAAAAAGCAGAATATTACAGTGAAAGAAGGATTTTGAACATTTTTAACAGACAATAAGACATTGGCACCAACCAATGAGAGGGATCTCTGGCTGTAAAGCTCTTCTACCCATCCCTGCCATGTACTCTTAGGAAACACAGGTCTAGAACCAACAACCAGAAAAGAAGTTCTCTCTCCAGTTCAGACCACAGTCCCCCATTCTTGGGCTCTACATATTTTATTATTCAAATATATTTTATTTTATTTTATTTTATTTTATTTTATTTTATTTTATTTTATTTTATTTTATTTTATTTCATTTCATTTTATTAAATATTATTTATTGTCAAGTTGGTTAACATACAGTATACACAGTGTGCTGTTGGTTTTGGGGGTAGATTCCTATGATTCACTACTTACATACAACATTCAGTGCTCACCCCAACAAGTGCCCTCCTCAATGCCCATCACCTATTTTCCCCTCTCCCTCACCCCCCACAACCCTCAGTTTGTTCTCTATATCTAAGAGTCTCTTATGATTTGCCTCCCTCTCTGTTTGAAACTATTTTTTCCCTTTTCCTTCCCCCATGGTCTTCTGTTATTAGAGAATACTATGAAAAATTAGATGCCAACAAACTGGACAACCTGGGCTGTACTTTTGAGGTGACTAAAATCATTTCTCTTTCCTGGACCCACATTGATACCATTAGGTCTATATTCATTCCAGAAAGAATGCAACATGGCCAAGGCTGAGTTGGGATATGAAGCCGTGTACTGCATCTTATGGATAAAGTCTCAGACACTAGAAGAGAAAACAGGAAAAGTGCTCAACACACTCTCAGGGAACTTTCCCCATTTTCCCCACAGATTTTTTAATGAAATAAGTTACAGGTTAATTTCAGGAAAAGATGAGTTTCACGCAAAGAGCATTAAATGGATAGAGAAGTTAGTTTTACAAATGATAAAAGAGGAAATCTACAATGAAGACATCACCATTATGAACAATGCTGTAGAGAACACACAGCATTTAAGTAAAAAATATTTTAATATACAGATGAAAAACACTTCCCAGTCTTTAACAGATCAAGCAAGCAAAAAGCAGTCAAAACTATGAATGTAACTCCACATACATCAAACACCATGCCTTAAAAGCAGAACAGACACCTTATTTTCGAATGTCAATAAAGAACTTACAACAGATCATATAATTGGTCCTGAAGGAAAACCCTAACACATTCTTAGAAGGAAATAAAGATTATTTGTTCATCAAGTTTTATCTGGCACCTACGACATGCCAGGCTGTGTGCTAGTTCTGGTGTTACAGAAGTAAACAAGGCAAATAGGATGCCTGCCTCCACAGAGTTCTCACAGAGCTTGTGAAAGGAAGAGAAAATAATGAGTAATTATAATACAGTTTGAAATATACCTCCTTATAAGAAAAACATGAGTCAGTGGAGTGTCTGCCCCCTACACACTATGTGAGACTTAAGGGAAAGGAATAGTTTGCTAATCAAAAACCATCTACAAAAGTTGAACAAATATGCACATAAAACAACTGTTTGAACAAATGTTTGAAGTTCTTCAAGAACAACCAACATAGGTAGGATTAGGGTCTATGATTCTCGAAAGTAAGGACGCATTGAAGGTGAACTACACATTCACCTCTACTACCTCCTTGAGAGTACTTTTCAAAATCCCAGGATTGGGAACTAGAGGGAGAGAAAAAAAGTCAGGATTTAGAGCAGCCAAAAGCAGCTGAGGCTCTGGGGCAAAATCCTAGGGAGAAACTAGTCTCAGAAGAATCTGTGTAAAAAATTCTCCTCCAGTTGTTGGCCAATTTCTAAGCTGTACATGCACTTAAGACAGCTTATAGCTGGCAGGCTAAAAAGCTAGACATAGATTTTTATCAGCTTCATGTTTTAGGAGAGACAGAGGTTGGAGATCAAGCTCCATGAAGGCAGAGTAAACTTGATAAACACTCTTTTTAGTGAGACCTTAGAGGCAGTACAGATTAGGAATAAGAAACATTCCAAGAAGTAAAGTTAAGACTGAAAAACCTGTCTCCCAATGCCTAAAAATAAATTCTTACAAATATCAAGATGATCCACCAGTACTCTAGCTGCCTGACAGCAGAAAAATTTGCCTTTTTTGGAAGAAAACAAAATTATCCAGAGCCTCTACAATTTTGGATCCATAATTTTGGTATTCAGTTCCTATCTGGTTTACTAAAATAAAACATACAAAACCAAATGACACCAAAACAAAGAGAAAATCAGTTCATAGATACAGAACCACAAGTGATTCTGATCATGGAATTATCAAACAAGAAATTTAAAATATTTAAGGTTATATGCCTGAGAATATGAAGGTTAAATATTTAGACAGAGACCTGAAATCTGTTTCTTTAAAAAGTGAGTCAAATAGGGGGTGTCTGGGTAGCTCAATTAGTTAAGCGTCCAACTCTTGATTTTGGCTCAGGTGATGATCTCACTGTTCATGAGTTCAAGCCCCATGTTTGGCTCTGCACTGTGCAGAGCCTGCTTGGGATTCTGTCTCTCCCTCTCTCCCTGCCTCCCTGCCTGCTCTCTCTCTCCCTCTCTCTTTCTCTCTCACAAAATAAGTAAACCTAAGAAAAATCTTGAAAAAAAAAAGCGAATGAAATGGAAATCTAGAACTTGAATTTGAACTAAAATTAAGAATTCAATTGATGAGCTCAATAGCAGACTGGACAAAGCAAAACAGAGGTGAATTGAAAATACCTATATTGAAACACATAGAGAAATAGACTGGAAATACAAAATAAAAGTCAAAGTACTATATATATATATATATGCTATTTGTTTATTTATATATATAATGCATACCATCTATGTATGTATATATATGTAACTGAAATCCTAGAAGAAGAATACTGTAGAAACAATATATGAAGAAATAATGCTCAAACTCCTCCAAAATGGATGAAAGACATCAAACCGCATATTCAAGAAGCCTTCTATACACTAAGCAGAATAAAGAAAAAGCAAACCACAACTAAACATATCGTAGTAAAATTGCAAATAAACTCATAAAAGCAGTCAGAGAAAAACATATTAGCTTCAAAGGAGAAACATTAAGACTAAGGTTGGGTGCTCAAACTTAAAACCCTGAGATCAAGAGTCACATGCTATACCAAATGAGCCAGCCAGGCACCCCTAAAGTCTAAACATTAAAAAATAAAATTGAAAGCTGACAACAGAATGACATATTTAAAGTACTAAAATTAAAAGAAACACCAATTTAGAGTTTTATCTCCAATGAAAATAAACTTCAAAAAGAAAGGAAAATACATTTCAAATACATAAATTCTGAAAAATTCATGACCAGTGAACTGGCACTGTAATAAATACTAAATGAAATTCTTAAAGCTAAAGGCAAATGATCTTATATGGAATTACGGAGATGGAGAGGAATTAAAAACAAAAGAATGGATGAATAAATTTTGCCTCTTTGACAATAACTATAATACTACAATATTCTTTCCACTAGAATAGATTCTTCCCTACTCCTGCAAAAAAAAAAAAAGACAATGCAAAACTACAACTTTTCTTGAATCCACTAGAGAGAGCTTATCTTTCAGGACAACCAACTAATCCAACTGACTAAGGAAAGACAGGAACCTCCAAAAAGATTCAAGAGACCAAAACTTGCTTACCTGAGATAGACATTGAATCCCAATCAAACCATTATGAATAATTCAGCTAAAACTTTTAACAAATTGCTAAAAACCAAGTATGAGCTAGCATGGGAGCCTACAACCTCTAGGAGCTGCAGACACAAAAGGTATTTACACCCACTCAGAGGCCCTTCTTAACTATGGTTATCAAGTCCTATAAGAAAGACTGGAGGCAGAGGGAGAAACCAGAGAAAGCCTCTTTCTTGGTGCAATCTTGTTGGAAGCAAAGAGCAGCCACTGTGGAAAAGTCCATGCAGATTCTTCCTTTCTATCTCCCCTAGGGCACAAGAGACAGCCACACACTGATCCAAGAAGCCTAAAAAACACGAATCCAGATAAATGAATATATGCACGCGCGCGCACACACACACACACACACACACACGCACACACACATCTCATATTCAAATTGCTGAAGAACAAGGTTAAACAAATTTCTTGCCAATGCTTAGAGAGAAAGGGACACATTACATACGGGGGAACAGGGATAAAAATTTTGACAGATTCTTTGTTAAAAACTATGTAGCTGTAGACAATGGGAATGGCATCTAAGTGTGGGGAGAAAAAACAAAACAAAACAAAACAAAACAAAACTACCAAACAATGAAAATAGCTACCAAAAATGAAATAGAAATACAGACATTGTCAAACAGAGAGAAATCATTTGCTGCATACCTGTACTAAAGACTGAGTTCTTCAGAGTAAAGAACTGTAAATACAGATAGAAACTTGAACTTATATAAAGAAATGAAGAGTACTGGAAGTGACATCAATGAAGGGATATTTAAAAATTCATTTCCTTATTTCTAATTTTTTAAAATATAGAGGTCTAAAGCAAAAATAGTAACAATATCTTGGGTATTCTGAATATATGTTAAAGCAAAATGATGATGAATGGTAAGAGGAAGTAAATAGGAACATACATATTCAAGTTATGTTCATATTCAACTAACATATATTAGTAACATACAGTGCAACATTAGTTTGAGGAGTAGAATATAATGATTCATCACTTACACATAACACACAGTGCCTATCACAAGTGCCCTCCTTAATGCCCATCACCCCTCTAGCCCATTCCCCACCCACCTCCCTCCATCAATCTTTAGTTTGTTCTCTATAACTAAGAGCCTCTTATGGTTTGCCTCCTTCTCTTTTTTTTTCCATCCCCTATGTTCATCTGTTTTGTTTCTTAAATTCCACATATGAGTGAAATCATATGGTATTTATCTTTCTCTGACTGACTTATTTCACTTAGTTTAAAACACAACCACATGCAACAACATGGATGGAGCTAGAGTGTATTATGCTAAGCAAAGTCAGTCAGTCTGAGAAAGACATTTAAATTACACTTTAAAAAACAAAATTAATTAAAATCCCTTGGGAATTTAAAATATGTGTAGAAGTAAAAGATACAACAACAGAAACACAAAAGTACAAAGGTGGGTATATGTGAAAGTAAAATGTTATAAAGTTTTTGCATTTTTCAGGAAGTGATAAAAGTACTCATTTAGAGTAGATTTTATACAGTCAATGATGAATATTATAATCTCTAGAGTAACCACCTAAAGAATAAAACAATATATAACTAAAAAAGCTAAAGAAAACTAGACTAATGCAAGTGTTTGATTAATCCAAAGGCAAGGAAAAAAATAACGAAACAAAGAACAGATAGGAAAAGGACAGAAAACAAAGAGGAGGAGGTCTTATATCCAACTGTATCAATAACTACATGAAATGTAAATAGGCTGAATACTCCACTTAAAATATAAATATCATCATACTAGATAAACATAAAGGAAACCCAACTGTATCTATTTATAAGAGGCCCACTTTAAATCTGATAAAAGTGGGGGAAAAAGATGTAGCAGGTATATAATAACCAAAAAGAATATGGTGCAGTTGTACTAATATCAAACAGAGTAAACACTTTGAGCAAGAAGTATTCAAAATAAGAAACAATATTTCATAATAAAATGGTCAATTTAATAGGAAGACATAACAACCCTAAATAATTTTAAATTATATAAAGAAAAAAGATCTGTAATTTTATTTCATGATTTTAACATTCTTCTAAAACTGATAGAACTGAAAATAAATAAAAGTATATAAAAATAGAACATGATTAAATAAATCACCCTAATATATGATATATATACACACACACACACACACACACACACACACACATATGTGTATATAACACACACACACACACACTTTCATGATATACATTCTTTTCACATTTACATGGGATATTTACCAAAAATGGACCATATCCAAAAAAATAGACTATATGCTGTGCCATAAAGAAAGCATCACAAATTTTCTAATTTCAAAGGATTGAAATCACAAGGGTATATTCTCTAACCACAGGGCAATTAAACTAGAAATCAACAAAAGAAAGATAACCAGGAAGACATTTTAGGTCAAATTAGAAAATATATTGAGCTTAATTAGAAGCAAAATACAACATACTAAACTTGTAGCTAACATAGTGTTTTAAGGAAGCATAACTTTATACGCATATATTATAAGAAAGTTATATAATCACCCTTTATCAGGGATGTACAAATCAAAACCATGATGAGATACTGCCTCACATCTGTCAGAATGGCTAAAATTAACAACACAAGAGACAACAGGTATTGGCAAGGATGCAGAGAAAGGGGAACCCTCATGCACTATTGGGAATGCAAACTGGTGCAGCCACTCTCAAAAACAGTATGGAGTTTCCTCAAAAATTTAAAAATAGAACTACCCTATGACTCAGCAATTGCACTACTATGTATTTACCCAAAGGATACAAAAATATAGATTCAACAGGGTACATTAACACCAATTTTTATAGCAGCATTATCAACAATAGTCAAACCATGGCCAATGGCCCAAATATCCATCAACTGATGAATGGATCAAGAAGAAGTGGTATATCTATACAATGGAATATTACTTAGCCATCAAAAAGAATGAAATCTTGTCATTTGCAATGATGTGGATGGAGTTAGAATGTATTATGCTAAGTGAAATAAGTCAATCAAGAAAGACAAATACCATATGATTTTACTCATATGTGTAATTTAAGAAGCAAAACAAATGAACATATGGTGGTGGTGGGGAGAGGGAAATAAACCATAAGAGACTCTTAATGAAAGGGAACAAACTGATGGTTGATGGAGGGGAAGTGGGTGGGGGGATGGGATAGATGGGTGATGGGTATTAAGGAGGGCATTTATTGTGATGAGCACTGGATGTTGTATGTAAATAATGAATCACTAAATTCTACTCCTGAAACCAATATTATACTGTATATTAACTAACTAAAATTTAAACTAAGAAAAAAAAAGTTATATGTTAGAAAAGACGTCACAGAAGATGAAAATTTTTAAGGTTCATTATCTATTAAAGAAATTTAATCAATTATTTGATTTCTTTTTATAAAGAAACTGCAGTCCCAGATGGCTTCACTGGTGAAATCTGATTAACTTTAAAGAAGAAATAATACCAAACTTGCACAATAAGAGAAAAGAAAAAGAGGTAAACATTGCCCAAATGATGTGATGAGACAGGTATAACCCTGAAACTAAAACCTGAAAAGAACATTACAAGAAAGGAAAATGTTAGGTCTATATTTTTCATGAACAAAGACGTAGAAACCATAGCCAAAATATTTGAAATTCAAATCCCTTGATATTTAAAATTTATATATATCATAACCAGGTAGGATTTATTCAAAACATGCAAAGTTAGTTTAACATTTGAAAATCAACCAACATAATCTACCCAATAATGAATAAAGGAGGAAAGAAAATCATGTAGTTATTTCAATAGATGCAGAATAAGCATGTAATAAAATTTATCTCCTGTCCTATCCCTAAACAAAGTAGGAATAGACAGAGATTTCCTTAATCTATGGTGATAGATATCACAACAGTGGTTGCCTTAGGGACAGGCATGAGGGAGCCGTCTGGGGTCTCTAATTTGATATGTATGGCAATCACAAGAGTGGAAACATAAATAAACCTCCTTCAAGACACATGCACTTCATTGGATATAAGTTATACCTCAATAAAAGAGTAAATAAAAAGACAGAAACTTTTTAAAAAATTGAAACCCTCAATACTAGAACAAGAGTTGACAAACAGCTTATGGACTAGATAAGGCATCCCCAAAACAAATTAACAGACAGAAGAATGTGGTAAATGATAAAGGGAGTTAACTTTACAAATATCAATAAGGGTGCTGGGAGGCTCAGCTGGTTAAGCATTTGACTCTTGATTTCAGCTCAGGTCATGAGCCCCACATTGGGCTCTGCGCTGACAGTTCCGAGCCTGCTTGGGATTCTCTCTCTCCCCACTCTCTCTCTGCCCCTACCCTGCTTGTGAGCACATGCTCTCTCTCCCTCTCTCTCTCTCTCTCTCTCAAAATAAATAAGCTTGAAGAAAAAAACAAAAACAAAAATCAACAGGGAAGTAAGAAATTGCTCAACGAATTATACAGCCCATCAGAAAATATAAATCTATATTTGATGTATATATAGCCCATCAGAAAAGCCTCAAATTAGAACTTCACCTTATATTATATACCAAAACAAACTCCTAAGGGATCACAAAGTTAAATGTAAAACAACCCCCTTCCCATCAACCATGGACAAAGAGGCTGAAAGAAAATGTAGGTAAATATTCAGCTGACAGAACCTCAAATGGTTAATGTTTATTAAGAACTTACTGCAGGTCAGAACCACTGTAAATGCTTTGCACACAGCCCCCACAAAATACAACTAGGAGGTAACACAGACCCAGCATCACACAAGAAATAAATGATTGGACCAGAATTCAAATTCAGACGGTGAAATGCCATGGCAACTTCCTGCCTCAGAATGACACCTTAAAAAACAGGACTTTACATAAAACTGATTTGGGATTTTATCCTTCCTTCTTGACGATACTGAACACAAAAACAATTAACAGTCACCTCCCCCAAAATGGCCAACTGACATTGTATAAAAGCATATTGGAAAAGTATTTGCAAAATATGACAAAAGCGTAACAGTTATGACAGGATGAGTTC
This sequence comes from Neofelis nebulosa, assembly GCF_028018385.1. NCBI lineage: Eukaryota > Metazoa > Chordata > Mammalia > Carnivora > Felidae > Neofelis > Neofelis nebulosa. The sequence goes on along the minus strand of NC_080788.1, from coordinate 109,659,948 downwards.
TTAGGAGGGGATGACTTAAGAAGAAAACCCCAACAAAGAATAAAACCACCAGAAGGGCATCTATGTGGACTGTCAGTAGACAAGTCTTTAGAAATCAGGGATTCCTGGGTGACTCAGTCAGTTAAGCCGCCGACTCTTGATTTTGGCTCAGGTCATTATCTCACTGTTCCTGAGTTGGAGACCCCACGCCCCCATGGGACTCCATGCTCACTGTGCAGAGCCTGCTTGGGAACCTCTGTCTCCCTCTTTCTGGCCCTCTCCCATTCTCATTCTCTCTCTCTCTCTCCCTCTCTCTCTCTCTCCCTCTCTCTGTCTCCCTCTCTCAAAAATAAATAAATGTTTAAAAAAATTAAAAATAAATAAAAAATAAAAATCGAACAGTTCACACTCCAAGAAAGAACAAAATGCCACTTCCCATGAGTGTGAGCCTTCACAACTTTTCTTTTTTTCTCTTACCACCTGTAGCCTTAGAACTCTGGACTAGAGTTTCCAGCAAAAACCCTCCTTGGCCATGTCCACATGAATTTCTGTACCTGGGGTCACCGCCAAAAGACGCAAGCTACACACACAGGCTCTGGGGATATGGGTTTCCCTAATCAGCATGATGGCCCTCTTAGCTGCTAAACCTATGAGAACCAAATTCCCAGCTCATTTAGTGATGTCCAGGATAATCCTGGGAGGTTCCTGGTGCTCACTGGGAATTTCAGCTAAGTTTTGCAGAGACTCTGTGTGCTTGAACAAAAAATCGTTCAGGGTGGATGAACCCACCACCAGGGAGGCCGGGGTCTGAGGTTCCTGCTGAGAGCCAGGGATGCTGGTTGGTGAAAATGAATTGTAGAGGGGAAAAAAAACATGGAAACTTTTGGGAGATGACATGGAATCTCAATTACTTCCTGCCTGCCTTATCCCTTATAAAATGTGGACAGCTTTGAAAGTGAGCTCTCTAAATTCAATTCAACATTTCCTTGGCAGATTTATAGGTATATTTCAGAACTCTCCAAAGAAGAATAGAATGAAGTGGGTTTTTTTAATTCTTTTTATTTTTTTGTTTTAAATTTTTAAATTTAATTTTAAAATTATTTTTAATGTTTATTTATTTTTAAGAGAAAGAGAGACAGAGAACGAACAGGGGAGAGTCAGAGAGAGAGGGAGACACAGAATCTGAAGCAGGTTCCAGGCTCTGAGCTGTCAGCATAAAGTGGGGCTTGACTTCTGGACCACAAGATCATGACCTGAGCTGAAGTCAGACACTTAACCAACTGAGCCACCCAGGCTCCCCAGAATGAAGTGTTTTTGTTTTCATTTTCATTTTAGAGAGAGGTGCTAGGGTTGTAGCTACTCTTTTTTTTTTTTTAATTATAGCTACCCTCCTAAAAAAGAAATAAGGTAATAGGAATAGAGAAAAAAAATATGTAAACTTGAGTAAGGTCTTATGTTAATTTACTTTTACCTATCTACTAGGTAGAAGGAAAAACTTTTTAAGAAAATGACAGCAGTGAGGGTTTTAAAGGTTTTAGAATCTCTAAGCTCTTTCCAGCCTGTTAAAGTAAAGAATTGCAAAGTAAAGAAATCTTCAGAATTCAACACAAGAATGCCATGATTGTCAGGCCAATTTCCTTAGGAACCATTAAGTTTGATTTATGAAATGACCCAGATAAAACCAACTGCCTTTGCTAATCCAAGTGTATCTCTAACTAATAAGTTAGGGGTGAAAAAGTAAAAGGTTTTCTTTATTAAAAAAAAAAAAAAAGAATTCCCTTTACTAATTTTCACCGCATCCTATTTCCAAGGTTTCAAACACTGCAGTAACAGTCTTTGATGGGATTATGATCTGACTACCTTTTAGAATACAGTGTTGGACCAGCACTTTGAAATGATGCAATTGGCAGCTCATCTTCAACAGAGGCCCCAGGACAAAAGGCTAATGTCCCCTCTTCTTGGCATGCTCCTCCTGAAGACCAAACAAGGGTGTTTCCCATGACTTAGATTCTATTCCTTATACTGCCTGATTACATTGCCAGCTAGCAAAAGAGGACTCACTGTGTTTGCAAATGCATCACATGAAATGAACACGTGGAAGAATGGAGTATCTCCTCCAAGATTCTATTTGAAAAAAAGATCATAAAGAGACCAAAAGAGAGAGAGAGAGAGAGAGAGAGAGAGAGAGAGAGAGAGAAGAGGAGAGGAGAGGAGAGGAGAGGAGAGGAGAGGAGAGGAGAGGAGAGGAGAGGAGAGAAGAGAAGAGAAGAGAAGAGAAGAGAAGAGAAGAGAAGAGAAGAGAAGAGAAGAGAAGAGAAGAGAAGAGAAGAATATTTGAGAAAAAGAAAATTGTTACATGGCCAACTCTATGCCTGGTCTTGTGTGAGTTCTCACATTTAACTAGATACTGCATTCCCCTGTTACAGATGAAAAAAAAGGTCCTCCTTAGGTTAAGTAATCTTTCCTTCTTACACAGGGAAGTAGCAGTTTGACATTTGAACCCAAATGGTTCCAAAGACCAAAGTCTTCAGACACAGCTCAATGTGATAATTCAGAAAATGGAACTGATTTTTTTCGTGAGGATAAAGGTATAAAATATCTTCGTTTCTGTGTTTTGTCCATGTTCCTAGATTCTTTTAAGAATTAAGCATATTCAGGGGCACTTGGTGGCTCAGTCGGTTGAGCATCTGACTTCGGCTCAGGTCATGATCTCGCAGTTGACGAGTTCAAACCCTGTGTCAGGCTCTGTACTGACAGTTCAGAGCCTGTAGCCTGCTTTGGATTCTGTGTGTGTGTGTGTCTCTCTCTCTGCCCCTCCTCCACTCATGCTCTGTCTCTCTCTGTCTCAAAAATAAAATAAAACATTTAAAAAAAAAGAAATAAGCACATTCTAATTCTTCTTGATGATCTGTTAAAAATGTAAGCCTCAGAATAAAGTCTTTATATTACAGTGTTATTTCTGTTGTTAAAGTTTTAGCTTACTTCTTTCTAATACTTATAAAAACTGAAGAAAACTACAATCCTTACATTTCAATAGCTTATTGTTCCCCCTGTTACAAATCTAAAAGCATCTCATGCCAAATTCTACCATTCAATTTGTGAATGCTGTCAGAACAAACTATTTGAAAACAGGGTATGCCAAACACACACAAAAAGTGTTCATCCATTTATTTGACAAGTATCCATCTCTTACCACCATAAGACAAGCACTTCTAGATACAGGGGATACATCAGTGAATGAAATGGATAAAAATGCTTGTCCTCATGGAGACAAATACGCAAAGCAGGTCAAAGAGTGAAGAATGCTGTGAAGAAAAAAATAGCATAGAAAAGAGGATGGGTACAGACTACATTCACGTGGTCAGAGAGGCTTCTGAGAGGGGCCATGTGAGTAAAGACCTGGGTGAAATGAGGGACCAAACATGATGGAGGATGGGCCTGGAGGATAGGCCTTCCAAGCAGAGGAAACAGCTCATGAAAAGCCCTGAAGTAGCAGCACACTTGGTGTCTTAGAAGAAGATCTGAGGGTCCAGAGTTGCTGGGACAGAGTATACAAGGGGGGAAATAGTGGACTGTAAGTCAGAGAGATAGCATGGGTCTAGATTCCTAAGGACAACGTAGCCACTGAAAAGGCTCTGGCTTTCACTCTAAATCAGATGGAAACTTAAGTTTTAAAAGGAACACTGAGTACTGTGTTGAAAACAGGCCATGGGAGAGGAAAGCTGGATACAGAGAAATCAGGATATAAACTCAGTAACACAGATAATGGCTGCTTAAATCACCATGGTAGCAATGATGCTAGGAAGAAACAGCCTGATTCTAGATATATTTTTATTGTAGAGCCAATAGGATTTGCTGATGGATGATATGTAGGAAAGGAGAGAAAGGTGTGAATGAGGACTACAAGATTTCTGGCCTGAGAAACTGGAATGATGAAGCTGCTATTTAGAGACAGGCAATGTTGTGGGAAGTACCAGATTTTGAGAGGAGACCAGAAATTCAGATTTGGATGTATTAGATTTGAGATGTCCATTAGACTCAAAGTAGAGTTGCAAGCAAGCACTTAGATAGTTCAAGACTAGAGTGTAGGCTGATTAGCATATGAATGTTATTTAAAACCTTGAGATATGATGAGATTAGGAAGAGAGAGAAGTCCAAAGACTCAGCCCTGGATCATGACATTTAGATGTCAGGGAGATTTTGAAGATCAAGGAGATGAAGAGAAACCAGCCAGTCAAGTAGAAGGAAGCACTTACATTCCTACACCAACAATGTAATTTTCGGATCTTTAAAGAATCATTAATAAGACAGGTGTTTGATGAATATCAGTTTTCCACAATTTTCTTTTTTAAAATCCCAACATTTAAAAAATTTCTGAACATGGAACAAACCAAAAGATAAAGTCACTAAGAATTCTTTCAACGTGTCCCCCAGAGTCTTTTATTTTGCCTGCAAAGCTATGCCAGAACCGTGGCAAAGTTTAACATCTCCACTAACTTGATTTTGAAACATTTATTGGGACTTTAGAATATGCAAGTCACAGCACTGAATATAGTCCTGATGGGATACAGGAATGATTAATACATGGTCCAAGTTCTAAAGAATTTACAGTCTAGTGGAAGGTCCCAAGCATGATATCAGAATAATGATAGAATGTTAACGTGGACAAAATCACAGCAGTTTCAGAAAAAACATTTGTGGGTCAAATTCTTACAGTTCAACAAGAATTCCATTGTCATCAATGCCATAACTATAAACCAAAAATATAATTGAAATATTTCAAAGACTCAGCTCATAACCAGCAAAATAAATATTCTTCTTTACTAATACTGAATGAACTATATATATAACATATATACATATATATACACATATATATATAACATATATATACATATGTATATGTATGTTATATGTACATATGTATGATATATATATATGTATATGTATATGTATATGTATATGTATATAACATCTCTCTCAGCTAAAAATCTTTTGACAAGAAGACACCTCTTATGAAAGTGACTTGGGCTCATGCCAGTGAGAACTGAAATGGCATGACTTCATTTCCACAGCTAGAGTGCCAGAGAAGAGCTGGTGCTTCTTTGATCTTCTGTCCCTGGTGCGTGCTCAGAAGATGCTGCCAGGACATATCAGTTGGCTCTCCATTGTAATGGCTTTACTACTGCCAAGTTGTCTGAGCCAGTCCATTCACAGCTGCTTTGCATGATGATGCCATAGTAGCCTCCCTAGAGCTCCCTACTTCGATTGCAGAGGCACGGCTCATGGGTCCTGCCTTATATCTCAGAGAAACAACGAACAACTACAAGTGAAGGCTAACACAATAACATTTGGAATTCATTTTCACTTGCTTTGTGAAAGGCATTCACTTGCATTAATGCTGGATGGAGAAGGTCAAGGCAAATCTTGAGATACTGTCTTTTTGCCTGTATCTCTCAATACAGTGTCAAAAGTGTTAAGAAACCTAGAGGGTGTCAGTGACTATAGTCTTCCAAAAATATGTCATCAATAGTTAATGGTAGGATAGTTACAGGCTGATCATTTCCCTGAAGGTAAAGAAATGTGGTAGTGACCGCTACGATTAGGCTTATGTTCAATAATTAGGTCATTTTTTTTTCATTCGATGAAACTGATGTGTGCTAACTGCTACAAATGTAAAGATTTTAAAAAGCTTTGCCATCAAAGAGCCTATAGACTCTGATGAGTACAGTTATTTATTTTAAAGTTACATATAATATAAAGCCTATATTAATGACAAGTGCAATAAGCTATTGGAACACAGATGATGAAGCAGCTAACTGCCAGAAAAAAGGTAGGGAGCAGGGGCACAGGGGGGAGGTAGTGTGGGGAATATAGAACAGAATTTAGAATGGAAGGATTCATTTCTGAACTAAAGGTTCGTGCCACTCACCTCAACCCTTCTATTGAAATCCTAACCCCTCAATGTGATAGTATTAGGAGGTGGGGCTACTGGGAGGTGATAAGCTCATGAGAGTAGAGCCCTCAGAATGGTATTTGTGCCCTTAGCAAAGAGACCCCAGAGAGTCTGTAATGTGAGGACACAGCAAGGAGATGGCTATCTATAAACCAGAAAGTTCCCTGTCAGACAGAATCTGCTGGTGCCTTAAACTTGGACTCCCCAGCATCTGAAACTGTGAGAAGTAAATATTGTTTAAGCCACTCAGTCTATAGCATTTTGTGTATAGCAGCCTGAATGGACTAAGAGAGCTGCCTAGAGAAAATGATACTTGAGATAGCTCTTGAAAGACAAGAAATGTTCACTAAGCAGGCATAAGAGTAGGGAGAAAGAAACCAAATGTTTAGGTGTGAAATGGACTTAGTGTTTCCAGAAGCTGGAAGACAGTGGGCCCAAATCCCTGAAAACTAAGCATCTTTCAAAGGAAAGAAATTGTCCTGGAAGGCTTTTTGTATAAGAAGGTGTAAAATCTGATGCAGAGTCCAGAATGAACATCCAGAGGGGAACCCTGAGAATAGAGAGAGATGGAAAGAACACAGAAACAGAAAGGTCAGTTACCACATTATTGAAATAGACCAAGCATGATAAGTTACAATGCTTCATCATTGTTATTCAACATGACAAAATGTGTTCTCAAATCACAAATCTGCATTTTAGCAATATATTCAAATGGTCTGGTTTAGAAAATATAAAAATAAAAAAATAAAATAAAATTAGATGAAAGTTTCTACTGAAGAGTAAGTCCAATAATAACAGATATTTGGCTATCTTTATTAACAGATTTTTGTTAAAAAGGCATCTAGTTCCGGATCTGGTAACTGAAAGCAAAAGTCTCCTTCTCTAGAATGGAAAGATTGTTCTTAGATAACGGAATCCAGGAATGACTGGCGGTAAGAGGTCAATTCTTTTTACCTAACCAGTGATCTATTCATTGCTCAAGAGTGAACAACCCACAAACATTACACAGTCTTCAACAGAGTTTGCGTGAATTGACTAGAAATAAAAGCATTACTATATCACATTAGTTCAAATTCCAGTGTTTAGTCCCTGCCATTATTAACAACAACTCCAGGATTCCACATGGGCAAAATATTAAAATTTATGAATGACTGACAAAAAATTCCAATTCTTTTTTTTTTTTTTTTTTTAATTTTTTTCAACGTTTTTTTATTTATTTTTGGAACAGAGAGAGACAGAGCATGAATGGGGGAGGGGCAGAGAGAGAGGGAGACACAGAATCGGAAGCAGGCTCCAGGCTCCGAGCCATCAGCCCAGAGCCTGACGCGGGGCTCGAACTCACGAACCGCGAGATCGTGACCTGGCTGAAGTCGGACGCTCAACCGACTGCGCCACCCAGGCGCCCCAAAAAATTCCAATTCTTATTGCAAAACTTCATACACCTGAAAATGAATAACTGATCAAGAAGAGGAAGATAGAGTAGGGTCAGTGTGCAAATATTTACTCATGAACTTGGCTCTCACTGTTGCCTAATTTTTCATTTAGTTCTGCAGTCTGTGATTATGTATCATGTGCCTAAAAATTATCAATGAAGACAGGTTCATAGAGAAGAAATAACATATAAATGTAAAAAAAATAATAAAAGAAATAAACCAAGCAGAAGAGGCTATATATCTGAATTAAGGTAGATGGATAGAGAAGAGCTGGACAGACATAAGAGAAGTTGGAAATAGAATCAATAGGATTTAGTACATACTGAAAAAAATACAAGTCGGGTAGGGGAGCTGAGAGGGATAAGGAACTGAGAGAAACTTCTATCTTACTTTTATGATTAGCTTTCCATAAATTAGATAACAAAGGAAGATGATTAGTCATGTTTTTCAACATGTTGAATTTGGGATGTTTGATACCATTCAGGTGAAGGCAGTTAGATATATGAGCCCAGAGCTCAAGAGAGAAAGGTCCAGACTAGAGACACAGATCTGAAGTGGAAGTCGTGGAGGACTGTGTTAGGAGGGAAACCAATACTCTAGGGACAGGCAGAGGAAGGGGAAAGAAAAGGAGTGACTAGATGTAGTAAGAAGAAAAGGAACACATGGAATCCAGAACCTAGGTGAAGAATGAGTTTCAAGGGAGGAATATCTAGCAATGTTCACAGCCAAAATAAGTCAAATTATTATTTGACTTATGAATGGGGAGGGGAGGTGCTGCTTATATAACTAAGGGCATGTTCGTTGCAGTGGTAGAGTGGAAGCCAAACTGCAGTGAGTAAAAAAGAAAGCAGAAGCTAGGGAAATGGGGACTCAAGTATAGCCTGTTCTTCCATTAATTCCTTCAGCTCAACTTAGGAGTCCACTGTCAGAAAATGTAATGCCCAGGAATTTGCTGCCAGTCACTGATGTGGGGCTGGAGGTGTGAGATGGAAGTAAGAGCACTTCGACCTACTTTGGGACAGCGGCTACATGAGGAAAGAAACTTGATGTTTTCAGCTAACATGTGCAGTTTGGAATCTGAGCTTCTTTATAGGCTAGGGACATTTAAGAAGTAACTGAGCATCCCTTGAAGTCTTGTCTTTTCTTTAAAAATAATAATAATCCATCCACCCACCCACCCACAGACATATTTCACAAAATGATGATTATGAGGTACAATGTTTATAAAATATCTAACCCATAGTCAAGATTATACTTTACTGAATACCTATAACTGTTACATTTATTATTATTGATATTAGCAACCAAGAAACTCTTCACCTGGGGTGATCTACAAAATCAATAAAGACTCTTGGCAAGGTATCTTGGGCACTTCCCATGAGAGAATATGTGCCAGTGGAGAGTTTTCCTGCAAAGTCTGCATCCCCTTTACACTCTTTACCATTTCAAAATCAATTCAGGTCTACAGATTTAGCTTCTAACCAAAATCTTTTTATGAACAATTCCTGGATGAACCATTTGCAGAGCAGCCAAGAGAAAGGAACAGTTGCCTTTTAAGATAAAAATACAATTTCCCCATTTGAAAAAAATCTGTAAGTTCAAATAACTCAAAAGAAGGCATGTAAGTATTTCCCACCTTTTGTGTAATTTCTCTACTTTATTTAAATAGCCAACCTAGGATCCTGTGGTGGATCAGACCCAAATGGTGGTCATCTATACCCCCATCCCTGCCTCCCAGTGTTCATACCTGTGTATGATCCCCTCTCCTTCAGTATGGCTGCAACTTGTGATGTGCCTCTAACCAGTAGAGTATGACAAACGTGATGGAATGTCACACTCATAATGACACTGCATAATATAAGATTCCTTTGCCATGAGGCTTTCCTTGCTAGCTTGATGTAGTAAGCAACCACAACAGGGAAGCCCATGTAGCAAAGAACCAGGAATGGCCTCTAGGAACTAAAGCAGCCTTCAACCAACAGCCAGCATAAAGCTGGGGCCCTCAGTTTTACATCTGCAAGGAAACCAATTTTGCCAATGACCTGAGAAAGCTAGGAAGTGGATTTTTCCCAGGTCCAACCTCCAAATGAGAATGTAGCCCATCTGACATTTTGAGCCTGTGAGACCCTGAGCAGAGGACACATCTAACCTATATCTGGATCCCTAAACCATAGAACCTGAAATAATAAATGCATGTCATTTTAAGACACTAAGTCTGTGATAATTTATTATGTAGCAATGGATAATGAATACAGATCCCATACAGTTAATTGTGTAGCTAAGCCAATCTAAAAGTGGGAGTTAGGAAGATCTGCTAACATCCAGGAGAGGAGCCATGATCTAGTTCAGAAGTATCAAATGAAAGGGGCGCCTGGGTGGCTTAATCGGTTAAGAATCCGACTTCAGTTCAGGTCATGATCTCATGGTTCATGGGTTCAAGCCCAGTGTTGGGCTCTGCACTGACAGCTCAGAGTCTGGAGTCTTTTTCAGATTCTGTGTCCCCTCTCTCTATGCTCATCACCTGCTTATGTGCTCTCTCGCTCTCTCTAAAAAATAAATAAACATAAAAATAAAGTATTAAATTAAAAAAAGAAGTATCAAATGAAAAATTGTTTTTTTTTTCTGACTTGAAGCAGACATGCATCCCTAAGCACTGAGAAGCAGGTATCCACAGCACCTGTGGTGAGATAAGGCATATGTGGTGATGAAAGGAATCTAGGTTCATCCTTGGAACAGACTTATCATCAATGTACAATATACAGACAGTGGAAAGATCCATGAGACACTGACTCCTGTAATAAAGCTCTTGGATTTTTGTTTGGCCATCCATAATCTATTCTTCCAACTTCTGGAATTCTAATTTTTCTTCTGGTAAACCACTTTTCTCCATGCTCAGACCATTTTTCTGGTAAAGGTCTCTCTCTACCAACTTCAGGAGTGACATGTGACATAGGTCTGTCCAATCAGAGCATCACACTTCCCTGATTTCTAAGTGATTGCCAAGATTTGCCACATAATTCCAGCCCAGCCAAGACAAGACAAGCAAATCAAACCAATGAGTGCTAACCCCAAAACTCTTTTTCAAGTTGCCAGAAAGTGGAATTTATTTTCCCACTAGATTACAACCTACGAAGATACAAACCTGGAGCTTCTGACAACCATATCACTACACATGGAGTCAAAGATGGAGCCCAGATGGAGACAGAGACACAAGACCAGAGGTAGAGGAAGAAAAATCAGGTCCCAAAGATAACATCTGAACTCCTGGATAGAACTCAGAAAGCCAGATTTACTCCCAAATTTATCAGTTACTTGAGTTCACTCCCTCTTTTTCTTTGCTTGTAAGAAATTGAGAAATTCCCAGTATAACTTTAATTTGGTTCAATTATGTAAATAGCATGGTTTCTGGGACACAAGCAATATTGCCTCAATGCCATTTTATGGTTAAGAGGAAGTCCAGCCTTGCAAAGGGAAGTATCAAGGGTCAGAAATAGTTTATATGCAAAGTGATCACATAAAAATGACTGTGTGGGGGTGCCTGGGCAGCTCAGTAAGTTAAGTGTCAGACTCTTGATTGTGGCTCAGTTCATGATTTCATAGTTTGTGAGAAGGAGCTCCACATTGGGCTCTGCATTAACACTGCAGAGCTTCCTTGGGAGTCTCTCTCCCTCTCTGGCTGCCCCTTTCCTGCTCATTGTATGTCTGTCTGTCTGTCTGTCTCTCTCTCTCTCTCTCAAAATAAATAAACATACTTAAAAAAAATAACTGTGTGCCATTATGGGTCTAAAACCAAGAGAACAATTTTCCAACTATCCACACATAAGTTTAGCAGTGACTACTTTATTGCAAGATCAAAACACAATAAAAAACAGGAAAACCTGAAGTTTGAATTTGGTTTTGAAATATGCTCTTACATTACAGCTTAAGAAGATAATGCTTAAAATTCCAACTTCATGTTTCTTCCCACCTTCTCCCTGAAAATAAACTGATTTTTGAGATGATATAAAAGTTTTTGAAGTCTTTCCGTGAACAAGAATGTGTCCTAAGAAAATCTCATACTTGACCTCTTTAAGCAAAAGATTTATGAAACATCAGAAAATTTCACAAACAGCAAAAATTCTGGAGTAACAAATGGACAGCATTACCAATGGCCAGATGCTGATAAGCTTGGGCAAAGCCACATTTTAAAATCAATCTGCCAGTGGTGGCTGGGTGGCTCAGTAGGTTAAGTGTCTGACTTCAGCTCAGGTCATGCTCTCATGGTTCAAGCCCCACATCAAGTCCTGTGCTGACAGCTCAGAGCCTGGAGCCTGCTTCAGATTCTCTTGTCTCCCTCTCTCTCTGCTCTTTCCGTGCTCACACTCTGTGAATCTCTCTCCCTTCAAAATAAACAAAGATTAAAATCAATCTGCCAAACACACTTCCTACCCCATACCATGGCTTGCCCAATTACTTTTCCCTCTGTTGGCAATGCTCTTCCCTCATTTATTTGCATAGCCCACTCCCTCACTTCCTTTACAGCTCTGCTTAACTGCTGCCTTCTTGGAGAGGTGATAGTATATAAAATATAGCACCACATATACAAAGTATAAAACCACCTATGTAAAATACAGGTCATTCTATATAAGATATAAGACCATCCTATATAAAATTCCACTCACCTGATTAATTTTTACCCCCCTAACCTGCTTAATTTTCCTCATGGCACTTATTACCTGTCATATCACATTTGTTTGCCTGGTGAATATCAAATATGGGTAAGAATTAGATGCCCATTTTACCAGTTACCTATCTCCTCCAGAAAGCCTCAGTTCACATGGACGTTCTAGCTCTTCCACAATTAGTCTGGACCACTTCAAAATCTATACAACTGCTTGGACAACACTTTAATTACTATATTCATCAAGATCCAATCAGAAGAACAAAAACCACAATAGGTATTTCAATAGAGGGAATTTAATATAGAAAATTGGCTCTACAGCTATTGGGTACTGAATGAATAGAAAGAGGAAAAGGAAGTAACTCAGAGACTGTAACTGCAGGAAGCAGCTACCACCCCTCAAGCTGGAGAAGCAAGGGGAAGCAATCAAGATTATCGAAACCAGAAGCTCAGAAACAAGGCTTCAAGGATATGAGGCTCAGACAGTGGGTCAGGCTGCTGGTGGTGGTTCAGGGTGTCAGAAGAGGAGATCTACGGAGTCTAGACTCTGGGGAGGGAAAATTGCCTAGACAGGGTAGTCACCTCTAAGTGGGAGGCCATGAGGTTGGTTTTGGAATGCTGAAAGAAAGTGGATACTGGAACCCAAACTGCTGGTAGCAATAAGGAAGGCTCTACTGTGGTGCCTATAACAGAACGGTAAGGAAAAGCAGGAAAAAGGAATACCTTTCTTTCTTCCTTCCATCTTCCAGTATCCCTCCACTGCTCCTTTTGGCAAAACATAGGAGAATACCACTGGCAAAAGAAAACTGTAGTTTGCAGAATACCAGCCTCAACATACAAAGCAGGACAAAGCAGAATAGATGTGAGCAGAGAGAGAATACCTGAAGGCCAATGGAGATCCTAATGTATTTCTCCAATTTTATTTTCTTAGGAAAAAAGTCAAATTTAAAATGAAATGGTACAGTGGTTGACTCCTGACTGTATTATCACTAGCTTTTTTTGTACACCTTGTAGACTTTAATCTAGAATATCATAGATATACTTTGGGTGGTCCATGAACCCATGAAATTTCATTATAAAAATGTTTTGGTATATCCTGCATGTGTTTTCTGAAAAAGTAGGTTCATAACTTTTGTTAAAGTTTCAAAGGAGCCTGTAAGTCCCCTAAAATTTGATGTCACTGCCCATGTTTTCATTCATTATTTAAACTTACTATGGAAAGCACAGACAACTCTTAGATTCTTTTAATGCCTTCAGCACACCATTGGTTATAACTCTCTTGGTTACAGAACCAATTGGAACCACCTCAAGAAAAACTGGGGGAGGACCAAGGAATCTATTCAAGGTGCCTCAACCCAGGAAGAAATTACCTAGTTAAAGCAAGGGGCTCAAAATAGCACTGTCTCCTTCATATATGACATCAAAGAAACTCTGGTATATGTGCTCAGAGATAAGTTTACATGGCAGAATTATTCATTATCGTGAAAAACTGGAAATAAATTAGGTGTTAATAAGAATGGATACATTGGATCAACATGTAAATGGATAAATGGCATGTTATTTAATACAGTGGACTATTGGGGCGCCTGGGTGGCGCAGTCGGTTAAGCGTCCGACTTCAGCCAGGTCACGATCTCGCGGTCCGTGAGTTCGAGCCCCGCGTCAGGCTCTGGGCTGATGGCTCGGAGCCTGGAGCCTGTTTCCGATTCTGTGTCTCCCTCTCTCTCTGCCCCTCCCCCGTTCATGCTCTGTCTCTCTCTGTCCCAAAAATAAAAATAAAAAAAATGTTGAAAAAAAAAAAAAATTAAAAAAAAAAAAAAATACAGTGGACTATTATATACCAGTTAAAATAAACTAAATCTACATGGGTCTGAATCATTCAAAAGCATAGCATTGAGAGGTAAACAGAAACAGGTTGCAGAATAACATGATTAATATCATATCATTTGGATAGCTTTCCAACATGCAAAATTATGTTGTGTGAAATTTACAGATACAAATACTCGCAGCAAAAGAATAAAAACACACTGGGAATCACGCCCCCAAATTTAGACTTGTTTTACTCCTAGAGGAGAGAAGAGAAAGAAAACAAGGAGGAGTTCACAGAGGGTTCCAATCATATTGGTCCTGGATGGCGTCTTTAAAATAAATTGGAGTTCAATGTGGCAAAAGTTTAAGATGTGGCAGAGTTAAGTGGTGGATTTGTGGATGTTTGTTATATCATTGCTATATTTTTCTGTGTTTTGAAATGTTTCATAAATTTAAAAACTAGGAAATGTAAAGGGCACTAAAAACTCCATTAGCAGTGGCCTAGACCACCCTTGAGCATACTTAACAAGAGCTCAAAGGGAAAAGGAACTCATCATCACAAATCAGAAACTCCATTATTTATAAGGCTCCTTTTCAGAAACAAGACCATTTCTCCTCAGAGGTGGATATCTAACAAGAATACCAGGGGAGGGAGAAGGGGGATTTCCCAAAGGAAGGAGAATACAAGAGGGAAAAAAAGATAGTATCTCTATGGCATTTTAAAAGATGAATAAACAACACACAAACACACAGGTAAAAATCTTGTTCAGCAAGAGAAAACCAGATAGTAAATGAAGAAAAGGTCTTATTAAGTTTGTACTTCCTACCTGGCTCCAGCTTCTTCCCTAATAGGATAGATAATTGCAAAAAAGAATCACCTGGCTCTATTACTGTGTGAGTCTCGGGGCAGAGAAGACCCCTGAGCTTTTTCATTATCAAGTAATTCCATTATTAAAGAAAAATTCCTTGTTCCTTGGGAATTGGAAAAATGGAACTTAAGCTCATTTGTAGTATAATTTACCTCCTATCTCTCTAATCCATTCCTAATGATGGTAAGAGTAGGAAAAGAAAAAAGGACTTTATTTCCTCATTTTAAAGCTGCCTTTAAAAATGTTCAAGCATTCTATTATAATAATACCCAGAAATCAAGGTAAAAATTTAATCCACATTCTGACCATTTGAATAAGTCATATGCTCCAACTTCTGTCCATGCAGAAATTTGTTACATGCCTAAAATTTCCCTTAAAAATGACACAAAATTGCAAAATACATAGCAGTAGCAATAAGTCTCCTTGCCTTCAAGTCAAGACTCTGAATACTGTACATCAGCTCCTAGCATGTTCATTAATACCTACTTTTTCTAAAACATGCAAGTCAACATATCAAGAAAATTAACCTCAAAAGGTTTTTAGAAAACAAGTTCTGAAGATTTTGCAGAATACTAAACTTTTTTATGACCAATTCTCAATAACCAAGGAACGTGATGGCATATGCTATCAAATGAAGGACTAATGAATGAAGACAAATTTAACTAGAGATAAGTTTACTTTCAAGAAAGCACTTTGTCAATGCAAAAGCAAAGTTCAAGTATTACAAACAAAGGAAAGGCAGGATGCAACATTTCATATGCCATAACATGTCCTACAGAAAAGAAATAAAGCTCATATGATTTATAAATCAATTGCACTATATTACCTGATGCCTTTTAGTCTCAATTGCCACAAGCAATCCTAACAACACTGACAGAACAAAATACCCTGAATCCATAAAATCTTGAGACCCACCAGTAACTAAGAACACTGTAGGATTTTCCCTTTCATGTTATATTAGCCTCATAATCTGACCGAAAAGTCAAATTATGTCACCATGATTTCAAAGCCTGCTGTTCTATTTTTTTTTAATTCATTCCATCTAGCCAAAGAGTGTATCTAAAGTTCTATATGCCAGTGTACTTGGAACACATTAATTCCATTAGCAGGCTATTTCAGGAAATAGTGAGCATATTTCTTGGAAACAAATACATGTGGTTAAAAAACAGTCTCAAAAAAAAAAGTATGAGGTGAAAAACTGAAAACAAAGATGATTTTTAAATGCAATTAGAACTCTTTCCCATCACATATCAAAGTGTCATAACTGCTTCTTGACTGAGAAGTTGGTGTTTTGGATTTGGGTCTTTAAACCAAAAAAACCTATCTTGAGATATCACTATAAGGAGTCTATCTGCCTCTTAATCATAGGCAACTGCTAAATGAAGTGTATCTCTTTTCTCTGTTACATTACTATTGGCAACCAGATCCTCAGTAAGTGCCCAGAAATGTTTCCATGGTTACAAAAAGCATTCAGCATCCCTCTTGTTTTGGGCCAATTTAGCTTAAAATCTATTGTAGAGAAAAAATATGGCACATTAAGGAACATAAAATCAAGATACAATGTTATGAAAAGAATTCAAGGTTAAATGGGAAAAGCAGACTTGACAAGGCTTTTTAAAAAGTGCATATAAATCACTGATTAAAATGCCACCTTTTCCTAGTGTATCTCCAAATACATCTCTTTAATAGACTGCAAAGCAGCCATGTACTGCAGCTGCCGTGATCCATTGGAATAAAAGAAAAACTGAGCACTGATGATAATTTAAGACTGCTAGCCAGCAGGTAGACCCAAAAAAACCAAGTGTTTAATAGTCATACAGCTGAGAGTCCAGTCCCTTATCCTGGTTTTGTAGAGGGCTCAGGGTATGTACATATTTTGAGGAAAGAGGAACAAGAGTCTTTGTTCACTGGTTAAGAGGCATTTGAAGTAAATTAGTGGGCTATATCACATCAGGAAGAGAGACAAAGATGAAAACTCCCTAAAGGCAACTTAGTAAAGCTCCCCCACCTATAAAGTCATGAGTGAGTTGGGTCAATGAGACTGTCTCATTTTAGGTCTCTACTGCATTCCCAACTCCCACCACCACCAACAGCCAGGACATTGAAAGCATTTGTGCATCTTCTGGAACATATTTTTTTAAAAAAAATTTTTTTTTCAACGTTTTTTATTTATTTTTGGGACAGAGAGAGACAGAGCATGAACAGGGGAGGTGCAGAGAGAGGGAGACACAGAATCGGAAACAGGCTCCAGGCTCCGAGCCATCAGCCCAGAGCCTGACGCGGGGCTCAAACTCACGGACCGCGAGATCGTGACCTGGCTGAAGTCGGACGCTTAACCGACTGCGCCACCCAGGCGCCCCTCTTCTGGAACATATTAAACAAATGACATAAGCTTTGCAATAATCTGAAGGAGGGGCTGATCTCTACGTGTGTATACTTGTCCACTCCCCATAGTGCTTTGTATACATGGTAGACATTCAATAAGCATTTGATTAAGTGAGAAAAGCCGTCATACAAAACCTCTCTTTTTAGAGAAATTTTTCTCCCCATATTGACCTATACATTCACACCTCCCTTTGTCATATTCTATTGCTCTTAGTTTCACTGTGAAATCAAAAAAAGTGAGTGAGATTTAGTCATAATACTGTTATGGACTAAATGGAAGACTTTCACTTCCAGGAAGATAGAATAGATGTACTTTTCCCTATTCTTCCCCCTAAGTACAATCAAAAACCCTAGACACTGTATATAAAACAAAGATAGGAAGACTAAAAGGTACAGAGAAGATGGTAGAATGGCCAGGGACCAGAATTCAAGGAACATCATGGTGGTGACTTTCTTGGGTTGTTTTGCCACACATAGCCCAGACATGAAGCCAAAGAAGCTGGAAACCCATAAATGCCAACAGGCACAGACAAAAAAGTTCCCAAGAAAAGCCCGCTCTTTCTATGCAAAGGACCAGGGAAGGGGCAGCCTAGAAAAACAGAAAACTCAGATAATCAATGTTCTGCTCTAGCTAAACAGCACAGTAAAAAAATAAAAAAAAGAAAAGAAAAAGAAAAAAACTATTCCCTACCCTCATCCATGCCAGCAAAGTCCAAATGGGGAGCCTACGTTCCCATCCTCACCAGGCTATAATGAGGCACCCTGATCAATATCCCCACGAGAGGGTGCCAAAGAAGGCAACGTAGGGATCCAGGACTTTCATTTTTGATAGCCAATAATAAGCATCCTCTATCTCTATCAGAATACGCCACATGAGGAACTTGGACCCAGACTTGAATTGAGGCATTCCTGCCCCTCCCAACTTGGGGGGTATCAGAGGAGCTCTAGTGGAGACAAGATTTTCACCATCACCCAACAATATTAAGGCTACCCTCAACTCAGTGTTAGTGGAACTCACATGGGAAGATAGAACTCCCATCCTCACCCAACAATAATGAGGACCACCCCTTCAAGAGTTAAGGAGGCCAAGAGGGAAACCTGGACTTCTGCCTCCACTAATAAGCCAATGCCCCCATTGCTCTGTCAGAGCCCTGTCAAAGACTCTCTTTCTGAGATGCCTTTTTGATGACTTCATTCTGTCATGAAAATAATGATAACTATTTCTCTATATGTATTCATATTGTTTTAGATACCATTTCTTCTTACAATAGCTCCCTAGAGAGACAACATACATTCTTCCCTTCAATTTAGCCTCCAAACTGATGCTAGAGTTATCCTTCTAAAAGAAGGCTCTGTTGGTGTCACTTATGATTATGATCTTCTTGAGATTCCCAACTGCTTACAAAATAAAAGCTAAATCCCTAACACAGAAAAAACAAAGACCTTCTCAGCTGCAACCTAAGCTCTAGCCTCATTTTCCATCCCTGAAAATGTCAGGCTTGTCCACATATCTGTGTTCATGCCATTCCTCTAAAAGGAATGCTTTTCTCCCTCCATCCACCTGTTAAATTCTGACTCATGCTTACAGTTTGTAGTCCTATATCACCTGCTTTGTGAAACCTTTTCTGACCATCTCTGATAAAATTATCTCAAGAGTTACCATGTACCTAGTTGTTGTAGCTTTACACAAACTTTTTTTATAGGACTCATTACATATGACTAACTCTTAGGCATTACACAACTCATTATAGGAAAACCAATATCTTAGTTGTACATTTATCTCCCAGCCCAAACATGTTACTCTATTAATAAGAATGTCCAATTCAATTTTAGAATATAGTTTTAAGTGTGTATTTTCTAAGTCTCAGTTTCTACTTAGGATGTAGAACATTGGAAATAATGCTCCCACTCTTTCACAACAAAAACAATAAAATATAGGTATTTGTAAAATGACACATTTCTTAAACTCATCAGAGAGCTCTAGTCATAATATAAACAACCAGTCCAAAAGCGAAAAAAAGAAAACTTATTTCAAAGGAATAAAGGACTCAAGCATTGCCTTGCTAGGGGCAGATGCTGGATTTATGCAAGATGGTAAGAAGAAGCTAATATTTTCAAGGAATTTCTAAAGGCCAACTATGGACAAGCACAAGTGTACAGAACTCATAGCAGTCACAAATCCAAGGAAAATCGAAACCCATTTAGAAGCTCTTCTCCACAAAATTCATAAGAAAGACTGGAGGCAGGGCACAACAGGAGTAAAGAAAGTTTCTCTCATAGTGCAGTCCTGGAAGAGGGGAACAGTGGCTACTATAGGAGAGGTAAGAAGTCTTGCCAAAATTCTTCTATGATATTTACATTATGGAACAAACGCTTTAAGCTACTTGGGGAAGGGAAGCAAATTTTGTCACCCCTAAACCACAGATAAAAACACATTAACATGAGTGAATAAAACAAAATTAAAAATTCCACCTTAGGAAAAGGGCAGAAAGAATTCTTAGGGTCAGACCATCAGGGGAGGGGCAAAATTATTGAGAAGGCCCTAACTCTGTGACACAGGGACATAAGAACTGCCTAAAATAGGCTGCTCCAAAACAGCAGAAAACAGAAATTTCCAACACAACCACACCACATTAGCAAATACCAAGTAATATAGAAGAAAGAAGGCTCCTTCCAGGAGAGGGACAAAAGCCTAAAGAGAGAGACACTTTCTAAGGCACAGGCAAAAAGAGGAGACTCAAGGATGAAGATAGAGCAGATTTCACAAAAATCTGTAGAAGACAAGCCCCTACCCTAGACACAATGTAATAATAGAGAATTTTGAAGCCCATGTAACACTGAGGTTAACAATAACAGCAAAACCCATACCCAGATCAAATTCTGACTAAATTGACCCAACCTTCTCCCAGCATTAGAAAAGGCTAATATTTTTTTCAATATATGAAATTTATTGTCAAACTGGTTTCCATACAACACCCAGTGCTCATCCCAAAAGGTGCCCTCCTCAATACCCATCACCCACCCTCCCCTCCCTCCCACCCCCCATCAACCCTCAGTTTGTTCTCAGTTTTTAAGAGTCTCTTATGCTTTGGCTCTCTCCCACTCTAACCTCTTTTTTTTTTCCTTCCCTTCCCCCATGGGTTTCTGTTAAGTTTCTCAGGATCCACATAAGAGTGAAACCGTATGGTATCTGTCTTTCTCTGTATGGCTTCAGAAAAGGCTAATCTTATTTCCAGACAGAAATACTATTTCCTTTCCCTACCTATGATGTTTGATTTGAATCAAAAATTACAAGACAAGCAAAATAAAAAGAAAGGAAAAATACACTATCGAGAGACAAAGCAATCAAAAAAGCCAAACTCAGAGATGACTCAGATGTTGGAACTACCAGACAGGAAACTTAAAGTAACTATAATTAACATGTTAAAAGTCATAGTGGGGAAAGGGGGAACATGCATAAACTCATATGAAAGTTCAGCAAAGAAGACTGAAATTATTATTTAAAAATTTTTTTTACATGTATTTATGTTTTGAGAAACAGAGTGAGACAAAGTGTGAGCGGGGTAGGGGCAGAGAGAGAAGGAGACACAGAATCTGAAGCAGGCTCCAGGCTCTGAGCTGTCAGCACAGAGCCTGACACGGGGCTCGAACCCACTGACCATGAGATCATGATCTGAGCTGAAGTCGGATGCTCAACTGACTGAGCCACCAGGCGCCCCTGAAATTATTTTTTAAAATCAAATCAGAATGCTAGAAATAAAAATATATGGTAACAGAGATGAACTCATCGTCAGACTTTCAGTGGACTTGTCATCAGACTTGACACAAAGAAAGTAAACTTGAAGAATAGATGTCATTAGATTGTACCACCTAAACTGGAGTACAAAAAGGGAAAAAAGAGTGAAGGAAAAAGAACATTCAAGAGCTGTGAGACAGTATCAAAAGGTCTAATATTTGTGCAATTGGAATACTAGAGAGAGGAGCAAAAGAGAATGTATTAGAAGCAATATTTGTAGAGATGGTGGCCAAGAATTTTCCAGAGGTAATGAAACTCACTAAACTACAGACACAGAAAGATCAGAGAACACCAAGACAAATCAACACCAGAACACACACACATATGGACACATGCACACACACCCGTAGATATAGCTGCTGAAAACCACAGATAAACACAAAATCTTGAAGGTATCCAATAGAAAAAAAAGACACATTACATGCAGAAGAACAGAAGTAAGAATTACAGCATACTTCTCATATGAAAACTATGCAAGCCATGAGACAGTGAAATGACAACCTTAAAATGCTGGGGAAAAAAATAACTGTCAACTCAGAATTCCATACTTAGCTGAAATCTATTTCAAAAATAAATATTTTTGAGACAAACAACTAAGATAATTCATTAGCAGCATATACGCCTAAGCTAAAGACTTCAAATAGCATAAATGAGGCAAACATTCTTATTTTAATCAGAGAGACAACCAATCTAGAGACAACCATCTAAAGCAAAACAGCATCAATGTATTGAGTATTTCTTTCATGTATAAAAGCAAAATGTATCACAATAAAACAAAGGACTTGAAGGAAAAATTGGGAATATACTGTTGTAGTATTACTAAACTATACCTAAAGCAGTAAAATATTTTTTCAAGGTAGACTGCAATTAATTAAAGATATATGTTGTAAATCCTAGCATGACCATTAAGCATTTTTTAAAAAGATACGTAATTTTTTAATTAAAAAAAAGAGATATGAATAATGATCCCAGAGTGGAGAGGAAATGGAATCTTAAAAATAGTCAATTCAAAAGAAGGCAGAAAAAAAATAGGATAAAAGAAACAAAGAATAGGTGAAACAAATAGGAATAATCTAATGACAGATTTTATTTCAACTATATCAAAAATTACATTAAATATAAACAATTAAGACCAACTAAACAGTGAAAAAAAAAGACCAATTAACTGAAAATTTGTTAGGTTGGATGAAAAAAAAAAGACCCAATTTTATGCCATGCACAAGAATACCACTATAAATATAAAAATAAATTTAAAGTTAATGAATATACCATGTCAACACTAATCAAAAAAATACTGGGAGGCTCCTGGGTGGCCCAGCTGGTTGAGCTCAGGTCATGATCTCACAGCTCCTGAATTTGGGCCCCACATCAGGCCCCGTGCTGACAGCTCAGAGCCTGGAGCCTGCTTCAGATTCTGTCTTTCTCTCTGCCCCTCCCCTGCTCATACTCTGTCTCTCTCTCTCAAATATTAACAAACATTTAAAAAAAATTAAAACAAAAAAAGAACACTGGAGGGGCACCTGGGTGGCTCAGTTGGTTAAGTATCATATTCTTTTTTTTTTTTTAATGTTTGCTTGAACCCATGAACCAAGAGATCACGACCTGAGCTAAAGTCGGAGGCTTAACAGATGGAGCCACCCAGGCGCCCCAAGCATTGTACTCTTGATTCTGGCTCAGGTCATGATCTCACGGTTGGTAAGATCAAGCCTCACATCAGGCTCCCTGCTGACAGCACCAAGCCTGCTTCCTCTTCCTCTCTATGCTTCTCTCGCTTTCTCTCTCTCTCTCTCTCTCTCAAAACAAACAAATAAATAAATAAACATTTAAAAAAAGAAAGAGCTGGAATAGTCATATTAATATCAAAATAGACTTCAGGGATAAAAAAGGTATATTACATAATGAGCAAAAAGTCAATTCATCAAGGAAGCACATATTTCTACAATGTATATGGAATTAATAACAGGGCTTCAAACTACATGAAGCAAAAACTGCTAGAACTGGAAAGAAAAATAGCCAAATCCACAAGAAGAGTTAGAAACTGCAATACTTTTCTCTCAGTAATCAACAAAACAAAATCAGTTGGCAAAATCAGTGGATAAAACAAGTATATAAAAAATTCTGAGAAAAACATCCTCAAAAAACGTGAAGTAATTTATAGAACACTGTGCCCAACAACAGCAAAATACATAGTCTTTTTCAAGTACATAGGAAACATTCAACAAGTCAGAACATATTCAGAATGATAAAACAAACTTTAACTAATTAAAAAAACCCACAAAATTATATAAAATACGTACTTAGACCATACTGAATTAAACTAGAAATTAGTAACAGAAAGTTATCTAAAATATTTCCAATATTTAGAACATAACCAACATACTTTTAAGTAAACCACGTATCAAAAAAAGTCAAAGGGAAACTATAAAATATTTTCTAATGACAACTTATTAATAATTATTGGATGCACATAAAGCAGTTCTTATAGGGAAATTTATACATTTAATAATTATATTAGAAAAAAGTAAGAACAAATTATAACCAAAGCAAGCAGAAGAAAATAATAAAGATAATAGTAGAAAGCAATAAAATCAGGAACAGAGAAACAATCAAGAAAAATTAATAAAACCAAAAACTAGTTCTTTGGAAAAAAGATATATAAATTAGATAATAATTTACTCAGACAGACCACACCCTGTGCAAAATATGAAGACAAAAATCACCAATACCAGGAAATTTAAAACATTTAAAAGATAGCAAGGAAATACTATGTCTATAAA
Source organism: Neofelis nebulosa (assembly GCF_028018385.1). Lineage (NCBI taxonomy): Eukaryota > Metazoa > Chordata > Mammalia > Carnivora > Felidae > Neofelis > Neofelis nebulosa. The sequence continues at coordinate 109,636,285 of NC_080788.1, read as the reverse complement.
TTTAACAACATAGATGACATTTTAAAAATTCTTGAAAAAACACAAACTGCATAAAATCACTCAAGAAAAAGACATATAACTTGAATAATCCTATACATACTAAAGAAACTGAATTTGTACTTGAAAATATTCCCCTTCCCCATCCCTACTTCTCAACACAAAATTCCTGGTTCAGATGGGTTCGCTGGAAAACTATAGAAAACTTCTGAGAAACAAATAAAGCTTGTTTAATTCAAATTTTTCTAGACTACAGGAAAGGAAAAATGTTTCAGAATTCATTGTGAATTCATTGTGAGGCCAACATTATCCAGATACCAAGACTACACAAAGAGTACAAGAAAAGAAAACTACAGCCTACTATCCCTAATGAAAACAGAAGGAAAACAAAATCCTCAACAAAACACTGGCAAAACAAATCCAACAATACATGAAAAGAACAGTACCATGATCAAGTGGATTTTATCCTGGGTATGCAAGACAACTTCAACACTCAAAAATTAATCAGTGTAATTCATTTCAACAGACTAACCAAGAAAGATCACATAATAATCTCAATATTTCAAAACAGCATTTTACAGAATTCCTTTTTGATAAAAACTCATAGCAAACCTATGGAAGGGAACTTCTTCAATAAAATAAAGAGCATCTACAAATACCTACACCTAAATACTAATAGTGAAAGACAAAGTTTTTCTAGTAAGCTCAAGATCAAGGCAAAGATATCTATTTTCATCACTCTTATTCAATAGAGTGCTCAATAGAGCATAATCAGTTAAGATAAATCAATAACAGAAAGGGATATTGGGAAGGAAGAAATAAAACTGTCCTTTTCTCCACTAATTGTATTATTTTCTATGTAGAAAATCCCAAAATACCTGCAAAAAACTATTAGAACTAACAGTGGGTTTAGAGAGATTGCAAAATACAAGGTCATTATACAAAAGTCAATGGCATTTTTACATACTAGCAAGCAGCAGTTTTAAATTTAAAGTTATAAAAGTATTCTTTACAAAAGCATCCCCAAAGAGGAAATACTTAGGTATAAATCTAACAAAATATCTATGAGATCCTTTATGCTGGAAACTACAAAACAGATGGAAAAAAATCCAAGCACTAAATAAAGCAATATACCATGTTCATGAATTGAAAAACAAATATTATCAACAGATTATTCCCTCCAAACTGATCTGTGGATTCAACACAATTCCAATCAAATTCCCAGAATAATTTTTTAATCAAAAGTTTATTCTAAAATGTATATAGGAATCAAACCACAAGAGACTCTTAATGTTAGAGAACAAACTGAGGGTTGCTCGAAGGGGGAGTGGGTAAGGGGATGAGCTAAATAAGTTATGGGTATTAAGGAGGGCAATTGTTAGGATGAGCACTGGAAGTTATATATAAGTGATGAATCACTAAAATCTACTCCTGAAACCAATATTACACTATATGTTAACTAACTAAAATTTAAATTAAAATGATAAAAAAATAAAAATTAAATGGAGAAGCAAATATAATCAAAACAATGTTTTAAAATAATAAAGTTGGAGGGCCCACACTACCTGATTTCCAGACCTATTATAAAGCTATAGGAATCAAGGGTGCCTGAGTGGCTCAGTCAGTTAAGCATCTGACTCTTGATTTCAGCTCAGATCATGATCCAAGGGTCATGGGATTGAGCCACACATGGGGCTCCACACTGGGCATGGAGCCTGCTTAAGATTCATTCTCTCTCTCTCTCTTTCTCTCTCTCTCTCTCTCTCTCTCTCTCTCTCTCTCTCTCTCTCTCTCTCCCCTCCTCCTCCTCCTCTCTGCCACTCCACCCTGCTCACACGCTTTCTCTAAAATTAAAAAAAAAAAGTTATAGGAATCAGGACAGTGTGATATTAGAGAAAGAATACAAATATAGATTATTGGGAAAATATAGAGTCCAGCAATAGACCCACTCATGTATAGATAATATATATCTGACAAAGATCCCAAAGCACATAATGGAAAAAGGATAATCATTTCAACAAATGAGATAGGAATAATGGACATCTATATTGAGGGTGGGAGGGAAACACTTTCATCCATACTTCACATCATATTTAAAAATTACCTCAAAATGTATATCCCTAAATGTAAAACCCATATCTCTAAAATTTCCAGAATAAAACACAGAAAAAATGTCTTTGTGACCTTAGGCAATACAAAGATTTCTTAGATATGATAACAAAAGCACAATTCATAAAAATAAAAAACTTGATGAGATGGATTTCATGTAATTAAGAATCTCTGCTCTTCAAGGGACACCATTAAGAGAAGGAAAAGACAAGCCACAAAACTGGGAGAGAATATTTGTAAATCGTAGACCAATAGAAAAGATCCAGAAATGTATCTCATACTCAGAATATAAACATAACACTCAAGTCTTGAAGATTAAAAAGCAGTTCAATAACAGTGGGCAAAAGATTTGAAGACTTTACTAAAGAAGCCACACAGATGATAAATAACTGCATGAAAAGATGCTCGAAGTCATTAGTTATTGGGGAAATGCAAATTAAAATCAAAACAAGAGTTAAAACCTATGAAAGGCCTTGAGATTTTATCCTACTTGCACACTAACAACTTTGCCTGCTACAATTTTTATGGATGTTGGCAGAAGACATAAGACTTGAGTCAGAGACAAAGGATGTTTTATTACAGTACCACATACTACATGAACATCACATTCACGTCAGTCCCCCACTCTCCAAGTACTACGGGGGCGATGCAGAGGCAGGCTCAGATAGATGCCCAGCATGGAAGCGATGTCACAGCCAAGGAAGACCCAGCTTGTGAAATCTCTACCATTTGCAAGCAAATCTGCCTAAGCTTTGCCCTGAAGTGAGACATTATCTTTATTAGACTGAAAGGCAAACAAATCTTCTCTCTGCTCTGAAGAGAGATGCTATCTCTATCTTCCAAGGCTCTTTGTCATACAAACATCCTTGAAAAGATAGTCTAAAATAAGAGGCTGTTTGTGACTTTGCTCATAGGACAGACTGGAGACCAGAGGAGAGTGATCTCCCAATAAGAGCTATCAGTACACACCTGTGAGAATGGCTGAAAAACATTTTATAACACCATGGTAAAGTGAAAATGAGTGACTACATTAATTTTGGGAATGTGAAGTGGTATTCAGATAACAGAAGAATTTCTTAAAGTTAAACATATACTTCCCATATGACCTACTCCTAGGTATTTACCTAGTTGAAATGAAAACTTACATTTGCACCCAAACCTGTTTCGCAAATGTTTATAGCAGCTTTATTTACATTGCCAAAAACTGGAAACAACCCAAATATCCCTCAACTGATGAATGGATCAACAAACTGTGGTGCATTTATGCAGTGGAATACTACTCAGCAATTAAAAAGAAAAGAAGCAGCAAACTACTGAAACACACAGCAACATGGATGAATCTCAAATGCATTACTGTAAGCACATAATAAAAGAAGCCAGATTCAAAAGGCTACCATCTGCACATTTCCATTTATATAGCATTCTGGAGAAGACAAAATGATAGAAAATGTACCAGCAATTTCCCAGAGCTGGTGGTAGAGAAATGAGTACAAAGGGATGAGGTGATGGAATGGTTTATACCTCAGTTGTGGCAGTGGTTACAAGACTGTGTATTAAAACAGAGCCATATACTAACAAGGATGAATTTTACTATATGCAAATTATAACTTGAAAAAGGGAGAGGAAAAAAAGAGAAATAATATGTATAAACTCTAGAATTGGACTTCCTGAGCTGTGCCTCTTTCTAAATATGGATCTTGGGTATATTCACAAGTTCTCTAAGCATAATCTTCTCAACTGTGATGTGAGAAAAATAATAGTATCTATGTCTTAGAGTTGTTAGCTTACCTTGTTGTAATGATGTTCCATCACTAATTATTATTTGGTGTCCTGTTATATACCTAGCATTATGCTTGATGTTAGGGATACAAAAATTAATCTATGATGTGGCTCCTGCCTTCTGGGAGGCTACGATCCACAGCATAAACATCCCCTGAATAAACCAATAAACACATTGTTTTACTGCCGTTAGATTATTACAACAATTACACAAATTTTAAAAATCCAATTTCAAGCAACTATTAAGCCAAATTCATGTTAATCATTTTAAATACAGTTCAACTTTAGCAAGAATTTTCTAAATTAGGAATAGAAATTTCAAGTCAAATCTAAGAAATCCTATTGGTTGCCCAGATGTTTCTAAAATTATCTCTACAGATAATTTTTAAAAGCTGGAAATTGAATTTATTTATAAGTTTGTCATATTCAGAAAGAATATCAGCTTCCCTTGTTTTTACCAATTTATTCTAGCATTTCAACATTAATTTAAGTAAGAGTATCAAGAAAGTGCTATAAAAAGAATATGAAATTATGTTTCCTCATTTTCTAAGATTTCATGTATCTGGATAAAATGTTTCCTTAAAAAGATAAAACTAAGAGGAATCACTGAAAATGGATGAAGAGGCTGTGAAGTATTCCAGAAAAGTCTGCTTCCCCCAAAAAGAAAGGAATTAGTGACATCACCTTTAAGTCACATAAAAAATCCAAGAATCTTGGTGATATATGCATGCATTACAAGCACACATCACATATACACACCCAACACCTTTCTTGGCCTGTCAGGTACCTCTGTCCCTCAACCAAGTCGAATGTCCTTACTTCAGGCTTAGAGCGTTAGAAACATGAGAAATTCATGCCAGGACATACTATAGCTACTTTTACAGAGTTAATTACATTTTCACTATATTCAACATATCTGACAGGATAAAGCTCTAAAGACAGTTTGTTGTAAATGTGTCCTTTCCACTCAGGGCTTAAAGAAAATCAAGCTATTCTTATTTCAGAGGTTTCCTATCTACTGTCATCTCACATCACGTCTCAGTGAAACGCTGTGAAAAGTGTTCTTGGAGTGTTATCAACTAAAAATTTTGCAACAAGTATGGCTTTTTGCACAGGATTTCACACCGAATAATATAGTAACATCTAGAGATTCCTAACCAAGTGAAAAAAAGAGAACATTTTAAAAGATCGTTTAAAAAGCATGACATATGCACAAGGGCTTCTCAAACAGAGCCCACAAACTTGTTTTCACCATTTTGCTTGCTCTGAACTATTGTTCTGGAGTATGGAGCCCACAAATACAGATCTGCCAACGTTTTATATATTGAAAATATTCCTAAGGAGTATATCTCTCAATAAGAAGCCAGTATGTGGAAACGTTTAAAGAGAGAGAAAAATAAAATTCATATGATAACTAAAACAAGTCAAAATAAAATTAGTAGAAATGTCCTTTGGTAGAACCCAGAGAAAATAATCACTGGCTACCTTACCTTGCATTTTTCCATTAACATTTTCTAAAATACCAGAGAGCTGGCTGTCAAAGCTGTGCTGAAGACCACTTCTTTGCTTTTCAAGGTGACGTTGTTCCTCAGCAATAGAAGAAAGCATATGTGGTGGCTTTTGGTCATCAAGGGTCTGACTGGGCCACTGGGACATTATGGAACAGGAGTCCTTTTCAGGTTGGCTAAGTCTGGGGCTTGAACTTTGAGCAGAGTCCTGCAAATCACTATTACAACAGGAGAAATGATCCACTTCAAGAAACAAGGGATTTTCATCCTCTTGACGGCAATCATTGCCTTGTTCTTCATCTTCAAAGTAAGCTTCCTGAATCTGAATATCATCTAAGTCCTGGTCTAGCTTTTCACTTAATTTAGAGTCTTGCTTGTTTAAGTTAAACAGCGAAGCAGATAACATATCTCCTGCTTGCTGGAGAGCTTCATAAACCCGAGATATCCAGGAAGAGAGAGGCTGGAAGAAGTTCTGACCATCCTGGGACGCCATGGCCAACACCATGGCCAGCTATCTGATGTCTACAAGTCCACTTGTTCAGTTCCTTCAGTACTCTGGACTTAATGTGAACTACAGAATAAGCATGATGACAAATTAAATTGGAGATCTCTTAATGGCTGTGAATAGTTCACTCTCAAAACTTCTCAGCTGAAACAGAGGAAAGAAATACTTACACCTATTAAAGTAACAAACTCAGACCCATTACCAGATAACCTATAATCAATGTCAAACAACATTTGGAGACAAAAAGAGATCATCATTGAAGTCTGAAAGTAGCTAAATAAAAATGACTGTGGAAATCTAAATGTAGATTATTTCAATGCCTATTCACCTACTCAGGCATGTGCAAAACTTCCATCAGCAGTAATGGGCTCTATTCATGTGGACTGAGAGAAGTCTATCCCCATAGACCATACTTAACAATGTGAAAAGGATAAATGAATCTTCATTAAGAGGCAGTTGGACATGACATTTCAAAATACAAGAAAGGTTGGATGCTTCATCTACGAACCTGCAGATCCCAGTGAGCAGGCTAATAAGCATCTCTGCTTCATGACACAAAGATTTATCCATTCAAAGGAGATGTGTGCCTGGAATTAAAAAGCTTTTAACAGATCTTAAAGTAGGATTTTATATTTTTGTGCAATTTCTAGAAATCATTTATATTCTTGGGGAGCAAAGAACCACTGCAAAACAGAGTGGCAAGTGGAGTATGCAGCTTACTGGAGACATGATCCTCGCATCTGGTTGCCTTTGTCTGTGTTCCAGCCTCCCCAAGACCTCCCTCTACAGCCTGCAAGATTCCTGAGAGACCTTCCTTCCCACAAGATTCACAACCTGAAGGAGGGGGCTATAAGGACATCAACATAGCAACAGGGCACAACGAAGATTCTAGAGCTAAACATCTATACTTTTATACACATGCATGCATACAAACATATACATAAATTCATATACATATGTATGTGTATTGTGTGTATATATATATATACACACATATATATGTGTATATATACATGTATATGTATATGTATATATATATATGTATATATGTATATGTATATGTATATATGTATATATACACACATACACATATATATATGTATATATATGTACATATATACATATGTATATATATGTGTGTGTGTATATATATATAGTGTATATATATACACTATATATATACACACATATATATACATATATATACACACACATATATATATGTATGTGTGTGTGTATGTGTGTGTGTGAATATTTATATATATCTTATTGCCCTAACAATGCTCATCAACAGCTCAGGATGAATGCTATAAATGATGGCAGAGCCTAAATTCACTGATTGTGCTTAACTACCCCATCTCTTCTATAGCAATAGCTTCCTTCTGACTCAGTCTACCAGCACTCCTGTATATTTCAGGCTTCTTGACCTCAGGCTACTGCAATTGATAGGATTGCCTACCTTCTCCTAAAATTTTCCTTCTAGCTTTTTTTTTTTTTTTTTTTTAGTTTTTGTAATAGCCATTCATACATGCATTGATTCATCAATAAACAATACTCATCACCTGGGAGAGCTGATCCATCCAATAAGGCTCAACATTTTTGTATACAAAATATACATCTCCAGCCCTTAGCTCAATCCCTCTATACAGGTTTGTATCCCTGGTTATCTAAGCTAGTGGTTCACAAACTTTGTGGGAGAATAACCTGGTAATCTAATTTAAAAAAGAAAAGAGTCTCAGACTGGTTGAAGGAATACACCCTGGATCTTTTTATTTTTGTCAAGCTTCTCAGGTGACTCTGACACACACCAAAGTTTGAGAGATGCTGATCTGAGGAAAGAGCTACACTTGGGGGTCTCACCAAAATCTCAAATTCAGCCATCAAAACTAGCACATAACTTTTGCTACTATAAGGGTTCAACACCCTAGACTCACATCTGTGACTTTCTCTCTTCACCTCTGCTCCCTTACATTCCTTACATTCCAAGTTCTGCTAGCTTTAGGTCTATGAAGACCCTTCCATTATGTTTGTAGAGTGATCACTTTTCCTACACTCTAATCTTCCCAGATATTACATACCTAGTTGGTTTCTGTCTCAAATCTTCTCCAGCCATAACCTGACCTTCAATCAGGTCTATTGTCTGTCTCCTCCCCTCGAATAGATATTCCTAGAGGGCAGGGACTGTAGGTTTTATTCCCTAGCTTATCCACAATGTCTAGAAGTGTGCTAAGTATGTAGTCAATTCTCAAGAAATGAACTAATGAGTGCTATTTATTATTGTGCCTAGAATAGTGTGTAGCATAAAGTGTGTACTCAAATTCACTAAATTCATGAATAGACCTCAGAATTGTTGAAAACATATTAACATCACCACACAAATCCCTTGCAGGGTATTATAAAAGGGTTCTTTCAGCATTTCTTCCACTCCATTTCACCACCCACACAGTTTTTGTTTGTTTTTCCTCCACAAATATTGTGCCTCAGTTGTGCTTCAGATGATCACAGACCTAGAAAGTTCCCTGAGAAATCACTGGGTTTAGCTTCTAACACTGTCTTTCAGTACTTAAAACGTTTTAAGACGGAGATTGCATATCTTCCTTAATAATCCTTTCTATTGTTTTATTACACAGAGAAAACTTTATTTTAATATTCAATCCAAAATATTTTAAGTCAGGGTTTTCTCACCCAATCTTTGAACTAGTAACAGCCTCTGTTCTTTTTTTTCCCCACAAAATAGGTTTATTTTAGAAATTTTAGGGAAAAAAGATAAGCAAAAATAAAAGAGGTAATAAGGCATAGTCTCCATCACCCAAAGATAACCAGCCTTTTATTCTACGTCCATAGGATAATTTTTTATACATATAATTCATTGTCAAGTTAGCTTATATACAGAGTATACAATGTGCTCTTAATTTCAGCATAGATTCCCATGGTTCATTACTTACATACAACACCCAGTGCTCATCAAAACAAGTGCCCCCCTCAATGCCCATCACCCATTTTCCCCTCACCCCTGCCTCCCCATCAACCCTCAGTTTTTTCTTTGTATTTAAGAGTCTCTTATGGTTTGGCTCCCTCTCAATTTCTAACTACTTTTTTCCTTCCTTTCCCCCATGATCTTCTGTTAAGTTTCTCAAATTCCACATGAGTGAGAACCATCCACGTTGTTGCAAAAGTAACAGCCCATGTGCTGGATCTCATATCTCTTTCTTTTGTAATCTCTGTCTATCAAAGCCTCTAGGCAATTTTTCTAAAAAAAAAATAAAGCTTATATCACTCCCCTAGTTTAAAAGGAAAATCAAAAAGAAACCCTACTGAGGTTTTCCTATTACTTATAGTGCAGAATTTGAGCATTGGCAGCCCATCTGTCAAAATCACAAAACTCTGTGTTTATTGATGCAGAGTTCTTTAAAAATTAATTTTGATGCCTCCAATTCACTACAGTCCTCATCTCTCCCTGTTATATGTATCTACTTGCTTTATTCATTTTTATGTAGCCTGCCTGACCCCCTGGAAGCATCTGAATTTTTAAGTCCTACCCTATAGGATAAAGTTCACATTCTTTACGATGGCATACAAGAGAAGAGATGCTCAAAAAATGAACAATAAGGGGTGCCTGGGAGACTCAGTCAGTTAAGCATCTGGCTCTTGATTTCAGTTCAGGTCATGATCTCATGGGTTTGTGAGTTGGAGCACTGGGTAGGGCTCCGAGCTGGGTGCAAGCCTGCTTAAGATCTTCCCTCCCTCCCTTTCTCTTTCTCTCTCTCCCTCTCTCTCTTCCTGGCTCACATGCATGCTCTCTCTTATCCAAAATTAAAAAAAAAAAAAAAAAAAAACAATCAGCACTACCTAACTAACCTTAGTACTGGAGGGGTTCTAGAGACCTCCTGTAAGTTGCCAACTCTTTAACTGATGAATCACTGGATGTGAGGACTTCTGGGAGGTGGAGTCTCAGATCAGTGGCTATTTATCAACCAGTTTGGAAGTATTTCAATTGCTTCACAACTCACAAAGCCATCCCTCTTGTCCTGACAGAATGTCTAGCTCTGTATGAGCTGTTCCCAATAACACTGCCCCACAGTGATAACTTGGCTATTCTTCACCACCCCTCATTGTAAAGTCCTATGTTCCAGTCACACTAACACACTAAGCATTTGTCATAGTAACTGTGCTCTTCCCTGACTTCTGTTTGCTCTGCCCAGATGCCTTCTCTCCCTGGCCTGCCTGGTAGATACTTACTCATTCTTTACAATGAAACTCCTATTGCATATGTCAACACTTCTACAGTCAAAGGTGTGGCCTCAGAGTACTTTAAATGTGTCTTTATGATGTAAGTTTTCACTGGATATGGTAATTATTTGTCAATCTTCCTCTTCCAATGGACACTATTTAGAATTAATAATTCTAGGACCCACACAGGGTAAGGGCTCTTTATCTAATGTTTGCTATGTGAATGAATGAATGAATGAATGAATGTTATTAATGAACAATTTTCTTCATCTATAAAGTGGAGTTAACTCACTAGATAACCCTTAATAGTTCCTTTCTGCTTTGAAACCCAAGAATTTACCAGTGTGGGCCAAAAAGCATTATAATATTGAGTCTGGATATATTCAGCATTAAGTTGCCTTTTCAAAGATTGGTTCTGTACCTTTGTCAATAACCACTGTCAGATGATTTTGGAGCAATTAGAAAGGGGCCAAATATCCAATATCCATCTATATATTAAACAGTGTCCAATTGTTATATTCTACAATACTAAAAAAGAAAGGGCACCTAAAGCTGGAACATGAAAAATTACCTACTTAGCAACACTGGAGACATTTCATTTTATACTAAAGCAATATAAAGCCAAAAGAACTAAGTGCTAGCAGAGTAACCAGGGAAATATCTTTGTTTCTTGGGTAAATCTCAACTAGCTTGGTAGAGCACACCAAAGGTAATAGCAGATGTATGTATACCTTGTATCCTAGTTCTTCAGGAACTTTCTTACAGCTGAAAAGACAAACTGGCGTGTGGTGTCACAATATTTTTAAACACATAGGAAAAGAAAAGTAGTAAAGAAAAGACAGTCCAGGTCCTTGGATTAGAAGGAAAAATACAGATAAAGTCTGTGGTATCTGAGAAGGCTCACCATTCAAATTTACAGTTCATGATACTTCATTATTCCAAGTATTAAAAAAAAAAGGTGTGTGTGTGTGTGTGTGTGTGTGTGTGTGTGTAACATAAAAGCTCCTACCATAAACATAAGTTTATGGTAAGGAAAGTTTACAGCTTCTCAAAATACTCAGAATAAACTGGCAATCTAATAAAGAATTAGTTAACAACCAACTCACAGGAATAAAAGGTCCAGCATAGGGAATATAGTCAATGATATTGCAATAGCATTTTATGGTGACAGATGGTAGCTACACTTGTCATGAGCATAGCATAATGTATAGAGAAATTGAATCATTATGTTATACACCTGAAACTAATGTAACATTATGTGTCAACTCTACTCAAAAAAAATTTTTTATAGAATTGGTAACAACCAATAAATAAAAGTGAAAGGAAAACCATTGATATATTCCAGGGGCTACATTACATTTCTTTAAATAGCATTTTAATTAGAATTTTTCTCTATTAATTTTAATTATAAAAGTGTTTAATTAAGGTCATTTTAAACATAGGAAGTAACTAAACAGTAAACATTAAAGAGTTGTTTCTGTAGGGGGGAAAACTATCAAATTCCTGAGTCATATGCTTTGTCATGTATTTTGACCATCCTCACCAAGGGTAATTGTGAGCAGAAAAGGAGTGGTTCCATACCCAGAATAATAATGCTCACGGTCCTTTAAAGGCTGTTAGTTAAATCTTTCTGACCCGATTTTCTATCTAATGACAGATGTTTGGAGGGAGGGAGGAAAGCTATCACCTAAGAAGAAATACTGGTTTCTGGGAGATATGCCTTAAAAATGGATGTTATTTTGGTGAAAGATAAAGTGGAAGTCTGTATGCGTGTGTGATTTTTAAAGGATTATGAGCTCCTGGAGAGAATCAAACACATTCTGGGAGAAAAGAAAATGTTTCCAATAATATGGTCCCCAGGTAACCTAGCCCCAAATCAAAATCTTATACAAGTTCATCTACTGAAGTGTGTTAATGTTTAGCCATTTTTAATGGAGAAATCACCTTGGAAAGTCTACTCTTCTTATTTTCTACCAAGATCAGTAGGGCAGTCATAAATAAAAGTCAAGAGTACTGGAATGGTGAAATAGATGAAGGGGATTAAGAGGTACAAACTTTGAACTATAAAATGAGTAAGTCACAAGGATGAAAAGTACAAGTTAGGGAATATAATCAATAATAAATCAATAATACTGTGATAATGCTGTATGGTGACAGATGGCATCTACACCTACCAAGGTAAGCACTAGATAATGTAAGAATTGTCAAATCATTATGTTGTATTAAGATACACTGAAATTAATATAACACTGTATGCCAAATATACTTCAATAATAAAAAAACATTTTTAAAAAATACTGGGTTTATTCAAAGTGGCTCCTCACAGCCGTCAGTTAACTTCCTTGTGTCATCTATTAAATGTGGGTTATTTATTAATGACTTCTTAGACTGGTCATGAGGCTAATTAAGTCTATAATTTTTATGACAATATGAGCAAGAAAACTTATAAACATGAATAATATATGGAGTCAAAATAATAACTATAAAATGGGCTATAATCCATCTTTAAATGATTCAAAAGAGACTACAGGTGTTTTCTGTTAAGAGAAAATTTGTTATGTGGGTAGGAATATGTTTTCTGTTAAGAGAAAATTTGTTATGTGGGTAGAGATGAAATAACTTTTACAGCATTTGTCCAAAATGTTTTCTAAATGCTGGAATCTTAAATATAAAAATGGACTACTGAGGATTATTTTTGTAAACAATATGGATATAATACAGCCATATTTTTATTACTGGGGCATGTGCAATACAACAGACCCTTTGCCATTGGGCTTTGGTAGGGGACAATTAGCTTAAAGCTAAATGTGAAATTGCCCTATAATCAAAATATACTTTCATCAGTAGATATTGAGAAAAATGAGACTGCATGAATAAAAGCAATAGTAATGGCTTTGAAATCACACAAAACAAGGCTCAGTGTTGGATAATCTCTCAGTTACACCATGGCATGGGGCAAAACATGTTAACGGGGTGCACCTGTGTCCTCATCTGCACTATGGGGAGCACAACCCCCTGTTTTGAAATTCACTGTGGAAATGAAATTACACAACAGTTCTAAAGCACCTAGAACAGAGTCTAGTACACAACAGGCACTTCATATCAGTTATTCATGACTAAACCCAAATCTGTGACATTTTAGTATATGTGCTGCTGAAGCGAGCACTAAATCTATTATATTTTAAAAGGTAAAAACATGTTAAACTCTTGTAATCCTTTCCCTAATACGCCAAGACCCCAGAAACACAATACTATCATTATAGCTAACATTTGCCAAGAACCTTACAACATGCAATGTTTTCTGACAACTTCTATGAATAAAAACTTTTTGTGAAAGATACTAGCTTTCCCATTTTATAGTTGAAAAAACTGAGGCTTAGAAAGGGCAAGTGATTTGCCTCAAGGTTCATGCTTATAATAAAGAATGGAATTAGCATTCCAATTCTCCTTTGAATTCCAAATTCTTGCTTTAACCACTACTCCAAATCTTCATAAAATGTCAATAAGAAACCTTCAAAATAAAACATGTAAAGATACTTTCCTCATAAGTGGCCAATGTGAGTTCAAATTCAGGTTTGTTTGACTCCAAAGTCTATTCTCATTTTGTTTCCACTCCACCTTTCCTACCTATTTCACTAATGAAACCTTTAAAAATTAAAATTATTGGGATTACTTTTCCAAAGTAAGTATAATAAAGGTTTTAAAAATTTCTAAACTACTGCTTAAGTTGAGGAAAACTTATTTTTTTATTTTTTTAAATGTTTTTATTTATTTTTGAGAGAGAGAGAGAGAGAGAGAGAGAGAGAGAGAGAATATGGCATGGGAGGGATAGAGACAGAGGGAGACACAGAATCTGAAGCAGGCTCCAGGCTCTGAGCTGTTAGCACAGAGCCTGATGCGGGGCTTGAATTCATGAACCACGAGATCGTGACCTGAGCAGACGTTGGACACCTAAACGACTGAGCAACCCAGGCACCCCTGAGGAAAACTTATTTTTAAATATATTTTTCAAACTATCCAACAGACAGCTTTGTGTTTGAGCATAAATAATGATATCAAAAAGATCTTAAAAAGATGATCTTGGCTCAACAAGAGTTTTAAATTGCTCAATGTTTTTGCTATTGTAACAAATAGCACCTTTAAGATATTCTCTAAATTTCATAAGCCCATTGAATATTTTGGACCATCTATTATATCCATGAAATGGCCTCCATGATTTTTTAAGAAACATATCTGATTATGTCATTCCACATTTGAAATGACTTAGAATTACTTCTTATTGCTTCAAAGTCCAAAATTTTCCACAAGACTTAGAAGGCCATACATGATTTGATCTCTTCTTGTCTTTAACCACTCTCTTTTTGCTCTCTGTTCTTCAGTATCTAACCTCCTCCCTTCACCATCTTACTTCAACAGGCTCCTCCCACTAGCTAAGACTGTGTTCCTCCCTCCAGGCTTCCTTCCCTTGTCCCCCAAAGTCCATCCATCCACTTTCAGGGCTCAGCCTGGTAACCAGCATCCCATAATCCAGCCTCAGTTATGTCCCCCTGAAACAGTCTGTTTTATTCATTGATTGATTGATTGTGCAGGGGAGAGGTGCAGCAGGAGAGAGAGAGAAAATCTTAAGCAGGTTCCATGCTCATCACAGAGCCTGACACAAGGCTGGATCCCATAACCCTGGGATCATGACCTGAGCTGAAATCATGAGTCAGACATTCAACCAACTGAGCTACCCAGGCACCCCTAAAATAGTCTCTCTTAACACCTCTGATTCCTTCTTATTAACACTTGTTGTATTACAATTATAACTTATTGTTTTCATTCCCCCACCCACCTCGCCTCTGGTGACCATCAGTTTGTTCTTTATAGTTAAAAGTCTGTTGCTTGGTTTGTCCCTCTCTCTCTCTCTCCTTTCTTCCCCTTTTGCTTGTTTTGTTTCTTAAATTCCACATATAAATTAGATCATATGGTATTTGTCTTTCTTTGAATAACTTACTTCTCTTACTCTCTACCTCTACCATATTGTTGCAAGATTTCATTCCTTTTTATGGCTGAATAATCTTCCTTTCATTCATTCTTTTATATATATTACATATTATATGTTATATGTTATATATTATATATTATATATTATATATATGCCACATCTTCTTTATTCATCAGTCGATGAACACTTGGGCTGCTTCCAGTTTGGCTATTGTAAATAATGATGCAATAAACATAGGGGTCATGTATCCCCTCGAATTAGCAGAGTAAATACTCAGTAATGCAATTCTTGGATTATAGGATAGTTCTATTTTTAACTTTTTGAGGAACCTCCATACTGTTTTCTGCCGTGGCTACAGAATTTGCATTCCCACGATGGTGCAAAAGGGTTCCTTTTTCTCCACGTTCTCACCAACACTTATTGTTTCTTGTGTTTTTTATTTTAGCCATTCTGGCAGGTATGAAGTGTCATCTTATTGTAGTTTTGATTTGCATTTCCCTGATGATGAGTGATGTTGATCATCTTTCCATGTGTCTATTGGCTGTCTGCATATCTTTTTTTTTTTTTTTCAACGTTTTTTATTTATTTATTTTTGGAACAGAGAGAGACAGAGCATGAACGGGGGAGGGGCAGAGAGAGAGGGAGACACAGAATCGGAAACAGGCTCCAGGCTCGGAGCCATCAGCCCAGAGCCTGACGCGGGGCTCGAACTCACGGACCGCGAGATCGTGACCTGGCTGAAGTCGGACGCTTAACCAACTGCGCCACCCAGGCGCCCCGACTGTCTGCATATCTTTAGAGAAATGTCTGTTCATATCTTCTGCCCTTTTTGTTTAATGTTTATTTATATTTGACAGAGAGAAAGTGCACACATACATGCATGAGCAGGGGAGAAGCAAGAAAGAGAGGGAGAAAAAGAATCCCAAACAGTCTCCACACTGTCAGCACATAGAGGCTGACACATGGCTTAATCTCACAAACTGTGAGATCATGAGCCTAAATCAAGAGCCAGACGTTTAACTGACTGAGCCTCCCAGGTACCCCATTCTACCCATTTCTTGATTGGATTATTTGTTTATTGGGTACGGGGTTGTATCAAGTCTTTATATATTTCAGATACTAACCCTCTCCTAAATATAGAATTTGCAAATAACTACTCACATTCTATAGGTTGCCTTTTAGTTTTATTGGCTGGTTCCTTTGCTGTGGAGAAGCTTTTTATTTTGATGTGGTCCCAACAGTTTATTTTTACTTTTATTTCCCTTGCTGCAGGAGACATACCTAGGAAAATGTTGCTATGGCCAACGTCAGAGAGATTACTGCCTGTGTTCTCTTCAAGGATTTTTATGGTTTCAGGTCTCACATTTAGGTCATTAATCTGTTTTGAGTTTATTTTTGTGTATGGTGAAAGAATGTGGTCCAGTTTCATTCTTTTGCATGTAGCTGTCCAGTTTCCCCACACCATTTGCTAAAAAGACTGTCTTTTTCCCATTGTAGATCCATTCCTCCTTTGTTGAAGATTAATTGACCATATGATCGATGGTTTATTTCTGGGTTTTCTGTTCTATTCTCTTGATCGATGTGTCTATTTTTATGCCAGTACCATACTGTATTAATTACTACCATTTTGTAATAGAACTTGAAATCTGGAATTGTGATACTCCAGTTTTGTTTTTCTTTTTCAAGATTGCTTTGGCTATTCTTTTGTAGTTCCATACAAATTTTAGGATTGTTTCTTCTAGTTCCATGAAAAAGATGCTGTTAGTATTTTGATAGGGATTACATTAAATCCATATATTGCTTTGAGTAGTATATATATTTTAGCAATATTTCTTCTTCCAACCCATGAGTACAGAATGTCTTTCCATTTTTTTTTTTTTTTGCATCATCTTGAATTTCTTTCATCCATATTTTATAGTTTTCAGAGTACAGGTCTTTCATCTCTTTGGTTAAGTTCATTCATAGATATTTTATTGTTTTGGTGTTATTGTAAATGGGATTGTTTTCTTCATTTCACTTTCTGCTGCTTCATTATTAGTGTATATGAATGCAACCGATTTCTGTACAATGATTTTGTATCCTGCAACTTTACTAAATTCATTTTTCAGTTCCAGTCTTTTGGTGGAGACTTTAAGGTTTATAATTGTAGCTTATTGGTAACTTATGTAATTATTTCTTTTAACATCTGTCTTCCCCATGAAATTAGAAGCTCCATTAGCAGGTTAAGTTTTGCCTTTGCCTGTTTCAGCATCTAGTTGAGTGACTACCATATAACGGGCAATCAATAGATGTAAATATCAGAATACACTTTCTGCAGAGTCTCAAAAGGGTCCCTAACCACAACTCCCAACTGTCACTGCTATGAACAGCACAGATTGGTGATGTTATTCCATCTCTGAAAGACACCCTGAAACCAACAATTATACCTTTTAATTTTGATCCCACTATATTTGTGATGAAGGAAAGATGAATCATATCTAAGAAAACTTTCATATATAGCCAGAAAACCACTCCAGAACAAATTATTAATCTATTATATTATACATGTTTCTGCTAGGTCTTAGGACATGGCCTCATATTATTATTTATATTGGCCCCCTTCTGTCTATGAATGAACATATCAATAGTCTTGAGTTGTAATTCATAACCTAAATCAATGCTAACAAGTGTTCAGTATTTTTCCTTATGTTTTCCCTTTTCATTTGTTTACATAACCTTCAAACTAAGTAGGTAGTAAAATTGTTCATTACAAAAATGACTACTGCCACACATTGTATCTCCTTCATTAGTGGTTATCAAAATAAGGTCTCCTGGGGTCCTTGATGACTGGGCTGTTAGAATAGTAATGCTAATAACACAACAATGTCAATACTTCTGTGTCTGACAAACATTAATAATCAGTTCCCCCTAGGAGCCCATCAAAAGCAGCACATTTAATGGGATGTTTGTGGTTGCAAACACAAGTAGGTTAGGGGGGTGGTACACAATGTCTCTCAGGTCTGCCTGGCCAAAGTGGCCCCAATCAAAGAACATTTGAAAACATTCCTTTCACATTTCCCTTCCCACTGGCAGGGAATTTCACATAAGAACTGGGAAGCACTGTTTTCCCAGCATAATAGTGGATCCAAATGTTCTTAACTAGTTCTACATACACGTGTGATCTATTTTATAGCATTATATATAGTTGCACAGATTGTATTTCTTCAGTTAAACCAAAATGCTAGTTATATTTCTATTTTACACCAACAATGCCTTTTACTTTTTTCTTCTCTTTCTCTTTCAATCCTTCCAATTTCTCACTAAAAGATATGAAAGCTTGCTTGCTGAGGATTAGCAAATACTCCCGCAGTCTTCTGTTAGCACAGTTTAGTCCAATGAGGATTTACTACCATCACCCATTATGAATGAGAGTCTACTTTCTAGTAATAAAATACTAATGTTTCATTCCAAAAAACATACTAGTATAAATATGAGTCCTACAATAGAGCAGCTAATGAAAAAAAAAACTCCAACTGATATGGAAAATGACATTTCACATTGGGATCCCATTTCTAAACACAGTGCCACACAAAATACACATTTTGGTTAGTTTTAGGTTCTTTGGAGGAAATTCTAAATGGAACTCTTGCCCTAAGATGTTCTTCAAACTAATACCAACTTAGGTCTTTGACACAAAGCCAACCCATAAGAAAAATAAAAAATTTTTAAAGTTCTGACATCTTTCCAACATAGAATGATGAGCTACTGAGTACAGCTTTGTAAGCATTACTTCTTTAGGGGCAGAAAAGTGATGGAAGGAATTGGGAAGATTAAAAAAAAAAGCTTTATTTTTTAAAAGAGCTTTCTGCCAAGGAGTCCAGGTAAGACATTGAGAATTTCACTATACTTTCTGTAATGTGCCTTATAATGCCATGATTTATTTTTTGTTTAAAAATAATTTTAAAATAATACACATTCAGATGCCTTAAAGGTAAGGTTTTCCCCAACACCCTGTCTTGCAATAAGTGGCTCACACTTTTGTGGAATGACAACTGTAAATTACCATTCTATAGCCATTGCTCACCGGGGAAAAACAAAAAATAAAAGTTTTCAAGCAGATAGTAATTTCATTCTATATCACTGGCATTAATTGTTCCTAAGTATTGAGAACTGTTTTGAAGACCCAGAGTATAGAAACTAAGAAAATACGATTCAAAACATTTCTGGAATTCCTAATTTCACACACTTCAAATAATAGCTGTCACCTTGTTGTTAAACCTCATTCAGCCAGCCCAGAATAACATAGACTTGCAATTATTATGAGAACTTTTATGAATAAAGCATTTGCTCCATTTAAGAGGTTTTAGAGGAATGCAGATATTTTTACGGAAACGTGTAAGTACAGACATGCCCTTTCTTTTACTTTAATCTGTCAGGCTAAGAAAAACGGTGATATTTTAAAGCTGTTACTCCAATAACTAGTTTAAAACTGATTACTCAAATAGCTAGTTAAGCATAAAAAAGGATAGACACCCACTTTACTGCATAAAATGATCTATACTACTAACTATTCTATGCAAACAATCCTTTCTTCTTGCCACCCACCCATCAACTAAATTTTTCTTTTAACTAAGGCATATATCTTCTTAAAGTATAATGAGCATGGCTGTCTTGCTGACAAGAAAAGCACAAAAACCTACAAAAATCTGGTAAATGTCACTTTTACCACCTTTGGTATCCTCCAGACACTCTGTAGACCTGGAAGATATCACAAAGAGAACTGTTGTTAATTATGCCATTTGCTAGCATGTGTAAATGCACAAGCTTCAAACTTGCAAGCAATCTCCTGATCTATAAGTGAAACTAACAGGTTCATTTCCACCGCATCAAAGTCTCTCAAAGCTATCCATAAAGTTGGTGAATTGGTTTCAGTATCTCCATTAAAGGATGTGTGTTTAAGGCTTCCTCATATAATCTTGAGGGTCTGTGCTGAAGGAGAGGAGGAAGACCTTCAATCCACCAAGCGATAAACACTTACTTCTGTATAAATGGTATACTGTGTAGATTGCCAAGGTTTACAGAGGTCTACCTAGAACTCTGTCATAAAATTCCATTCTATGACTATTTCAAATGCAAAAAGGCCCCAAAGTTTCTGCCCATATGTTATATCACTGACATTAATTGTTCCTAAGTGTACACACACACACACACACACACACACACACACACACACCTCCATATGTTACAGAGTCATTGGTAAAGTGAAAAATCATGAAAGAAATTTTCTACAGCTTCTGAGATAGTGATGTGTGTTTAGGGAGCTCTCAAACGTAGATGTTAAACATTTTCACAGCACACTTACAGAGAGCTTCAGCTTTGTTTTTATTAATATCCTAGCATCACAGAGGAAGCTCAAATGCCACAAGAATCTGTTTCTAAGGTAACTCATTATACACCCTTATATAAATAGCTCAAAAAGCAGAGCTCCTCATATTCCAACTGTAAACGTACACAGATTTGTCAAAGGTCTTCTGAACCTTTAATCTAATATCTCCCATCTCCAGCAATCAGCTAGCATGTAACATGTTCATTTGCTGGGTCAGATTCTTGAGCAGAGGATAATAACCCACAATCTAACTTGCAAGAAAACAAAGAGTAAAGGCTGAGAGATTTTAAAGGAATAAATTTATTCCCACTATTTCCCAAGGAAAATAAGGAAATGGAAACAATAGTGTATAATTTAGAAATGAGTGGTCTGTGTTAATAATTGTTGAAGCTGAATGATTGGTATATGGGGGTTCATTATACAATTCTCTCTCTACTTTCTTGTAAGTATTTCAATAATAAAGGGTTTTTAAAAAGTGAAGCTCTCTTCTCAACCTCTTTACCATAATACATTGAAGGAAACAAGAACACGCAGATGTTAAGTAAGTGCCTATGATGGTTAATATTATGTGTCAACTTGACTGAGCCATGGTGCCTAGGTATTTGATCAAACATTACTCTGGGTATTTCTGTGAGGGTGTTTTCTGTGGATGAGATTAACGTTTAAATTGGTAGGCTTTGTGTAAAGCAGAATGCCCTCCATAATGTGGGTGAGCCTCATCCAATCAATTGAGGACCTTAACAGAACAAAGATTCACCTCCCAAGAGCAAGAAGGAATTCGGACAGCAGACAACCTTTGGACTTCAACTACAACATCAGCTCCTCCTTGGGTTTCTAGCCTATCAGCCCACCCTGTAGATTTTGGACTTATCAGCCTCTATAATTGTATAAACTAATTCCTTAAAATAATCTCTCTCTCTCTCTCTCTCTCTCTCTCTCTCTCTCTCTCAGTCTCTCTCCCTCTCTCCATCTCTCCACCTCCACAGACATACAGATGGAGATCTATATTTCTCTCCATTATATAAATATTTATTTATATTTATATTAACAATTTAAATATAGGCATAGTTATAGGTGAAGATAGATATAGAGATAAATTTAGATAAAGGGCATGATAACTAAAAAGTCTGTAGCAGCTATAGGAGCTGTATTAATAAGGGTTCTCCAGAGAAACAGACCCAATAATAATGTGGTGTGGTGTGGTATGGTGTGTGTTTCTCTCTCTACCCAGCAATGAGCAAGATGTGTTCAACCCCATCTAGAATAAATCTCCCCACCTTAACAATTATTATTTTAGTCCCCAATAGTATTTGTAACAATCTACATTTTGTCTCTTTACTTTGTTTTTTGTCCTTCTTCATACAAAAATTTAATTAATTAATTTCCAAGAGAGTAGGGACTATATCTTTCTCTTTCACCATTTTATTTCTAGCACTTAGCACACTGTAGCATAACACAGATTCCTTACAAATAGTACTGAATGGATGAATGAAATTCTCAAACCAGTAAATTCTCAACTGAATTCCTTGGAATTTGCATCCACCAAACAAGGTGCAATTAGTCATACTTTGATAGTTCCACGAAGAAATATTCTCAATTAAAATAAGTCAATAAAACAAGTACCTAGACAACACAATGACACATGCCATAACTTGTCTTAGTGTTGAAACCTTTACAGTGCCTTAATTCTCAATTTTTCATCTCACGTATTATGTTGAATGATATGAAACTGCCAACCTACAAAAATAGTAATTTCATAGAATTCAACCTAATATAACACATAGTTAGAGAAATGCATATTCTACACAAATTAAGGCCTTAAAATCAGAAGAGAGATTACTATTCAATTTAGATATAGTAAAAGATATGAATCTTTTACTCTAGGTGCTACACTTCAAGCTGGGTCTCGTTTTGCACGTTCTTCACTGGGGAAGAGTGACATCAGAAGTATAGAGGGGCTATTCCATTTATTCCACTCTGAAATCCCACATTTGAGAGCAAAAATGGGGAGAGATGGAGGGTAGCTCTACATATTATTTAATCCATAATTCTAAAACATATTATTGTGTAATCCCAAAGTTGGTAAATTGTATAAAAAGCATTTCAATGGCATTTACAGTTTTCAATTATCCTATTAGAAAGAAATGAAAAAGAAAATATTGAACTTCTTTAAAATTCCAAACTATTTGATCCATTTGCAATTCATCTAAGTAGTCTGAGCCTAAAACCAATGCACAGATCTATAGGTGAAGAAACCTAAATTCTGGGTACAGGTAAAATAATGCACAGTGCTAAAGACGGCATCTAAAACCTTTCAGTAGAGTATGGACCAGGCTGCGTTTACAGTATCCTTTAAAAAACCCCACCCCTTTCTGCCTATAATTAGTTTATCAATCATACTAAACATAATGTACAAAGAAGTTGATGCTAGTTACTTACAACTGTAAGATGTGCACATGGCTAAATGTCTCTCTCACCTCAAGGAGTCAAAAATAAAAAGTGAAACCATTCATATCTGCTGGTGAGTACTCTTTATATTTTTATTTCTTTTTATCTATTTGTCATTTCTCTTTCTTGTTTGGGCATAAAAGGAAAATGAAATTTTATCAAAATCATTCAGAAAATGCTGGAAGTTTTATCAACGAAACAGCCAAACTCTTCTGTTTGGGTCAAATTCACTAAAAAATTATAAAACTTTCAGAATCGTGAATATGAATTGAAATTGATTATAATTTGGAAACTCTGAATAATCTTATAAAGTAGGTACTTCTTCTAAATATCTTATTTTTTTAATGTTTATTCATTTTAGCCAAAGTATGGAAAGAGCCTAAATGTCTATCAACTGATGAATGGATAAAGAGAGAGAGAGAGAAAGAGAGAGAGAGAGAGAGAGAGAGAGAGAAACAGCCAAATGAGGGGGGGAGGGGCAGAGAGAGAAGGAGAAACAGAATCTGAAACAGGCTCCAGGTTCTGAGCTGTCAGCACAGAGCCCCTGAGGCAGGGCCTGAACTCACAAACCACAAGATCATGACCTGAGCCAAAGTTGGACACTTAAACAACCGAGCTACCCAGGCATCTGTCTTATTTTTTTAATCTACATACAGAAGTAAACTGCTGGTTGTGTCATGGTATTCATGGAGCTTTGGAAAGGGAAGCTATCATAAAGGAAAAAGCTTTCTTAATGACCAAGTTAGAACTGTTTCGATACCTTGGGGGCAGAAGGACGGGTGTATTTGGCCAGTATTAATACTCTGCTCACGTTGAAGAGATTGTTGCCTGCTTTCTCCTCCAGGGTGTTGATGGTTTCCTGTCTCACATTTAGCTCTTTCATCCATTTTGGGTTTATTTTTGTGTATGGTGTAAGACAGTGGTCTAGTTTCATTCTTCTGCATGTTGCTGTCCAGTTCTCCCAGCACCATTTGCTAAAGAAATTGTCTTTTTTCCATTGGATGCTCTTTCCTGCTTTGTCAAAGATTAGTTGGCCATGCATTTGTGGGTGACCTCAGCTGCAGCAATTTCTTACTCGACACATCTCCAAAGGCAAGGGAATTAAAAGCAAAATGAACTATTGGGACCTCATCAAATAAAAAGCTTCTGCACTGCAAAGGAAACAATCAACAAAACTAAAAGGCAACCGATGGAATGGGAAAAGATATTTGCAAATGATATATCGGATAAAGGGCTAGTATCCAAAAATCTATAAAGAACTTACCAAACTCAACACCCAAAAAAACAAATAATCCAGTGAAGAAACGGGCAGAAGATATGAATAGCCACTTTTCCAAAGAAGACATCCAGATGGCCAACTGCCACATGAAAAGATGTTTAACATCACTCATCATCAGGGAAATACAAATCAAAGCTACACTGAGATACCACCTCACACCTGTCAGAGGGACTAAAATGAACAAATCAGGAAACTACAGATGCTAGCGAGGATGTGGAGAAATGAGAACCCTCTTGCACTGCTGGTGGGAATGCAAACTGGTGCAGCCACTCTGGAAAACAGTGTGGAGGTTCCTCAAAAAATTAAAAATATAAAAAAAAAAAAAAAAAAAAATTAAAAATAGAACTACCTTATGACCCAGCAATAGCACTGCTAGGGATACAGGAGTGCTGATTTATAAGGGCACATGTACCCCAATGTTTACAGCAGCACTTTCAACAATAGCCAAAGTATGGAAAGAGCCTAAATGTCTATCAACTGATGAATGGATAAAGAAGATGTAGTTTATATATACAATGGAATACTACTTGGCAATGAGAAAGAATGAAATCATGCCATTTGCAGCCATGTGGATGGAAATGGAAGGTATTATGCTGAGTGAAATAAGTCAGAGAATGACAGATATCATATATTTTCACTCATATGTGGATCTTGAGAAACTTAACTTGAGAGGGGAAGGGAAAAAAATAGTGAACAAACAGAGAGGGAGGGAGGCAAACCATAAAGACTGTTAAATACAGAGAACATGAGTATTGAGGGCACCTGTTGGGATGAGCACTGGGTGTTGTATGGAAACCAATTTGACAATAAATTTCGTAATTAAAATAAATATATATAAATAAATAAATAAATAAATAAATAAATAAATAAATACAGAGAACAAAATGAGGGAGGATGGGGGTAGGGGAGAGGGGAAAACGGGTGATGGGGATGAGGAGGGCACTTGTTCGATGAGCACTGGGTGTTGTATGTAAGCCAATTTGACAATAAAGGATATTAATATACAAAAAGACCACTCTGCTCACATACTATCCTTCCTGACCTGAAAGAGGAAGTTAGTCATAAGCCTACCCTGCATCCATCAATGGTACTCCACCCTGCCTGCACTTTTAGGTCACCTAGTATTCTTTTTAAAGCTATATAGTTTGTTCTGCCACTGCCACTGTTGCTCTCTATTATGATTTAATTAGTTTGCAGTAGGATTTGGGTTTTGATTTGTTTTGTTTTTTTTAAGTTTTCCAGGATTGAGACCCAGTGTAGTTCAAATGGGCTTTCAGTTGGAAAGCACCCTGATGGATATCACAATCCATATCATAAACACTTGATAAGTTTTTGTTGTATCTCTTTGTAAGAGTCATTCTAACCCCATATGGGACATGTGGAATATCACTGAGGAAAATGGAGAAAAGAGAATCCTGCATTCAATTCTTCATCAACTCTCATAATCTGGAATGGTTAAAAACCATTTCCAGGTGATGCTTCCACATCTTCCCCCCTTGTAGCAGCTGAACCGTGTCCCCCACAAAAAAGATATGCCCATGTCCTAATCCTTGGAACCCACAAATGTTGGGAGGGTCTTTGCAGATGTAGTTAATGATCTTTAGATGAGATATTCCTATATTATCAGGATAAAACCTAAATCCAATGACAAATAAAACAGCAGAGACACAAACAGGAGAAGGCATGTGAAGATGGAGAAGGAGGTTGGAGCTAGGAGAGTGTGGACCTGCTGACACCCTGATTTTAAAATTTTGGTCTCCAGAATGGTACCAAAAATAAATTCATGTTGTTATAAGACACCAAGTTTGTGACATTTTGTATGGCAGCCACAAGAAACCAAAACCTCCTTTCACTTATTTTTTTCACATCCCAGAAGTTCAAAAGCATGAAATAGTGGACTGAATTGGGAAGATTAGGTGGGTGGAAAAAAGTAAGGTCTGGGCCTCCAGCATAAGGTGCTCTTGAACAAGCGTCCCAGCTCTGCCACTTAAGAGCTTGGGGAGGAAAAATGTCTCTCTGAACTTCAGTTTCTTCATCAACAAAATGGAGATAATAGGATCTGTTTATTGAATTGTAGACTGAGAAAGTTGTACTTGAACATATTCTGACCTAAATAACCTAAATGCAGAAATGAAATAAGAAATATTTGACAACAGCAGCCATCACATCTCAAGCAGAAGGAAATGGCATAGCTGGGAGGCCCCTGCTGGCCAGAAGCTAACCATTTAGCTTCAGATAAAGAGGTGAGGGCGGTCTTGGGGAGGGACCAGTCAACTGGGCCTTCTTCTCAGCTGGCAGGGAGAAATTGCCACATTTGAACCACCTTGTTTCTGAGCTCCCGCTGATACTCAGCTTTACTGCTGAGCACTAGGTGAGCACCAGCTTTGCCTAAATGTACAGAAGCTTGTCTTCATGTTGTCTCACGGCACTCCTGTCTTTCTCTGTGCACCTCCACCCCACCCCATGTTCAGTGTCAAGAAACAAAACTTCATGTTGGCCACTGAAAGTAATTCAGTCAACTTCATTTTGGATAAGTACCCAGTGTTTGGGATTTCCACTCCCACCTTCTTTTTCCAAAATATCAGGGAGCATAGGTGTAAACTTATTTACCATGATGTGCCATTCCCCGCCCTGGCTCACCTGACTTCCAGAGAAATTGGCTTCTATCCCTATAGCTTTCCCTGTGATGTTTTCATATCTGCAGTACTTCCTGGTGATAATTTCAGGCAACATGAACTAAAAAATTTGTAAGACCCAATGCAAAGTGAGAACACAAAAACCTTGGCTTACAAATCATTAAGAATTTTTAAGTGGCAATATCAGAGCATTAAACCAAGCACAGAATTCCTTCTAGGCATGGGTGCATGCCCATGAAGCAGGCCCTGACTGCAGGAGGCTCCAGGTAGCTCACCCCCAGCCTCTAATACAGTCCTGCCTCACCCCAAGTTGCAACAGTTCCCTGCTAGGCTAATGGATTCTCATCCCTCTGCTATCTTCTCCTACCCAGAGGGCCATGCACAAATTTCTAAATCCCATGCTGTGAAATGCTCACTTGAGGAACTACCTGGGAGTCTTCTTAAGTTCTTTCTCCTTCCAGTCCCACCACTATGCTTTACCTGTTGCAGCCGCCCTTGGCCCACATGGGACACATGTGAGGCAGTCTCCTACCACAGTTCTAAATGGGAAACACAAGGCACGCTGCTTTCTGCCTCCTCCTCAGGCCATGTTGGATTCTAATCTCACCTCAAGTACTCCAACACCCACATCCACCACCCTTCTCAGAGTCCATACAATGTCTCAAGCCCTCTGTCTCTCTTTCCCTGCCATCTTTCCAAGCCATGAGCTGGGACTAACTCTCCACATAGCATATCCTCTATCCCTTCTTACATTGTGCCTCTTAAACTAAAGCTCTTTGCTCTAACTTTCTTTGTTTAAATGTTTGTTTATTTTTTATTTTATTTTTTTAAATTTACATCCAAGTTAGTTAGCATATAGTGCAACAATGATTTCAGGAGTACATTCCTTAATGCCCCTTACCCATTTAGCCCATTCCCCCTCCCAAAACCCCTCCAATAACCCTCTGTTTGTTCTTTGCTCCAACTTCTAAATGGTGCCTTTGATCTATAAAGAAACAAAAAAACAAAATTCCTCTCTCCCTTTCTCTCTTGCAAGGCCAGGCTTCTTTAAAAACTATTATCTCAGTATGGGAATTTTATTTTTAATCAAGTTTTTATCTCAAAGCTGGACAATGCCTCTTTTGTTCCAACTAGCATCCACCCTTTCCCCAAACAACACACATTCTTTGTATAAAGAAAAGTAATGCATGTAACATACTTAGCAGGTGCATGGCAATATTAATGCTAAGTAAATGATAGCTATTAATTATCACTGTCTAATTATTACTACTATCTGTGTTATTAGGAAGAAACAGTTAACAGTTTCTTTCTCCTGATACCTAAATCCAGATAGAACCATAGGTATAAATTTCTTTGAAATTTGAAAACTTTATAGCCTAAAAGAAAGCATTTTTGTCAGGTAAGTTATTGTGCATGATGGTTTCAGAAAATAGATTGTCAGTCCTGCCTCCATGATATTACCACACAAATGAAAATAATTATTTTATTTTTCAGAACTTTATGTATATTAGAATACAATGAGTACGTTGCAGATATTCAGCCATTTTTGATCCATAAAAATGGCAATTTCATATGGTTCAATCTAAGAGTGGGATGCTCTAGTTGATTTTTAATCATTTTTATTAGGTCTCATCCATTCATAGACTGAGACCAAGAGAAGAAATTGCTATAGTAACCCTAAGAATCTGTCAGGACTGCACAATAGAAATTGCGAGAAACCTAGTCCAGACTCATCAATTTGAAAATGAAGATTTAAGGCCCAGAGAGGTGAAGAAAAATTCCCAAAATATCACAGCTAATTAGGACAAAACTAAGCTCTGGCTGCCTTTACTGTACATCTTTCTACCACATCAGGCTGCCTTCCTTACTTCTTTACATTTGTCAAATTATGTTAAGAATATCCCAATTTCACTGAGAAAGCAGTGCTCTGAGGATGATAATTAAGGCAAATATCAATGCTAAATAAAATCTGGGCTAGAACTACATTTTTCAAAAAGACTTTTGATCAGTGATAATTAGACTTTTTATTGATAATTAAACTTTTAAAGGGAGAAATGTCATAATGAAGGTGTATGGTTCTTAGACATAATTTGGAGAGTCTCCTAATTAAACTATTTTTAAAGCTCCCTTTTTATGAACCCACTCTGAGTTTGAGACATGGATTTCTCAGCGTTTCTTCAGCTGACAGCTCCTAGTTCATGCTTTATTGTTATTGTTTCAACATTATCTTCAAACTTCAACTTATTTGCAAGTATAATTCATAATTGTCTCTAAAATACTCAGATAACATGTCAAACAGGACAAAAATCTTAAATAGCTCTAACCTTAGTTCTTTGTACCCATTATAGTTTGCAAAGGAGAAAACCTCACCAATTTTAATCTCCCAGTTTAAGCGATGAATGTGATGTGTTTGTGGGTGATGTCATTCCTAGATGCCATTACTGTGATTCGTATTTTGCTAACACTGCACAGCTATGGTTCTACTAGGACCTTCACCATAGGCACCATGCTGGTACCTTCACAAAAGTAATTCATTTATCTGGATCAACCCTATAGAACGTTTATTGATTATGCCAATATAGAGATGAGGAAATTGAAGTTTATTTTTTTTTTTTTGCTTTCACATTGTGCTAATCTCTAACAATTTTTTTTAATTTTTTTTCAATATATGACGTTTATTGTCAAATTGGTTTCCATACAACACCCAGTGCTCATCCCAAAAGGTGCCCTCCTCAATACCCATCACCCACCCTCCCCTCCCTCCCACCCCCCATCAACCCTCAGTTTGTTCTCAGTTTTTAACAGTCTCTTATGCCTTGGCTCTCTTCCACTCTAACCTCTTTTTTTTTTCCTTCCCCTCCCCCATGGGTTTCTGTTAAGTTTCTCAGGATCCACATAAGAGTGAAACTGTATGGTATCTGTCTTTCTCTGTATGGCTTATTTCACTTAGCATCACACTCTCCAGTTCCATCCATGTTGCTACAAAGGGCCATATTTCATTCTTTCTCATTGCCAAGTAGTACTCCATTGTGTATATAAACCACAATTTCTTTATCCATTCATCAGTTGATGGACATTTAGGCTCTTTCCATAATTTGGCTATTGTTGACAGTGCTGCTATAAACATTGGGGTACAAGTGCCCCTATGCATCAGCACTCCTGTATCCTTCGGGTAAATTCCCAGCAGTGCTATTGCTGGGCCATAGGGTAGATATATTTTTAATTTTTTGAGGAACCTCCACACTGTATGAGGAAAGTGAAGTTTAGAATGGTTCCAGGGGTGACGTGGGTGGCTCAGTTGGTTAAGTGTCCAACTCTGGATTTCAGCTCGGGTCATGATCTCTTGGTTGGTGGGACTGAGCCCCCTATCGGGATCTGCACTGATGGGAGATTTCTTGGATTCTCTCTCTCTCTCTTTCTTTCTTCCCCTCCCCTGCTTGCATGCATGCTTTCTCTCTTTCTCTCAAAAGAAATAAATTTGGGGCACCTGGGTGGGTGAATCAGTTGAACTTCCGACATTGGCTCAGGTCATGATCTCATGGTTTGTGAATTCGAGCCCCACATTGGCTCTCTGCTGTCAGCATAGAGCCCGCTTCAGACCCTCTACCCCCCCACCCCTCCCCAGCTCATTCTTTTCTCTCTCTCTCTTTCTCTCTCAAAGTAAATAAGTATTTAAAAATAAAATAAATTTGAAAAGAAAAAAAAAAAAAAGAATGGCTCCATAATTTGCCAGGTCACACAACTAGTGGCCACCAGCTGTTTAAGGGGAAAGGTGGAATCACTATGAATCTTACCTCCATACCACCTCATGACCAAGTAGAAGTCTATTTATCTTATACATCTATGCCCTAGCTGGGATAGTAGTGGTTAAACCATTTGTAAGTCCCAGATTTCACCTGACAAACTCTATTTAAAATATTTCATTCTATTTTCAGAAGATGAGTCAGATGTCCCAAGTGGTATTCAAAAAATAAGGCTACAACAGCAGCAATGCCAAACAGATTTCCAGATCTGCAATTTACACCCCCGACGTTATCTCCTATGATTATAAAAATACGTGCACACACTCTTTGATACTCTTCCCTTCAAAAGTGGAGCATAATTTCCCTTCCCTTGAGTGCAGACTCTAAGCACAAAGTAGTAAATCACTAGCATATGGTGGAAGTGACAATGTAGGACTTCCCAGACTCAGTCCTAAAAGGAACTGTGCTTCTTTCTTGCTCCCTTCTCTTGGATCTCCTACTCAGGGAAGCCAGCTTCCATGTCATAAATATAGTCCAATTGCCCTGTGGAGGGTTTCATGTGGATAGAAACTGAGCCCTCCTGCCATCCTGGAAGTGAGTCCATCAGCCTTAGTCACGCCTTTACATGACCGCAGCTGACATTCTAACAGCAGCCTCATGACAGACCCTGATCTATAACTATCCACTAAACCAATCTCAAATTTGTGAACTTCAGAAACTGCATAATAATAAATATTTATTGTTTTAGGTGCTCATACTTTGGGATATTTATTATGAAGCAGTAGATAGTTAATACACATTTATCTCTGAATATGCCTTTTCTTAGACCAATAAGGTTGAACCACGGCTGCAAAAGCTGCCATATCAATAAGTTGAGTATATTCCTTGGTCCATGCTCCCTTCACACATGCCCAGGAGGTAGGAGTGTGTGTTTCTCAAGGCCTTGTCCCTGCTCAAAAAAATAAGATTGCTCCTCCCTCAGTTACATCATGTCCCATATGGGTCATGGGAGGAAGTGAAAAAAAGACTGATTTACAAAAAAAGAAAAAAGAAAAAAAAGAAAGAGGGAGAGAGAGAGCAAAGTTTTTACCTGTAAGATAAGAGCATTATCTTTAAATGTCTGGCTTCTGTGTGATGATAACCGTCACTCTGTGGTAACCTCCTGTACCACAAAGTTCTACACTTCAGCAATTGAAAATAAAATATGTCCTTTAAGAACAGGAAGCCAATTATTTCTTTAAGTATGTTATTTTCCTCCAACAAATTGAAGGCTGTTAGTAAATGATGTACTAGATTTGGTGAGCTTAAGGAGTAAAAACCACCTTTGGAAAAGTGTTGCCATATGGGGTGGGAAATGGTACTGAGCAACAAAAGTCAAAAACATCCAACTGAACTGAAAGGTCAACACTGTTCCAATATAAATGAGACTAAAACATATCAAGGCTCTTGTCAGTGAAAAACTATTTTTTGGTCAAGCATTAGTCAGAGGGAAACTCAACACAAACATCTAAAAAGCTAAGATGACAGGAAGTGGTGGTCAGCCTTTTCCCATCTACTCTTCAAACACGAAGGAGGGCATTACTTTCATAAGACTAATGTATTTTTTTAGTAATATCCATTCATCATGTCTACCACAGCAGTGGCCAAACAGCTCACATGTGATTTCTTAATGGGGCCTATCCTGGAAACAGTGACATTCCCCCCACCGACCCAAACCACAGCAAGTCGTCAAGCTCGAGAGAATGTGAAACATCATCCTTACCCAGCCCCTCACGTATCCCAATCTTGTCTTTAGAGTGCTTCCTTTTCCCTCGTTGTTCCAGGCATGGAAGTCCTATTTTTTCTAAATATATCTTCTTATTGATGAAGAGGAAGAGGACAACCAGAAGAACAATAAAGACACCAACTGCAGATAAGAAGCCAATGGCTTCAGGAGGAACTGGCAAAAGAACACAAAAGAAAAAAAATCATCACTATTAAAGTAAACCAACTTTTAGTTCTATCAACTGATTAAGGTTTATGTTTATTAATTAGAGTGGCAAATACTGTACAAGTCTTCACACTTGCTGGCATCCCCAGGACTGTGTACAGAGAAAGAGAAAAGACTGTTGTCTGGTACATCCTGCTAGGCTGGCTCTTCAGATGCCAGACCTGTATACTTTTGCACATGTGCTCTCTTCCATCTGGAATAGAACTCCTCTTGTTCCTATCCTCAGACTAATATTCAGTTTCAAACACACAAACTGTAAGAGAGACATCTGTCAAATGGGTTGAGTTGGAAATGGTTGATCAGTGTTATAAAAGCAAGTCCCTTAAAACCACAGCTGCCTAAAGCTTAAAAAATAGTCACTTGAGACAAACTTTCAGACATCTGCATTTATCAATATTTGCAACTGGAGAAAAAGTCATTTCCTGGATATATTTTTACAAATCCAACTATGTAATATGATGATTATCACCATAAATGGTGACAAGAAAATTCCTCATCCATGCCATCCATGTAAGAAATTAGAAGTATATTTTGACTGCTAATATTTTAGAATTCTAAAAACTTAAATTCCATCTTCTGCCTTCTCCTCCTCCTCATCAAAATATCCTGAGTGTTACTTAACTTTGGTTAAG
Organism: Neofelis nebulosa; assembly: GCF_028018385.1. Classification (NCBI taxonomy): domain Eukaryota; kingdom Metazoa; phylum Chordata; class Mammalia; order Carnivora; family Felidae; genus Neofelis; species Neofelis nebulosa. The sequence goes on along the minus strand of NC_080788.1, from coordinate 109,603,077 downwards.
TGCTACCCAGTATACCTTAAAGAATCCCAACCTTTGAGTTCAGCTCTGAGGTGCATATAGCAGGGAGACCAGAACTAATTCAGGATTGAGGAAAGACTCCTCTAAAGAAATGACATTTGAGCCAAGACTTCTCTCGGTAAAGAAATCCAGAAATCAACTGGTATTAAGGAATTAATTACAGAGCAGGTGTCAATAAGAGTTATTCAAGGGAGTTGGGTATCTGTGAAAGTTTATGAAAATGAGTCTCCTAAAAGCAGCTTTCATCCCTGGGCAGGCTTAATCTGTAGACTAATAATATGATGGGATAATATTTACCTCACCCTACCATCCAGAAAAACAGAGAAAGGATGATTCAAACTAGGTCCGATGCCATGAAAAGATCAAGAAAATAAGTGGTACTGCCTCACTGAACTGACCTAGTGGCAAGCCGATGAAAGAACAAAACAAAAAACGGCAGGCAAGATAATAGCTTGGTAGTCTGCAAAATGATAGTGTCTGCAATCAAAGCCAGCACATAACATGAGAAAAGTATGCACATATTCATTGTCTCCCCTCTCTTCAGAGGCAGCATAGGTAGTAGTGCTTAGTGGTGTGGGTTCCGTAGTTATGCTGCCTGTGAGGAAATCACACTCTACCACAAGTGGCCTTGGGCAAATTATTTAACCTCTCTGTGCTTCAGTTTCCTAAGCAACAAAAGGAGATAATAAAGACAGCTATATCGAGGATTAAATGTGGTAAGCCATGGAAAATAATCAGCGTGGCACCTGACATGTAGTGAGTTCTCAAACAGGAGCAACCATCTTCCCCAACATCACCACCTTCATCTTTACAGAGCTGTTAATATATCTAGGAGCAGTGATTTGAAAAGAGATACGCACCTCTATGCTTATTGCAGCATTATTTACAATAGCCAAGATATGGAAGCAACCTAACTGTCCATCAATACATAAATGGATAAAGAGAATACGGTGTACAGACACAATGGAACATTACTCAGCCATAAAAAAGAATGAGGCCCTGTCATTTAGAACAACATGGATGGACCTAGAGGGTAGTATGCTAAGTAAAGTAAGTCAGACTGAGAAAGACAAATACCATATGATTTCACTTAGGTATGGAATCTACAAAAAAAAAAAAAAAGAAGAAGCAGAAACAAACTCATAAATACAAAGGATTGATGGGTACCAGATGGGAGGGGCTGGGCAAAATGGGTGAAAGGCAGAGAGGGATACAGGTTTCCAGCTATGGAGTGTATAAATCATGGGGATGAAAGGTACAGGCTAAGGAATATATTCAGTGGTAGTATAATAGCATTGTATGGTGACAGATGGTAGCTGCACTTGTGGTGAGTATGACATAATGTATAAACTTGTCGAATCTCTATGCTGTACACCTGAAACTAATGTAACATTTGCATTAACCAAACTTTAATTTAAAAAATATATCTAGGAGCAGTCAAATATGGAATGCCTGTATTGCTTTGTGCGCAGTCTGTTCTCTGGACCCCATCTCTCTCCCTTTCGTCAAAACAATTATCCCTATATTTTTGCCCCTCGCTTCTGTATTTTCAGCTACTTCCCCTTGTATATACAACATCTTTCTCACCTGCATTAAAAATGCATCAATGCGCCTGAGTGGCTTAGTCAGTTAAGCATCCTATTCTTGATTTCGGCTCAGGTCATGATCTCACTGTTTGTGAGTTTGAGCCCTACATCAGGCTCTGTGCTGAGAGTGTGGAGCCTGCTTGGGATTCTAGGTCTCTGCCCCTCCCCTGCTCACATGCACCTATGCTTTCTCCCTTTCAAAAATAAGATAAACATTTTTTTAGTGCATCAAGTATCTCCCAACCTTTAAAAACCTCTCTTCACCATGTGCTCCTCAACCACGGCCCTCTTGCTTTTCCCCTCTACAACCATCTTCTGAGTATTTCTTGTACTGTTCTCCACTTTCTTACCTCTGAAACCACTTGCATCCTTTACACAGTCCCCCATTGATCTCCATGGACCAAGAATTACCCTCTCAAATCCCTTCACACAGTAGCCAGGGAAATCCTCCTGAAATGTAAGTCTAATTTCTTCACCTGCCCTCCTAAAACCTTCTATAGTTGGTTAAATTGTGGCCCCCCCAAAGATACATCCACCCCAAATTTCAGAAGATGACCTAATTTGAAATAAAGGTCTTTGCAGATGTAATTAGGATAGGATCTTGAGATGAGATCATGCTGGATAAAGGTAGGCTGTAAATTCAATGTAAGTGTCCCTACAAAAAAGACTGACTAGGAAGACAGAGGGAAGAAAGCCATGTGAACACAGGGACAGAGACTGGAGTCATGAAACCTCTCGATTAGCAATACCAAGGTTTCCAGCAGCCATCAAAGGCTAGGGAAGAGTCAGGGAACAGATTCTCCCCCTGAGATTCCAGAGAAACCAACCCTGCTGACATCTTGATTTTGGACTTCTGGCATCAAAAACTTAGAGATCATAAATTGCTGTTGTTTTAAGCCATAAATTTTCTAGTAATCTGTCATGGGACTGCCAGGAAACTAATATACCCTCCAATGGCTTCCCATTGCCCATAGCACAAAATTTGAATTTATTGCCTTGTTTTATGAGTCCATTTATGACATAGCTACTGATTTCAGCCTTTATCACTCATCACTCCCCAACATCAAACTTTTTATTGCCAGTGTATTCATCTATATCTGGTCTCCCAAACCTAGCTCACCTTCAGACCTTTGGATAGGCTATTTCAACTGTGTGGGACAAATGCTTACCTCTCTTCTGGCTAATTCTGATACTGCACTTCTTCTGAAATCCTTTCTTGTTCCTCTTAACCAGGCTAGATGCTTCTACTGTGTGTTCCCACCCACTGCACCCCTAAAAGCTTTTCAACAGTTTTCAAGTAAGACATAACCTCATAAGAATAAGGGCTATGCTTTAATTACTCATTGCACTCTCAGCGGCTAACATAGGTTAGGTACTCAATAAATATTTAATACATGAATAAATGTTGAACTCATCTGTGTTCAGTACATTGATGAATATGCCTATCAATAAAAACTTCTGGAAAGTAAAGATATACCTCAAGTGGGTCAGTACCACTAAACACAGAACATGATTTACATAACGTTCAGCCTTAGGAAAAAAGAGAGTTCATCTATCATTCATAAGCAGAAACATTTGTACCCAAAGTCATTCATTAATAAAACTAAATCTTTATTTTTGAAAAAGGTATATTTTTCCATTAGAAAGCAACATGAGTTTTGTTACATAAAATCTGAAAAATACAGAAAAAATTAAGAAAACCATTATTAAGATTTTCTGTACTTCCTTCCAGTCATTTTGACTACTGGGAAAATACTAAATTGTCTGTATTGATTCTACCTTCTTGGTTCATAAAATATTTTTATTGGATAAAATTTCTATTATTTTTAGAGATGTTAAAGAAAAAACAATTCATTCATGTAGTAGAAAATGTTGATAATAATGGGAGATGTAAAAAATGGTCATTTTGAATCTTACCACTCATCACTGCCAGCATTTTGGATTTTTCTTACAAATTTTTTCTTAACTATTTTTACCACCACTGAAATACTATTTCACATGCTGATATTAATGCATTTAATATAAAAACACTCACATATTCCAAAACGGAAAAAACATGAAGAGATTATTCAATATAATCTCCAAAGATGTAAAAGAAGGGGGAATAACACTCTTGTGTTCTTCAAAATAATGGTTTTTTGGAGATGAAAATATTTTTGTTAGTAATAATACTTGTGACAATGAGCTAACTATGAAAATTCTAAGGTAGGTGTCAGTATTTTTTTTCCTAAAAACTGTTTAGACATTGCTCCATTATCTTTTTAAATTTTTTTAATGTTTATTTATTTTTGAGAGAGAGACAGAGAGAGAGAGAGAGACAGAGCGTGAGCAGGGGAGGGGCAGAGAGAGAGGGAGACAGAATCTGAAGCAGGCTCCAGGCTCCGAGCTGTCAGCACAGAGCCGGACGTGGGGCTCAAACTTGCAGACTGTGAGATCATGACCTGAGCCGAAGTCAGACGCTTAACCAACTGAGGCACCCAGGCACCCCTGCTCCATTATCTTTTAATCTTTAATGTTTACAAATAAGTATGATGCTGCAGTTTACTTTTTGTTACTTTTCATATGACCAACAGAATGTTTTGGTCGAAAAGTTTCTAGAAACTTTTAACGCAAAAATTTTTACCAGAATATGCTTTTTTGTGTATATCTTTTGTTGATTTTTTTTTCCTGGAACCAGCTTTTCCACCAAAATATCTATGACTTTTGTAAAGCTTAGGAGAGTTTTCTTCAATTATGTCTTTGGTAATTTCTTCTGTTCCGACTGTTCTTGTTTCTATATTAAACTGGGTATTTCTTTGGCTACCAACTTTACTGTTTTCTTCCTCTTTGTTTTTTTTCTCCTGCATTCTGATAGATCTTCCTAAATATAGGCTACACATTTTTACTCAAGTAAATAGGTGAAAGTTTGCTCTTAACCACTATACTATACTCACTACTCTAAACTCTGAATATTTGAGTCAGTGGCAGATGAGGGGAAGAAACTGTCTTTTTCCCTCCTTTCAAGTTGAATGGTGGAGAACGCTAGGAATAAGCACAAATGTAGCTAAAGCAGAGAGAAAGCTTAGTTTGGCAAATTTGGTTATTTCAACAGAGTTCATGCTCCTCCAAGAATCTAGCAATTCTAATTTCACTTTTTCTGTGTGTTTATGGGTGATCAGTGGGAAGGCTGAACAGGTGCATGAGGGGCTGCTAGCCAAATGCTATGTTAAACTGTAGGTTAGCTTATGTGCTTTCTACATAAGTAGGGAATCATAGCAATAGCTAAGAAGTTGGCAGTGACCCCAGTCTTGTAAGAGTTGCTTCACCAGAGTTGCACACAAACTGTCCTTTTAAAAAGTGGTTTAAAATTCTAATCATAATCTAGCAATTCCACTTCTAGGTATATAACCAAGAGAATTGAAAATATATGCTCACACAAAAACATATTCATGAATGTTCATAACATTATTCATAATAGCCAAAAAGTAGAAATGGCCCAAATGTCCATCAACTGATAAATACACAAAATGTGATAGAGCCATACAATTAAATATTCTACAATAAAAAATGAACTATTGATACATGCTGCAACATAGATGAACACTGAAAACATTATGCTAATTGAAAGAAGTCAGATACAAAAGGCCACATATTGCATGAGTCCATTAAATGAAATGTCCAGAATAGGTAAATCCACAGAGACAGAAGGAAGTATATTAGTTGTGACCAGGAGGTGAGGTGAGGGAGAATTGAGGGGTGACTACAAATGGGTAGGGGTTTTCTTTTTGAGGTAATGAAATTATTCTGTAATTGGATGGTGATAATGATTGTGCAACTTTGTGAATATACTAAAAACTACTGAATCCTCCACCTTAAAAGGGTGTGAATTTTATGGAATATGGATTTTATCTCAAAAAGTTTAAATTGCAAATATATCATTTTAATAAAGACTGGAAGGAAATATGAAAAAAATTATAATAATTTTATTTGATTTGGTTTGAAAGTGACTTTTTTCATGTTTAAACATTCTGTAATTTTATTCTTCGATATGTAGAATTAAAAATAAAGTTTCAATATTATAGGTTATGAGAACTGGAGTCAGCACAGTTCTACCCTCAATGTGTAACACTGAACACAGCAAGCCAACAGCTATATCAATATAAGCCAAGGAGGGCTTGATGCTACATTTGGATCTAAACAAAATTAGAGACTTTGGCAGGGAAGCTTGAAGTCATTTTGCATCCCATATATACAAATGCTATAGTGAAGAACAAGCATTACATGTATCATCTGCTATAGATGACAAGGGCACATATGTCAGGAAACTTAAGTGCCATCTGCAAAGTAACTCATCTAATTATTCCAGTAATTACTAAATTGGAAATCAGATGGCTATGAAGTTCGGTCACATAGTTTATATTGAAAACTTCCTTAAAGTTAGACATATCTCTCACATCCCACTGGATAGCCCCATCTGCTGATTTTCAAGCAATGGTTCAAGAAGAAGATAGATCATACAGTGACATAAATAGGGAAGTCTCTGCATGTCACACAGTCACTAGATGTTTTTAAATTTCATTCCATGGTTGTTGAAGAGGTTAAAAAAAGGCTAACCAGTTGCAGCCATTTGACTCACAAGAGCTAGAAATAACATGAGAGGAAGCTGAAAGCTTATTTGACAAAATGGTAAGGAGGGGTTCAGAGTTAACTGAGCAATGACAATAGAAATCATTTAAAAATAAAGTTATAATTTCTCAGGAATAAACTCCCTTGGCATCAGTCTGAGAAACATGAGGAATCTCATTGAAAACATGAGGAAAGACTGAGGTAAATCTTAAACTCTACTCACTTATACAACCTGACCATCTTTGAGTATCTATCAACCTAAAAATACTCTTTTCAGAGACAGAACTTCAATTTCATTCATCCCTGTAAAAGGCAGCATGACTCTGAAATTGTTTTTATGATGTTCTCAAGCATGGTCATCATCCCTGGCTTGAGCCTAAGCTTGTTCACCTTAGAATTCTGGGATTAACCTAATGTACAGCATAGTGATTATAGACAATCAGTACTATTAATAAACTTCAAAGCTGCTAAGAGTCTAGATATTAATTGTTCCTATCACAAAAAAAAATGATAACTATGTGACATAATAGGTGGGTCAGCCAACAGCACAGTGGTAATCATATCGCAACACATAAATATATCAAATCAACATGTTGTATACCTTAAACTTACACATTAGTGTATGTCAATTATATCTCTATAAAAGTAAATTCAAAAGAGAATTCAGGATGCCTGAGCATATCTACATCCTTCTCCAGGCATCCAACCACCTGAAGACTTGAGAAGCCTCCCAGGAAAGACAGAGAACAAGGTCAGAGTAGAGGTAAACTGAGTACAGCACAGGTGTGTACCAGTAACATTGACCCAAGCCAGGATTCTAGGGCAAGGAGGTGACAATAAGAGCTATTGTGTTAGATATCAGCAGCTTTGCAAAACAAGGAGATGTTTTCAAAGGCAATTTTGGCACAATAAGAGTTGAGGGCTTTGACCTATAGTTTATGCTCAGACTTTCCTTGCAACTACCACAAAGAAGGTAAGAAATGAAAAACTTTTAAGAGTTGGACACCAGTGTGCCAACTCCATATACAGCTACTTCAGTGCAAAAATTTATTTACTTTTTAAAATTTTTTAAGGTTTATTTATTTTTGAGAGAGAGACACACAAAGTGTGAGCGGGGCATGTGCAGAAAGAGGGAGACACAGAATCCGAAGCAGGCTCCAGGCTGTCAGCACACAGCCCTACATAGGGCTTGAACCCACAGACCATGAGATCATGACCTGAGCTGAAGTCGGACGCTCAACTGATTGAGCCATCCAGGTGCCCCTCAGTGCACAAATTTAAAATATCTGTACAATTAGACTCATTTGTATCATTACCTGCGTTTTTACAACCAACTACAAAATTAAATAAATTACTTTTAAAAATTAGCATAGAACAACTTAAACTGGGGCCTTTAATTTTCTTTTTTTCCTTTGGTAATGCTTCCACTACTAACAACAACAACAGAACGAAGTCTTTGATGCTTAGCATATTATTTTTCCAGTGTCTAAATTTAGGTCTAGTTATTATAACCTCAACAACCTTAATGGATAGTCAATCATTTTTCTAAAAATTTCTAGGACTATTAAATATAAAATATTTATAAAAATATTTAAAATATATATATTTAAAGAAAAATAGGTAGTTCCACTTAAATTTTCTTCCTGGTAATAGCTAACAAGGATATGTTAACTACATACTCAAGCAAATTCTTTGGAAGGAAAAAAAATAGACCTTTCAAAAAATGGCTTAATGAAACCTAAGTGAGATTTTAACATGTTCCAAAATAAAACATAGCAACATATGGAGTCACTAGCAACCAATCATTTTTCAAAACAGTCGAGAACACAGCATTTGGGGTATACATGGGGTGCTATCTTTAATATAATAATAAATGTGTGTTGAAATGTGTCCATCTCCTTCTGAGAATTACGTAACCTAACCTGTCTGCTTTACGTGCTTAAAATGTTAATTCTCCCATAGCATTAACACACACACACACACACACACACACACGCACGCACACACACTTCTAGAAGCCAAGAATTATCAGCAAGCTTGCTTTCCTTTCCCTTAATGCTCAGATGGTTAGCTCAGAAGCAGCATTTAATGAAGAAAGTAGATGAAGTGCACCAATCAGTCCATGAAGGGAACCTTTGAGATTCTTTCCACTTGTCTGATTTTCCCTAAACACTTCAACTATTCTCCACTGTCTCCAACCTCTCCATTTTCCCACATCCTCCCAGATGAGGAAGAGGACTGAAAAAGAAGCAAAGGGAATTAGATAATGTTGATGGTTTAGAAGGTCACAGCCAACATTTTGGATTGTTGGGTTTTTAATGGCATGCTCATATTGCTGAACTTAACTGAGCAATATATGGGCATTGTACAATTTATATGTCATTCGCCAAATAAAATCAATCAGCATGGATATCGTTCATTATAACTTTAACACAATGGAATTTAATATAATTACATGATAAAATTAGGAACATATGTCCAATAAAAGCATGTCATGTTGAAACATCAGAGAAAATACATGTATATCATTTTGGTGGAATAGTTGTTGAATCAGTGAGGCAATTTAGCTTCCAAGTAAAAAGAGAATATTTCTATAAATGAGAGAAATTGAGAGACAAGTCTACTTCAGGCAGACAAAATATCAGAAGAAAGATAGCCAACTTTCTTCAAATCTCCAAAACAAATGCATTTGGAAAGCATTTGGAGTGAAATATAATTTTGATTTGTTTATAACTTCTTTATTTTCAACTCACAGAAGACTGCCCACACAGTGAGACTGGAATTTTAACAAAATTGTTTTTTACCAATCCAATACCCTCAAAAAAATTTTTCCCTGAAGTCTAGTACAGTTAAATATTTTTAAAGATTATTGTAAAGACTTCATTAAACTTCATAATATCTCTATAAAAGTAAATTTAAAAAAGAATTCAGGATTGCCTGAGCATGTCTACATCCTTCTCCAGGCATCCAGCCACCTGAGGACTTGAAAGCCTCCCAGGAAAGACAGCAAACAAGGTCAGAGGTAAACTGAGTATAGCTTTTGACCCCAAAAAGTAGTAGGCAGAGCTTTATGCTCAAGGACTAAGCAGCATATGAGAAATCCAGAAATAGGAAGAAGATTTAAGGGTCCTTTAAATGCCCAATTTCTCAAACAATGTATTTTTGTCTATTCAGAAAGTTATCCATCTACAGGGATACAAGTTCACTCTGTTACTAAAAATTAGCTGAGAACACTGAAAATCTACTGACATTTCAGATAATATAACAGTAAAATCAATTATCTGGCATTAGTATCCCTGTCTAAAGTTCAGACCACATGCAACCACTTAGGTAACAACACTGAACAAAATTATCATTGTATTCAAATAAAATAGGTGTCTTTTACCTATTCTAGTTCCTCAGTAGAAAAATAGAAGTTTCTCTGGAATTAATTTCTGAATAGAACCCCTTTCCAAAACAGATGGGATTCTAATCGATTCTCATATTTCTCTACTAGAAGCATTTACTGGTTCTTTTTAATTACAAAAAAAAAAAAAAAGGAAAAAAGAAAAAAAAAGCACCAGCATAAATTGTCTGTTTTACTGTCTGTGCTAATTTCATTTCATTATATCCTTGGAGTAAGCTATTATTTTCCCACTGGTTCCCATGGCATTCTTCATTATCAGCTGCTAATTGTCTAGCATTCACATAGGACTGTGAACCAAGTAGGCTGCTGCGTGGGCTGAAGTTCCAGGGGAAGTTGAACAGCAAAAGGATTCTGCATCGTTATTATTGTGACACATTAGAAAGTTTCCACCCACTTACGTGCCCACATCACTCCACTGCATAGCGTCCCTACCCAGAAGGGCTGTGCATTGAAGCATGGGAGGCCATCTGCACTAGGCATTCCACTTGGTAATTATGGCACATCAAGGGAAGATTACATGGGGTCAAACTGTGGTAGGCATGAAAGCCAGAGGTCTGGCTCCACGTGGTAGGCATGTATATTGATCTTAAAACACAACTATGTCAGGTTCCTCTAAAAGGGTTCCTTTACTCCCAACCTTGAGTCTAAGTATCTGACTCATCCCAATTACTCCCTCAAACCTCTCCCTATTTACCCTTTCAAAATCAAGGCCAATTTAGAGGTTTAAACATTTTTTGAAAGATGCAAAAATGTCAGAGATTTTTAAGTAGGTTTTGAGACGCGCTGCTCCTTGACATTATTCCCAATGGAGGCTTGGATATCTGGAGCTAATTACACTTGACCTTATAAATTCAGAATGTGCCAAACAAAAGCTATTAGGAGAGTCAAAACAACATGCAACATTTTACACATTTGGGTCAAGAGGGATTTGTGAAAGTCTCTTAATTAGCAAAGCAAACAAGGACTGTAAAAGTGGGGCTTTGAGGCACAGAAGATAGTGCTTTTATTCCATTGCTTTGCAGGCACCATGTTGCAAAGTCTTGGGGAACAAAGCTCTGATTTCATAGCATGCTATGTGCTGATCACTATTACCAGAAAATTGTGCCTCTTGAGATACCGGTCTCTCTACCAGTCACTTGCTCACCGTAAGAGCTACCCTAACCAGATCGGAGTCGCAGGGAGATAAAATTTCTTTCATGCATTACTGACGACCATCTGATGCTGTGAAACATGAAAAGAGGTAAGGTGATGGGTTCAAGCTGAGCTTCAATTATTGGTACATCCAAGTGAGACCACCACAGTCCAAATGCTATTCCAGGGTTTAAGAATATGATATTTCGCATTTACCACAAGATGCTCAGAATCTTGAAGACCAGTTCACTGTAATTAAATCAGCCAGAGGCAAAATGCAGGAAGGCAGAGTAGAAGCAAAAAAAAAAAAAAAAAACAAACTTTTGGCCCTGAGTTAGGAGGTTCAAATCCAGCGCTATACTACCTAACTCTATAACCCAGGATGATGTGAGGTCCTGAGGGCAGGACTGTGTGACATCTATGTGATTTTCTGTCAATAAGATATGTGATACATCAGGACACCAATTTTTTTTTTTATTATAATGGTTATTCCCAGCCCAGGAACTAGAACCAACTTTGTATCTATAGAACTACAATCAATCTTGGGTAGCTCAGTTAGTGGAGCGACTGACTCTTGATTTCAGCTCCTGTCATGATCTCACCATTTGTGAGATCGAACCCCACGTTGGGCTCTGTGTTAACAGCACAGAGCCTGCTTGGGATTCTCTCTCCTTCTCTCTCTGCCCCTCCCCCCACCTCAGGTGAAATAAACTTTAAAAAAAAGGAATATAGTCAATCTTCTATTTGGTGTGGCTCCACTTAAAATGAAATTATAGGTCAAAGGGTTGCCTGCTGAGCAATGAAAAAAGAACATGCAAAATGGGGTTTTCCTGAAGTCTATTTCCACCCCCACCATGAGGTAAATTACTTAAGTACCTTCTCCCAAGGACACTCTTGCTCAGATCTCAGAATGGTCATTAAAAATCAGAATACCCAGACCTCTGGGCAGAGTTAGAACCCACATCACACATCTTTATTCTTCAACTTTTCTTTCTACATGCCTAAATCATCACTAGAATTTTGATTTAGGATTCTCTTCTTATCACTTTACCTACTCTCTCGGAGTTCCACTTCTCTGCTCACCTCTCAGAGTCTTTTAATTTTTTTTTTCAACGTTTTTTATTTATTTTTGGGACAGAGAGACAGAGCATGAACGGGGGAGGGGCAGAGAGAGAGGGAGACACAGAATCGGAAACAGGCTCCAGGCTCCAAGCCATCAGCCCAGAGCCTGAGGCGGGGCTCGAACCCACGGACCGCGAGATCGTGACCTGGCTGAAGTCGGACGCTTAACCGACTGCGCCACCCAGGCGCCCCTCAGAGTCTTTTATTCTTTAAGATTCTGTGTTTGGGTCCCATTCCTACTTTAAAAGCATTCCTTCAAATATCTTGTGTATTCTCATGGCTGCAGCCGTCACTGAGGGTTACCAAGTATGTGCCTATAAGCTGAAACTCTAATCTGTCACATATCTCTCTTCCAGGATGTCCTGTAGGAATTCCCAAAATTATCAAGCCTAGTATTTAACTCAGCATCCTTTTCAAAAGTCTTCTGAAACCTCTAAAGTCCTCACCATTCTATTCTTAATGTAGTGCTTGAGTCAGACTCTTACTAGGCAGAACCTCTACAAAGATTCCAAATTGAATCTATTTTCCTTCTCCTTCCCTCCCTCCTTCCTTCCTTGTTTTTTTTTTTTTAAGCCTAGTTCAAAATTTCAACTGTTTAATTTCTTAAAAATATAATTTGGGTCTCTGGTGAAGAGGACTTAGCTGGACTAAGTTACTTTAATAAACTTACAGGATAGTGTGGTTCAGACTGAGGTCATTTGATGAACATAGCTGAACACTGATTATTACACACACACGCACACACCTAGGCTGGACACTGCCAGATCCCTCCTCCCTACCAACGCCAACCCATTCTACTACCCCATAACAGGGTTAGCCATATAAACCACAGACCTACAGTCATGCATAAAAGATTCTAGGACTCTCTACCACCTCAGGATTAAAGTTCAAACTATTACCATAACGTTTGAGACCCCTTCCAACTCAGCCCCAAACCACCTTTTTAGTCTACTACCCCATAACAGGGTCAGCCATATAAACCACAGACCTACAGTCATGCATAAAAGATTCTAGGACTCTCCACCACCTCAAGATTAAAGTTCAAACTATTACCGTAACATTTGAGACCCTTTCCAACTCAGCCCCAAACCACCATTTTAGTCTGGCTTATCAAGCACACCTCCCAGATACACCATGCTTGGCTTTACCAGATAGATATTCACTATTCTCTAAACTTGCATGTATTTTCAAACCTCTGCATGTTTCCTCCAGGTAATCCCTCTCCCTGGAATGACCTTTTCCAAAAGGCAAAGTCCTGCTCGTCTTAAGGACCCACTGGAAAGACAACTCTTCTTCAAAGCCTATCCTTTTCTCACCAGGCAGGCTATATAACTGTGCACTTGGCGCAGTGCTTGATCTTGATATCTAACTCATGTCTAACATCATTATTTGTTTAGTCTAGCTGTGATTTCCCCCTAGACTGTAAATTTACTGAAACTAGAGATGGTGTCTGCTTATTCATCTTTATATTCCTGATGCCTACTCATAATAGATCCATAATGCATGCTAACTTAATTAAATTAAAAAGTGTAACCTCCAAGATTATGTTTTATCTTAAATTACTGGTGGGTTCATTGCATATAAACGATAACTGAATTAGAGTATGGAATGAGGTTAGTCTCTGGAAGACTGCTTACAAAAACGAATCCTGTGCATGGTATATCCTATTAGCTCCAACAAGCTGCTCTCGTTTTATGCTTTAGGCCCATCAGTGTTTCAGGGCCTGCAGAATCCTAGCAAATGTGCAGGCTGCAAAAATTATTATCTTAAAACTGTTGATTTAGAAATAACCCTGGAGGGCACTGATTCAACCCTTCATGTTACAAAAATAAAGGCTAAATTCCAAACAGGCCAAGAGATCCACTCCAAACACCCAACAATATGGTGGCAGAGCTGAGACCAGAGCTCGGGATTTCCTGTGCGTTCTGACAGTTCTGATTTCACCTCTCTCTGCTGCTTCTCCTTGAAATCCTCTTACAGAATCACAGCATCTTTGCAGTAGTGCCCTTCTTCCCACCAAGAACCTCCTACATCTCACTCAGGGAAGGAATCCAGTATATACCAACTCTGATTGACAGCCATCAGCATCTGCTTGAACACTGCTGATGGCCAGGAAGCTCACTACTTGGCCAAGAAACCCATTCCTTCTTTGTTCATATCTTCTAGGTAGACATTCTTCTTCACAGAGAAAGCCAGTATCAACCCTGCCAATGTTGAAGACAGCACTTAGGCCTCCCAAACTTTTACTCTAACCTAATGAATTCTAAGTTTCTCCAACCATTCCTCAAAACATATAATTGTAACCCTGCAATTTTACTTGTTGCCCTCCTCCCCACAGAATGTGACATGGCCCTACACAACTTTTGGTTTTGAAAAACAACAGAAATGAAGCTTTTAAAAAATTGTCCTTTGATGCCTCTGATTTATTTTTCAATACAAATTGTCATTTCCTTCAGCTCTACACAATGTCTGAACAGTAATATGCAGGACCCATCAACAAAAAACATTACCTGAGAATGTTCTGATTTTGAACCAATTTATATTTGGTAGACTTGTAAGGAGGATAAACTATAAGCATTATGCAAATATATAGAAAAAAACTTTAGTCCCACAATATCCTGGAATATAAGCAAACCAAACCAAAACTTCTCAGAATGCATTAAAACATCTCAAGACATTCTCTCCTATTTTTCTCCTTTCAACTCCCATCCCAGGTTTAAGAAAGCATTCACTGAAATATCAATTCAAAACCAAAAAAATATTCTGTACATATCTTTGATAAGATTGCAACTACCTAAACTCCCACAGAGATTCTGTTTCAGAATCCTGCTGTGAGTACAAAAACAGAAGAGGAAATTTATCTCTCAGCTTATCTAACATCTCTCCCAGCTGAACTTTCATTATTTAAACCTAGTGGAGTCCCATTTTGATAACACCACTGAGATCACCACTGAAGAGAGTAAAGATTGAATACAGCCTGTTCTCCCACACGTAAAACCAACCTGTTTACTGAGCACCCACTCATGACTGCATTGGATTCTGAACCCCAGGAAGTTTAATAAAGATTTTCAAGGAAGGCTTCACTCATGGAAAATGTATTTTACACAAAATGAGACTTGAAGAAGGGGATATAAAGATCAATTGTTGTAAAATGAGAAAAAATTTTAAAGGAGGTTGAGTGACTTAGCAAGAAACATTCCAATAACTTGCTTTTAAAACAGCCCATTTTCTATAAGCAATACTTTATCTTATTAACAGTTCTAAAATAAGAATAAGACCAATATCTGAAATGTGTAATTTATATAATATGCCTTGTCAAACTACAGGAAGGTAGTGTGCTCCGGCCAATTTTTTGAACATCTTTAACATTGGTAAATAAATTAGTTTGATTGATGAGTAATATTTTTGTACATATGGCCAAAGAAACCTTGCTTGGCAAAGGCAAGGAAACTCTTCTGCCCTTGGATGAATTTCATTTGGCTCCAGATATTTTCTGAAAGGCTTGTTGACTTGTATTTAGATATCATCTTTAAGATAAATCATTTCAGTTGTCCTGACTAGAAATTAAGGGCCTGCCCTACCCCTCACTGAGATAGATGCATTAGCACTTGCTGTGGGGAAAGGGGCACATTTGTAGCCTTGGTAATGGGGCCCTCCTCTTGGGGGAGAGCTGGAGACTGGGAAGGAGGCACTAAATGAGCCACAGAGCTAAGAAGAAATAAAGGGAGATTCTGTTTAACTAGTTAAGATGGAAGCCACAGGCTGAGCAAGAGAGGATACAGCAAGAGGTGCCGAGCAGGAGGCTCTACCCTGTGGAAGCAGGAGCATGTTGGCGGAAGGAAGAAAGATAAAGAACTTGTCACAAAGTCACTAGGGATTACAAAATCAATCTCGGATTTCAGGGAAGAACAAGGTTAAGAATGCAGAATTCAAAGATTAAAACGGTCACCCTTTGCCCAAGGCAAAGAGTAATCTCAAGAGTGAAGACACTGGTGTATACCTGAATTAGTACTCATTTGTACATGAGTTTGTGCCTTGATGGTAAAGTTATGAATCTTGGAGCTCTTAAGGACCCTGTGATTATGGAGTGTCTCACTAGGGGTCCACTAGGGGCCACTTACTAACTTACAAGGTCCCCAGCAGAAGCCTGCCCAAGAAGAAGAGGAGCTGGTGTTTGCATACCAGGACTGTGATCATGCAGAAGCCTGTTCAAACTGAAAAAGGCATTGAACTTTACCTTCAACACCAACAGAGATGTGTGTCTTGCAGACCCCAACTAAGATGAGAAGAAGAGCTACCCCTCCCCATTGTGACAGACCATTCCAAACTTTTCCTTCGATCATAAAAGTCTGCTGGGTTTAAAAAGGTGATACTACTGCAAAGGAAAAGGGCAAATGTCTCTGCTATGGCCTGAGCAGCACCACCTTTTTGTGGAAACTCCAAGGGCTCATGATTGGCTACATAGGGAACTGCTCTCCTGGCCTGAGCAGAAGGCAAAGGCTCAAGCAGAGCCTGTTTGGGACTGTGCCAGCAGAACTGCCCCCAAGACAAGCACAATTTATAGACCTTGTCAACTACTTCTGCTTATCATTCTAATAAATGGACAGCTGGTCTGAGGAGGATTCCAGGGAAGCCTGCCCACCCCTGCCTGGGTTACAAAAGGGAAGCCTGGTAGGGGGGAAATGTAGAAAGAGCCAAACAAGATCTGAATCTCCAAGGAAGCTACTCAGAACAAAGGCAAGCAAAATAATAATTATTACAGTTTACACTCACATGGCATTTACTATGTGCCAGGCACTTTACACTCATTTAAATCTCACAGTCCTCTGAGGTTGGAACTATTATTATCCTCACTTAACACATGAGAAAAAAACTGAGGTTTGGAGAGTAACATATCCAAAGTTGCAGAGGACAAAGTGTCAGAGCCAGGATTTGACCCTGGTAGTCTGTCTGGAGCCCCCAGTTCTAATCATTCCACTCATTATGGGTTTTTTCAGGCTAGAATGAAATAAACACTGTCAGCAGGGGCTCAGGTGACTATGAAAAAAAGCAGTTTGGGCCCAAGGTCCCAAGTAGAATGAGAATTTAGAAGCGAGGACATAGGGACCTGAGGCCTCAGCCTCAGCCAGCTGATGGGAACAGAGAACACTAGAAATAAAGAGAAGGTCATCTCAGAGGTAGAGGTGAGAGAAGTCAGAAACAAGTATTAGTCCTGAAAGGCGGACATTTTTGAAAACTCTGTAGCTGTACCTTAATGCATCTGTTTATTTTATATATTCCAATTCTCTTCAGAGATTCCCTCCCATCGTTATAAAAAATTATCATGCGCATAAACAGACGACTGGAATAAATGTGGTAAGAAACTAGCATTGCCAGAGAAGTTAAAATGAAAACAAAAAAAGGAGAAAGGCTGCTAATCCTAAAATTGGGAGTTGAAAATCCCCCAGATGACATCAGCCTACATTGTCCTAGAAAAGGATGACAGAAAGCTGGCTCGGGAAACTTCTGTTTGGAGATGTCCATTTTAGCACAAGGAACAGAGAGCAAGAGCCTGGATAAGGGGTCAGGGAAGATGCTTGGCCTTGGTCTTCCTGCTGCTCCTCATCTTTTTCGTCCATAGGTGCTATTATAGATTGAATTGTGTTCCCCCAAAATTCATGTTGAATTCCTAACCCCCAGTACCTCAGACTGTGACCATGTTTAGAGATAAGGTCTTTAAAGAGGTAATTAAGTTCAAATGATGTCTTGTGGCTGGGCCCTAACCACCTAGTCAATGTCTTTGTGAGAGGAGGAGATCCAAACATAGGCATGTGTGTGCACAAAGAAAAGACCATGTGAAGACAAGGGGAGAAGATGGTCATCTAAAAGCCAAGGACAGAAGCTTCAGAATGAAAACAACCCTGTGGACATCTTGCTCAGGGACTTCTATTCTCCAGAACTCTATAAAAATACATTTCCATTGTTGAAGCCACCTCAGGTGTGGTACTTGTTATGGCAGCCCTAAGGGACTAGTACAGGTGTCTTTCCTTGAACCACACATGTACATGAGAGAATTATTAGCTGTCTTACTGAATAAACATGCATCTGTTCCCGACCCTAAAACAGACTGACAATCAGAGGAGAAAATGACTGAAGTCCTTGCAGGCTTCTGCAGCCAAGTTGCGAAGCACCAAGGCCCCTCAGTTTGTGTATTTTATGTATCTCTTACGAACTACCACAAAGTGTCTTTAGATTCTGTTTCCATGCTCTCACGGTCCCCTAATTCATCCTTAACACTACACCAGATTCATCCTCACCAAGGACTATTTGTACCATGTTGCTCTCACTCAACTTGTGTTAACGGTAGCTCCTGTGCTACAAGATAAAGCCTAAATTCCTCTTTAAACTATATGTGGTCCAACTGCAAGCAAACTTCCCAAGTTTATCCCACTGTATCCCCAAGGGAAACTCATAGTTCGACAAAATTAGCATCCTTAACTCACTTCCTCTGGGCAGAATGGTCTTGTCCACTACCAGGCCTCTGACCCTATAACCCAACTTCTTCCTAAGAATGCCTTCCTACTTCAAGTCCCCTCTTACATGTCTCCTTCCAACCAACTATGAAGATGAACTGTATAGCATTTCCACACCACCTATGTGATGACCATTTAATACCAGGCAAGCTAAGCAGCCTTTTATAGCTAAAGCATTTCCACATCGTAAAGAACTTGAAAGTAAGGCCTGCACTCTCTACCCTGCCTCATCCCCAGTCTCATAAAGCATCTGTCATGGTGCTTGGGTAGAGTACCATTCACTAAACACCAGGGAAGGGGGTGAGAGGAAAATGTGTGAAGAGAGAGTCTGTAGCAGTTCTACCCTGTTTAAGCATCTTACTTCTTAAAAGTTTCTTTAACTTTGGATACTAAGCTTACAGGCTAAATGTGTGTGATCTCCACCCTTCAAGTTTCCTCCCTGTAATACCGTGTGTGTGTGTGTGTGTGTGTGTGTGTGTGTGTGTGTGTGTGTGTAAGAGACAGAGAGGGAGGGAGGGAGGGAGGGAGGGAGGGATGAGGAAGGGAGAGAGACAGAGAAAGAGAGAGAGAGAGAGAGAGAGAGAGAGAGAGAGAGAGAGAGAGAGAGAGAAGAGAGGAAGCAGCTCCAAAGAGGCATCAGATGAAAATATGAGTGGGTGTTCCTCACTGCAGCACAACATCCTCCAAGGCAGGACACTCATATGTCAGGCTTAACCTCCACCCCCGCCCCCTCCACCACCTGTGCAAGCAGGTGATGGATGGAGTTATGTGAGTGAATGGATTCTAAGCTTGCCCATAAACATGACTCTGGAGTTTCCCACTGTTGCAGCAAGGAGGAGTTTCCATTCTCCCTTTTTTCCTCCAGTTCTCTGGACTAAAAAACCAAAAGCCACCTCACATCTGGGGAGTCTGGTACCAAATATGAATTTCCACTTATGCCTTCGAAACCATACTCCTACTGGGAACTCCCAATATTCACCAGGTCTGCATGGAAAGGCAGAAGAGGGCTTCCTGACCATCTAAAGTAGGTGTGTGCCAAGATAATTACCTTGACTGGCCCTGAGGTCATCAACAGCTTTCTCAGCATATGCTTCAGTGATTTTAACCAAAAGAGCAAGAGAGGTAGAACACAGGTAGGAGTTGACAACATTTAAATAAAATCTAAAAGCTAAGTAAGTCTTACAGCTCTCAAGTCTCTTACTTTCAGGGGACTTCCCTTCATGAATGGCAAGGTAAGGAAATTAGTGTTCTGAGACAAAGGATCACGTTGACTTTTCTAGAACTTATTAAATCACTTCACTCTGTTAAGTAAACAGAGAAAAAAGCTACAAACTGCCAGATATGGTTGCCATTAACACTGTGCTTGCTCCGGTGATTTTGAATGATAACCAACTTTGAAAATCATGATGCAATACTATTTCAAAACAACATGAGTCTAAAGCAAATGCAAACTTTGAAGCTCTTGCAAATGGAATCACAGAGACATCATGGCCCACTGGGAAGTCCCACCAAATCAGCAGCAAGGTGGGTGATAGCATTGTTCCTAGCTCACTCTGTTGGCTTTCTTGTCAGTTTCTTTCTGTTGTTTCTGCTGGCTTTGTTGTCTATAAGACAAATGCATACTTCGGCCGGACAGCTGCTGAGGAGGCTTTTTTAGTGCCTCTAAATTCACCAATGGGAACACTTTGTTCAGATTTAACAAAACAAGGATGTGCAGGTACACCTTGTGACATGAGGTAGAATGCTGCTATTTTTAGGAAACCTGAAAACAGGCTGAATTGTCACAGGAAGGGAACATGCCAGGCCCAGCAGCCTGAGGGTAACAGAAAGATGCCAGGGACAGTGGCCAGACGTATGACCCCACTCCCCAGGATACTGAGCCACTATCCTGTGCCACTATCCTCTGTCTTCTGAACAGCTGAAACTGTGGCTGTAAGAGCACAGAAAGGGAAGAGATGGAGCAGGGAGCAGAGGGGATGGCCACAGGACAAGTGGGTTAGGGGGAGAAAACAAGTGAGAGGGAGGGAGGGAGGTGAGGAGGAGAAGATAGAGCTGTAGCAACATCAGTATTTCTTCAAATGCAAACTCTTTAGTGGATCTCAGGGGCAATATGGCAGGACCGCACCTGCCTCACCCCTAGTCAAAACGCCAAGTGTTCTCTGCCATTGCCACTGGACGATCAGGAAACATGTTATTTGCCTTGTGAAGCTGGGAGTCGTCACCTTTGGTTAACAGTACGGTTAACCTACCCTACCCATCCCTGAACAGCCAGAACAAATTTAGCATGATCTGCTGTCAACTTTGTCACTTACACTAAACCATAGTTACCAGTGCTCTTCTGTTTGCTAGGAAATCATGGCAGGAAATGAGGAGTCCTTGCGCATTACTATGGAAACCCTATAACTTCCACTAGAAACCATGAAAAAAGGCAGCACATAACCCCATTCTGACTTTCAATCACGAATCTCTCCTAGGAAAAAAGCTGAAAATTAGATGGATTCATTCCGAGTTCCCTTTTCCCCTCAAACACATGGGATTTAGATAAGCTCTTAAAGCAAACTGTGATTCATATAATAATATGTAAACTTGTCTCAAATCTCAGAGGCTTTCTCTAAAGAAGATTCTGATAATTAAAACGTTCCTGCACATCTCAAATTCCATTAAAGCAATATAGTTAAATAAAGGCTCTTCCAGTGAAAATATTTCTAAGCTCTGGTCAAAGGGCCAGAATATTTGTGCCCTTTGCTCAATTTATTAAAACAGTAGCAATTATGAAAAGTGTAATACTAAGAATGTGTATAACAAATGTTCTCCTATGTCATTGTTAAGGGTTTTTAAAAGCCATTCAAAAGAATTTGTGTTTAGAAAGCACCTACTATGTGCTCACCATGATATGAAGAAAGATTAAGAACAAACTAAGCACAATTATTATCAGAAACATCTTTCTAAGTCTATTGATTTAGGGTCCATATGTGACATATTCAAATTATTTTTTAACGTTTATTTATTTTTGAGACAGAGAGACAGAGCATGAACAGGGGAGGGGCAGAGAGAGAGGGAGACACAGAATCCGAAACAGGCTCCAGGCTCCAAGCTGTCAGCACAGAGCCCGACGCGGGGCTCGAACTCACGGACAGTGAGATCATGACCTGAGCCGAAGTCAGACGCTCAACCGACTGAGCCACCCAGGCGCCCCCATATGTGACATATTCGAGTGAAGGTTTCAAATTCACAGTCCAAGCACCTTCCTAATGAAACTCCTTGTTGAAGGGAAACTAACATTCATCATGCTTCTAATGTGTGCCAACCCTACCCTTACAGTATCACGTGGTCAGGTCCACCTTGACCCCCCCACCTCCACCAACAACCTCACTAGGTTGGTTTCATTACCATCAATGACACAGATCATGACACACAAGCTTAGTGAGATGGGAGTGATCTGCCTGCTGGTCACAAAGCTCTGGTCAATTGGAGAACTAGGACAAGGCCAGCACCAGCAATGAAGGGGTAGGGTTTTCCCTATCAACAACAGAATCCTATTCTGGCTAAAAAGTAAACCAGACTTTGATGAAAAGATATCCAAAGTCCACAGATTAGAAAGAAAAGGGAACAATAACATGGAAAAACAGTGAGAGCAGTTTGGGCATGTGGACAGGACAGGATAGGGAACTGCTATCAATGCAAATAAGCTTTGATTATTGTGGGGCTCTGAGTATCTGCTGGTGGGACACACAGACCTCTTAGCTGGGGGAGCTACTTAATACAAAGTACCACCCAAACTATCTACAATGGGTAGTGGTGACTTCCTCAGGCAAAATTAAGAGGAAAGAAGGAATGGACGGTGGGCAAGTGAAAGTCTTCTTTCACTAAACACTGTTAGGGTTCACTATAGGTAAACTGTTGTAATTTGCCTAGGCTACACAGTTTTAAACTCTAGTAGGTATATTAAAGGTCCATTCTGCTTATCACAGATGAGTTAAACAGAGCAGAGTTGGCTTCAAGCCACTGAGTTTTAGATCGGAAAGAAACCTCAGAGGTCAATCAGAACAATTCTATCACTTTACAGATGAGGAAACAGAACTTGTGCAAGGTTGTTCAAGCAAATTAGTGGGAGAATCAGGAAAACTGAGCTTGCCTCAGTCCCAAGCCAATCTCTGTCCACTATGCTGCATCCCATGCTGCAGGGTCATCTCCTTGGTACCTGGTGCAATGCAGCTTGATGCATTCTACAGTACATTTTACCCACCAGTGTAGTCCCAAACCAGACCTCTTCCTGTAGTTTCCTTTGCATAACCATGCCTCAATTCTGTAGCAACATGGCAGCTTTAGGATTGAAATGTTCATAAAGTGTTCCATGTTTTCAGTCATTAGAGGGTTTTTCTCACACTGATTCTCCAGTTTGAAAAAAGATTTTAGATAACTAATATTTAATGAGCACTTGCTGATTTTTTGGGTACTTTTTAAAGATATTTACATAGAGGTAAATATAGACATAGAAAAGGGAAGCTCAGAATTGTTTGAAGAAATAGAAAATCAGAAACTACCTAAATATCAAACATTGAAAGAAGGGTTGAATCAGACCATAATTTATCTATGTGAATTTTTAAAAAGATTATGTAATCATTAGAGTTATTATAGGCATGGAAATACCTCATGATACATACTCGAATGAAAAATTTATACAGGCAAAGTATATGCAGCAAAATACCATGTTTCTACAAAAAATAACAGCGATGCACATATATGAATGCATGCACATATATGGACACACATATGTACATATATATGCACATGCACACATACATACACACATATAAAATGTGCACCAAAATGTTAATTTGAGGGTTGTGAGAATGAAATACAGGTGATTTTTAAAATTTTCTCCTTATTTTGTATCTTTATAATTTTTCTGCTATAGAAATTTACTTTTACCTCAAATTGAAAATGAGAGCCAAATCATAAGAGACTCTTAAAAACTGAGAACAAACTGAGGGTGGATGGGGGGTGGGAGGGAGGGGAGGGTGGGTGATGGGTACTGAGGAGGGCACCTTTTGGGATGAGCACTGGGTGTCATATGGAAACCAATTTGACAATAAACTTCATATATTGAAAAAAAAAAAGAAAGAAAATAGTTTTTTCTAATGTTCAAATGATTGGCCATGTAGGCAATCCTAGAAATGTCTGATAACCTAAATCTAACTGTCCACACTGAACCAACCCACAAAAAACAGGTCCAGGTCCCCGGAGTCTAAGGAACTGCAGATTCCCACACACAACCAGAATTTTCGCTGGGGAAGGACCACACAGTAAGCACACACTTTCCTCAGAGCACAGGCAAGAAGGCAACGGTGGTACTTCCTACCTTGAAAAGGCCAACTTTGTTTTGTTTTTCCCAACACCTCCTTTGTTTCAGGGTCCACGGGCTGGTTAGAGTAGTTTTTACACCTTAGATTTTCAAGAGAAAATAACTTCATTATATGTTCCCACATCTAGGGACGGGGGTGGAAAGGTGGGAAAACAGGATGAAAAAGACAAGTTTGGTGGTTCCAACTGTCAATGATTTTCCTTTGTAATTTTAGAGACACGGAGTGATAGTCCTTGCTCCAGATCCAGGTGCCCTCTTTCCAAAGCCAGAATCTTTGTGAAAGCAAACAATGAGAAAGGAGCTTTGTGGCCTGTCCCTTTGCCTTCACCCAGCTCTCATCTCTGTCAGGCAGCATGTTGATTTAACTGTCAAACACTAAGCAGCACATCTTTCAAGAGGCTCCACAGACCACTCCATAAACCAAAAAAGGAATATAACAAACAAGTGGCTGAAAGCTTTGTGTTGCCATAGCAACTAGACTTGCTTCCCTACACTCACAGGGTAAAAACTATTCCACCAAAAAAGAGAATGCAACTAATAAACTTGATATTTTATTAATGCTTCTGTACATGCCAGGTCAGTGTTTTCAGAGACAACCACAGCCAATGCCAACTACCAACCATGTCGAAACTGCCTGGGCTTGGAAGTCTGGGCTTGGTAGGCTTTGGTCGTTCATATTGAGTGAGCAGAGATGTCACGCTGGTCCACTCAGCAGACATTTATGGGACTCACACTTCACCACATAAGGAGACTTCCATACTGCATAACATGCGGCAACTGTGTACATGAGTCATAGTAGCTCAAGTTCATGAGTAAATAAGGTCTGGAGTAAAAATGAGACAGGGGAGCTCAGGGAGATAAGAGGGTCTGTGTTTCCTCCATACCAAGTTTCCTTTACAGACTCCTGCCAGAGACCAGAAGTCTATAAAAACAGGTGGGGGCCATGATTCCATCCTTGGTTTCTGGCAGCTGAGGTGCTGGGAAAGGGGAGGCCAACCCACACACTTTTCTGAGTAGCAATGGTACCAATCCTCTGGAGAGAGGACAGGAGGATGTCTCAGTTACAAAGGAGCTGGGTGTGCTGGCTAGTGACCACAGCACCCAGTCTGTGTTCAACTGGTTAAAGCAGTGCCCACCTTCACTGTAAAATGATCCTCTTGTCACCTTTGATGTCATGCTCTCTAGCCCTGCCATATATCCAGAAGATGTCAAGAGCATGAAGGTCAACTGGATGAAAGAACACTGCTGGTGGCAGTGCAAACTGGTGTGATTTTCCTGGAGGGCAGTTTTGTGATACGTATCAAACACCATAAAAATTGCAGAGTCTCTGACCCAGGTATTACATTCTAAGAATTTACCAAGGAAATAATCATTGGTATGCATGATGATACTGAAAAGATATTAGTTGCAGTGCTGTTCATAATAGAGAAGAATTGGAAACAAAAGTTTAATAACATATGAAAGGTGTTAAATGAAGTTTAAAGCAGCCACACAAAGGAATTCTGTGCATCCATTAAAAGGGCTGCAAGAAAAATGTTCAGACTACACTAAGTCAAAAGTTTCAAAATATGTGAAATATCCTTTTTAAAAAATATAGATGCAGATGTAGAAATAACTAGTCAGTCACACATCAAAATAATAACAGTGGTCCTCGCAGGATATATCTTTTTAATTCATCAAATTGGTCATAACAAAATGCTATAATGTAACTTAAAACCAATAGAGGCTTAAAAAAGAAAAGACAGCATATATGTTTGCTTCATCCTGTTCCCAGAAAGGGATGTATAAAACCAAAAATCAGTTGATTACCTTAGTTTTATCTCCTCAAATTGAAAATCATGAATTGTACCACAATGCTGAAAATGGGCTGTTTGCATTTATTCATTAAACACTGACTCATTGCCTCCTATGTACCAAGTGTTGAGACACTGAGTAAACAAAGACAATGCAGAGGTGGCGGGACCATCAAACAGTTCTAAAGACCAGGGAGTAACATCAGCTCTGCAAGTAGACTGAGAATGGGGGCAAAAGAGAAGTGGGAAGGTCAGGGTATTAGTTTCCTTCCTATTGCCGCTTTAACAAGTTATTGCAAACTTAGTGACTTAAAACACAGATTTGTTATCTTCCAGTTCTGTAGGTCAAAAGTCCAAAAGGGGTCTCTCTGGGCCAAGATCAAGGTGTCAACAGAGCTGCCTTCCTTTCTGGAGGCTCTAGGGGAGAATTCGCTACCTTGTCTTCTTCTGCTTCTAGAAGCAGCTTGGATTCCTTGGTGGATGGCCCTTTCTTTCCCCATCAGAGCCAGCAAAGGCAGATCAAGACCTCCAGGCACACCACTCTGAGCTCCACTTCTGCTTCCCTCTTCTATTTGTGTAGACTTTTGTGATTATATTGGTCCCACCTGCATTACCCAGGCTACTCTCCGTATTTTATAAGGTCAGTTGATTAGCAACCTTAATTACCCTTTGTCATGGAACCTAACACATTCACAGGTTCTGCGGATTAGGATATGAACCTCTTGGGGAGGGGCGAGCATTATTCTGCCTATACAGCCAATTTAAAAATCATTACATTGATCCAAAGGAGAGCCTGAAGGATGGCAATAGCAATTCAAATAGGGTGGAAAAGGCAGTTCCATCAGATAGGAGGTTGAAACCTCCAAGGTTTGGTAGCCAATCAGAAACGGGGAGTGAGTTGGAGCCTAAGTGGCAGATGGAAGCTGTTACCACTCGCAAAGACAGGAAACACATGCAAGGGACCAGCTGACAGAGAAAGATAGCAATGTGGATGCATGTGGTACTTGAGGGACTCATGAGACGTGAGTAGACATTCCCAGTAGCATTTGGCTCTGTGAGCAGATGGTCTGGAAGGAGGTCTGGACTGGATAAAAAGAAGTGAGATACAGCAGCACAGAAAGCTCCTGGATGAAGCAAAAGAGATAAGCTGGGCAAACGGTCTGCTCTAGCATGAATCACATGGAAAGAAGTCTTTCTTTAGGGATATCTTCACTTTGTACCCAGCGTCCACAGGTAAAGAATGTGAGATGTGAACACTACACAGGGCAAGAAGGATTATTCCCAAGGTGGATTAACCAAGCTGGCCCCCTTCTCACTCAAGTAAATCCATAGGAAAAACTGCCTTATGTTTCCAGAAATTCTAAAGTACTCCTCTAAGTTAATGGCACCACATAACTGCTTTATATATAATTCAATCTGGTGAACTGAGTTCTACAAAGACTGTGGTATATTTTCAGAAGTCTTAACTATTTTTTTCAGAAAAAAAAAGAAAAGGGAAAAAAGGCAATTAAACAACATTTGAAAACATTTAAGATACCAGAAGTTTTAAATCACTCTTACAGCTAATTTGGGGAATGCTTTTTAGAAGTACTCATGGAGAAAACTAAGAAAACCCATTTGATCACCCAAAGCCACATTTCAGGCTTCTCATAACACATATTGACCTGGTACACAAATGCTCTATCAATGCAGTGGTAATATAAATCTAATATATTTCAGACGTGCCTTCGCTCTAAATCAGGGAGCACAGAAAAAAGAAAAAAAAAGTGTTTAAAAAATAAAAAAGTATTGGTTGTATCAGTTTTGGTTTTGTCTAACTACTACTGAAGCAAATATTCTCCCCTGAAACATTTAGAGCCCAGAAGGAGGGATGTGGGTAATATTTAGATCCAGAGGGGTCCTAAGAGTGAATTCAACAGCCTCTTAAATATGAGGCCACTGAGGAAAAGAATTAATGACTTGCCCAAGGCCACTTTACCACTTTACCAATGGCCCAACTCCCAGGCTAGTCTTCCTCACATGGCCTCTGAATCTTTTTCACCTGCCCAGTACACATTCTCTTCTTCATACAACACACATATTTCATCTATTCCTGTCCATCTCACTGTATGAAATCATAGATACCTAGAATTTTCTTTCCTCATTTCATATCCACCACTCAAACCTCCAGTGACTCCAACAATGTTTGTCTGGTCTGCCAAACCTGAGAGGTTAGTGAGCAGGCTTGACTAGAAAACTAGTCACAGAATCTGCTCGGCCAGTTTTTTTTTTATGTTTATTTATTTATTTTGAGAGAGAGAGAGAGAGAGAGCAAGCAGGGGAGGGGCAGAGGGAGAGGGAGAGAGAGAATCCCAAGCAGGCTCCATGCTCTCAGTGAAGAGCCCTATAAGGGGCTCAATCCCATGAACTGTGAGATCATGACCTAAGCCCAGATCAAGAATCAGTCAGAGCCACCCAGGTGCCCCTGCTCCAACAGTTCTTACAGAGAGATACTGAGCACAGCTAGGAGAGATGGCTACATAACTAATAATCAGAAGTTTCTTCACTAGTAGTCTCTGAACCACTATTCTGTTGGGCCTCAGAATGGATAGAAAAGCAAAACTAAGCCACTGTTGAGCAGGCAAAGCAGCAAAAATTTGGCTAGCATGAGGATTTTTCATAGACTTTTAGCAATGTTCTTCCTCCATGGTACAAAGTACTTCCCCACACTCACAGGTTGTCAATAATGACTATGCACACAGGAAGTGTCAGGCTTCTATTAAATTGCCATTCTTCCTGCAGGAGAGTGCTTTGACATGTGCTTTTATCCTTATTTATGTACTTATCCTCATTATCATGTTCCTGATAACAAGCTGTATTCTTTCTATACACTAGCCTCCAAAGAAAACAATGCTCAGTTCTTAACCCAGGTTATTAAAAAAAAAATAAACAGACCCCTCCAGTGTACCTTTGAATGGAGGAATGGCCAATATCTACAAACATGAGCCAATCTTACAGAAAAAAAAACCAGCTTTGCAAACTAGAACAAAATGTAATTGCCACCACCTTCTCCTGCCAATCCCGGGAAGAGTGGCCTTCTCACCTAGAAGTAAAAGATTCAGGTGTCCTCAAATGCCAAACCATGTTGTCATCGGATTTCTGGGGACTATAGATCACTAATCCTTGCATACACCTGGCTGGGTAATCAGACACATAGAAAGTAGGCTAAACAGAGGCTGTACCAAGGGCAAAGTTTGCAGGGCAAGTTTAAAACTTGACACAAGCAGAGAAGTGAAACTTTGGTTATATACTATCTTCCTGCAAATTGCTGCATAGTGAACAGTTTTCTAACACCTACTTCCCTTAGGGTCCCTGAATGTCCATTCCTATCTCCAGTGACAAGAGGGCAAAGCAATGCAGTCCTATTACAGCTCTGGTCAACTTCCTCTCTCCTTTCTGGCATCCCTCCACCTCCAGCCTCCATCTAGCTCCAACTCCTAACCTCCCTCTGTTTCCCATCACAGTCAGATGAATTAACATGACACAGATCCACCAGGGGTTAAACCCTCAGCCATCAAAAATTCCCAAATTAATTCAGAATAAAACATAATTTTAATAGATTAAATACCAATTTTACACCTACTATGGTTCATATACTACTTTCAAAGAAAACCGTCCCCCTTCCCTTAGGACACCAATGTTAGCCCAAGAGCTGTTGACAACTCACCTGGTTCTGTGGAACATTCACAACCACAAAGTAGGTTAAACCAGGTATGGTATTTCCTTGAGAAAGAGTTGATTCAGTAATTGCTTCAAGGCTACCTAAATATTCCGTGAGAATGCACCCATACTTCCCCTTCTTCTAACTCAAGGTTATTAATTTTTTCCTAATTCCAGGTCCTAATATCTTTTTACCCTCATTGGAGTGAATAATGCACACTCCAACTGCACAAAACATCTCCCGTCTAAAAGGGGTGAAGGAAATTTAGATGCTTATTTGAGTGTGAGAATCACCAAAGGAATGTTTGCTAAAGAGGAGGTAGAGAAACTGGTCTGACTCACCATGATAGCTACTGCAACCTTCTGCCTGACTCATTTAATAATTCTTTCTCAACTTCATAACCACCTGTTCAGTGGCATTATTAGTTCTCTCTTTATGAGCAAAATTATCTTCCTGATAAATTTGCTCCAAATTTTTATTCATTTCCTATTGAACCGTAAGTAACTATTCCCTTTAGGGAACAGATGTAATTTGCTGTCCTGGCTAAACTCAGACTCTGTCCATAAATATTTTGCTAATCATAAGAGTGCTTTGTTTCTCTCATTGGTGCCTACAGCCCCTACAATGAAACACAAGTTCAAGATCACAGCCAGGATTTTGATGGAGACAAAATACCTAGTCTCCCATGAATATCATAACATGGAAGCAAAATACATTATTTCCCAAATATTAATCACTCATTTCTTCACTGAATAGCTCTAGAGAGCTTCAGGCTGAGATAAAGCCACACTTCCAGGAATTTAAGTCCTGGAGGATCACAGGTCATAAGTAAAACTGAATCCAGGAAAAGTAACTGAGCTGTTACTCTGTGAAACAAATCAGGTGAAATTATGTGGCATGAAGGGCCATTATTGTTGAGTTGTAATAGATTTTAAATACTCCCACTTCATACAAGAGAAGTCATTTAAGTACAGCCGAGAAATTGTTATAGGATGTCTAGTTAGTCTATTTTCCCTATGTATGAAAGAACTGGCATTTTATTTTCATACATACTTTTGAAAAAAGCGTACAAACTCAGAGTTATAAGCCTCACCACAGTGGTTCCAATCTCTGGAACTAAGAATCCCCTTCAAAACTGATAAAGGCTTTCAATTTTCTCCCAGAAGAGAAAAACACACAAACAAAATTTTGTAAATCCATTCATAGAATGTATTGGCATTCCCCTAAAATCCATCCCCATAAAACCTTCTGAGGTCCTCTGCTTCAGAGGTAATATCTGGCCCATGCTTAGGTCCACTTCTTCTATTAAGCAAACACAAAAACAATTCCTCTTTCACAATTACAGCTCTTCTAAAAAGTGGTAGGTGCTCTCCTTGCAAGTGGCCTTCATCAGACATTATTTTTACACTCTTTTATTTTCCTGGTCACACTCATCTTTTCCCAAAGCATAGACAAAGAATGTTCTGAAAAATGAAATGGTATGCCTCAAACTGAATTAAGTTGCCCATCACTGGGAAGGTACAGAGACTGGATTCTCACTTGTTAGGGGTATGGTAGAGGGTATCCAAGAATCAGAAGGGGAATTGGAATACATATCCTATGAAGTTCACTCCAATCTGAGATTTCATGATTAATTCATACTTTGATGCCTTCTATGTCTTTCACTGGGTGGCACTAAAGACTAAATACTATGTTTCCCATGAAGTTCAACCAGGAAAAGCATGTATTCTACTATCATTGTGCACATTAATTCGGGCAGGATCAACCTTATTTTACTTTCTAGCATCTGTTATCTCAATTTTTTGGAAGACACAACTTAAACTCCTACTGAGTCCTAAGTTAACTAAAACCCCTATATCTTCTACACATGTGCTGTTAAGTCACATCACCCACCATTGTTGACAATTCATTTATTCAATTTGCTCATTTAGGTAATATTCTTTTATTGATAGTCTAGCCAGTATTGAGGGAGAGAAAGTCTCTGCCCTCATAAAGTATACACAATGGTGTTACACAATTTGAACCATGACTCTAGTCCTTGAATTTTCAAGTTTTCCACTCTTGTGAAATATCCACAATGATGAAGAAAAAACAACTCCTTTCCTTGAAGATAAAACACTAATCATACACAAGCCCTCACAGAGCTTTCAGATAACTCTTTCAGGACTTCACCTTCAAAGTGAGAAATTCTGACTCATTCACTTCAAGTGAAAAGTGAGAGGAATATAATCATTGCATCATAGACCATTAGAGGAAAATAAAGCAAAAATATGAAAGACAGCCATAATAAAGCCTAACCTTGAAATTTTCCTGAGAAGAGAACACATAGGAAAACTGTGCATAGGAAAACTATAATTATATTCTCCCAAAAATCCTGGAGAAGAATCCTTTATTTTTCATCTATTAATGACAATGGGTCTATGTAGTGCTAAATAGTTTCTGAAGTAATTCTGGAAAGTGTTTGTTTTCCACAATTTTAAATGCTGAGAATATAATTAGCTACTTAAATGCAAATGCTAATACATCAGTTTGTGTCCACAGTGAACACTCTTTGCACAACACATGATTTGATACTAATCTATGCCAAGATTTTCTTCCACAATCACAAATTAACTGAAAATGGCCACAGGAATTCCCTCTTTACTGCCAAAAAGCTCTTTTCAGGCTTAACACTTTCCAACCTACACAGGAGGACTCATCCCAGGTATAAAAAGCTGAGGGAAGAGAAAAGGAGGAAGGAAGAAAAGGGGACAATTGAAGAACATCTTACATCAGACACTATCCTAGGCTGTCATGCCAGAGACCGCTACTTTTTCCTAATACCTATTTCCTCCTTCCTCCTTAGGAATAGAACCACCAATTAGCAACTGGGTGAATGGCAGTCCCAGAATAAAGATGGTATTTCTCAGCACTCGCAAAGGGCAGATGAGGCCATATGACTAACGGTTGGCCAAGGAGATACTAACATCAGTCTTAAGATCAACTTTGAGGTGTGCTGAGAATCGTGAAACAAGAAGACAGAAGGAGCATGGGTCCCTGATGAACAAGAAGCCAACAAAATGGCCCCAAACTAAACTACCTGTGGACCTTGTTTAGGTGAGATAGAAATAAACTTCTAACCTATTTAAGGCACTGTAATTTGGGGTTTTCTGTCACTTGTAGCTGAATTTAGGATATAGCAAACTTATTTAATACATGTAATATTTCTATTAGGTAGATATTATCATTACCATTTTGCACAATAAAAAACTGAATATTTTTGCTAGGTCCCTCATAAACAAAAGAATGCCATAGATGAAAAGAAAACATAGTAGCATAAGAAGCAAGCAGCACATCTTGGTGCAAAAGATAGATAACAGCACTAACTAGATTGTCAAAGAAGTTTTTTTACATAAAATATATATGATGGCATCCAAATATTACCTTGGCCTAAAAGTCTCAAATACCCTCAAATACTTTCAAAGACCCACAAATTATTAGGGGTCCTTAGTGTTTTGGTTTAATCATCTCAATAAATAACCTTCACCCAAATGATACCACCCTCTGTCTTCTTTATTCACTATATTCTTTTTTATCTCCCCAGGACCCTTAGCACAGTAGTAGGTATAACCAAAGGCATCAAAAAAAAAAAAAAAAAAAAGCCATGTGAAGGAACTGTATAATATGCAAAAACCACCACCTCAAATTTTATTTCAAAACACTTTCAATGTCTTTATACCCCTTTCCTTCCATCCTGATTCAGTATGGACAGTGGTCTTTCATACACAACATTATAGAGGTATTAGCTTTGCTTGACTGAAATTTAACTTTTGAGAGAAACGTTCATTTCTCCAAACCAAAATATATTAATTATGGTCTTAATGAGGAATGTGGTCTGGGGCACCTGGGTGACTCAGGCAGTTGAGCAGCCGACTTCAGGTCAGGTCATAATTTTGCAGTTTGTGGGTTCAAGCCCCGCATCAGGCTCTCTGCTGTCAGCATGGAGCCTGCTTCGGATTAATTCATATTCATTCATTCATTCTCTCTCTCTCTCTCTCTCTCTCTCTCTCTCTCTCTCTCCCTCCCTCCCTCCCTCCCTCCCCTCCCCTCCCCAGCTTGTGTGCATGCATTCTCTCTCTCTCTCAAAAATAAATAAACATTAAAAATTTTTTAAAAGAATGTAGTCTTATAATCACTTTTGTCAACATGGTTTTGAAGTAAGGTCAAATTCCTATTAATAATGTGTTGATTTTGAATCTATATGAAGAAGTGACAGCATGATTTTCAAGAACTTCAGAAAATGTACCAAATACTAGATCTAGATAATTAAGTTGTGACAGTCAAACACTTAAGCTGAGAATTCATTTCCATTTGTCTGGCATAGCTATTTAACTGTACTGCATTCCAATAATTGCATTAGGATGTTCAGAGGATGTAAATGAAGTTTTCCTTCAGATCTTACTTGGACACCTAGTAGTAAACAATTGCACAACAATTAAGTCAAAGTGTTTGCCCTCACTCGTTGGCTAAAACGCAGGAATGGATTGTCATCTAGTGGCAAGGTCAGAAAGTAAGAAATTTGGAGAAGAGAGGTTTGGGGGTCTCTGGAATGATTGTTTGACTTGGTGCAATAAAGCAGAGCAGTAGAAATCAATATAATTTATCACCAAGATCAATGCAGTTCCAACCACATGGCATTTTTTAAAAAGAAAAAGATGAAAGAGCCAGTTGATTTTATTGATATACTTCCTATGAATGAGTTTGTTACCATAGTTCCCATAATTTCTGGCCCAACTCAGAATATTTTTTTGTTACCCTAATAATTTTCTATATAATTAAAAATTTGCAGGAGTCATTTTCTCCCAGCATGCCAGAATAGCAGAAAGAATGGTAAACAAATAATCACTCACCTCTTTCCAACATTAGTTTCATCACCACCAAGAAGAATTTATGAAGCATTTCTTTACTTCTTTCCCCAGCACTAGGTTGAGCCCTAAGTGTGCTCTTTTCTTTTGAGAACATAAACTGTTAAGTACATGCCAGATCATCTTATTTTAGGCATAAGAACCCTGGACCCACCTTAAACCAAGGAAAAAACCTCAAAGAAGTACTTGCTTTGGGTAAAATAGTGTTTGATCGAAGCTAAGACGTTCATTGAAACCTGGTTCATTGAAACCAGGTCTGTCTGCTCTGAAGTCTTTTCTCTTAACCACTGTACTGACTGTTTCATCTCACTTCCAATGGGACATGTGCTTTGAGGCTGTTGCCCCACAGGTGACAGACTGGAATCTCTCTTGCTGGGTCCCCCATGTGACTAATAACAACCTGCAGAGTAGCTAGTTGGGGTTAGACAATGTTGAAACAGGAAGAGGCCAAACACAATGGTTCTTCTATGGCCCAAGCCCCTAACTCTAATCAACAAAACTACCAGGGCTCAGGGAAACAGCTGACAACCTCAGGTGACAGTACTCAATATGGAATGCAGACAGCCAAGGGAGGAATCACGAATGAATATATAAACAAGGCTGACACAAAAGCAAATATTGACACTGCCTACAGAGCAAAGGTTATGAATACTTAATAAGAACATAGAAGTTTCCTGTTACAAAGAATGGGACTAGGAAAACTGCCCCCTCACTCGTGATTACACATAGCCTCTCAGAGGAGAATTTCAGGTGCAGTCAGAATAAGGAAGTGGCTTGTGACCTTTGCAATAAAGGGCGATGATGCTGGACCTGAGTCAAAGGACAAAATCAGCAAAAGGAGAGGGTTCTAAGGCAACCCATTGCTACAGGAACATGAGATGTGTGGTAATGATGAAGCAATACAGAAGCACTTATTTTCTTCAACAAACAAAAAAGTTTTATCAGTGCTTACTGTGCCAGGCTCTGAAGGAACAAAGACGAATTAGTCAGTGTACATTCTCCAGAGAGAGGTAAGAGCAAACACAGATTTAACCAACACATGTTAATTACGAAGCTGGAAGTGAGTACAAAGGGCTGAGGGGACACAGAGGAGGTGCTCCTAAGTCAGAATGGAGCTTTGAGAAGAGTTTTTGGAAACAAGGCTGTTTAGATGTTTAACCAGGTAATTGACAGCACAAGATCTACAGTCAGACTGTAAAGGTTCTACCACTCACTGTTCTGTAAATAAAGCAGACTACTTAACCCTTCTGGGCCTCAATTTCTTCATCTGTAAAATGGAAATAAGAATAGTATCTACTTCATGAGGATGTCCTAAAGATCAAAATTTAGAAAAGAGTCTGGCACATGCAGTAAACAACAAAAGTTACCTAGCTGAATTGCTGAATAAAATAATGAACATTCATTCAACAAATAAATGAATGGATTCAACTATTCAGGGGTGAAGGGAATCAAGAGGAAGCCTTTCCTGAATGTCAAATGTCTACAATGCCTATGGGACACACAAGTAAAGATTTCTAGTAGTATATGCAAGTCTAGAGATAGGTCTGGTGCTGGAGATAAAAATTTGAGAATCATCAGGTGTTTGAAGTAATGAGAAAGGATGAGATCATTTAAGAAGAGAGAGAGGACCAAGAGGAAGATTATAACCAAGCTCTGAATGATCAAACATTTAGAAATCAGTAAAGGAAGAGGAGCCAGCAAAGGGAAATAGGGAAAAGGAAAAGTATGTGTGTGGTAACCAGATGAATGAAAGGCAAAGGGACCAGCATCAGCTAAGGCACAGGAATGTGAAATGGCAATGTGTGTATATGCAAGGTTGGGAGAGGGATGCAGATTACTATGAGTTCAGTATTACCTAAGCATAAACCAAGAGACAATTGGAAGATGGAAGATTGAGATAAAAGTAAAGCCAGAAGGTGACAAACCTTGTATGTGAAGTCAAGGACTTTGGATGATTAAGAGACTTCAAAAGGTTTTAGCTAGGAGAGATGTCTGGCCAGGTGTGCATACTAGATGGCTTATTCTGGTAGCTGTGTGGATAACATCTATGGGAGGCAGAATAATAGACCCCCCCCCACAAAGATGTCTGTCCTAATCCCTAAAATCTGTGAATGTTTGTTTACATGGCAAAGGGGCATCAAGGTTGCAGGTGGAATTAAGGTTGCTAATCAGATGACTTTAAAATAGGGAAATTACCCCCCCATTTGCAGATGAGTCCAATATAATCACAAGGGTCCTTAAAAGTGAAAGAGAGAATCAGATGAGAAAAACATATAAATGGTAGCATGAGAAAAACTCAATCCACTGTTGTTAGCTTTGAAGATGAGGAAAGGAGCCACAAACTACGGAATGTGGGCAGCCTCTGGAACCTGGAAAAGGCACACACACACACACAAATCTCCCTCTAGGCCCCCAGAAAAAAAAACTTAGTCCTACTGAAACCTTGATTTTATCCCAGTGACATGCATTTCAGACTTCTAAACCATGGAACTGAATGACAAATTTGTGTACTTTTAAGCCACTAAGTTTATGGTAATTTGTTAAAACAGCAATAAGAAATTAATGCAAATGTCCTTAAGAGGTAAAAACACTGAAATCTGAAAAACCAACTGGGAGGCTGTTGCATATGTGCTGAGGAGAGAAGATGAAAGTCTGTCTTAGGAAAAAGGGAACAGGGTAGGAAAGAGAATGGTGCTTCTCTGAACATCTATTGTTTACCTCGTGATTATCAACACATTTCTGTCAGATGAATAGGTAGGTCTCTTCATGGAACATGTGTACCACGTTAAAATTAAGATATATCCCTACTGAAGAAAAACTTACCTAACAAACTGAATTGGAAACAAAGGAAGTTTAAAATAGGGATCACCCATAGTCATGCTGAACCTTTAAGACCACACTCCAGGATCTGTCTTTTCTTCTATGAATCCTCCCATATGTTGTGGTTTTATAACACTTCCAAAAGTTAGAAAAATGTTTTTTATAACTTTTTATTCTCTCCTTTACATTCCTCTGACACTTAAAAATTCCTTGCCTACATGCTTGCAATACTAGTAATTTTCTCTCCCAGGAGCTACCTTCTGCTTCTCTTTTTTATGCAAGTAATTCATATTCATTTTAGAAAAATTAGAACACAAGCAAAAGAAAAAAGGTAAATCATTCTAATCCCACCCCCTTGAGATAACCATTTTTTTTTGCATTTCCAGAGGTATCTTTGAGAATGTTTTAGTATTTGTACATATTTGTGTATTTTGTAAAAGAATCTTTTTTAAAGAAAAAGTACTCTTTTAAAATGTCACAGTTCCACAATTGTATGGTCAATTAATCTTCAACAAAGGAGACAAGAATATGCAATAGGAAAAAGACAGTCTCTTCACCAAATGGTGCTGGGAAAACTAGTCAGCTACATGCAAAAGAATGAAGCTGAACCACTTTCTTACACCATACACAAAAATAAACTCAAAAGGATTAAAGACCTAAATTTGAGACCTGAAACCATAAAATCCTTGAAAAGAACACAGACAATAACTTCTGACATCAGTTGTAGCAACATTTTTCTAGATATATCTTCTGAGGCAAGGGAAACAAAAGCAAAAATAAACTATTGGGACTACATCAAAATAAAAAGCCTCTGCAGAGCAAAAGAAACAATCAACAAAACTAAAAGACAACCTAATAAACGGAAGAAGGTATTTGCAAATGATATG
This sequence comes from Neofelis nebulosa, assembly GCF_028018385.1. Lineage (NCBI taxonomy): Eukaryota > Metazoa > Chordata > Mammalia > Carnivora > Felidae > Neofelis > Neofelis nebulosa. The sequence goes on along the minus strand of NC_080788.1, from coordinate 109,565,228 downwards.
TATAAAGGATTAGTATCCAAAACACATAAAGATCTTATACAACTCAAAACCAAAAAACCCCAAATAATTGAATTAATAAGTGGGCAGAAGGGAAAACATTTCTCCAAAAAAAACCACAAAACATACAGATAGCCAACAAATACATAAAGAGATGCTCAACATCACTCATCATCAGGAAAATACAAATCAAAACCAAAATGAGATATCACCTCACATATCTCAGAATGGTTAAAATAAAAATACAAGGTACATGTGTTGGCATGGATGTGGAGAAAAAGAAAACTTCAAGCACTGTTAGTGGGAATGCAAACTGGTGCAGCCATTGTGGAAAACAGTATGGAGATTTCTCAAAAAATTAAAAATTAATTACCATATTATCCAATAATTCTACTGCTGAGTATTTACCCAAAGAATGCAAAAACAGTAATTCAAAAAGATATATGCATCCCTATGTTTACTGCAGCATTTTTTTTTACCACAGCCAAATTATGGAAGCAGCTCAATTGTCCACTGATAGATTATGGACAAAGAAGATGTGGTGTGTGTGTATGTGTATATATATATGTATACGTATATATATATATATATACATATATATATACGTGTATATATATATATATATAGAGAGAGAGAGAGAGAAATATTACTCAGCCATAAAAAAAGAAAGAAATTTTGCCATTTGCAACAACATGGATAGAGCTATAATTATAGATGGTATAATGCTAAGTGAAAAAATTAGAGCATGACAAATACCATATGGTGTGTCATCTTAGGCAAAATTTAAGAAACAAACAAAGAAAAAGGAGACAAACCAAAAAACAGACTCTTAACTATAGAGAACAAACTGATGGTTACCAGCAGAGGGGTGGATGGGAGGGATGGGTGGAATAGGTGAAGAGAATTAAGAGTACACTTATCATGATGAGCACTGAGTAATGTATAGAATTGTTGAATCACTATATTGTACACCTGAAATTAATATAACACTGTATGTTAACTATATTAGAATTAAAAATGTTTAATAAATTAAAAAAATAAAATTTCTTGCAATATATCACGAATCTTTCAACAAATATAAATAAATATTTGAAATATAATTGTTAAAGCATACTAGGTAGTTCAACATAAGAATATGCCATTATTTTCTCAGTCCCTTTATCACTGGACATTTGGTTTTGTTTTTTCCTTTATACCCCATCTTCTTGTGTACCCCTCCCCCTTTTTTTCATCCAGATGTTCTCAGACATCACCATTGGTTGCCTTAGGTTAGTCTTGCTGTATAGGGCTCCTACTCCAACAACTGCTCTAGGTAGCTGCCATATCTTCCCCATCTGACTATTCAGATCTCCTGGACCTATCTTAGCAGGATGGCCCTGAGTAATATGGAGGCAAAAGTGTATTTAAAGCAGAACAACAAACTCAACCTTTGTCAACAATGCTAATAATGACCAATGATATATATTAGTCTGAAAACTCTTCAGTGCCAAAGTTTTGGTTACTAAGACTAAAAAATTCCCTACTTTGCTACTGCTTATAGTTTATAGTTCCATGTTTGTTTATAATTAGGAAAGCATTACCACATAGTGGTCCTGACTCTTTTTTTCAAGTGGCAAAGGTATCTCAAGTAACTTTAGGCAAAAAAAACAAGTTGTTTAATAACTTAACATTAGATAAGATCAGATCTCGATGCTCAGAAAGTACCAAGGTCCCTCTTGACCTCCTGTCTCTATTTTCAATTGTGCTGGCCTTACTTTCAGGTTGAGAGGGTTTCCCCCTATAATGACAGCAGCACTTCCGGGTTCCGATCATTATAGCTCCAAGTCCAGTAGAAGATTGCTCCTTCCTCAATCTCCTAATCTTATAATAACTCCATATAAATCTTGAAACTGGCTCTGATTCAGCCACTGGACCACTAGGGTTATTTACTTATCCCTGTGGCCCAGAGGATGGTTAGGTTCATTGACTTAATTAGAGTTGGGTCATAGGCCTCCCATATGGTCAAAGACATCAGGTACAGTTACCAGAAGGAGAAAAATGGATGCTGTGCGAGCAATACCATAGACTTTCATGCAAGAATGAAACTCTCTAGAACAGTGACCATAACTTTTGGGGGTCACAAACCCCTCTGAGAACCTAAGCTCTCTGTGGTAGAAAATGAACAAAAGCACACACAAACACACGTTGGCATATGATGCACTTGTGGACTGGATATTTATTTCCTTCACTTAGGTTAGAATATACAAGCAGGCTTACAAAGAGTTATGTTTCTCATTTCCATTCAAAAATTAATGGGTATTTTCTGAGCAATATTGAAATAAATCCAAATTTGCCCCCCCCCAAAAGGGCACCTGAGTGGCTCAGTTAAGTGGCCAACTCTTGATTTGGGCTCAGGTCATGATCTCATGGTTCATAGACAGAGCCCCACGTGGGGCTGTGAACTGAGAGTGCAGAGCCTGCTTGGGATCCTCTCTCTCCCTCTCTCTCTGTCCCTTCCTCCCTCCCTCCCTCTCTCTCTCTTTCTCTCTCTCTCAAAAATAAATAAACTTTTTAAAGATCTGTTCAAAGGTAAATTTAAACATGAAGATGGAAATTGACTTAAATAAGAAGGTGAAATTATGAAATGGTTTTGAAATAGAATTTGAGCCATCTTTACTTAAGCAACTTTTCATTTTGATAGCAACTAGTCCTAAAAAAATAATGACACAAAGCAGCCAAGAATCAAAGCACCCATCTTTCACCTTAACAGACAGACAGGCTTGTATCAAGGAAGAATGCTTCAAGATTTGGATGAATTCATGTTGTGCCATTTCCTTTGTCCTCAAATCCATGAGATCATCTTTGGCAAAGACTGTATCATTGATGCACTGATGTCAGCATGGAAAGGATTAATAATCCATGCTTCAATATAAAGGTCTTCCAAGTAGAAGCAACCTTTAAGCTAATTCTGCAGTATTCCCAGAGGTCTGTACATTTCTGCTCATAGGAAGATCAACTGACAGGGCATAGTCACACTGGACTTCATCACACAGGACTTCCAGCAATGGAATTCATATAGGTATCTACTTCCTTTACAGTGGCAATTGGATCAAAAACAAACATCCATCATGGTGAGCTGGGAAATAAAAATATAAATCTAATCATTATATGTATGTTTGTGTGTACGTACACACACACACACACACACACACTCACACACACTGACAAAAGAAGCCAATAAAGACTTAACTCCTCCTTGACAAATGGTTACAAGTGGGCTTTTTTTATTTCTCTTAAAATACATTAGTTTAAATCTGTACCTATAATTCAGTCAGGTGCTTCAGAAATTTGATGTTAAGAAATTCAAAGAATTTCTGGCAGTAAGGAATTTCATACTGTGGTCCTATTTGATACATATATAAAACATAGATATATATAAAACACATATACACATGTAAACATATATATTATATATGTTAGATAATGCTTGTAAACTTAAAAAACTATCATCTTAGAATATAAGTTCCATGAAAACAGAGTCTGTTTTCTTTACTGCTATATACCTCTTAGCCAAATATCTAAAGCCATGTTCCGACATCAGTTTTCTCATGAAGAGGGCTGATATTTTGTCCAGCCATTTTACTGTCTGTTGTGCCCTATTTATAAAATTCAGAACATGACAAGAAGGGGTGTTATTTAATATGTCCCACAAACCATAAATCTATGAAGAAAAAATAAGGTTTAGGCACAGAGAATGATGAGGTTTTCTTCCTCATCACTTCCTGACTAAGTGATCAGGAACACAGTAAGAACAGAAGGAAGAAATGAGGTTAGGTCAGATCATGTACGACCCTCTATGCAATGGTAAGAATTTGGATCTGATTTCTAGATATGATGAAAGCCATCAGAGGGTTTGAGCCAGAGTGTAAACAAAGCCAGATTTACAGTTTAACAGGTTTATTTTACTGCTGAATGGAGAACAGGCTAGAAGGGGCAAAGGTAGATGAAGGGAGATTAGTTAGGAGGCTCTCTCAGTAGTTCAACAGAGGAATAATGGTGACTTGTACCTGGGTGACAACAGTGGAGATAGATATATTTTTAAAAACAGACCAAAGCAAAAATATATGGCTGATAGGTTGGATACAGGATGTGAAGAAAATGGAAGAGTCAAATATGTCTCCAAGTTCTTGGCCTCAGCAACCACATGGTGTCATTTATACAACCTGGGAAAGCTTTCAGAGGAACAAGTGGTGAGAAGGAATCAAGAGTCTGTCTCAGACATGTTCAGAGATGCTTACTAGACACCCAAGTGGGGATGTCACTAGGATAAATGAGTCTGGATGTCAAGGCAAGACTAGAGATAAAAATGGGGAGTCTTAAGAGAGTACTAAAATAGTATGTATGGGACTGAATGAGATGTCTTCATAAAGACAGGGTGATTCAGCAACAATACAACACGTAGAGTTTTTCTTTCACCAAAACAAAAAACAGGTATGTTTCATCTGTCTTCATCTGGGTTCAGAGGCCAAGCTTTTCCTTACAGTTGGAGTTTTGCCTGGCAAAGGAACTTTGCTTGGCCCTAAGCTTAATGCTCTCTCAAACTGAACCAAACTTCCTTTACCATCTCAGATAGGAATAGCTTTTAAATTTTCCAAAAAAGATGCCCAAAATAGGAAAAACAGGAGAGGTTATCCCAAGAGATCTGAGTAATTTCATCCATTTGCATGCTAAAGAGAGGTGACCTAACTGATTTTTCCAAGGGCTGCTTCAAAATATTAGACTTGCCAGTAAATCTGGAACTTCTTCAATTGTGTGTAGCTTCCTTTCCTTGCCTTCCTTCTTTTTGTTTCCTTGCAATAGACAAGTTTGTAAACAAAGTTATTATGTTAGACAAATTCAAGTTTTACCCTCTTTTCATGAAGAAGATCCATTTTGCCTTTGTATGCTTTCTGTTAATTGAAGTATAGTTGATGATGTTACATCAGTTTCAGGTGTACAACTTAGTGAATCAACAACTCTATATGTTGTGCTATGCTCACTACAAGTGCAGCTACCATCTGTCACCATACAACGCTATTACAATACCACTATGCTGTGCCTTTTATCCTTGTGACTTATTCATTCCATAATTGGAAGTCTGAATCTCTCACTATCATTCACCCATTTTGCCCATCCTTCTTCTCCCCTCCCCTGTGTCAACCATCAGTTTGTTCTCTGTATTTATAGATTTGTTTCTGGGGTTTCTCCCTGTATATTTTCGACATGTGCAGATATAAGATCATCCCTTCAGCTCTATTGTCTGCAAGATTTCTTCACCCCCCAAAAAATGTGCCACCCAAAAAGGATAATCTGATATTTTTCTCTTTGTCATCTTAAGTTGAGGCTAAACCAAGTGTAAATCAAGTCCAGTGTCCATAATCATAACAGGAATGTATATTTTCTTTAACTTGCAACACCAGGAAACTATTTGATTTCAAGACATGAAAATGGCAGTAGTTGCAAAGCACCTAATAGTATATATCAGCATGCCATTCCCCTCTACTCTTAACTATATGACATTACTTTTTTTCTTAATGACAATCTTATAAAGTGTAATAAGAAGATTTTTGCCAGCCCATCAATCTCCTCAAGGCCACTGACTACGTCTTTGGACTAAAGTATAAAATATTGAAGTAAGTCCTTTCCATGGTGGCAAATTGTATTCCCAGAATCTATCACTCAGTCATTCACTAAACCCTTTCAACAAATACATGGTGAACATATACTATGTGCTGGGCACTAAGGCTCTGGAGATACAGCAGCAAGCCAGACAACATCCCTTTACTCAACAGCTCACAGCCTAGGGATAGTAATAGACAAAGAATCCAATTGGTGTATGTCATATCATCAAGTAGTGTCAAGTACTAAGAAGAAAAGTATAATGAGATAAGGAGAGACAGATTTGAGCTATCTGCAGGGTAGGGATGAGGACAGCAAGAGGATATTAAAAAGGTATCCCATTTGAGCAAGACCTGGATGAAATGAGGAAGCACCAACACTCCAGATTCCCCAGTAGAATTCATCACTTCCTATTTCTTGTTTCTATTGCACTTTGTATCTCCACTCATCTGATAACTATTTCTTGAGTGCCTGCCACATCCCAGGTACTACTCCTGTAGCTCTATTGCAGCTTAGTTGATCCTGTTTCTATCTGTACCTACCAAGACATTACAATGATGAGAACTAGGTCTTTGTAGCTCCTTGAGTGCTTTGTATTTTGGAGTATAAAGCTTCTAGATGGATAAATGAATGACTAGCCCAAAACTCAAGCACTTCCAAGAGTCAAAACTGTTATTTCCCTTGTTGTTTCCTCAGTCAATGCTCATCTTCCCTCAGAAGAAAGTCAAAATTACACACACTCCTCCTAGAGAACTCAGCATAATAAATCAGGTTAGGCCTGCGGGGAAATAAGGGATTCGAGTAAAAGGAAATCTTTGATTAAAAATGTAGTTCATTATTCAACACTCTTTGCTAGACAGCAAATATAAAGGCCATAAACCTTATCTTAACTCAATAATTCAAACAGCTCCCCAAGCACAGGGTAACGCAAACTGACTCTTGAAATTGAACCCAACAAGTGACTCACTCACTGGTCATAAGTATACTCAATGTCACACTTGTGTGAAGCTGTCAGTGCAACAAAAGTAGTAAGATGTCGAAAGCAAAATGAAAAATGTGTTTAGTAATCCTATCCAAGCCCCCAATTTTAAAAGAATCCACATATTCCCTTCTTTTCATATGTAACTCTCTGTTTCTTAGTGCTTAGAGAAACCTTTTCAAATTGGAGGCAAGGTTTGATCAGTCAGTCTCCCAGGATGGATCATGTACCCAGAAAAATAACACCAAATATCATCTAGTTAAGCAGGATTAGTTATAAAATAGCATGAAGCCTGAAGACACACTACCCCCATCATCATACTGAAAATATTCATGACATTAGTGAATCTGCAGTTGAATTTTTGCCAGCATCCCTTGTAAGGTACATACCAAACGACTATGCAACAATTTGCTGCCTCTATAATTATTTGGTAAATTGCAGCAATAACACATTTGTTTCCCCATAACTGCACTTTTTGGGCAATGCAGATAATATTTGTCATGTAAACCCCTGTTTCTGTTGTTTTAAAGATCAAAAATCCTTTCACCTGAGAAGCACAGAGGGGCTGGTTTCCCTGGCAACATAATTTGCTTCCAGTTCAATGGAACATCGAGTTCTTTTTCATGGGTTCACTGCACTGAGCAGCCAATCCTAGCTCAGAGAGCCCCACTTCCTTTGCAAAGCACTATAACAAAGTCTGTTGCTAAGGTGTTTTTGTTATGGTTAAATGAACCTCTTAAATATTGATTTTAATGCTTTCAATTTTTTAAGCTGCTCTGCTTTCAGCTTTTTCTTAAACACGTAGGACACAGCTCCTCCAAGCCTCTTATTCATCTGCCCTGGCTCTTTCATTTCAATGATGCAAATCAGCTGGCATCTTCTTTTGTAGATTTTTCAACTGAAAACAACAATCATTTGACTGAATGAGGATGGGCTTGGGAGAGCACCTGCTTTTCCAACTCGGATGTGATACAATCCAGAACCCTAACAAAGTGAATGCCCTTCTAAATTGGCCAAACTTGGACTTCTACACCTAAAATACTTAAAGGTACCCATATAGTTGATTTTCTTTTTGAACTAACACCCTTGAACCATTCTGACAAATGTCAAACAGATCTTCAAACCTAATTAGGTTCTAGTCTATGTCCAGTCCTTCAAAAATCAACCTCCACAACAATTTCAAGGATATCCGGTTACCCAGTTGGAATGCCTATGAAATATTTGTCCATCAGGATAAAAGAAATCTGTATGAGGGAATACTGTACAAATTTTACCCAAAAAAAGTTCAGGTGGGTAAATTCAAGGACTTCCTACATAGTTAGTAAATAGACAATAAACCATTCCGTAGGAAAATCCCAGTGAAACAGTATGCTGTTGCCAAAAGATAAGCAGCAGCTCAGGGTAACATATGAAAATGACATACAGAAAACAAACACAGGAAAGCGGCTTCTTGAAAAATAGTAGAAAGCCATTCAGTAGTCTACATGGAGGTTTGTTACCTCATCTCACCAAAGCAAGTTTCAAGTTCTAGAACACATGTAATAACAGTGGACATTTCACAGAAATTATTAAGAAAATATGCTATATTTGAAAAAATAGTATAGAACTGGAATGCCTATATTTAATGCAGATTCGATAGCAAGTAGAACAGAAATAGCTATGGTAATGCGAAAACAGTTGTCAAGTTTCAGGCATAAATTTCCTATTCTTTAAGGCTGAACTTTAAGTGAAAGCAAACAGAAACTGAAGACTTAATTGTATGTTAGTCAGTGTCAAAAAGCAACAAAGCCAGTGTGATACATAGTTCAGCATGGAGTATAGAAATGGACAAGGCACACCAGAGAGTCATGCAGAGGCATCTTAGAAGAAAAAAGAACATAGCTATGGACAAGACAAAGGACATGCTAAATGCTACCTTAGCCATTCATGTTTAAAGCCTGCACAGATATTCTGATAAAGAAAAATTGATAGTTAACTCCAGATAGTATAAGTTATATTATATATAGTTTACTCTCAGTTCTACAGTAAAGAAGTACAGTAGGTTGAACAGTGGCTCCCAAAAAGATATGTCCATATCTTAACCCCCAGAATCTGTGAATATGATCTTACTTATTTAAAAAAAAAGTCTTTGCAGATATAATTAAGGATCTCAAAATAAAATCATTCTGATTCTCCAGGTGAGCCCTAAATCTAATGACAAGTGTCCTTCTAAGAGACACAGAGGAGGGACACACAAGAAGAAGGAAGGCACATAAAGACAGAAATTGGAGTTATGTAGCCATAAGCTAGGAAACATCTAGACCCATCCAAAGCTGGAAGAGGCAAGGAAAAATTTTCCTGTAGAGCCTTCAGTGGGAGCACAGCCTTGTCAACACCTTGATTTTGGACTTCTGGCCCCCATAACATAAGAGAATAAATTTCTGTTGTTCTAAGGTGATATTATGGTGGCTACAGGAAACTAAACAAGATATACATGGTATATACCATGTATACAATGCAGTAATCTCTCATGGGGTTTTAAAGTTATCATACCAAGCAAAAATTGCATTGTCTAAATTATCTTGAAAATTCTTTGTATTACTCTGAAAGTATGCTCGTAAGTACCCAATATAGCTCATTTTGATTTCAGTGTTTGAAATGGATTGCTGCCTCTTGGTCTATCACCAGATGCAGAAGCTGGCTTGAGTTTCAGATATATATATATTGTCCATCAGTATAAAAGAAATATATATATATATTAAAAATTCTATATCTCTAAGCACTATATTTTCCTATATTTTCAATCAGGGAGAGATGCTCACAGCCAGAAGGCACTACAGAGCCCAGACTACCAAGACAGCATCACCCAACCAGTTCTAAGTAGTTTTGCCATAAACTTCTTTGCCATAGACATCTTTGCTGCAAACACTTTGCCACATAACTAATCGGCCATAAGAGTTAAAATAACTGGTTGATAGTTTGGTTTCATTTCTCCATTGATTAATCAACCATCTTCAGCAGAGTTCATGAATCGAAGCTACTTGTCAGTTTGGTTTCATCTCTCCATTGATAAAGTTCTCATTTTTATATCAGATGAATCTTAGCCCTCATAACTGTCTATATACATCTAAGCTAGCCCTCATAATAGTCCACATGGTGACAAGTAAACATAGTGGTCTTAAAATAGTGGATGATACAAGGGATATAGGTATGCTGTTTCTAAGGGGCACATGCACCCCATGTTTATAGCAGCACTATCAACAATAGCCAAAGTATGGAAAGAGCCCAAATGCCCATCAATGGATGAATGGATAAAGAAGATGTGGTGTATACACACACACACACACACACACACACACACACACACACACACACAATGGAGTATTACTCGGCAATCAAAAAGAATGACATCTTGCCATTTCCAACTACGTGGATAGAGCTAGAAGGTATTATGCTAAGTGAAATTAGCCAGTCAGAGAAAGACAAATATATGACTTCACTCATATGACGACTTTAAGATACAAAAAAGATTAACATAAAGGAAGGGAAGCAAAAATAATATAAAAACAGGGAGGGGGACAAAACATAAGAGACTCTTAAATATGGAGAACAAACAGAGGGTTACTGGAGGGGTTGTGGAAGTGGGAATGGGCTAAATGGGTAAGGGGAATTAAGGAATCTACTCCTAAAATCATTGTTGCACCGTATGCTAACTTTGATGTAAATTTAAAAAATAAATAAAAAACAAAATAGTAGATGATAATAATGACATATGTTGACTTTATACAAAATACAGTGATAAACCTCACTGAAAGTGTGAAATAAGAGTGTAAAGTTAGATTTCATACTATATTATACTAAAGTAGAAAATGATAACACATCAGTTACGATGATAACAAAACTCAGCTATAAATGCATTACAGTGTTAGCGTTTCTTCCACATTTTCCCACAGAACTTTGGAACAACTATCAATGGACATGTGACAATTTGCAAAAAACAGTGTAGAAGTCTTCTTCAACACAATACAAAGCACCTTTAAAAATATGCAACCTTGGGGTGTTTGGGTGGCTCGGTCGGTTAAGCGTCCGACTTCGGCTCAGGTCATGATCTCACGGCCTGTGAGTTCGAGCCCCGCGTCGGGCTCTGTGCTGACTGCTCAGAGCCTGCAGCCTGTTTCAGATTCTGTGTCTCCCTCTCTCTCTGCCCCTCCCCTGTTCATGCTCTGTCTCTCTCTGGCTCAAAAACAAATAAACGTTGAAAAAAAAAATTAAAAAAAAAATAAGCAACCTTGGGGCGCCTGGGTGGCTCAGTCGGTTAAGCGTCCGACTTCGGCTCAGGTCATGATCTCACGGTCCGTGAGTTCAAGCCCCGCATCGGGCTCTGTGCTGACAGTTCAGAGCCTGGAGCCTGCTTCAGATTCTGTGTCTCCCTCTCTCTCTGACCCTCCCCCATTCATGCTCTGTCTCTCTCTGTCTCAAAAATAAATAAACATTAAAAAAATATATATGCATCCTAGTATTTGCAAACTGGTAACTTCTCTTCATGAAGGAAGAAATTAAAAAAAAAAAAGTGTAAGGCCAATAGGAACAAATGAAGCACACACACAAAAAATGTATACTACTATGAACAAAGGACTTTGAAAACAAATGCTTAGGTATAATCCCCAAAATAAAATCACTTACTTATACAGTATTGCCATGAATCTACACTATACATTTTTAATGTATTCAAATATTTTATATTTTGCAATGAAGTCTTTTTAATTTTGCTATTCATTTTTCATGTTCACTGTGTCCTTTTTATGAATATCCCTGTTTTATATTTCATGATTTTATCTTTTACAGTAAAGTTACAGCCAATTAGTTATATGGCAAAAATGTTTGAAGTAAAAAGGCTTGCAGGAAAGAAGCTTAAGTGAAAATACCAGACACATACCCCTCCCTGCTCTCACACTGGAGCAAATCCTCATCAAGAGAAGTAAGGAAGCTAAATTGCCTGTTTATTAAATTGTTCTCTTTCTCTATTTTATTTCAAATTTCCCAAACACTTCTATTTGAAACCCAAGTTAAATGCCCACTTGACTGTCCCCATTGTGATCTCAGTGTTTTTTAACCTTTGGGAGATAAAAATTATCTAAAATTTTTTTTAATGTTTATATATTTTTGAGAGAGAGCACATGTGCAATCCAGGGGGAGGCAGAGAAAGAGGGAGACAGAAGATCTGAAACAGGCTCAGGGCTGACCCCAGAGAGCCCCATGCAGCTTGAACTCACCATTAGAACCATTAGACCATGACCTGAGCCAAAGTCCAATGCTTAACCAACTGAGCCACCCAGGTGCCCCCTGAAGTGCTTTTTTTAAAAACACTGGCTTCTCATCATAATCCCTAATTTTAAACTACATTATAAAAATAATAGTAACAAATAAAAATAAACTATATTACAAGGCTACCCTAAGGAAAACAGTATGATATTGCTGTTAAAATGATACATAGATGAATGAAACAAAATAGCCCAGAAATAAACCCACACATATATAGTCAATTTATGACAAAGAAGCCATGGATATACAATGGAGAAAAAACAGTGGTGTTAAGAAAACTTGACAGCCACATGCAAAAAATGAAACTCAACTACTATCTTATACCATACACAAAAACTAACTCAAAATGGATGAAAAACTTGACTGTAAAAGCTGAAACCACAAAATTCCCAGAAGAAAACATGGCCTAAGATCCTTGATACTGATCTTGGTGATAATATTTTTAAATCGGACACCAAAAGAAAAAATCAACAAGTAGAATCTATGTCAAACTAAAAAGCTTCTGCACAGCAAAGGAAACCATCAGCAAGATAATAAGGCAACCTACTAAATGGGAAAATATTTGAAATCATATACAATAAGGGGTTAATATCTAAAATATATAAAGACCTTCTACAACTCAATAGCAAAAAAACAAAAAATTCTATTTCAAAAATTGGTAGAGAATCTTCTTTTCCATAGTAGACAAACAGAAGGTCAACAGGAACATGACAAAGATACTCATTACTAATCATTAGGGGAATGCAAATCAAAACAACAATGAGATATCACCTCACACCTGTAAGAATGGCTATCATCAAAAAGACAAGAAATAAGAATGTTGGTGAGGATGTGGAGAAAGGGAACCCTTGTGTCCTGCTGGTGAAAATGTAATTTGGTATCACCACTATGGAAAATGGCATGAAGAGTCCCCCCAAAATTAAAAACAGAACTACCATATGATCCAGCATTCCCACTTCTGGGTGTTTGTCCAAAGAGAAAGAAAATACTAACTCAAAAACATATATGCACTTTTATGTTCACTGCAGCATTATTTACAATAGCCAAGATATGGAAATGACCTAAGTTGATAGACACATCAACATATAGATGGATAAAGGTTTGTATAAATATGCAATAGAACATGATTTGGCCATAAAAAAGAAGAAATTTTGCCACGTGTGACAACATGGATGAAACTTGAGAGCATTATGCTAAGTGAAATAAGTCAGAAAAAAACAAATACTATATGATCTCACTTATATGTGGTATCTTTATTTAAAAAAAAAAAAGCCTCATAGATACAGAGAACAGATTGATGGTTGCCAGAGGTGGGAGTAGGGGATGGGTGAAATGGATGAAGGGAGTCAAAAGGCACAAACTTCCAGTTACAAAATACACAAGACATGAGAACATAATGTACAGCATGATTACTCAGTAACAGTATATTGCATATTTGAAAGTTGTTAAGAGAGTAAATCTTAAAAGTTCTCAAAGAATTTAACTATCCATGATGAAGAATATTAACTAGATTTATTGTGGCGATCATTTCACAATATACACAAATAGAAAATCATTATGTTGTATTTGAAACTAATATAATGTATGTAAATTATACTTCCATAAAGCAATAAATGAATGCAAAATTTTTTTAAATAAAATGCAAACACACAAGCTTCTCCTCAGAAGATCCTGATTAGTAGGTCTGGGGCAAGCTGAAAATCTCTATTGCTAATAAGTGGCAAGTAATTCTTATGATCAGACAAGTGTGTAAATCACTGATACAGTCCATGCCATATGCTTGATCCTCCTCAGCTTAGTCTTGCTGTCTTTCTAAAGTTTAAAATTAAAGGAACACCTTACAATTTCATTAAGCAGCTAAACCTGACACACCCAGATAAACTCTGCAGTCAGCATTCTGGTGGAGAAACTGGGAAGAAAGGAAAGACAGGTAAGCAAAAGTCTTTAAAGATTAAAGGCTAGTCTTATCCTACAGCAGTGTCCCACAACCTTACTCAAGTGAGGATGGATTGTGAAACAAGGGGACCCACATTAAAGGAGCAACAAGGTCTTCAATTCACAATGTATTTGAAAAGGGGGGGGGGCCTACAAAATCAAAACTGTATGACTATGCAATACCTCCACCTAAACACAAAAGAAGTCTCTCATACTCTATGTCTTTTTTACATGGTCCCAAAAACCCTAAGATGGTCTGAATCTTTGTAGGAATATGGCCATACGTTACTTTACTAAAGTGGTATTTCTCACAGTGAAAAGATACATAAAGAAAGGGCATTATAGCAGCCAACCAGCCTCCAAGATGGCCCCCATGATCTCCACCCCTGGTAATCAGGCCTTTCTACAGTCTCTCCCCACACTGTATCAGGGTTATCCATATGACCAGTAGAATATAGAAAAGGTGACGGTATGTCACTTCTGAGCTAGGACATAAGGTTTATTGTGGTCTTTCTCTTTCTTCTGGATTGCACACTGTGGGGAAAAGGAGCACCATTTTCATGAGCACTCCTATGGAAAGAGAAGAAACTGTGGCCTCTGACCAAAAACCTCATTAAGTGAGCCTGCTTGGAAGTAGATCTTCCAATTCCAGTCAAGCCTTCAGATGACTGCAGCCCCTGCTGATATTCTAGCTTCAGTTTCATGAGGGACCCTGAGCCAGAACCACAAAGTTAACCCACTCCTGTGATCCTGACATCAGAAACTGTGAAATAATACATGTTTTCCTTTTTAAGCTTAAGGCTTATAGAGTAACTTATTACATGCCAAGAGATAATTAATGCAGATTTCAATTAAAAATGAGGTAAATTTTCATTGACAATAATCACTCATAAGAACATCACGTCTATTTAATGTAAAGGTCTCACTCAGGTAGTACAGCACAAATAGGTATTTTACTGAAAATACTCAAAACAGCTATAACCAAGAATAAAATAGTCAGATATTTAGCAGACATTTGTACAATGGAGTTGGATTCAAGTTGCCACACACCAAATGGCTAATGAGGGAACAGACACTCTGTTCAGCTCACCTCACCCATAGTGCACCTCTGTTCATTGTAAAGACAAAGGGGGTGGGTGGTCAGGCCCATCTTTGCCTCAACCAGGCTTTTAGAGCAGAAATTCTATATACTAATATCTACCACAACTTCTAACATTCGGTGTAGATTACAGGCATTGAAAATACTAATTCACTTCTAAAACAATTCCTAATTGCTAGAATGTGAGCTCTATGAGACAAGAGGTGCTGAGTGTCTCATTTATCACAGCATCCTCAGAGTCCTGCAAAGCTCCTGGCACACATAGGTGGTGAGTACAAGGGCTGGCGGGCTGGCTGGCTGTCTGGATGGATGGATGGATGGATGGATGGGAGGGAGGCAGGCAGGCAGGCAGCAAAATCCTATGTTAATTTGGTACAAGTGGTTATTTATATAAGCTTAAAATGTTGACATAGGATCCAGGGGTGAGGGGAAACTAAAACACTTGTGCTCTAATGCTTAGGACTGTTAGGAGATGATTTACAAATATCTGCTCTAGGCTACAAAAATAAGAGAACAAAAACATGATACCAAGAATATTGATAAGTGGGAGAAGAATCCTAAATGTTAATTCAGTGAGAAATCCCTTTTAACCAACATGCTACAAGCAGTACACTGTTCACTATTTGGCTACCTCAAATTATCTATCAAATGTACTTTTAAGAAAGTGTTTTATCACTTTATTAGGGTAGCACTAAATGTGGTAATGGATAAATCCCAATTCTCAGTGGCTTAACACAATAGAAGTTCAAGGTAGGGGCAGAGGGGAGCTTTTCCACATGGTTATTTAGAGTTCTAGACTGATGAAGACCCTGCTATCATCAACTCTTGGATTTCCTGGGTGTGGACAATCAGGCAGCAGGTATAGAAAGGGG
The DNA here is from genome assembly GCF_028018385.1 of Neofelis nebulosa. Taxonomy (NCBI): domain Eukaryota; kingdom Metazoa; phylum Chordata; class Mammalia; order Carnivora; family Felidae; genus Neofelis; species Neofelis nebulosa. The sequence goes on along the minus strand of NC_080788.1, from coordinate 109,549,408 downwards.
GCAACTAAGTTATTACAGAGAAGGTTGTCACAGGCTAAGTCTGGAAATAGTTTACGTCACTTCCATCCACACTCTACTGGCTAAAACTGTCACATGTTCCCAGAGAGATGCGAGAAGGGCTAGAAAATATAGTTCCTGCCCAGAGAGCCATTTCTCTGTAACAACTCTACACTAGGAAGTTTGAGTATGAATCTTTGGAGGATAGCAACATCCCTACTCACAGAACTCCTTCATACAAAGGTATTATATTAATACTTGATAACAACTTAAAGCTTACCAAAGAAGATTCGTTAGCAGAAATCAAGACTTTAAGCTAAAGAGATGGTATAGATAGAATTTCAGGCATCTGAGAATAGTGTTGGTTTTCACTCACCTTTATGGCCCTTGGGCATAAATCAGTGCAGGTAGCTTCCTCTGTATTAGGTCATTGAAGGAACAAAGAAGAATGTAAAGAGAAGATTTTCAAAGTGGGTGATACATTAATACATGATACTCTACTTTGACCCCAACCATAACAGAAGCAATTAGATGGCATCCCAGGTCTTAGGCTACATTAAAAAACTGTGTTCAGGGGCGCCTGGGTGGCGCAGTCGGTTAAGCATCCGACTTCAGCCAGGTCACGATCTCGCGGTCTGTGAGTTCGAGCCCCGCGTCAGGCTCTGGGCTGATGGCTCGGAGCCTGGAGCCTGTTTCCGATTCTGTGTCTCCCTCTCTCTCTGACCCTCCCCCGTTCATGCTCTGTCTCTCTCTGTCCCAAAAATAAATAAAAAACGTTGAAAAAAAATTAAAAAAAAAAAAAAAAACTGTGTTCACAATTATTCCTTCATCTCCTGTAAGTGAATTTTAATAATCTCCCTCTTTCAATAATTGCTATGTTTCTAACTTCCCAGTGGTCCTGCATATTCAAATGAATTATGATGAGGAGCTGCTAATTATAGTAATGAGATTTAGGAAAGGGAAAAATTCATAAATATAATACCTGTGACAAAAGTGGGCCAGAGCCTCAGTCAATCCTCCTTCAGAGGCCCAGTGAGAAGAATGTAATATGTCAATGAGCATTCCCCAAACCTTGGCCTGTTCCACCTGTTCATGCACCAGCGCTCAAAGGGCTTTCTCTTTCCCCACTAGCTCCTCTTTATCTGAAATCATTACAAGTGTGGGCTCATGGTGGCCAGTGAATCATTCAAATGATCACACAGCAAATTGAGAAGAGTATGTTTTAGTGATAGAGACAAATTCCAACCATACCATCTGAGAGGAGGCAAGGTGGCTGCTTTTGTTCTTAATCTTGAGATAAAAAGTAGCTCCACATACTACATTTCCAAGACTCATGACTCAAACCTGAGAAAGCCGGCACTCAAGGCTCTTCATAATAGTTTGACCTAAATATGAAGTGATTGTTAACAAACACAAACTTCGTAACATCATGGAAACTCAAAATCAACTCTCCATTGCCTCTGAGGTACAGGAAATCCCAGATTTACATTTCATATTATACTAAGCTGTTACCCAAGAAGCCTTAAAAGGAAGCTGGCATCTGCCTTCTGAAATATGCTGTGGGGAAGCTGATCATACCCCTAGAGAAAAGGTAGGAAATCAGGGAAGGGAAGGAAATAAGGCAAATGTTCACCTCCTCAGAGTTGATAGTTCTAAATCAAGTGCCAAATGTGGTACAATTGAGGGCATCCACAGTACAAAACCATGGAAGTGGGAGATCTTGGGAAAAGCCAGCGATGCGTGGTTCCAGAGGGATGAGGCAATCGTCAGTTAATGCCAGTTAGTGGACAGGGATTGAGCTAAATATCCAGTTGGGGCAGTACACAGGAGCAAAAATGTATTTCATTGTCCTATGATTGGGAGTTTTCAGGAATAGATAGAAAAGCAGACTCCATTTCTCTCAGGAATTACACTAGGGAAACTTCCCTCACTGTGATACCCCTGAAGGACATGAGGAAGCCCACAAAGTCTCCAGGAGGATGCTGATCTATAGGTAAAAGGCAAATTCCAATGCCTTCAGCATCTCAGCAGTGGTTATCTTTATATCAGGCTTCTACCCTCTGGCAGTCAGCTAGCAAGGGTCAGCTTTACTTGCTTGAACTTGTGAATTCATCTTAACTACAGCAGAGACCTAGCCAGGGCAAAGACAAACCAAGTGTTTCTAAAATTATTAATAACTTACTTCCTATAATCTTAACCCACTCATTCAATAGTTTCTATCCAAGTAAATAAATATGAATATTTAATAAACATTTGTTTAGCACCTACTCTATGCCAGGCATCTCTTAAGCACTGATATGTTACTCAACCAAATAGGCAGAGTCACTGCTCTGGTAGAATTTACATGACAGAAATCCTAATCCACCTTCCACTGTATTCATAACCCACTGAAGAAAACACAAGTCCTCTCTTTCCCTCACACAGTTTTCCATCTCATGGATGGAGCTAAACACCATACATTTAACAAGGCCCCATGATGGGACAGAGCAAGTGGCACAAAGATGAACAAGGTGTAATCCACAGTCTAGTGGGAGAGCTCACACATTTATAAAAGTTTACAATATAGGCAGATGTTATGGGTTTAATTGCGCCACTGACCCACCCCCCAAAAATGACAGACTGACATTGCACCTCTTAGTATCTCAAAATGTGAGCTTATTTGGAAATAGGGTCATTGCAAACAGAAGTAGTTAAGATGAAGTCATACTGGAGTAGGAGACCCCTAGGCCAGATTGGTCCTTATAAGAAAAGAGCCATGTGAAGATGGAAATACCCAGCAGGGAGATTACCACAAACCTACAAAGGCAGACTGGAATCATGCAACTGTGGGCCAAGGGATACCAAAAATCTCCAGCTAACCACCAGGGGGCGCCTCAGTGGCTTAGTTGGTTAAGTGTCTGACTCTTGATTTCTCCTCAGGCCATGATCCCATGGTTTGTGAGTTCAAGCCCTACATTGGGCTCTGTGCTGACAGTGCGGAGCCTTCTTGACATTCTCTTTCTCCGTCTCTCTCTGTCCCTCCCCCGCTCACTCTCTCTCTCAAAAATAAGTAAGTAAACTTAAAAAAAAAAAAAAAAAACAGAAACTGGGTTCCAGAGGGATCATGGCCCTATAACACCTTAATTTTAGGCTTCTACCCTCAAGAACTGTGAGACAATAAATTTCTGTTGCTTGAAGCCACCCAGTTTGTGGTAATTTGTTTCAGGGGGCCCTAGGAGAGTAATATACCAGGTGAGTGATATAACATAGCTATGGAAACAGAGGAAGAAACAACTATACCTGTGATGGATGGGGAAGGCTTCCCACAGGAGATGCTATTTACACAGGGCTTTGGAATATAAACGAGACCCTTTGCCAGACACATGGGGAAGTCAAAACACAAAGGTCCTTTTAGACTGTGCCAGGGATGAAAACACAGATGTTGAGATAATGACAAGTAATTTGGTGGAGATCCCAAATTATAAAGTGCTCAGGATGTCCTAGGCTCTCTCTTAAGTGATACACAGAAGATGCATGGAAGTAGAGGACTATGGGCAAAAGGCTAAGAGGTAGACAGTGCAACTGGAAAGGAAAGTTAGATCCAAATTATGCTGGCACAGTAGATAATGGGAAATCTTTAAGTAATTAGGGGCAGATGAACAATAAAATCATGTTGAATTTTTTGGTAAAATATCTTTGGCAACAGGATGCTAAGTACACTTGAAGAAGGAGTAGTGTGCTAAGTGGTCTCCAAACAGATCAGGAAGCACTCAATTACAGCATGTCTGATACTGTGATATAACAAGACATATATATTTGATGGTCCCAGTTCCAAGTACAAAGCTTCTAAAACACTTGGAATTTCCTGAGTGACCGATGTGGGGGGAGCATCTTTTGTTATGCATTGTAAGCCCCTTTCAACCATACCGTAAGTTTATGCTAATGAGGGAACACTTGGAGGATGGGGGCTGGTAGCATGGCAGTGGGAATACAGAGTTGAAAAACAATTAAGTTAAGAGGTAGAACAGATTAGTAATGTGTATAGAGGCAAGAGACATGAAACAGTCAAGACCAGTCAAGGGCACTGCTGCCAGAATGCAAAGTTCAAATTCAGTTCCAGCCATTTACAGCAGTTTGACCTTGGACAAATTATTCAACTTCCCTTGCCAGTGTCCTCAGCTGTGAAAAAGAGATACTAGCAGCACAGGGTAGTTAAGGAGGATTAAATGAGTTAATACACAGATGGTGCTTTGGAAAGGCCTGGGTCATATTAAGTGCTTTGTCCTCATTTGCTATGGCAGCAGCAATATGTATGGAGGAAATTCTTGGGCTGGGAAAAATGAGGATTATAAGAACATTCTTGATTTACAAAATCAAGAAGTTTGATGAGAGTACACAAGAGGAAGAAATTAGCTCCTGGTGAACAGCTGATGGAACAAAGACACACAGTCAGAAAGGGAAAGTCAGACTGGGGAAGACTGAAGGTGTGTGAAGGCGGTAGGGTCACAAAGGGGAGCTATCACAGGCATGTCCAGAGAGAAGGTAGAGCAAGGTCACACAAGCCTGTCAAGACCACCCCCAAGAAACCTACACTGCAGTCAACAAAGCTTCAGGAAACTGAGCCCTTCCAACAAAGGTGCTCATGTGGCTACCTGGCAACCATTTGACCTTCTTTTGGTAACCCTCTACCTGTTTCCTGGAGGAATTACCTCTTCTTCATTGGATTAGTCTCTGGAACCTAAATCAAGAGGTTTTGCCTTCCCTTGGCCAGGAGGTGGGTACCCAGTCCAAGCCAAGCCAAAGAGAACTCCCCTCACTGGAATGGAATTGAGAGGAATGTGAGGGAAATAGTGGAATTAACTGACACCACCCCCAGTGCCAAGATCAAAATGTGGAGCACTTCCTGCCTTAAGACCTTCAGGGCTACCCAGTTCTACCCTTTCTGGGTCGCTACTTCTATCCTGTAGGATCCTCTATATTACTCCAGGAAACTCCCTTTTGATTTTAATTAACCAGAGTAGATGTCTGTTGATAACCACCAAAGACCCCTAACACCCTAATATAGCTTCAACAAATAGGCCTTCCTGGCCATTTGCTTTCAGAATAGATGTACCAATAAGAAAACAGCAGAAAGATGGAAGACTATGCTCACTGCCTGGCAACCAAAATCACTACCCATGGTCTGCCAGAGGCATGATACTAGAACTAGTTCTCTCCTCTTTCCCTTAGAGAAAGCTGAAGCCTAGTTATATTTCCTCTCTTCCACATTGTACAGATTGTGGTAGAAGTTATAATATGACCTAGGTTTCCTACCTACATCAATCATTGTATTAATTGCTTTAGTTTTTGTGGACACCAAGAAAGGGGTGTCCACAAATGAGTTCTTTCCAGAAATGAGTTGTCCCTTCTACCCTGGGAGATCCACTGACTCTTGACTTCCCTCATCAGTATCTCATTGATGTTGAGAGTAAAGGAATCTTCACAGATCAGATCAGCCTCTCTCAGCTCTTAGCCCAATTGTTCCCTAGGGCTTTGTTCAGCTAGGATTAGGTTTTTAACCAATGGGCCTCTAGCATTGCCTAAGGCAAAGACCATGCTAAAGTCAAATCTGTATTTCTACCTGAATCAGTGTTCTGATTCTTTCATGTTCTCTTTCTTTGAGCAAATATTCTTGATGCTTCATTTGAAATGAGGCATTCTTTTCCTGATGTTCTATATTTTTCAAATATATTCACTCAACCAATCCATACTGAGTTCTTTCCACGTGTTAGAGACAAATGTAGGCTGGTTGTTACATACCTGGAGGGAGGGAATGCTATTCATTTTGTATCCCATGTCTACCAGCGCATCTGGCACATGAAAAGAGGCCCAGAAAGATTTCCTTGTCAAAGGAAAGTTTGCTTTACTAACAGCTATGTGTAAAGCAGATGTCAATGGCCTATCATAGGTCCTAGCTGACCCTCAAATATTAGGGCATATAGAGCAGATGAAATTCCAGAGTCATACTACCTGGTCCCAAATCCTAGCTCCACTCCTTCCGACTATGTGACCCTAGTCTAGTTAATGCACCTTTGAAAGACTTAGTTTTCTCTGTAGAATAGGATTGGTAATATCTGCCTCATGAAGTCTTTGAAGGAATTAAATGAGAAAACGCACAAAAATTATTTTAGTACCATACATGGCACATAGTGTTTAACAAACGTGACTATCTATTACAGATTTTATCATTACAAATTCTGGTGCACAATAAACATAACTATTTTCTATAACTCAACTTAATTTTTGACTTTCAGCCCTTATTTCACCCAATATGAAAAACAGAACTCAGTTAAACAGAAAAATTGCCTCTTGTCCCTCTCCTCCTCGAAGTTATTCCTAAGTTCCAGATGAGGCCACCTTGGTGGTGGTGGGAATGGGGGATTATGGCCTCCTTCTAAGAATATAACTCATCTCACCCAGTCTTTGACATAGGCAATGGGCCATGTTTTCTTTAACTGCTTCCTGGAGATAGTGATCCACTGAAATGCCATGGCACACTATGGGCACAGTGCATCATATCTTTCCTGCACACATCCCCTTGTGCTATATGAAAGACTCTTTCAGGTCTCAAATGTACACTCTCATTTGTTGTCTGTGCCCCAGTGAAGAAAACCATAGGAACTTTGGATGTCCTGGAGTATCAGTGAGTATCTGCAAAGATCTCCAAAAATTTCTCCAGCCTAGGCATACCTAACAGCTGGTTCTACTATACAACAGTACTATGATGGTAACAGAAATTCCTCCATAAGATGGGTCATTTCCTGAATATCTTTCAGGATGCCAGACATGGATCCTCTCTGCTCTTACATCCCTAATCAAAGTGTGTGTGTGTGTGTGTGTGTGTGTGTGTGTGTGTGTGTGTGTGTGGTAATTGTGTCTCCCTTGTGGGGAACAAGAAAAACAGAAAAGGGCACAAACACTGGGGAGGGAGAGGATAAAGGACAAAGAGAAAAGGAGGAAAAGAGAAAGGAAGGCCAAAGAGGGAAGAGAGCTGAGAAAAGAAAGACAGGAGAGGAGAGAGGAAAAGAGGTCTCTCTTGCTTCTTCTCTACTTCTCCCCTCTCTCCTTTCCTGGTGAGAAGGTCTTTACTCAAGGAGAAAAAGTGCAAGGGGATGAGAGAGGAGGAATATCAGGAAGAAACTCAGAATTGTTCTGACTCATCACATTTACTTCCCCAATCATTGTTTCACTCTTGTATTTTGCAGTTTGAAGCTAGGAATTGCCACATTTTCCACAGTGTGCTTCTGAAGGGTAAATGGTGGCTAGTGATGATTAGGGAAAGGAAGAAGAGAAGAATAAGGTTAATCTAATGATTAAGACCTTTACTTAAGACCAAAGCACCATAAAAATGGGAGTGGGGTCCAGATGCAGAAACACTCTTTGAGCATCTACAGGAAAGTACCCTGTACAGCAAGTGCAGCCCCACCAGAGGAGGAGTTCCATGACTGTTAAGAAAGCCCACTGGGCTCTAGGAGGAAAGAAGATCTGAGAGCTCCAGGGGACAGGGCATTCAGGATGAGGAGACAATCTCTGACCTGTCCCTGATCCAAAGATGCCAATGGCTCTCAAATGGCTTTTATTTTCCCTTTATCTTCCATTTGGTTCCTGTCTGCTTCCCTTATCTTGTCAATCCTGAAATCTCTTTAGAAGCTTCTTGACTTGGGGAGCAAGTCAGCTGTTTGACTCTTACTGTGTGCTAGCTCCTTCAATCACATATTCCAGGACTGTTGGCGGCTATTTATTCTCCATCTACAGATGGCTTCATAAAAGCCATTCTCCTTATTCTGAAAAAAGTCCAAGTGGTAGCTGGATATTCATTTAAGATGCAAATCAGGTTATGCAGGTGGCATAAAATCACAGCAGGCTCTGAGAGTCACGGAGGAGGGTGGAACTGACTCAAACACCTCGGCGGCTTGAGGAAAGCACAGCTTCTCCCATCTGCTCTCCTTAAGAGCAATGCCTCCACAGTGGGGCTGCAGTTTGTGGACCTCTGACCTAGATCATCACAGTCTAATAGGATAAAGTTCAATTTTAATGAACAACTCATTCTGGCCCCAAGTAACGGATGCAAGGAAACTTTAGTCATCCGTCGCTTTTTGAGTATATGATAAAGATGGAGGGGGGATGGAGTTCATTTATTTATAAATAACACAAAGCCATAAGATGAGCATAAACTGCATAAAATAAACTATTTTCAAGCACAAAGTCTGTAAGTGGAAACTTACTCTCATTTACTCATTACAAGTGTTGCAGTGTCCTTATTTGGTAATATTTTACCGGCCTATGTTGAATGGGCCTGTATTTAGTCAGAAATTGTATTTGCTTGTATAGTCTATAATCCAGAATTTTCCTTTTTTCATTCTAGCCTTATTACCACTACCTATTTTCAGTTTGAATTGGTAACTTGTCCATATCCAGGAATTTTGTTCCAGAAAAACTGTCAAGGCACATGTTGCTCATGGTGCAACACAATATACTTCTTGAGCCTTCATTGGTCACCTGCACACCATGACTTGAGAGGTGCTGCTCAAGGATTTAGCCTCCTTTCAATGCAAGTTTCCCTGCTCCACACTTGAATTTCCTCTATTAATGATGAGTTTTGATTTGAGAAGTTAGAAAATAATAAAATTTAGAGGGCGCTATACATGTGCTGGCAGGGAGGGGTGGGGAGGAATACAAAGGTTAAGCAGGAAATTATGGAACATTCCTTAAGGTTGGGGACCTGAGGACAAGGGGGGTTTGTGCCTCAGTTCCTGGGGTATAGCACAGAGAGCTTGTAGGCCTTGCAAGAAGACCCCTAACCTAGCTTGGTATGAGGTCTGAGAATACCTGAAAACTTCCAATTAGTGTCTGTCCACCCCATCCACCACCCCCACCAGGCCCCAAAATGGCTCAGAGGAGACCAGCCCAGACCTCAGAGGTGTATACAGACAGAGGCCAAAGGACAAACTGCTGTAAAGACAAGGTCTCCCTGTGCAGATGGAGGATAATTATGGGCCACACAGCCCTGCCTCCCCTGCAGGGTTGAATGTAAACCTCAGATGGTTAGCTCTTCCTCTGAGGAGAAGTGGTGGAAAGTAGGGTTTTCCAAATGAGCTATTCGCCTAAAAATTCAGAAGATAATAAATTTACCTTAAATTCAGGAGATCATATATTTTCTGCAATTCAGAGAAATCAAAGATCAAAAATCCATATTACAAGAACTCACAGAATGGATAAAGAAGATGTGGTATATACATACAATAGAATATTACTAAGCAATCAAAAAGAATGAAATGTCGCCATTTGCAATAACATGGATAGAACTAAAGGGTATTACGCTAAGCAAAATAAGTCAATCAGAGAAAGATAAATATCATATGATTTCACTCATATGTAGAATTTAGAAAACACAACAGATGAACATAGGGGAAGTTAAAAAAATAAGATAAAAACAGGGAGGCAAACCATAAGACTCTTAAATTCAAAGAACAAACTGAGGGTTACTGGAGGAGTGCTGGGTTGGGGAATGGGCTGAATGATTATGGGCATTGAGGAGGGCACTTGTTGGGATGCACACTGGGTGTTATATGTAAGTTATGAATCACTGGGTTCTACTCCTGAAACTGTTTTTACACTATATGTTAACTAACTCAGATTTAAATAAAAATTTTTTTAAAGTTGGGAGGAGTAGCCAAGATAGCAGAACAGCATGGGAGTTTTTTTTGGTGTCTTGCATCTATGAAATACAGCCAGATCAACACTAAACCATCCTGCACCTAAAAACCACCTATAAAACTGATTTGAGGATTAACACAAGAATTTGCACAACTTGAACCACAGAACTTAGCAGGTACATGGCACAGAGAGGTGAATTGGGGGAGAGAGAAGCTGCAGATGGCAGAGAGCTGTTTTTGCTTGCAGAGAGAGGACAGAGACAGGGGGTGGGGGGATAGTTCGGGAAAAGCACCCCTTCCCAAAAGCAGCTGGAAAGAAAGTGGAAACAGCCACAGAGGCTGAACTAAAAAGGGAGAGAGGAGAAAGGAGAAGATTTAAATTCCATTAAGACTCTATAAACAGGGGCAGTGCAGAGTCTGAAACTCCACAGCTCAATACCTGGTGGAGTTCTGGTGGGAAGGGTGAATCCCCAGGAGCAGAGTGGGGTCCAGGATGTTCTCGGGCCACACAGGGAGAAGTGGTTCCACTGCTGAAAGGACACTTGGCAGAGGCTGTGTGGCCACCCGGTCCCAGCAGACCCCAGAGAACAGCCACAGTTGTTGGTGCTGGAACAAGGACATTAAGGCTGAAGCCTGGTGCCAGATGTGTGTTTTGATTTTCCATAATCCCTGAAACGCTGCTGCTAGACGATTGTGTGAACTTTTTCTGGGGCGGACTGGCACCCAGCTACAGTCTCTGGGGATTGGAAGCAGCATGGTCCCATGAACATTCCTGGGTGTGGCCGGCATCTGGCCATTGCTCGGTGATATCCTCGCACAGAGGGTCAGAATGTCCAAAGCCACAGTCCCTTAGAAGTGAGGGGTTGGGAAACACAGCCACATTTGAGATAAAACTCAGGAGGGAGGTGCCACCTGGCACTTGACGGCTTGGTCACAGACAGTGTAAAAGTGGAGAGTGCACGGAAGCCAGAGACAAAGGATGGGTGCATGATTGCTGGTTGGCGAGAGCACAGAGTTTTGATATTAGAGACTGGGTAACTGGGTGACACCATTTTCACCCCTCCCACGCATGCCCACACACACCTACAAGTGCCACAACAATCCACCCCAGTAAGATCAGCAGCGCCATCTAGTGGAGAATGGAGCTGTTACACTAAGCCCCATCCAACTGTGCCAACCTCACTCTTCAGGAACACCACAAATCTCTCCACCTGCTTAGTTTCTGGACTATAAAGTGCTTCATAGTTTGACTTCTAGGGGAAACTGATGTAACTTCAATTGTATTTCAGTCTGTTTGCTGGTCCAGCTATTCAATTTTCTTTTTTTTTTTCCTTTTTCATTTCTTTTCTTTTTCTTGAATACAGAAAGAGAAAAAAATTATTTTTATTTTCAATTTTTATTGAAAATATTTTTCTTTATTTTTTCTACTATATTTTTTAATTTTTGGAAATTTTTCAAATTCTATTTCACTTCCATCATTTCATTTTATTCTATACCATTGTATTCATTTTCTCAAATTTTAAAACATTTTCCTTTTTCCCCCTTTTTTCTCTATCAAGTTCCTTCCAATAACTAGAAGAAAACACACCTAGAATCTAACATAATTTATTGAATTTGTGTGTGTGTGTTGTTTTTAATTTTTTAATTTTAATTTTTTTTTACCTTTTCAATTCCTTTTCTCCCTTCAAAATGATGAAACAAAGGAATTCACCACAAAAGAAAGAGCAAGAAGAAACGACAGCTAGGGACTTAAACAACATAGATACAAGGAAGATGTCTGAACCAGAATTTAGAATCACCATAATAAGAATACCAGCTGGGGTTTAAAATAGATTAGAATCCCTCTCTATGGAGATCAAAGAAGTAAAAACTAGTCAGGATGATATAAAAAATGCCACAACAGAGCTGCAATCTCAAATGGATGCCATAGTGTCAAGGATGCATGAGGCAGAACAGTGAATCAGCGATATAGAGGACAAACTTCTGGAGAATAATGAAGGAGAAAAAAAGAGGGAAACTAAGGGAAAAGTGCATGATATAAGAATTAGAGAAATCAGTGACTCATTAAAAAGGAACAACATCAGAATCATAGGAGTCCCAGAAGATGAAGAGAGAGAAAAGGGGGTAGAAGGTTATGTGAGCAAATCATAGCAGAAAACTTTCCTAACCTGGGGAAAGACACAGACATCAAAATCCAGGAAGCACAGAGGACTCCCATTAGATTCAACAAAAACCGACCATCAAGAAGGCATATCATAGTCAAATTCACAATACTCAGGAAAGGAAAGAATCATGAAAGCAGCAAGGGAAAAAAGTCCTTAACCTACAAGGGAAGACAGATCAGGTTTGCAGCAGACCTATCTACAGAAACTTGGCAGGCCAGAAAGGAGTGGCAGAATATATTCAACTGCTGAATCACAAAAATATGCAGCCAAGAATTCTTTGTCCAGCAAGGCTGTCATTCAAGATACAAAGAGAGATTAAAAGTTTCCCAGACAAACAAAAATTAAAGGAGGTCGTGAACACTAAACCAGCCCTGCAAGAAATTTTAAGGAATGGGGACTCCCTGAGGGGAGAAAAGATGAAACAAAACAAAAAAGACCAAAAGCAACAAAGACTAGAAAGGACCAGAGAACACCACCAGAAACTCCCAGCTCCACAAGAAATATAATGGCAATACATTCATATCTTTCAGTATTCTAAACATCAATGGACTAAGTGCTCTAATCAAAAGACACAGGGTAACAGAATGGATAAGAAAACAAGATCCATCTATATGCTGTTTACAAGAGACCCACTTTAGACCTAAAGACACCTATATAATGAAATGACACCTATACATCTATACAATGAAAACTACAGAAAGCTTATGAAAGAAATCAAAGAAGACCAAAAAAAAAAAAAAAAAGGAAAAACATTCCATGTTCATGGATTGGAAGAACAAATATTGTTAAAATGTCGATACTACCCAAAGAAATCTAAATATTCAATGCAATCTCTATCAAAAGAATACCAGCATACTTTACAGAGCTAGAACACACAATCCTAAAATGTGTATAGAACCAGAAAAGACCCCAAATAGCCAAAGCAATCCTGAAAAAGAAAACCAAAGCTAGAGGCATCACAATTCCAGACTTCAAGATATATTACAAAGCTGTAATCATCAAGACAGTGTGGAAACGACACAAAAACAGACACTTAGATCAATGGAACAGAATAGAGAATCCAGAAATGGACCCACAAATGTGCGGCCAACTCATCTTTGACAACGCAAGAAAGACTATCCAATAGAATAAAGATAGTCTCTTCAGCAAATGGTACCGGGAAAACTGGACAACGACATGCAGAAGAATGAACCTGGACCACTTTCTTACACCATACACAAAAATAAACTAAAATGGATGAGAGACCCAAAAGTAAGACAGGAAGCCATCAAAATCCTCAAGGAGAAAGCAGCAAAACCTCTTTGATCTTGGCCGCAGCAACTCCTTACTCAACACGTCTCCAAAGGCAAGGGAAGCAAAGGCAAAAATGAACTATCGGGACCTCATCAAGTTAAAAAGCTTCTGCACATTGAAGGAAACAATCAGCAAAACTAAAAGGCAACCGATGGCATGGGAGATGATATTTGCAAAGGACATATCAGATAAAGGATTAGTATCCAAAATCTATAAAGAACGTATCAAACTCAATATCCAAAAAACAAAAAATCCAGTGAAGAAATGGGCAAAAGACATGAATAGACACTTCTCCAAAGAAGACATCCAGATGGACAACCGACACATGAAAAAATGCTCAATATCACTCATCATCAGGGAAATACAAATCAAAACCACAATGAGATATCACCTCACACCTATCAGAATGGCTAACATTAACTCTGGCAACAATAGATGTTGGTGAGGATGCGGAGAAAGGGGATATCTTCTGCACTACTGGTGGGAATGCAAACTGGTGCAGCCACTCTGGAAAACAGTGTGGAGTTTCCTCAAAAAATTAGCAATAGAACTACCCTACGACCCAGCAATTGCACTACTAGGCATTTATCCAAGGGATACAGGTGTGCTGTTTCAAAGAGGCACATGCACCTCAATGTTTATATCAGGACTATCAACAATAGCCAAAGTATGGAAAGAGTCCAAATGTTCATCGATGGATGAATAGATAAAGAAGAAGTGGTGTATATATATATATATACAATGGAGTATTACTCAGCAATCAAAAAGAATGAAATCTTGCCATTTGCAACTACGTGGATGGAACTAGAGGGTATTATGCTAAGCGAAATTAGTCAGAGAAAGACAAATATATATGACTTCACTCATATGAGGATTTTAAAATACAAAACAGATGAGCATAAGGGAAGGGAAGCAAAAATAATCTAAAAACAGGGAGGGGGACCAAAACATAAGAGACTCTTAAATATGGAGAACAAACAGAGGTTGCTAGAGGTGTTGTGGGAGGGGAGATGGGCTAAATGGGTAATGGGCATTAAGGAATCTACTCCTGAAATCATTGTTGCACTATATGCTAACTAACTTGAATGTAAATTAAAAAAATAAACTAAATAAAATTTATTTAAAGTCACATAGTAGTAGTAATAATAGTAGTAATACAGTAGTAGTAGCAGTAGTAGTAAGAACACAGTAGTTGTCATCATAGTGACAGTAACACAGTAGTATAGCAGCAGTAATAATACAGGAGTAGGTAGTGGTGTTGGTAGTAGCAGGAAGCAGAAGCTAGCATTTATTGAGTATTTTCTATTTGCCATGCCTTATTTAAGTATTTTACATAAAAGTGCTCAATTAATCCTTATAACAATCCTATGAGATGGGTATTTATTCCCATTTTACAGATGAGAAAACAGACATAAGAAAAAGATAAAAGTATGAACAAAGAAAGACTCATTGAATATTTGCTGAGTGAATGAATGGGTTCATTCGTGAAATCATACATAAACAGGAAGTGATTCCCACACAAAATCAGGTGTGGGTATCTCATAGTCACTGACAGCGCTTTTTAGTGCTCTGTATTTAGAAACCAAATATAGGGCAAGAACTTTTAATAATAAGATGAAAACAGAAATAAGGATAGGGAACCATCACTGGCTAACTTATGACTTACCTCTTCATCTTATACTTTCCTCCATCCCTTCACATCAGTCCACATTGGATCCCCTTACCCTTCGTCTAACATAATGTTATAACCTATATCAACTTCCAAAATGAGATTTCTAGAGCCAGTGTTTTTTCTGCTCTTCTGCACGGCAAGCAGTAGGCAAGGCTGAGGAGGAAGGCAGCCAGCAGGAAAAAAATGCCATTAGGACCACACGGGCCAATGATTTGTGACATTTTTGGAGCCCAAAGCTATTCCTGGTCCAGATACTGCCCTACTCCCCAAGCCATGGCCCCAACACTTTAGTGATAAAATACCCCATCATTTGATTGAATTTTTCCCAGGCAGAAGTCCTTAGTGGTATATATTTACTTTGCAATTAAAGGGATTTTAAGTTGTTTTGCTTTTTTTTTAATGGCAATTTCCTACTCAGCCACAAGGAAGGTTTTCAGTCCCAATTAGGATATGAAGTGAAGTGATTCTTCAGTGTGTAGAGAATCCAGGCCTCCCTTTCCTCAAAAAAAGACAAACACTGGGCCCTGGCTGGTCATGCCACCTAGTGGCATACTCGATCTTCCGAGAGCCTCCCTCAGTCTGAAATGAGGGTGCCCAGCCATCAGTTAAATTATTCCATCTCACAGCCTATGAATTTCAATAAATATACCATCTGTTCACCTTCTGTGTGGGAGTTCAATCATCTTCTTGGCAGCGGTATTATTCTACAGCAATTACCTATGTCTTTATCACCCCTCAATGAGCTGCAGCAGCGTCTCTGTAAAACTGACAAGTTTTAAACCACAGTTTCTGTAGATAGGACAGTCTGTATGGTTAGAACACACAAAAAAATAATCCACGTTTAAGTGTGGGGGGACCCTCAACTTAATGAAATGAGCAGGCTTCCCTTTGAGCTGCACCGTAGAACCGTGGGGACTTTGTTTCTGGCTCAGTGAGGTAACAAGACTGGAGAAAGGAAAGGCCACACTGAGAGAGGTGCCTCATGCTAACACATGTGCAATCAGATGCGAGATCTACTCCAGCTCTGCCATCAGCCTGCCGTGTGCCTGCATGCATGGGCAAATATCCTCTCGGGGCCTCAGTTTCCTCTTCTGGAAAATGGAATGAGTGACCGATGAACTTCTCTTTAGCTATGAAACTGGAAGACTCTAGTGGATAGAGAATGGGAGCCTACAGTGCAGCCCACGCCCAGATGTACCACTGACTTGCTGAGCCTCACTGAGCTGCTAAGTAAAAGCACAGCTATAAAAAGAAAAAGGCACAACTACCAAAGTGATTTGAATGCTTTTAAAATTTGGATTATTATTAATGATATTTTCTTGCACAGTATATGAGAGAGGAAACAAGGACTCAGGCTAATTTGCTCAATACTACCCCTAGAATATGGGGAAGCTGGGCTTTAACTCATGACTGGTTCCAAAGTCCAAGCTCTTAAATACAGTGCCATATTGGAAGGCTTCACGAAAAAGGAGAATTTCAGGATAAGGCTTAGATCTAAAGAAAGTATGGAAGGCATTTCAGAAGAAAGCATATATACCTATCTCATACATGCCCAACATTAGCTTTCTATTGTTTCAGTTCTGGCTACTGGCCCTCCAGTCATGTATCCAGACAAGCTATGACCTTAACAGTGCATGTATTCCCCAGACCCTGTTCATTTTCTTTCTGGGCACATAAAAGCATTAAATTCTTAGCATCCCTTATAGGTAGAGTGGGAACAGCGGACTGGGTTCAGGCCAGTGGGATGTGGGCCGAAATTCTGTATACTATCCGAGTGTGGCCATAAAACCTTTCCCTCCCACTTACACAGCTGGAAGTGAAAGACTCTGGCACAGCAGTGCCCTAATAAGAATCATAATCCCTGAGTTGTCACATTGAGGGAAGCCTTATGGAAGGCCACCCTCTCTGCACTGGACTGTGGTAAACTGGAAAACAAATCTTTATTTTGCATCCTCCTAAGATTTTTAGGTTGCTTGTTATAGCTTTTTAAATTTAGATCATAACAGGGGTACCTCTATGGCTCAGTCAGTTAAGCTTAGGTCATGATCTCACAATTTGTGGGTTCGAGCCCTGCATCAGGCTCTGTGCTGACAGCTCAGAGCCTGGAGCCTATTTCAGATTCTGTGTCTCCATCTCTCTTTGCCCCTCCTCTGCTCATGTTCTGTCTGTCTGTCTGTCTCTCTCTCTCTCTCTCTCTCAAAAATAAAATTATCTTTTAAAAAATTTAATTTGTATCATAATGTTAAGGATATTTTCAGTACACTACTCCTAGTCAGTAGACTGACCAGTAGTAATGGCAGTGGCACATTATTTTTTGCCTGTCCAGGATCCAATACCCTTTCTTCTTTCTTCTGAATCCAATTTCCAACACTCTTTCTCTAGCACCTTGATCTTCCTGAACTTCAGTCCTCATGGTTCTAAAAGGGGTATCAGCACCCCTCCTCAGCTCTGAGGCCTGTCTGCATATTCTACCCCCACAGAGCCAAATAAGAGGCAAATCCTGGGACTTCTTTTCTAAAACTTATGAAAAAGAAACTCTTTTTCCCCTGGGAAGTCTAAGCCGGATAATGTTAAGTCTGGAGCAGCCACAAGTTCATTATAAAGAAAAGTCTGCCCTAGAGTAAAGTTAGCATAGAGGACACCAGAACTATAAGAGGGGTGGACAGTGGCAGTAAGAGGACTGGAAAGGAAAGAAAAGGGGTGGGTGGCAGAGCAAGAGAGAGAATAGAGGCAAGGAGACAAAGGGTGGCCAGGGGAGCAGGAGGTAGCAAAGGCTGGGCAAAGAGAGAAAGGTGTGTGAAGTGTGAAGGACATGAGGCAGGGGAGGTGACAAGTCAAAGCTGAGGGGCAGGGGCAGTAGGAATGAATGCAGCAGAGGGAGTAGAATCAGAGAGCAAAATGAGTAGGGACACAGAGAGAGACATTGACAGAAAGAGAGAGAGGGGAAAAGAGGTGAGGGATGGGGTAGGGGAGCGAAGAATGGGGGTAGAGTCAGAGGGAGAGAAAGCCAAGGGAAAAGTAGAGGAGAGAATTAATGGTTAAGGGATGGGGAGGGATGCAGAAAGAGAGACAGAGGAAAGGAAAAAGGGAGAGCAGGGGAAGAGAGAAGAAGAGAAGGAGGGAGGGAAATAGGTGAGATCATATTTGAGTCCCTGGGTCCTGCTAAAATAGCCTCACCCCTGGAGTCAAATTCTCTTTTCCATTTATCCAATTTAATCAGGGTCTTGTCACTCACCACAGGAATTTTTTTTTTCTTCATATTTTCCAAAACCTTAAAAGTAGATGAAAGAGGGATGCCTAGGTGGCTCAGTTGGTTAAGCGTCCAACTTCAGCTCAGGTCATGATCTCACGGTTCGCAAGTTCAAGCCCCGCTTTGGGCTCTGCGCTGACAGCTCAGAGCCTGGAGCCTGCTTCAAATTCTGTGTCTTGCTCTCTCTCTGCCCCTCCACCACTCGTGTTCTGTCTCTCTGTCTTTCAAAAAATAAGTAAACATTTAAAAAAGTACCTGAAAGCAATGTGTAATTGTCAAAACATGGACACAAAATTATGTAATAAAGTCAACAAAAACAAATTAACTGCTTTTTCACAAAATGAGAATTTTCAATATTCAAA
The DNA here is from genome assembly GCF_028018385.1 of Neofelis nebulosa. NCBI lineage: Eukaryota > Metazoa > Chordata > Mammalia > Carnivora > Felidae > Neofelis > Neofelis nebulosa. The sequence continues at coordinate 109,530,995 of NC_080788.1, read as the reverse complement.
GCATCTCTATCAACTTATCCTTTTGGTATGTCTCCATTGACTTCTTCAATCCTCTTCTAGCGTGTGACTACATTCTATCATGGTTTCTGGCCAATTCTTTCCTCTCTTTTCATCTTGTTCCCTATTCTAATAGGTTGTTCTGTCTTTATCACCTTTTCCTGATGCAAAGTGCCTTGTTTCTGTCTTTCACATAATCATTTAGTATTCTGCAACGTCCCAGGTGTCCACCCCTATAGCCCTGAAATAGCTCTCAACATTGTAGTAGCAGCTACAAAGGCACATGAACCTGATCCCACAGGATTCCAGCTCCAACAGCTGCCACTCAAACCACCCAATGTGAGTCAACAGAGAGCTGAGGTTCCTTGTTCTGAATCCTGCTAACATCATATCCTCAAAAGTAGAAGCAAGAAACAATTGGCTTAAAATGAAAGTCAATGTTCAAATTTCCAAGGGGGATAAAAAGATGAAAATGTGCTTGTCATAAAGAACATATGAAAGAGACACAGAGACACAGAGAGATAGAGAGATTACATGTACGAACATGTGGGTATATATTCTAGAAGGAGGGGTTAGAAGGTAAATCAAAGGATCCACTTGTCAAATACATATCAGGGAATAAAACACTGGCTTTCTCTAGGGCCAGAAGAAAAATTAAGCAATCAGTAGAATTTTAACAGGCAAAAGAAAGAAGGTACTTTAATGAAAGCCAATGGAGCAGTTTCACAGCTGGGAGGCAAATGTCACCCCCCTCTTAGTGAAAGAACCTGAGGTAGAGTCACCAACAGGGAGTCCCTGCACTCTAGGGACCTACATTTATTTTGTCAGCGTATTTCATATCCATTCAAGCAAAATGATATGTATGACATTTGGGCACAAGGTCTTTTTCAAAGAGAAAAATCAACCCCGCCAAGTTAGTTTTTCTCATTCACCAGCCACCACCCACACACTGTCAGCCCTCTACCATTCACTCACAGAAACACAGCCAGGAAACTGTTCCATGCAATCCCAGAGGCTTGGTTTTTTTTTTCTGCTACTCTTATGCATAATTTACTAATATATAAAATTCCTGTCAACAGTGGCCTTAGTTTTTCATGTATCAATGAATTTTAAGGCTTTATAAAAATCAGGATCCAGATAAAAGGATTGTAGGCAAAGAGCTCAGTTTTTTTTCTAAAAAGTGAAAATTGTAATTTCTTTTTTTTTTATGTTTATTTATTTTTAAGAGAGAGACAGACATAGCATGAGCAGGAAGGGGCAGAGAGAGAGGGAGACACAGAATCCGAAGCAGGCTCCAGGCTCTGAGCTATCAGCACAGAGCCTCATGTGGGGCTTGAACTCACAGACTACGAGATCATGACCTGAGCTTAAGTCAAACACTCAATGAACTGAGCCACCCAGGCACTCCAAAATTTTACTTTTTTTATTTTTTTATTAATTAGTTTTTTGAACTTTAAAGATCAGATTTATTTGAAGAAAACAAACAAACAAACAAACAAACAAAACCCACAACCCAAGGGATGCGATTTTATATCTCAAGACATCTCGAAGGTATTCAAAAATTGTATTTTCTATAGAAGGTTGAGTGCTTTCATTTTGTTTGTTTTGTTGTTTTGTTTTGTTTTGTTTTAGGGGGAAGGAAACGTCATTAAGAAAGAATTCCTGATGAGATTTAAAATGACCCAACTCCTTCCTTCGTCTGAAACTCCACACTCAGGGGACCCAAGGGACCAATGTAGTCCCTCCACTTTGGACAAGGTAGTGAACCTTAATTCTTGTGTCTCTTATTAACCTATGAAATGCAATAGGCATTGAAAAAAAAACCCCAATACCCCTTCTCTCTTATTCCCATGCCCTGCTCCACACCCACAGCTCCAGAACTCACCCTGGCCCCTCCTTTTATTAAGGCAACAATCCTCCCTCAAATCCACCAACCCAAACTACCCAAGGTCACAAGGTCCTCGACCATTCCCACCTTCTACACTTCTACCAAGGATACCCATCCACTCTTCCAACATCTGAAATTAAAGGTAGAAGGAGACAGAAGGTGTGCTCACGTTCCTCCTAACCCAAAACAGAACAATGTCCTTCATCTTCTTGATCTTTCTCTACTGAAAACAGTTACAGTCATGTAAATGTGATTATCAGAAAAATCCTCTGTAGGAGATACTATCATCTTCCCCCCATTTTACAGAAAAAGAAACTGAGGCAGAGTAGGTATGTTACTCACCCAAGATCATACAAACAGGTGCGTCAAAATTTGTATCCATAACTCTGAGTCAAGAGCTCATGAACTTAAGCATTCCATTCCATTACCTCCCTGGGCCCATTTAAATATGGTATTTTGCTACACAACATTAGACACATAATGTATTTCTAATGAAACTTTCTCAAACAATAACCCCTAAGAAGGAAAAAAAAGGCAGGTCATGGCCCAACCAAAGAAATCAGTAAAGATTATTTTGTTCAAATCTTTCATGGAATAAATAATTCCATTATGTTTATGGCCCTATGTCAAAAGAGGACAGTTTGACTGTCTCCTGGAGTCCTCTGGTTTTTAGTGGGTCCCAAGTGAGAAATCTGCTGGAGACTTTTCAATGTTGCACAAAGCCGCCAATCACATTTATTGACTTTCTGCCCTACAAACAGTGGGAAGAGTGACTTCATCCCCCAATCAGCATTACAGATCTTGACACTGAATGAGCAAAAGCTTTTTGCACTCCAGAAAAGCAATTATTTTCTGAAGGAAAAAAAAATCCAGTCAATTTCTTAGGCATAATGAAGCCACCTATTAATCTTGTCCTGCTACTCTTGCTAATTCTGGAAACAGGAAAGTAGTCACGCCTTGTTGCTCTCGAATTTAAAAACTATGCACGTCATCAAAAACAACAGAATTTTCAACTTGGTCCTTCAATTGGTCAAGATTTTCTGCAAGCAACTACTTAGGTACCAACCAGTAGAGAAGAGAAGCTATTTAATTACCATTTTAAATCTAGGTCATGGTTTTGTTGTAGGCTATCTAAATATCATTGGCTGAAGCACAGGGCATTTAGTAATACAAAATTCACTTCCTTGGATCACAAAAACTATCTTTAATATTAACGTGGGTAGCTTGAGGAATTCTCTTTTTAATGTTTTTACAAGAATTCTTGTTGATAACTGAATTGCCAAGTTGTGCATCAACCCCAGATAACTAATTCTGCTATTACATTCTTTTCCAGTGATTAATACAAATCTGCCCTCTGTTACTCAGAGTCTACATGCTTCAACGTGAAGAAAAGGTAAGTTCAGAAATAGAGAGTGCCTGATAGGTCAATATTTGTAGAAGATATACTAGTTATAGAGAAATCCAGGGGGGAGGGGCCAAGATGGCAGAGCAGCATAGAAATTCTCTGCTTCTCTCATCCTTGAAATGCAGCTAGATCAGCACCAAACCATTTTGCACACCTAGAAAATTGATCTGAGGACTAACACAATAATCTGCATAACTTAAGCCACAGAACTCAGCAGGAATTCACCCCAAAAGAAAGAACAGGAAGAAATGACAGCCAGGGACTTAATCACACAGACATAAGCAAGAGGTCTGAGCCAGAATTTAGAGTCACAATAATAAGAATACCAGCTGGGGTTGAAAAAAACATAGAATCCCTTCCTGCAGATATAAAAGAAGTAAAATCTAGTCAGGATGAAATTAAAAATGCAATAACTGAGATGCAATCTCAAATGCATGCTGTGACGGCAAGAATGGATGAAGTAGAGCAGTGAATCAGTGATAGAGAAGACAAACTTATGGGGAATAATGAAGCAGAAAAAAAGAGGGAAACTAAAGCAAAAGAGCATGATATAAGAATTATAGAAATCAGTGACTCATTAAAAGGAACATCAGAATTGTAGGGGTCCAAGAAAATGAAGAGAGAGAAAAAGGGGTAGAAGGGTTGTGTGAGAAAGTCACAGCAGAAAACTTTCCTAATCTGGGGGAAGACAGACATCAAAATCCAGGAAGCACAGAGAACTCCCACTAGATTCCACAAATACCAAAACCATCAACAAGGCATATCATAGCCAAATTCACAAAATACACAGACAAGGAAAGAATTATAAAAGCAGCAAGGAAAAAGAGTCCTTAACCTACAAGGGAAGACAGATCAGATTTACAGCAGACCTATCTACAGAAACTTGACAAGCCAGAAAGGAGTGGCAGGATATATTCAACATGTTGAACCACAAAAATATGCAGCCAAGAATTCTTTATCTAGCAAGCCTGTCATTCAAAATAGAAGGAGAGATAAAGAGTTTCCCAGACAAACAAAAACTAAAGGAGTTCATAACCACTAAACCAGCCCTGCAAGAAATTTTAAGGGGGACTCTATGAGGGGAGAAAAGAAGAAACAAAACAAAAAGAGACCAAAATCAACAAAGACTAGAAAGGAACAGAGAACACCACCAGAAACTACCAACTCTACAGGCAACACAATGGCAATAAGTTCATATCTTTCAGTACTCACTCTAAAAGTCAATGGACTAAATGCTCCAATCAAAATACATAGGGTAACAGAATGGATAAGAAAACAAGATCCATCTATTTGTTGTTTACAAGAGACCCACTTTAGACCTAAAGACACCTTCAGATTGAAAGGGGATGGAGAAACATCTATTATGCCAACGGTCACCAAAAGAAAGCCAGAGTAGCCATACTTGTATCAGACAATCTAGATTTTAAAATAAAGACTGTAACAAGAGACAAAGAAGGGCATTGTATCATAATTAAGGGGTTTATCTACCAAGAAGACCTAACAATTGCAAATATTTCTGCCCCCAATGTGAAACACACAAAATGTTTAAATTAATTAATTACAAACATAAAGAAACTAATTGACAATAATACCATAATCATAGGGGACTTCAGCACCCCACTTACAACAATGAACAGATCATCTAAGCAGAAAATCAACAAGGAAACAATGGCTTTAAATGACACACTGGAATGGATGAACTTTACAAATATATTCAGAATATTTCATCCTAAAGCAGCAGAATACACATTCTTCTCCAGGGCACATGGAACATTCTTCAGAATAGGTCACCTACTGGGACACAAATCAGCCCTCAACAAGTACAAAAGGATTGAGATCATACCGTGCATATTTTCAGACCACAGCACTGTGAAACTTGAAATCAACCACAAGAAAAAACTTGGAAAGATAGCAAATACTTGGAGACTAAAGAACATCATACTAAAGAATGAATGGGTTGACCAAGAAGTTAAAGAGGAAATTAAAAAGTGCATGGAAGCCAATGAAAATGATAACACCACAGCCCAAAACTTCTGGGATGCAGCAAAGGCAGTCATAAGAAGGGAAATTTATAGAAATCCAGACCTTCCTAAAGAAGGAAGAAAGGTCTCAGATATACAACTTAACCTTACACCTTAAAAAGCTGGAAAAAGAATAGCAAATAAAATCCAAAACCAGAAAAAGATGGGAAATAATAAAAATTAAAGAGGAAATCAATGCTATCAAAAAAAAAAAAAAAAAGCCAGAACTAATCAATGAAACCAGGAGCTGGTTCTTTGAAAGAATTAACAAAATTGAAACCCCTATCCAGCTAGGCCAAAAAGAGAAAGGAAAGGACCCAAATAAACAAAATCAAGAATGAAGAGGAGAGATCACAAACAATACTGCAGAAATACAAACAATATTAAGAGAATATTATGAGCACCCGTATGCCAATAAATTGGGTAACCTGGGAGAAATGGACAAATTCCTAGAAACATATAAACTACCAATACTGAAAAAGGAAGAAATAAAAAATTTGAACAAATCCATAACCAGTAAAGAATTTGAATTAGTAATCAAAAATCTCCCAAAAACCAAGAGTCCAGGGCTAGATGGCTTTCCAGGGGAATTCTACCAAACATTTAAAGAAGAGATGGGCACCTGGATGGCTCAGTCAGTTAAGCGTCTGACTTCAGCTCAGGTCATGATCCTGCAGTTTGTGAGTTCAAGCCCTGTGTCAGGCTCTGTGGTGACAGCTCAGAGCCTGGAGCCTGCTTCCGATTCTGTGTCTCCCTCTCTCTCTGCCCCTCCCCTGTTCACGCTCTGTCTCTCAATAAAAAATAAATGTTTAAAAAATTTTAAATAAAAAAAAAATAAAGAACAGATGGGGTGCCTGAGTGGCTCAGTTGGTTAAGTGTTCGACTTCCACTCAAGTTATGATCTCACAGTTCATGAGTTCGAGTGCCGTGTTCAGCTCTGTGATGACAGCTCCAAGCCTGGAGTCTGCTTCAGATTCTGTGTCTCCCTCTCTCTCTGTCCTTCCCCTGCTCACACTGCCCCTGTCTCTCAAAAAAGGAATAAATGTTAAAAAAAAAAAAGAAGAGTTAACACCTATTCTCTTGAAGCTGTTCCAAAAAAAAAAAAAAAATAGAAATGGAAGGAAAACTTCCAAACTCATTCTATGAGGTCAGCATTACCTTGATTCCAAAACCAGACAGAGACCTCACTAAAAAGGAAAACTACAGACCAATCTCCCTGATGAACATGGATGCAAAAACCCTCAACAAGATACTAGCCAACCAGATCCAACAATATATTAAAAGTGGGATTTATACCTGGGATGCAAGGTTGGTTCAATACCTGCAAATAAATTGATGTGATACATCGCATTAATAAAAGATAGGACAGGACCACATGATCTTCTCAATTATGCAGAGAAAGCATTCAACAAAATACACAAACCTTTCTTGATAATAACTCTCAAGAAAGTACAGATAGAAGGATCATACCTCAAGATCATAAAAGCCATATATGGGAGACCCACCAGTAATATCATCCTTAATGGGGAAAAACTGACAGCTTTCCCCCTAAGGTCAGGAACAAGACAGGGATGTCCACTCTCGCCACTGTTATTAAACACAGTATTGGAAGTCTTAGCCTCAGCAATCAGACAACACAAAGGAATAAAAGGCATCCAAATCAGTAAGAAGGAAGTCAAACTTTCACCCTTCTCAAACAACATGATACTCTATATGGAAAACCTAAAAGATTCCACCAAAAACATGCTAGAACTGATCCATGAATTCAACAAAGTCACAGGATCTAAAATCAATGCACAGAAATTGGTTGCATGTCTATATACCAATAATGAGCAACATAAAGAGAAATCAAGGAATCGATCCCATTTACAATGTCACCAAAACCCACAAAATACCTAATAAACCTAACCAAAGAGGTGAAAATCTATACAATGAAAACTGTAGAAAGCTTATGAAAGAAATCAAAGAAGACCAAAAAAAAAAAAATGGAAAAACATTCCATGTTCATGGATTGGAAGAACAAATATTGTTAAAATGTCGATACTACCCAAAGAAATCTAAATATTCAATGCAATCTCTATCAAAAGAATACCAGCATACTTTACAGAGCTAGAACACACAATCCTAAAATGTGTATAGAACCAGAAAAGACCCCAAATAGCCAAAGCAATCCTGAAAAAGAAAACCAAAGCTAGAGGCATCACAATTCCAGACTTCAAGATGTATTACAAAGCTGTAATCATCAAGACAGTGTGGAAACGACACAAAAACAGACACTTAGATCAATGGAACAGAATAGAGAATCCAGAAATGGACCCACAAATGTGCGGCCAACTCATCTTTGACAACGCAAGAAAGACTATCCAATAGAATAAAGATAGTCTCTTCAGCAAATGGTACCGGGAAAACTGGACAACGACATGCAGAAGAATGAACCTGGACCACTTTCTTACACCATACACAAAAATAAACTAAAATGGATGAGAGACCCAAAAGTAAGACAGGAAGCCATCAAAATCCTCAAGGAGAAAGCAGCAAAACCTCTTTGATCTTGGCCGCAGCAACTCCTTACTCAACACGTCTCCAAAGGCAAGGGAAGCAAAGGCAAAAATGAACTATCGGGACCTCATCAAGTTAAAAAGCTTCTGCACATTGAAGGAAACAATCAGCAAAACTAAAAGGCAACCGATGGCATGGGAGATGATATTTGCAAAGGACATATCAGATAAAGGATTAGTATCCAAAATCTATAAAGAATGTATCAAACTCAACATCCAAAAAACAAATAATTCAGTGAAGAAATGGGCAAAAGACATGAATACACACTTTTCCAAAGACATCCAGATGGTTAACAGACACATGAAAAACTGCTCAACATCACTCATCATCAGGGAAATACAAATCAAAACCACAATGAGATACCACCTCACACCTGTCAGAATGGCTCACATTAACAACTCAGACAACAACAGATGTTGGCGAGGATGTGGAGAAAGGGGAATTCTTTTGCACTGCTGGTAGGAATGAAAATTGGTGAAGCCACTCTGGAAAACAGTGTGGAGGTTCCTCAAAAAATTAAAAATAGAATTACCCTATGACCCAGCAATTGCACTACTAGGTATTTATCCAGAGGATATAGGTATGCTGTTTCGAAGGGACACATGCACCCCAATGTTTATAGCAGCACTATCAACAATAGCCAAATTATGGAAAGAGCCAAAATTTCCATCAACAGATGAATGGATAAAGAAGATTTGGCTATTGTTGTGTATGTGTGTGTGTGTGTGTGTGTGTGTGTGTGTGTGTGTGTGTGTGTAGTAAAGTTAGGCAGTCAGAGAAAGACAAATATTATATGACTTCATTCATTGTGGAATTTAAGATACAAAACAGATGAATATAGGGGAAGGGAAGCAAAAATAATATAAAAACAGGGAGGTGGACAGACATAAGAGACTCTTAAATATAAGGAACAAACTGAGGGTTGCTGGAGAGGTTGCAGGTGGGGGTATGGACTAAACGGTCAAGGGGCATTGAGGAAGACACTTGTTTGGATGAGCACTGGGTGTTATACATAGGAGATGAATCACTGGATTCTACTCCTGAAGTCATTATTGTACTACATGCTAATTAACTTGGATGTAAATTTAAAAATATAAATAAATAATTTAAAAAAGCAGTTGTAGAGAATCCAAAGGATGTTCTAACGATTTGGGAAAAGAGTGATACAAAAATTAAATACAAATATTACGTGATACTTTGTATTTGATAGCGCAGACCTGCACTATCTTGCTTACCCTATATGTTAATTCTATTTTTATATTTTGGAGGCTAGTATATGGTATAACGCTTGCTATAGGAGGGTGATTTGATTATATTTGTATTTTTAAAAGTGCCACCTTTGGCTGCCGTGTAGAGAACCACTTGGAGGGGAGCAATGTCAGAGTTTAGAACGACTCAGAACAGGAGTTTGGAAGCTGTTACAGTAACATTCAACATGGTCAGAAGGAGGAGAATTGGGATGGTAGATGGTTTTAAAGAGGTACTTAGGCGGTGGTGTGGTCAGGTACTCATGATGGATTGGCTGCAGGGATGAGGAAGAGGAAGGAGGTAAGGTTTCTGGATTAATGGATGGTAGACATGCACACAGAGAGAGGACACACTAGTGGAGGAGAGTGTGTGCAGAATATGATAACAAAACATTTAGGACCTTGTGAATGTGAGGTACCTGTAAGACATCCAAGTAGACATGAGACAAAAGTGGCTGAATATGCAATGCCATCCCAAAGCCCCGGGTAACAAATATCTGTCAATCTACTACCTACCAGACACTGGACTAGATACTGGGGATAGAGCAGTGAAAAAGTTCTCTCTCGCCCTTGCCCTTGCAGAACTTGGAGTCTAGGTAGAGAAAGGGGCATTAGTCAAGCAATTACCCAAATGAATAAATGGAAACCATGAAAAGGAAGTATTTCAAGATGAGAAAGGACCAATTACATCAAATGATGCTAAGAGATGGAGAAGGATACAGACAAGCCTTCTATTGTATTTAGTGTCATGAAGGTCACTGGAATCTTGACAGGAGGTGTTTCAGTAGAATGCCAAAGACAAAAGCCAGATTCAAACCATAAAATCAGAAAAGTGAGGAATTAGAGACAGTGGCTATGAACATTTGTACGAAAAGTTTTGCTGAAGGGAAGTAGTAAAATGGAGCCATGGCTAGAAAGAGGCATAGAAGAGCTATTTAAGAAGGATGGTTTGAAAGCATGTTTGTATATTCCAGCAGAAAGGGAGAGAGTTATACACTGGGGAGAGGGTGCTGTGAGTGAGCCAAGTCAGTAAGACCAGACAATTATTAGTACAGGGTTATTCTTTGGAGAGATGGTGATGGAAGGGAGTGTTAGGGAGCTTCTGAGGTACAAATAATGTTCTGTTTTCTCATCTAGGTACTAGCTAAATAAGTATGTTCATTTTGTGAAAATGTATCAAGAGGTAAATTTGTGTGAACTCTTTCGTATGTATACACTATATGTCAATAAAAAGTGGGGTCTTTTTTTATTTTATTTTTTATTTTTTAAAATTTACATCCAAATTAGTTATCATATAGTGCAACAATGATTTCAGGAGTAGATTCCTTAATGCCCCTTACCCATTTAGCCCATCCCCCCTCCCACAACCCCTCCAGTAACCCTCAGTTTGTTCTCCATATTTATGAGTCTCTTCTGTTTTGTCCCCCTCCCTGTTTTTAGATTATTTTTGTTTCCCTTCATGTTCATCTGTTTTGTCTCTTAAAGTCCTCATATGAGTGAAGTCATATGATTTTTGTCTTTCAAAAAGTGGCGTCTTCTAAACAGAAGGATTGGAAAAGAAGAAACAAAACCATCATTTTTTTTTGCAAGTGATATGATTATCTATATAGAAAATCCTAACAAATTTATGAACTATTATAAGTAAAAGGAAAATTTAGCAAGCTGGTTGCACATAAGACAATATACAAGTCAAGTGCACCAGAACAAAAACAAAATAAGACATATTTTTAATACACCATTTAAAATAGAAATGAAAACTATAAAAATACTTATTAAGAAATTTTTAAAAATATATGCTTAAGCTGGATACAGAAAATTGTGACATTTTAAAAAAAGATATTAAGGGAAAACTAATAGGGCAATGTATGTGCTAATGAATAGGAAGATTTGATTTTGTAATGATGTCAATTCTCCCCAAATTGATCAAGAGACTCAGTGTGCCAATCAAAACCACAACTAGATTTTGTGGAAATGTGCAAAATTTGATTCTAAAATGCACAAATAGTCAAGGGCTAAGAAGAGCCAATACACCTGTAAGAAAAGAAGGGAGCGTTTGCTCCACATGTACCAGGATTTATTACAAAGCTAGGTAACTAGCTAACCTGTGAAGTAACTAAAGTAGGTCAGTGCAATATTGGCATAGAGATGATCTGAACACATTTGGAACTTTGTTATATGAGTAAGGGTCCTGTATAATCTATTGTCCAAACTGGGTCATGATAAGGGAACTGTTTATCCATAATTATGTCAGGCCAACAAATACAACCAGTATTAAACTAGGCAAATGAGAATGTGTCCTCAGTATATCAGTGACAAAGTTAGAAGAGAACAAGTAGAAACAGCCTTTGATGAAAACAAAGACATTTCACCTGCAGATACGGGTAGGAAATGGAAGACAGATAAAGATGTAAGAGGGCTGTTAGATTTGATGATAGGTATTTGGCTTGCCTTACTACTTCTATTTTCTCAATAGATTTTGAGGCAAGGGCATCAGCTGAGGGTAAATCTGAAAGGAGTCTAGGGAGCTAGGGGCAAGAGAAGACAGTGTGAGTGCTCTGCAATGTAGAATAAATGTACTAAGAAAGTGTGAGTAGAATTGCCAGGCAGCGTCAAGGGTAAATTTTAGATTTATGTCATGAATTTATAGATCAATGAGCACTATGTGTTTTTCTCCTGCAACACTTAGCTGCTTAAATAACTACTGGGAGATTGTGAAATCTAAACTAGGTTTAAAAAAAAAAGTAGGGGCATCTTGGTGGCTCAGTCAGACAGTTAAGAGACAACTCTTGATTTCAGCTCAGGTCATGATCTCACAGTTCGTAGACTCGAGCCCCAGATCAGGCTCTGTGCTGACAGTATAGAGCCTACCTGAGATTCTCTCTCTCCTTCTCTCCCTGCCCCTCCTCCAATCATGTATGCATTCTCTTTTCTCTCAAAATAACTAAGTAAGTTTAAAAAAAAAAAAAAAGGAAAGGGGTGCCTGGGTGGCTCAATCGGTTGAGCGACCAACTTCGGCTCAGGTCATGATCTCATGGTTTGTGAGTCCGAGCCCCACGTTGGGCTCTGTGCTAACAGCTTAGAGCCTGGAGCCTGCTTCTGATTCTGTGTCTCCCTCTCTCTCTGCCCCTCCCCCACTCATGCTCTGTCTCTCTCTGTCTCAGAAGTAAAAAACATTAAAAAATAAGGAAAGTAAGGAAAAAAGGGGTATTGTGAATAATGACAATGTGGTAGGGCAATGGATGAGAGGTCTGCTGGGGTGACAGGACTGGAAAGGGTAGGCTGGGAGAATGGAATGGGTACCAGAGAGCAGGCTCCCTAAAATGAAAATGCTGGTGGCAGTGCCATTTTTTTTGGCAATGAGAAGTCATGGGACCATGGGAATGGGGGAACTGGGAATATTTGTGTCACAAAGTCATACATCACAAAATGTTAAAGCTGAGATCCAGAGAGGTAAAGTAATGTGTCCAATGTGATAAGTGAGAACATGTACTGAGCCCTTACTATTTGCACAGAGGTAAAGGTGTGATAAGCGTTCCTGGGGCACTACTGAAAAGGGATCCTAACTTCTTGGAAGTTCCAATCTCTCTGTCACTCATTTTACTAACTTGGAGGCCAAATAGGAGAGGAAAGAAGAAGCACATTTCTCCTATTTTTTAAAAATCATTATGGGAGCCATCTAGGAAATTAATAAAATACTATTAATTAATAATAAAGTCACGAAGTGTTTGCTATGTGTAAACACAGTGGTAGATGCTTTGATGATATTCTGGGATGCGATATGGCTGACACCTTCCTTAGAAACACATTAAGTCTATTGTGACAAAGGGACTCACACAAAGAAACCAAATTAATAGCAGGAAATTGTGAGGAAGAGGGGCCCAATTCTGCATACAAGAGACTGTTAGTAGCTAAGAATGGTAGCAAGAAGGGTATTGGGGGGTTTGAGGGAACTGACATTACCCTAAATAAACATTATAAAGTAAATGTGCTTTCCTCACAAACATAGCTTCTAGACAAATCCTCCTAGCTCCCAGATTGCTACTCCAAGCCCCTCCCAGTTGGCATCTTTACACCTCCCACTACAGATTAGCTAAAAACTTTCTAATGTTCTCTGATTTGTCCTAGCCCACATCACCAGAAGGGGGAGAGCTTCAAGTTCATTTTAGAGTCTGTGCTGATATAAAAAAAAGTTGGGGGGGGGGGAGAAAGCAGCAGGTGGGGGCAGAAAAAAATAATCACTAATTCAAATTGCTTCAAAACCCAAGTTTTGCTGTGAATCTGGTTGAACTTTTTCTCCTTTTTCAAATCAAAGTCCTAAGGACTTGGCAAGCCAGTGTGAGAAAAGTGAGTTTGTTTCAAGTGTGACCATGTAGCCAGTGAGATTGATTTCCAGGCCAGGTATACTTAAAAATCAGACCCATTATGCCGAGGTAGTATGCCAGCATTTGGGAATCATGCACATGATCCCCAGTGGAATTTCCTTTCATGCACATGACAGCTGAACTACATCTCAGCTCTCTTTAAAATGAGATTTCTGGATCAACTCTGTTGTTCCCACAAATGGACGTTTACATAACTGAGGAAAAAAACAGCCAAGAAATACCTGCCTGTGGCTTGTGGCTTTCTAGGAGAAGTATTCAGCTTTTTTTTTTTTTCATCATTATACCAAGAATGTTTTAAAGGTTGTATAATCACCTTCGCTTTCAATGTAATAAAAATCACTGACTTTCATTCTTTCTAAAAAGATAATAAACAAGGTAAATAGGAACTACATGTCATTCACTTCTTAAATTATTTGCTGCTTCATACTACAATACTCTTATTTAAGCTATATGGATTTCCTAGGACCCCTAGAGAATGGTGAGTGGACTTAAGAGGCATTCACATACCTGCAGGGCCAGATATATTTACATTGTGTGCCTATGTGCCTAGAATGTTCTGCTCTTATGACTCTTCCTGGTCAGAAACACCCAGGGATTAGGGCTCTACTAATCAGTTTCCCACAGCCTAGTTCCCTCCTAAATATTTGTACTATGTTTCTACCCAACCACAAGCCTCAATTCTCCTTCTGAGTGCTCCTGAGAGAGTAAGTATTCCCAGCCAAACTATGAAGACCAAGGAACACATCTTTGTGGGAACCATGTGACCATCAGCACACAGAACTTTCTAGGGAGAAGGACAAAGGGCAAGCACTCAGCTCTGGACAGGAAAGAGGAAGCCCAAGAACTTAGCGCCCAGGACTTTTTGTCCCCAGACTGGTTCAGGGGCCTGATTCTCTTAAGCCGCAGATGAGTAAGGAGAAAATGGGACTGATTTTAAAGTTCTAATTACCTGGAAAACTTTTAAACCCATGGGGTCATAGGCTGCACCAAAGATCCAATGAATCAGATTTTAGAGAGTAGTTCTCCTGAATATATATTTTGTAAAGAGATTCATATATACAGGTAAGGTTGCAAAACTTTGTCCTACCTTCTTAGTACCCAGAAGTGGGCCCCCAGCATTCCCAAAAGATCAGTGTTTCTGCCCCCCTCCTTGACTCTAGACCTAAGGGAGGGAGTGTGTGTATGATAAGCTTCCCTCCTTGAGGTGCAGGTGAGAGTGCCAACAAGATATCAAACATCACATGCCATTCAGATGAAAGGCTGAATGCTATGCTCCACTCACAAGGGGCTCCATTGGCTTCCTAATACATACAAGAACCAAGGGCCAGCTCCTGAAGAAAATCTGTTTCTACACTCAGGTAATACAGATTTCTGATCTGCACAGTTTTGAGACAATGCATTAGGAGCATGGGAGCAGTTTGCTGAGTAGAAGCAAGCTAGGAGTATCCAATGAGAACAGCCCCTCAAAAGGCCAAGAAGAAAAGAAGGCTCATTGCAGGTCTGTTTGAATAACTGATGGGTGAACTCTGAACGTAAATGACCTGGTTCCTCCAGCTGTAGCAGAGGCACAAGATATTTCTGTTCCTAGGCAACAGACAGATGCCTTTATTTCCCATCATTGCTCAGGCTGGAATAATTCAATTCCCTGTTTCCCTTAGAGTCCAACCTCTGCTTTGCACCTACCCATAGAACAGAGCCTGAAATGATGCCCTGCCCCCTCCCTGATGCTCTCTCATACACAGACAATAATTTTCTGAAAGACTCAGTCCTGTTCTTTTTGGGCACAAGGAAAGGAACATAATCTAGAACGCCATCTGCCACCCTGAAATAGCCCATAGTGGCACTATTTTTACCCAGCAATTATCAAACAAATGGAGTCATTTGAAAGAGTCACAGCTGTTCCTCGGTGTTATCTCAGTACAAATATGACACAGTGCGTGCTGATTTTGTTTTCTGCCTTGTGTCTCATGTACACAGAGGCAGCGATAATTTCTCAACCTCCCATCAGAACACAAGTCAAAGTGTGTACTCTACAACCGAGTCACTCTCAGGCAAATTAAAAATCTCTCATTATCTTGATTACACGGTCAGGGTTTCGCTAAATGTGATCCTCATTTAGAAAGTGAATGTGATGAACTCTGTATTTCAGAGTCAGTGCTAGAAAGCTCTTTAATCCCACAGAAAACATCAAGTTTTGTCCTGGTTAAATGCAATCTAAATGAATATTTGGTATATAAATATATTTGATATTTATATTAGCACTTTCAACAATGAAGCACAATTCTGAAAAATAGATCCTATTTTTCCATTAACAACCTTCATCATAAAAATCAGAAAGATGTCCAGCTGAAATAAAAATCTCTAGTAAACTGAACACACACACACACACACACACACACACACACACACAAGCAATCCTATCAAACATTTCTCATTCTTTTTGTCCACCTGCATCTCAACCCTGTTTCTATGCATAAGGAATTCCCCAACCTAATGAGGCAGTGTTCACCTCCCATAGTGACGGTGAAAATGCCAAAAACTTGCTTTCCCAGCTTCCCGTGCAGTTGGGACAAAGGCACATGATCTAGGACTACCAATCAGATGAACCCACCCACAAATACAGAAATCACCCAGAACTCCCTCTGGGAACAGAGATGCTACAAACAGTACAGAGCTCCTGCTGCAGCAGGGCAGGTATTGGCATGTAGGGCTCAGTACCAACAGTGCCCAGGGTGCAAGCCACAGCCTCTACTACTCTGCCGTAACAGGAGTGTCCATCAGACCCACTCTGTAGGCTGATTCGGGCTCCATCCCTGGTTTCATAGCCACAACTTGACTCTCCAGCCCTCCCAGAGACCCTGATCAACTGGCACTCGTTGATTGCTACAACCAAGAACCCTGAGTCAACAAGTACTTTTTAAATGTCTTAACTATGTAAAGATCAAAAATAAGCTTGGAGTTTCTTTTCTTCTTCAAAATTTTCTAGCTCTTTCCCAATTCCTAAGTCTCCTATCTTACTTTATGTATACACAATCCACAGAAATATGTCTAATTCCCAAAAACTGTCTGACTTTTCACTTTCAACAAGGAATGTATCCAAAAGTAGAAAGGTAAATTATAGGAGGAAAATTCAGGTTGGCATGGCCATTTTCATATAAGACTATCCCCTGAGGAATCAAGAAGGATTACATATCCACATGCAAAAGCCACAGCACTGACATCAGGCAATGCATAGCCAGATCTCATCATTTTCAAGCAGCGCCCCTAAAACTTTAATGTGCTTATGAATCTCCTGGGGATTGTGTTAAAATGCAGACTCTGGGGGCACCTGTGTGGTTCAGTTGGTTAAGCAGCCAACTTTGGCTCATGTCATGACCTCGCAGTTCGTGAGTTTGAGTCCCACATCAGGCTCACTGCTGTCAGCCTGTCAGCACAGAGCCCACCTCAGATCCTCTGTCCCCCTGTCTCTTCCCCTCTCCACTTGCACTCTCTCAAAAATAAATAAATATTTTTAAAAATGCAGACTCTGACTCAGTAGGTCTGAGAGTCTACAGCTCTACCAAGCTCCTAGATGTGCGTGTTTACTAGTCCACGACTGTACTTTGTGAGACAAGGTGCTCGAGCACTTGGAAACTACTCCTAAATCACAGAAATGAAACTGTCCCAGCTCCTCCCCACCCCCCCAAAAAAACATCTGTGTGTTCTCTCTCCATATCTGGAGTTCATCTCCTCTAGTTCTTTTAATTTTATATTTAGAATAACTAGACTCTAAAGTGGCAATACATTCATCATTTGGCACACGACTCACATCAAATGGAAAATTTCTATGTGCAAAGTGTTAGAACATATCAAACAAATTAGATCTTGTTTCACTAGTTTTAAAAAATCTTAACTTCTATAAAGCTAGCCTATTTAATACAAAGGCCACTTTTAGATCCTACAGATTAAACAGTATTAGGGACCTCTACTATTTTATGATTGCCAAGATTTTCACTTAGATGGCCTTTAATTTTTTTTTCAAACATAAATTAAAAGTATAAAGGCTGGGGGACACCTGAGTGGCTCAGTCAGTTGGGTGTCCAACTCTTGATCTCAATTCAGGTCTTGATCTCATGGTCTTGAGTTCAGGCCCCCCATTGGGCTCCACACTGGGTATAAAGCCTACTTAAAAAAAAAAAGTATAAAGGCTGATCTTTGAAGCACAGTAACCCCTGAACACAAAGGTGTGGGGGCACAAAGAAGAAATATTCTCTGTACCTCACCATGATGTAAAATTAAATTTTGTATTTATCTTCTTGTCTCACTTTCCTCTCATGAACTTGGAATTTTCCACAGCAATGTCTTAGAATGAGAAGATCTATTTCTCTTCAATATCAACAATATTATCTTGCAAAGTTTTGTCCAACTAGAGTTCAGGTGTACCATCCTCTATAGAGCTCATACCCAATTTCAGAAGTAAGCTTTTATCCCCCCAATTGGCCAGTATATTTGTCTGAGCATTAATCAGTGTAATTTCTGAAGGCAGAACGTATTCTGCTTTACTAGTATCACTGATAACTGTTCATTAAATATGTCCAAAACCTCACAACACATAAGAAAATTAAGAGGGGGTCATAAGTTCTTTTTTCACACCTCTAGAAATAAGTCATTCTACAGTTTCCTAGAAGGCCACAGGGTAGGTATGAATATCATCTTACTTTTAACTATCCTAACATGAAATTCTATCTTTTCTATGTTATGATTGATAGCTGGGATTAATGGTCAAAAATGGGAAATAATTCATAATTTAAAGCTACTTTATCACTTCTATTATGAATATTAATCCCTCATGTGTTAAAAGGAGATTCTCTGCCCTCTTTGTCCTGTTTGTATCATCCCTATTCAGGTAAGGAAAGAGTTTTAGAATAAAAAAATATATATCAAAGTTATGCTATGAATAAATGTTATTCCCAAAAGAGATTTGTTTTCTAGTAGATATTCTAAAAATATCACAATCCATGGCCAACATCTGCAGAAAAAGTACAAAGAAGGGAAGGCAAGTAGCACGCAGAGTCCTGGTGAAAAGAAGATAACAAACATTAAAGCACATCTGAGATCACATACTCAAATTTCACAGGTTTTTACAATTCACATGCTCTCTTCTCCCAGCATCTATCTACAGTCAATATTTTAGACTCAGTAAAACACTGAGCCATCCTTAACAAATAATTGCCTTTCACAAGAAACCTAACAAATAAAGCTAATTAATTTGCAAATATCACCCCTTATCTATGAATATATAATGTTTTACTATAATTCTCTTTTGTAGTCAACTCAAAAACAGATTATTTAAAGTTAATTGCTTGACAGAAAGGAATAATGAAGTATTTTTAACAAAATGTAAGCAAATTGTGCAAAATTTAACTCGGTTTTTAGAATTGAGTTACACATTCAAACAGACAAGAGCTAACTCCTCTCCCTGAAGAAGACAAGGATAAGGGCAGTTAAACCCAAGTTAGTACCTTCCCAAATCTCAGGACAAGCAGCACAGTTCAGAGTGAGATGTGCCCCTGGTTTCAACAGATAACTCCTTACTGCTCAGCCCTCTCCTCAGCTACCGTAGACAATAGTGAGGAAGAATTTTTCTTTCCTTGGGAAGAGATAGAAAGGGGCCAGGAAGGCACAGTAAGGAGTCGGGGCTGCTGAGATCCAGTCAATTTCAGGTGAGCCAATGCAGGGAGATCTTTTACACAGGTTTCAAACCAAGACTGGGCTTCCAATTGGCCATATTAAGAATTTTTAAATTTACTTAAGATTGCTACAGGTATGAAGATCTATTATGTTCATAGAGAAAACTATAAATAATCCAGACATGCTTTATGTCTATAACCCAGGGAAGAGTTTATGATTATGCATTTGGTAATACATTATGCATCAATGAATGCTGTAAAACAATGCATCAAATGTTTATAATTGGATTTAAAATCAAGCAGGATATGGAGCCATTTACATAGCATGATTACAACTCTTAATAACAACTATTATGTATTACATACTATTCATAATTTATTTCCAACCCATGTCACAATATTGTAAAGGAGGTACAATTATCCATGCATTTTACACATTTAAAAAATGAAACCTAAAGAGATCAAGTAACTTTCCCTAGATAAATAGAAACATAATTCTCATTTAATCCAAAAAAGTAGGAAACAAAAAAGAACAAGGAACAGATAAGACAAATTGAACTAAACAGTAAGATAGATTTAAATCCAACATTAATAATAATTACCTTAAATAGAAATGGCCTAAACTCACCAGCTAAAAAACAGATTGTAATATTGGATTAAAAAGTAAGATTTTATTATGTGCACTATCTATAAGAAACTTACTTAAATAAAAAGATATAGAAAGGTACAAGTAAAATAAATAAATAGATAGAAAAAGATGAACCACACTAACACTACACAAAGAAAGCTGAATGGCTATACTAAGATCAAAGTAGATTTCAGAATATAAAATATTACCAGAATAAAAGGATCATTTCATAATGATAAAGGGATCAATTCATCAGGAGTACATAACAATTATGAATGTTTATTTAAATGAAAAAGCTTCAAAAATGTATGAAAAAAAAAGGCAAAGGACCTATATAGAAAGTGTTCAAAACCACTAATCATAAGGGAAAAATAAACTACCTTATAGCTGCTATGATGACTATTATTTAAAAAAGAAAAGAAAAAAAAAAGAAAAGAGTTGGTAAGAATGTGTACAAAAGGGAATGGTTGGTGGGAATGTAAATTGTATATGGCTGGTAGAAAAGTAAATTGGTGTAGCCACTATGGAAAAAATTGGAGTTTCCTCAAAAAATTAAACATAGAGTTATCACTTGATCTAGCGATCCCACTTCTGGTTATATATCCAAAGGAATTGTAATGGAGGTCTCAAAGACATATCTGCACTCCCATGTTCATTGCAGCATTATTTACAATTGGCAAGATATGGAAATAACTTAAATGTCTATCAATGGATGAATGGATAAAGAAAATGTGGTATAAACATAAAATGGAATATTATTCAGACTTAAAAAATAAATCCTGCCATTTACAACAATATTGATGGACATGGAGAATATTATGCTAAGTGAAATAAGCCAAACACAGAAAGACAAATACTACATGATCTCACTTATATGTGGCACCTACAATAGTCAAACACATAGAAGCAGAGAGTGGAATGGTGGTTACCAAGGGCTGGGGGAGGAAGACATGGAGAGGTGTTGGTCAAAGGTTACAAAGTTTCAGTTATGAAAAATAAGTAAGTTCTGGAGATCTAAGAAATTTAATTTATAGTTTTTTTAATGTTTATTTATTTATATTTACAGAGATAGAGAGCATGCAAGGAGGAGAGGGAGACAGACAATCTTAAGCAGGCTCCACACCCAGCATGGGGCCCAACATGGGGCTCAATCTCACAACCATGAGATCATGACCTGAGATGAAATCAAGAGTCAGATGCTTAACCGACTGAGGCACTCAGGTACCCTGAATTTATAATTTTAAACAAACACCTCCAGAACCAGAAGTCTTCGCTAGGAACTTCTATTGAACATTTAAGCAAGAAATAATACCAATCTTGCACAAATGCTTTAAGAAAAAAAAGAAGATAAAAAAGCATCTCCCAACTCATTTTATGAGACCATGATTCTCTTGATACCAAAATTGGGCAAAAACATTAAGAAAACTTAGGCCAATATTTTTTATGAACAAGAACCTAAACACAAAATTTCTTAAAATTTTATCCAAAAAAGTCCAACAATACATAATAAAGGATAATACATAAGACCAAGTAGCAAAAATGGGTCAACATTCAAAATCAATGTAATTCAACCTAGTAACACTCAAGAAGAAAAACTAAGTAATCTTCTCAATAGATACAGAAAAAGGAGTTGACAAACTTCAACATCCATTCTTGATCAAAGTGCTCAGCAAGCTAGGAATAGAAGGCAACTGCCATAACCTGATAAACGGCAACTAACACAAACCTACAGGTAGCATCAGACTTAATAATAAAAGATTGAATATTTTCTTCCTAAGTCTGGGAGCAAGGCCATTCTCTTCAACACTACAATATTTCTTTACATTGTTCCCTAAGTATTCCATATTTTTAATGCTAGTGTACATAGTATTGTTTTTTTTAATTATAGATATTATTTTTGCCAGTGATATAGAAAAAATGGTTTTTGTATATTTTATCTTGCATTCTGTGAAACTGCTAGACTCACTCACTAGTTCTAGCAGCTTTTCGGTAGATTCCAACTCACAGCTCAGGGCATATGGGTCTTTAAGTTACTGAGCATAGGGGCAACCCTCACTGAAGACGAACTAGCAAAATTCTCATAAGCCATATGAGGAAATGAGTCACCATGAGATGAAACTGCAAATAAAGAGAGTTTTATTTCTTCCTTTTCAATCTGTATGCCTTTTATTTCTTTTTCTTGCCATATTACATTGTATAACAAAGAAAAAATCCAGGGAGGACTTATTCATAGAAACTGACATGCTAATTCTAAAATTTATATGGAAATACAAATGACCTCAATTACCTAAAACAGTGTTTAAAAAAAAGAACAAAGTGGGAAAACTTACACTACCTGACAGCAATACACATATACATGCATACATTCATACATACATATATACAGTAACCAAGGCAGTGTGGTCCTGATGTAAAGACAGACAAACAGATCACTGAAAGAGAACAGATTCCAGAAATAAACCCACACATATATGGTTAATTAATTTCCAACAAAGTGCCAAGGCTGTTCAACGGGGAAAGGATAATCTTTTTCAACAGTGGTACTAAAACAATCAGATGTCCATATGCAAAAAACAATGAACCTGAACCTTTAGCTCACAACATAAACAAAAATATTAAATGGATAATAAGTGTAATATCTAAAACTTTAAAACGTCCAGGAAAAAATGGGAGAAAATACTTGTAACTTTGGGCTAGGCACTATCTCTTAAAGGAGAACAATAAGCAGAAAATATAAAGTTAAAAAATGAAAAATTAGATTTTAGTAAAATTAAAAACTTTTGCTTTTCAGAATATACTGTTTGGAAGATGAAAAGGCAAGTGACAAACTACAAGAAAATATTTGCAAAATGTATATCTAACAAGGAACTTGTAAACGGAATACATAGAGAACTTACATAACAATAAAAAGATTTAAAAAATTTTATTTTTTTAATGTTTGTTTATTTTTGAGACAGAGGGAGAGACAGAGTGTGCATGGGGGAGAGGCAGAGAAAGGGAAGGAGACACAGAATCTGAAGCAGGCTCCAGGCTCTGAGCTGTCACCACAGAGCCCAATATGGGGCTTGAACCCACAAACTGTGAGATCATGACCTGAGTCGAAGTGGGATGTTTAACCAACTGAGCCACCACCCAGGCACCCCACAAAAACAATTTTAAATGAAAAAAAGATTAGAACACACTTCAACAAAGGATATATATAGATGGCAAATAAGCACATGAGAAGATGTTCAACATCATTAGTCATTAGGAAAATGCAAAAACCACCATGAGATATCTCCTCATACCCACTAGAATGGCAAAAATAAATTGACAATATCAATTGCTACAGAGGATATAAAGTAACTGGAGATCTCATATATTGCTGGTGAGAACACAAAATGTATGGTCCAGCCACTTTGGAAAACATTTTGATAATTTCTAACAGAGTCAAACATACATATGCCTACCATATGACCCAACAACCAACTCCTAGGTATTTAATGAAGAGAAATAAAAATACATGTCCAAACACTTACCTGTGAGCATTCATAACAGTTTTATTCATAATAGTCCAAAACTTAAAGTAACCTCAAGTGCACCAACTGGTGAATATACATCCATACAACAGAGTATCCCTCCATGTTAAAAAAGAACAAACCACTGATACATTCAAGAACAATGATGAATCTCTAAAGTATTATGTTAAGAAAGAAGTCAGTCACAAAAGACAAAATACTATATGATTTCATTGTTAAAATGAAAACCTCAGGCTCAAAATGGCATCACCTAGATTAAGGCCCCAAGTCAGTAAATCAAAACTTTATACCTAACTCAACTGTAGTTTCAGTCCACAGAAATGTAACCTTCAGCCAGTCAACATAGAATTTCTTGGTCAATACTAGGAAATTTATGGATATATCCCTTCTACTCCTCTTAGGAGGGTAACCTTGCCTAACTGATGCATTTCTTGATAATAAATTCCTTTCTTCATTCTTTCATGCCCTCTACCTTTAAAAAGATTTCTTTCAGGAAAAAACAAACAAACAAACAAACAAACAAACAATCTTTTGTTTAGCTGAGTGGAGCTCGCTCTACTTGTTAGACAGGATGCTGCTCTATTCATGAATTGTTAAATAAGGCCAATCAGATCTTCACATTTACTCAGTTGAATTTTGTTTTTTAACAACATCTATATGATATTTTAGAAAACGTAAAACCATAGTGATAGAAACTACATGGCTAGTTGTCGGGGGACAGGAAGGGAATTGTCTGCACAGGGGCACAAGCAAAATTTCGGGGATGAGGAAAATGTTCTATATTATAAATGTAGGTACAGTTGGAAAACTGTACATTTTTCAATACTTACAGAAAGATGCACTTCAAAATTGGTGAATTTTAGTACATGTAAATACTTCAATAAAGTTATAAGAATATAAGCAAATAGCAATAAAGTATGAAAATAGTATCAAACAGAAAGTAAAGGCACCTGAAAGTCAACCATCCAGACTCTATCATGGTTAAGACTTCTGTTCATCAAAATGTTTATATTTTTACCATTAAAAATGACCTTTGTGCTCCCAACAAACAAGAGTCCTGGACCAGATGGCTTCCCAGGGGAATTCTATCAGACATTTAAAGAACAGTTAAGACCTATTGTTCTCAAACTGTTCCAAAAAATAGAAATGGAAGGAAAGCATCCAAATTCATTCTATGAAGCTAGCATTACCTTGATTCCAAAACAGACAAAGATTCCACTAACAAGGAGAATTACAGGACAATATCTCTGATGAAACTGGATGCAATAAATTCTCAACAAGATACTAGCAAAACAAAATCAACAGTACATTAAAAGAATTATTCACCATGATCAAGTGGGATTAATTCCTGGGCTGTAAGCCTGGTTCAATCAACGTGACACATCACATTAATAGAAGAAAGGATAAGAACCATATGATCCTGTCAATTGATGCAGAAAAAGCATTTGACAAAAATAGCATCCTTTTTTAATAAAAACCCTCAAGAAAGTTGGGATAGAAGGACCATACCTTAACATCATAAAAGCCACATATTAAAGGCCCACAGCTAATATCATCTTCAATAGGGAAAATGAGAGCTTTCCCCCTAAGGTCAGAAACAGGACAGAGATGTCCACTCTCACCACTGTTGTTTAACATAATGTTGGAAATACTAGCCTCAGAATCAGACAACAAAATTAAATAAAAGGCATCCAAATTGGCAAGGAAGAAGTCAACACAGACAATATGATACTCTACGTGGAAAACCCAAAAGACTCCACCAAAAAACTTCTAGAACTGATATGTGAATTCAGCAAAGTTGCAGGCTATAAAATCAACACATGGAAATTGGTTGCATTTCTATATACCAATAGTGAAGCAGCAGAAAGAGATATCAAGGAATTGATCCCGTTGACAATTGCACCAAAAACCATAAGATACCTAGGAATAAACCTAACCAAAGAGGTGAAAGATCTGTACTCTGAAAACTATAGAACATTTATGAAAGAAATTGAAGAAGACACAAAGAAATGGAAAAACATTCCATGCTCATGGATTGGAAGAACAAATATTGTCAAAATGTCTATGCTACCCAAAGCAATCTACACATTCAATGCAATCCCCATCAAAATAACACCAACATTCTTCACAGAGCTAGAACAAACAATCCTAAAATTTGTATGGAACCAGAAAAGGCCCCAAATAGCCAAAGTAATTTTGAAAAAGAAAACCAAAGCTGGAGGCATCACAATTCTGGACTTCAAGTTGTATTACAAAGTTGTAATCATCAAGACAGTATGGTATTGGCACAAAAACAGACACATAGACCAATGGAATAGAATAGAGAACCCAGAAATGGACACACAAATGTATAGCCAATTAATCTTTGACAGAGCAGGAAAGAGTATCCAATGGAAAAAAGTCAGTCTCTTCAGCAAATGGCACTGGGAAAACTGGACAGCAACATGCAGAAGAATGAAACTAGACCTCTTTTTTATATCATTCACAAAAATAAATTCAAAATGGATGAAAGACCTAAATGTGAGACAGGAAACCATCAAAATCTTAGAGAAGAAAACAGGCAGCAACGTCCTTGACCTCAGCTGCAGCAACTTCTTATTACACATGTCTCCAGAGGCAAGGAAAATAAATGAAAAACTGGGACCAAGATAAAAATGGGAGCAAGATAAAAAGCTTCTGTACAGCAAAGGAAACAATCAACAAAACTAAAAGGCAACTGATGGAATGGGAGAAGATATTTGCAAATGACATATCAGACAAAGGGTTAGCATCCAAAATCTATAAAGAACTTAGAAGATTCAACATCCAGGGGTGACTGGGTGGCTCAGTCGGTTGAGCATCCAACTTCAGCTCAGGTCATGATCTCACTGTGGTTGCCCCGTGTTGGGCTCTGTGCCGACAGCTCGGAGCCCGGAGCCTGCTTCGGATTCTGTGTCTCCCTCTCATTCTGCTCCTCCCCTGCTCACATGCTGTCTCTCTCTCAAAAATAAATAAAGACTTAAAAAAAATTTTTTTTTAATTCAACACCCAAAAACCAAAAAATCCAGTGAAGAAATAAGAAAACATGAATAGACACTTTTCCAAAGAAGACATCCAGATGGCTCACAGACACATGAAAAGATTCTCAACATCACTCATCATCACAGAAATACAAATCAAAACCACAATGAGATACCACTTCACATCAGTCAAAATGGCTAAAATTAACAACTCAGGAAACCACAGATGTTGGTGAGGATGCAGAGAAAGGGCAACCCTTTTGTACTATTGGTGGGAATCTAAACTTGTGCAGCCACTCTAGGAAAAAGCCTGGAGGTTACTCAAAAAATTGAAAGTAGAATTACCCTATGACCCAGCAATTGCACTACTATTTATCCAAAAGATACAAAAATGCTGATTCAAAGGGGCACATGCACCCCAATGTTTATAGCAGCACTATCCACAATAGTCAAATTATGGAAAGAAACCAAATGTCCATTGACATGGACATAGAATGGATAGACAAAGAAGATGTGGTATAGATAAATAGATATAGATATATAGATTAGATAGATATAGATATAGATATATAATGGAATATTATTTGGCAATCAAAAAGAATGACATTTTGCCATTTGCAACAACGTGGATGGAACTAGAGTGTATTATGCTAAGTGAAATAAGTCAGAGAAAATATGATTTCACTCATATGTAGAATTTAGAAAATACAACAGATGAAAAGAGGAAGGGAAGAAAAACCAAGATAAAAAGAGAGAGGAGGCAATCCATAAGGACTCTTAAATACAGAGAACAAACTGAGGGTTGCTGGAGGGGAGGTGGATAGGGGGATGGGCTAAATGGGTGATGGGCATTAAGGAGGGCACTTGTCGGGATGAGCACTAGGTGTTATATGTAAGTGATGAATCAATGTATTCTACTCCTGAAACCAATACTATGCTATGTCAACTAACTTAAATTTAAATATTTTTAAATGATCTTTGTAAATTTTCTAGCTTGATTTTGTAAATTACTTTGTAATCTACTTTTTACTTCACCTTACATATAATGAGCATTTCTGGGTCCATAAAGAAATAGTACAACAACATGACTTCTAGTGTCTTGAAAACTGTCCACTGTATCCATCCAAAACCACACGTTCAGGTTTATTCTGTGTTTGTTTTGTGAGCTCCATCATGATGAATCCCATTACCACGAACCCAGCTCTCTGATCACCATGTCCTATATTTCTAGGTCACTCCTCTTAGAGTTCCCATGCTAAATAAACCTCAATTCTCCCAAGATTCATGTTCCCTGGATCCCACTCCCTTTTCAGTCCTCCTGATTTGCTTCCTTCCTTCCCCAGCTTACAGCTGTGCCTACTGCTTACAGGGCACATTCCCTAAACTCACTTGCATCTTCCCATTGCCTCAGACCCACTTAGCAAAACTGCACCCTGGTAAAAGTCAGCTGTCTCCAAACCCTGCTGACTTCCTGTCTCAACACAGCTGAGCAAGGCCAGAGAAAACACTGGGTGAGCTGAAGTAGCCCCACATTATAGCCCTGGCCACAAGACTTAGGGGGATTCTCACTATCTGAGGCAACCTTTCTCCATTTCCCCAGTCCATCCCCTCCCACTCTCCTAGCCCTTGCCTCACAAAGGGTCTGTTGGGAGGGGCCAGATGTTCTCATTTACAATCCAACACAGACCAATACTTCTGTAAAATACTAATATCTCAGCAATGTCAACTGCTGCCCAAGTTTCTAAATGCTTTCTCTCTGTTCCTGTACTTACCTCCTGGAAGGTCAGTAAGCAGGAGCTCACAGATGGGCTCCTTCCCATACTGCATTCTCTGTGACATAAAACAAAACCCTGGAATGCAGCTGTAAGTGTGTCCCCAGCACAGTGACTGCTGAGTGATGCCCTGTGATTTTTTTAACTTGAATTACAGATGGCTCCCTCCAAAAGGATCCCGAGAGTCTGGGAGGCCAAACTGTTGTCTCCAGATAAGCCTAGGAGACCTTCTGTTACTTCCTACACATGCTACCATTCAACCCAGGGAGATCCCAAGGGATTTCTACCCCATTTCAGTAGATTCTCAAGCCAGATTGGCCCTTAGTCCCCAAAACTAGTTCCAAATTGCAGGGAACCACAAGGCTAACCTAACCTGATGACTTCCTCTCAGTTGGGTGACTGTACCATTAATTATTCTTTGTTTCTCACATCCTCAGTCTTTCCCACTCCACTGACTTTTTCCCCCAAGCCTATGAACATACTCAAGCCTAAGAACATATCCCGTTTAACAAGAGATACTAAGCTGCCCTCTCATCTCCTTACCTTCTTGTATGAATTCCTTGACAGAACGGCCTGTATTCCCTGGCTCTACCTCTCAGCTCCCTCTATCCCTTAATTACTCTAGTCCATCTGCTTCAGCTCCCTTTATACCACCCAGCTAGAACTAATCCACAAGTAACCAGCCACCTTGCCACAGCCGTTTTGAAGACCTTTGCTCATTATCTTGACCTCCAAATGTGTTTCTTCTCTTACCTTCTGTATCAATGAGATTTTCATCCAACCATCTGTCTAATCTTGAAAGCTGTATAATCTTTCATTTCTCCTTCACTCTATATATCAAATCTCAGACCTATAAGCCCTGGATTCTGTCTGCACATTGTCTCTTTCATCCATATGTTCCCCACACATCACATGGCCTAAGCTCAGTCTCTGAACACCTCTTGTGTGGCCTGCTCCAACAACTGATAACTCACCTCTCCCTCTCCCTCCCCTCCTCCGTGTCCTCTCCCCTCCCACTATGTTCCACAAGGCTCCCTCCCAGCTTAATTACAGTTTCTTGAACAGGAGAGAAAAAAGCAGAAGCACAGTTAGCCCTGAGGGACTGGCACATTTCCCTAAGTAAACCCATAGGAACCAAATGCAACAGCAAATGTACTGTGACTTGCTGGCCCAAAAGATAAATTAAAATTTTCTTAGTACTGCAGATGAAGTCCTCTGGGATGAGGCTCCAATCCAGCTCACTTGTTCTCACTGTGCCCCCACCTCCAGATAACTCAGATGTGTGCACTCCCCACGATCCACCCCCACCCCCATAACTCATAAGTGCACACTCCCTGTGATCAACTCCCCCAACACACCAGACAACTCACGTGAGCATGAGCACTCCTGCGATCAACTCAGCACTTCCAGTGCTCCAGTCGGTACCACCTGTGCTCTAGCCAGTACCACTGTCTCTGGGTGCCAAGGTGCCTCACTTCTTTCCCACCATGCAGACACTTCCTGTGGTGTTTCCAGGCCCCATTCAAATGTCATCTCCTGTGACATTTTTGACATTTTGACAACTTTTGCTGCTCCATCAGCAGAGCTATCATTTCCTTCAGCACTTCTGCACAACTCAGGATGCACGCCCTCCTAGCACGTAGTGCCCATTTGCATCATGTACTTGTGACTGTGAGGTCTCCCTTGCAAGAACCGAATATAGTGCTCAGCCTGTGGGCAAAGCTCAATAAACAAACACCTTTCAATGGTTAGGGCTGACCCAAGTAAAGAGAGATGCTTTTGCCCTGCAGAGGCCTTACACCTGTTGCCTACACTAAACACAATGGAGCAGTAGGATTTACCGAGATGTCAATCTGTACTTTCTTCCTGCTGCTAATGCTATCAGCATTTTTCCTTCTCCCTCCCACAAAGGTAAACAACTGTATGTGTGGAGTTCTGGACTCCTTGGTCAAATCTCATGGAGATTTTTAATGGTCTCGAGTACGGCAGGGTCTTAAATGGAAGTTGCAAGGTATCCATGAAAGTTTCCATTTAGACAGTGGTTTGTAGAAGAAAGCCAATGTCAAAAAATAATAGAAATGGATATTCTTGAAGACCAAGAAAAGACTGAGTGTAGGGGATTGTACTCTCAGAAACCCACACCTCATTCCCTCTGTGCCTGCATAAGTGGTGGGAGGGAACACTCCAGAAAGCCTACAGTGAATGGACACTATGCACCAGAGTGGCCAGTGGTGTAAGCAGCTGGGAGTGTCATCTGATTTGGCCTTGATGCTGTTCTAGTCTTTAGCCACAGCATATCAGACTGTGCAAGTGTCATGATGGAGCCGACTATGGACAGCAGACTGGGCGCTGCCCAAATTTGTGACACTGCATTAGCCTGGGATTCTTACATGAGCCCAGGGAATGGACAAAGTTACCCTAGTAATGATTGAGATTGAATTTTCCCTCCAGCTAGGCAACTAACTCAATGTAATTTAGAGAAATACAGGAATGTGACCTAAAACAATGATAATATTGCAATCTAAAATTAATACCTACCACACAGCATTCATTCAAATCCCCAGGAAAATTACAAGAACACTCAGAACATCCTCAAAACAGCTTCGGAACAAAACATTGGCTCATTCTTTTTATTTATTTTGAGAGGCACCTGAGTGGCTCAGTCGGTTAAGTGTCTGACTTCAGCTCAGGTCATGATCCCACAGTTCGTGGGTTTGAGCACCACATTGGGCTCTGTGCTGACAGATCAGAGCCTGGAGCCTTCTTCCGATTCTCTGTCTCCCTCTCTCTCTGTCCCTCCCCTGCTTTTGCTCTGTCTCTCTCTCCCCCAAAAATAAATAAACAAAAAAAATTTCTTTAAAGTTTATTTATTTTGAGAGAGAGTGAGAGCATGCGTGTGAGAGCAGGGCAGGGTCACAGAGAGGGGGAAAGAGAGAATCCCAAGCAGGCTCCACGTTGCCATGGCATTGAATATGCCATGGTATTGAAGCTAGTCGGATGGGTTGTGGGGCTTTATCCCATGAACTGTAAGATCATGACCTGAGTCATTTTGTTGTTGTTGTTGTTATTTTTCATTGGCCCTTCTTACTTACCAGGATGCTATTACACAGGCAATGAAATTTTCTTGCACATATATATGTGTTTAAAACTGCTAGAAACTCTTCTTTTGATATGTGCCATGACAGGCATCTTCAAATCATACTAGTCCACAAAGGCAAAGGCAGAAACAATCCAGGGGGACCAGTAATTCCAGTTTTGCAAGGTACAAGGAAGTAAGGAAAAAGCAGACCTCTGGGAAAGTACAGTTCTCAAGCCTAACCACAAGGTGGCAGAGTGACCCTGTACACCAGAAATACGCTGTCAAAGTCCATGTATACCAGTTTGGAAACCTAGGATGTTGGAGAATCAGGGATATAGTTAATATAAGATAGTTTGAAAGCCTGATCCTAGAGAACCTTCCTGAAAAGATATTTATCTTCATATTATGATTATTTCCATTCTTTAAGTTTATTTATTTATTTTGAGAGAGAGAGCATGAGCAGCAGAGGGGCAGAAACAGAAGGAGAGAATACCAAACAGGCTCAGCACTGTCAGTGCAGAACCCGATGCTGGGCTCAAACTCATGAACTGTGAGATCATGACCTGAGCCGAAATCAAGAATCAGTCACGGAGCTGACTGAACCACCCAGGCACCCCTAATATTCCCATTTCATAGAGGCAAACCCTCCATGAGCCTTACAATGAGGCCTGAGTATCTTTCAGATGTAGGGCCCCCTGGCTCAGGATCAGCCTGCCATGTTCAATGGAGGATCAACACCTGTAAAGAGGTCTGGCCTTGCTTGCTAGCAAAAAGTTACAACTGAACAGGGTCTAATCGGAAACCCCCTGAATCCCAAGGCTCTGACAGAGCCTCTGAAAAGGAAAAGAGGCAAAACAAGCTCAATGTCAAACATTTCATCAAAGGCAGGATCAATGGCCTCAGTATTGGGCATGACTGAGGGGAACCTTTCAACTGCACATGACCCCATGCCTTCAAACCTCTTCCCTCTTCCCTCCCTCGTGTCAGCATGGGTGAGTGCACCTCCTGCAAGGGGAGACTGGAAAATCAACAGACAAGAAAATTGCCATGAATTCATGAGATAAAATAAACACTTAATTGGATATTGATTTGACAGTACAAAAAAAAAGTATCCAAATAAATTTAGAAAACCCTAATGAAAGAAATAAGGACAGACATAAATAAACGAGGATATATGTTACCTGTGACTGAGTGGCTAAAAATAATCTTATTTCCCTGGCACCCTCACATAATTCTGAAAGCTTTCTTATACTCTGTAGTAAAATCCCTTTTTTCTCAAAGTAGGTGAGAAGATTCTATTGCCTGCAATAAAAACCCTGGTTATTACAGAAGACAAGGAAACAAATGGGATTTATTACTCTATTGCAAAAAATGAAGAAAGAAAGAAAGAAAGAAAGAAAGAAAGAAAGAAAGAAAGAAAGAAAGAAAGAAAGAGAAAGAAAAAACAACCAACAGGAGGAAGAGGAAAAAATGAGAGGGTGCAGAAGGAAAGGCGAAAGGGTTTTAACATGGGCATATCTAACATTCCATTTTAAGCTTGTTTGTGTTCCTGGGATACAGACTTCTTCATTGCCCCAAACAACCACCAACCTGCAGTTTTTACACATCCAAATGTCTTTCAAGTGAATGGATTATACGTGTCTGCATTAATTATGAAAAATGGATTCAGTTCCTCATCTGGGTCAGTGCAATAAAGACACAAGAGCCCGCCATCAGCTGTCAAACCGCACTACCAAGAGATACTGAGAAGCAGGAATGAAAAGCTGGAAGAAACTGTGATGAGTCAAGGCTCAGGAATTCAATTTCTTTGACCTGAATGAAGAAGGATGTGGGAGTCAAGAACTGGAGCTGGCCTCTGAGTTACATAAGAAGTGGCTTCTAGCCCAGTGGTTCTCAAACTTGGCCTGTGTCAGAACCACCTGTAAGTGAATAAGGCAGATTGCTGAGCTCCACACGCTCCCCAGTCAAAAGGTCTGGAGGGAAACCTGACCACACATTTCTAACAAGTTCCAGGGGATGCTAATGCTCTGGTCCAGTGGCCAGAGTTTGCAAAACAGTGTTTTAGACCCCCAAAAGTAGATCTCACTAACCTGGGGAGGATGATAAATTGGGAGAGATAGAATGCATGTCTGTGAGTCAGGCTGAGAAAATTTTTGTCAGATTATCTACAGCTTGAAATTTATTTTTGTAGAAAAGTTTTGCTAGATTTTGTCATCAATGCACTGCCAGTGCACAAGTTGGTACAATCTTTTTGGAGGAAAGTTTGGCAACATCAAATTATCAAATGAGCACATCCTTTGATTCAGCAGTTCCACACCTGGGAGTAAATAATGAGACAGTATTAAATGATAAATTCAGTTATATTCATGGCACTATTTTTCTAATTACAGTAAAACCTTGGATTGACAGTACCTTGTTCTGTGAGTGTTCTGCAAGATGAGCAAACATTCCTAATAAATTTTAACTTGATAAACGAGGGATGCCTTGCGATACAAGTGGTACATGACACCAAATGTCACATGATCACAACTGAGCCAATAGTTCTCTCTCTCTCTCTGTATCTCTCTCACTGTAGGATTGTGGGTGTTTGTCTCCCATGTTCAGATGCTCGATCTCAGGCTGCAGTGTTTGGCAAATATCACTGATTTTTCAGAACGTTGGAAGGTGCCCACGACTGGCACTAGTGTATTTTTTTGTCACTTCAAACACCTATGGACAGTCCTTTGCTTTTCCACCCAAGAGTAAGCTTAGGAATGCTTTGCTTCATTCTAGGTCAGGCCGCCTGCAGATACAGACCCTTTCCTCTGCTGTCTTATTGCCAGTTACATTAAATACAGTATATGACACAGTTTATTAATACTGTAGTCAACATCCGTACGAGCATACACAATGGCCACCATGCAGAAAAAGACTCCATTGAGCCAACAGATAGCAATGATTCCATTGGTGATATTGAAAGTCATCCTACACAATAACCCTCCTCTTTCTTGTCTCCTTCACACCAGCCACAAAGGTTTTCAAAGGTAAGTGCATGTTAACTTGTTTATTTTTCTTTATAATTTGTATTTTGTTATTTTATATTATATTACAGTATTGTAATCATTTTTATATGAATGTTTTGGGGTTGTGGAACAAATCATCTGAGTTTCCATCATTTTTTACAGGGAAATTCACTTTGCTATACAAGTGCTTTTGATTATAAGCATGTTTCCGGAATGAATTATGCTCACAAACCAAGGTTTTACTGTATTAAAAACCACTAATGTCCACTAAAAGGTGATTGTTGGTGCACCTGGTTAAGCTCAGTCAGGTAAGCATCTGACTTTAGCTCAGGTCATGATCTCACGGTTCATGAATTCAAGCCCCGCATCAGGCTCTGTGCTGACAACTCAGAGCCTGAAGCCTGTTTCAGATTGCGTCTCCCTCTCTCTCTGCCCCTCCCCCATTCATAATCTGTCTGTCTCTCTCTCAAAAATAAATAAAACATTAAAAAAAAGGTGATTGTTAAATTATAAAATAATCATCTTCCGTGAGACAACATTCACTATGTACTATAAAGTGAAAAGCTGGGTCTGTGTTGTATTTATTACTGTACTTAATCCTATTCAAAGTGCCAGTCCATTAACTGATTTTCAACACCAGTGAAGATATAAATCACACTTCCTCCTTCACTAAAAATCATTTCTGATAGCAAATAACATAACAACTTCTCTTAATCTCAATATCTTCATATGCTAAATGGAGATAAAAATCAGGATTTATTAAAGGTAGGTTTCTTTAAGGCCTTCAAGAAACAAAAACAAATGCTTTGAAAATAGAAAGACATCACCAAACACATGCCCAGTTTTAC
Organism: Neofelis nebulosa; assembly: GCF_028018385.1. NCBI lineage: Eukaryota > Metazoa > Chordata > Mammalia > Carnivora > Felidae > Neofelis > Neofelis nebulosa. Next base: position 109,495,981 of record NC_080788.1, on the reverse strand, counting down.
AGAGATGCTAGGATATATGCTATCATATTAATACAGTAAATACCATACAGCAAATACTGCTTTTTCAAATAATAGGTAATTGCAATATAGCAATGTGTTTAATAAACCATTTCAAAGGAAAAAAGCGAGCACCAAAGAGTATTTATATGTCGATACAACTGGACGTATGGATGAGTGATCTACCTCAAATGTGAATTCAGGACTCTGGCCGTAGTATACAGAACTGATATGGATGTGCCCTTCTGACTACAAGCACACAGAATTCCAGAAAAAAATATAACTGAAAAACTAAAGGTAATTACATAGGTGAGCTCCAAAATGCAACTGTTCCACAGATTTCAAAAAACAAAGAAAATCAAAGCCAGAGCCTCAGCAATGCACTTGGCTTTAATCTCAGATTTAGGGGCAGTGAGTCTATACAAGGAAGAACTGGTATTGAAGCTCCATCCACACCTCCCTGGCCAGAGTGAAGTCCAACACATTAAGGAACTCTTGCAAGGGAAAAATAAGACTGTACAAAGCCTGCTTACTAGCCGAAAGAAAGAGCAAAGATGTTTGATTAGTGCCCTAGACCTTGAGTTTTAAAAAACCAAATCACCCATGAGAACTAGAAATCCTAAGCTTACACAAAGCAGAGGGTGTAAGTTTTCTTCTACATTCACAGCTTAAGAACCTCAGATGAATAGTTAATATAAAAAGTGATGCAAGACCACTAAAATCCCTAGGGGTTTAGTAAACGTGACATGAAAATCTCTGTCCTCAGAGACTCTTTACAGCTCAGGGTTTATGGGAAACTCTCACTAAAGATGAGTTAGCAAAATTAATATCAAAGACCACATAAAGAAATAAATCACCATCAGGGTTAATTAGCAGACACCAAAATGGACATTTCAAGAAGTGGAAACTATAGATGAATATAATAGACTAGAAGATAATAATGTTTTAAGATAACTTAGATAACATATTGCAGGAATAAGATACTATGGGAAAAGAGAATTTTTTCAAGTAACCAAATGTTCATGAAAATTACCATCACTGGAATGAAAAACCCTCAATAGGTTAAATAGCAGAGTAGACATGGCTGAAGTGGAGAATAAATCTGAAGGAATTATAAAAGAGGGAGGGAGAGAAAGAATATGAGTATGACTGGATGGGTAGTTGACAGGCATGAAACACATAAAGCTTCAATGTGTATCAGTCCAACAAGGTTTAAGAAAGAAAGAAGGGAGGGATTGAGGAAGAACTTAATACTCAAAGATAATAGCAAAGAACTTTCCAGAATTAGAGACATGAGCATTAAGATTAAAATGTCTTGAACAAAATAAAAATAAATTACCCAAAAATACTTTAAGGGTTTTAGTTTTGATTAGTGCCCTAGACCTTGAGTTTTAAAAAACCAAATCACCGATATGGTTTTAGGTATAAATCCTAAATTAGGTATAAATTTAGGTATTTTAGGTATAAATCCAACAAAATATGTACAAGATCTATGTGAGAAAAACTACAAAATTCTGATGAATTAACAAATGCAGGCATACTCCACGTTCATGGATAAGAAGACTCAATAATGTCAAGATATCAGGTCTTCCCACCATGATCTGTAGATTCAGTACAATTTTAACAACAATCCCAGCAAGTTGGGGTGCCTGAGTGGCTCAGTCGGTTAAGAGTTTGACTTTGTCTCAGGTCATGATCTCTCAGTTTGTGAGTTCTAGTCCTGTGTCAGGCTCTGTGCTGACAGCTCAGAGCCTGGAGCCTGCTTCAGATTCTGTGTCTCCCTCTCTCTCTGCACCGCCCCCCACTCGCACTCTCTCTCTCTCTCTCTCTCTGAAAAATAAACATTAATTTTTTTTTTCAAAAAAGATCTGAGCAAGTTAAATAACTTAATGATGTTGATAAATGATTGTAAAGTTTATATGGAGAGGCCAAAGACCCAGATTAGCCAACACAATATTGAACAAGAACAAAGTTGGAGACTTTAAGACTTACTGTAAAGCTACAGTAATCTAACACTGTGGTATCAGTGAGAGAGGAGATAAAGACATCAATTGAACAGAATAAAGAGCCCAGAAATAGACACCCTTAAGTAGAGTCAATTGATCTTTCATGAAGGAGCACAGGCAACACAATGGAGCAAAGACTGTCTCTTCAACAAACGGTGCTGTAACAACTAGACGTTCACATGCAAAAAAAAAAAATGTAGACACAGACCTTATACCCTTCACAAAAATTAACTCAAAATGGATCACAGACCAAAACATAAAATTCAAAACACTAAAACTCCTAGAAGATAGCATAGGAGAAAACTTACATGACCTTGGGTATGATGATTTCATTTTATTTTTATTTTTATTTTTTTAATTTTTTTTTTAACGTTTATTTATTTTTGAGACAGAGAGAGACAGAGCATGAACGGGGGAGGGGCAGAGAGAGAGGGAGACACAGAATCGGAAGCAGGCTCCAGGCTCTCTGAGCCATCAGCCCAGAGCCCAACGCGGGGCTCAAACTCACAGACCGCGAGATCGTGACCTGAGTTGAAGTCGGATGCTTAACCGACTGAGCCACCCAGGCGCCCCTGATGATTTCATTTTAGATACAACGGCAAAGACAGGATTTGTGATATAATTGATAATCTAGACTTCATTAAAATTAAAAATGTCTGCTCTGTGAAAAACAAGGTCAAGGGAATTGGAAGACAAGGAAAAGACTAGGAGAAAAAAATATTTGCAAGAAACACATTTATAAAGATAAAGGACTATTGTCCAAAGTATAAAAGAACTCTTAAAACTCAAAAACAAGAAAACAAACCCAATTTAAAAATATCCAGATAGCAAATAAGCATATGAAAAGATACATATCTTTATAGCATAGCATATCTCATCAGGGAAATGTAAATTAAAACAATGAGATACCACTACACAGCTCTGAGAATGACCAAAATCTGGAATACTGACAATATCAAGGCAAAGATGTGGAGCAGGAGGAACTCTCATTCATTGCTCGTGGGGATGTAAAATGGTACGACCACTCTGGAAGACAGTGTGGTGGTTTCTTACCGTACTAAACACACTCTTATCATACAATCCAGCAATTGTGCTTCTTGATATTTACTCATATAAGTTGAAAACTTATGTCCACACAAAAATGTGTATAGCAGCTTTATGCATAACTGCCAAAACTTGGAAGCAACCAAATTGTATTTACTAGTGAATGGATAAATCAACTGTGATACATCCAAATAATGGAATATTATTCAGCACTAAAAAGAAATAAGCTATCAAGTCATGAAAAGACACGCAGGAAACTTAAATACATATTTCTAAGTGAGTGAAGCCAATCTGAAAAGACCACACACTGTATGATTCCAACTATATGACATTCTGGAAAAGCAAAATTGCAAAAACATCAGTGGTTTCTGGGGGCTGGGGATGAATAGGCAGAACACAGAGAATTTGAGGGGCAGTGAAAATGCTCTGTATGAAATAACGGTGGGTACATGTCATTATAAATTTGTCCAAACCCACAGAATGTGTAGCACCAAGAGTGAATTCTAATGTAAACTATGGACTTTGGATGATTATGATGTATCTTTGTTAAAAAAAAAAAAAAAAAGTACCATCCTGGTAGGTTATATTGATAATGGGGGAGACTATGTATATATGGGGGCAGAGAGTACACAGGAAATCCTTCTACTTCTCAATTTTGTTGTGAATCTAAAAAAAAGGCTAAAAAATTGACATGTATTCATATAATGAAATTGAAACTGAAAAGAACTCTTAAAATCAAAGGGGAAAGATAATGTATCTAAAAGTAAATTATTTTTTATATTAATTTTTTAATGTTTATTTTTGAGAGAGAGAGCATGCACACAAGTGGGGGAGGGGCAGAGAGAGAGGGAGACACTGAATCTGAAGCAGGCTCCAGGGTCTGAGCTGTCAGCACAGAGCCTGATGTGGGGCTTAAACTCACAAACCATCAGATCATGACCTGAGCTGAGGCTGGATGCTTAACCACCTGAGCCACCCAGGCGCCCCTAAAAAAGTAAATTATAAATTACATTTCTCATCAATAATAGATGCCAACGAACTAAAACATAATATATTAAAATGCTGAGGAGACTTCCATTTGGGGGCAAGATGAAATAAATGTAAAAAAAAAAAAAAAAAAAAAAAGCTGTAAGAAAAGTCCAGTCTCTGTAGATCAGGAGTTCTCAACCTTGGCATTATTGATATTTCAGACTAGACAATACCTTTTTGTTCATGGTGGTGGTAGGGGTGTTCTATGTACCGCAGCATATTTAGCAGTAACTCTGACCTCTACCCACTAGATACCAGTAACAACTTCCCACTTGTGACAGCAAAAAAATGTCTTCAGATACTGTCAAAAGTCACCTGTAGGGCCAACCATCCCCAACTGAAATCTGTTCTCTCTAGCCAAAGGACTTGGAAGAAGATAGCCCTAAAGGACAGAACCTCTTTTGTTTTCTTTTCCTTTTCTTGAGAGAGAGGGGGAGAGCACAAGCAAGTGGGAGGAGGAGTAGAGGGAGGGAGAGAAGAAGGGAGGGAGGGGGAGAGGAAGAGAGGGAGGGGGAAAGAGAGAGAGAGAGAGAGAGGGAGGGAAGAAGGGAAGAGAGAGGGAGAGAGGGAGGGAAGGAGAGGAGAGGGAGGAAGGGGGGAGTGGGATGGAGGGGGAGGGAGAGAGAGAGAGAGGGAGGGAGGGAGGGGGAGATAGAGAGAGAGACAGGGAGGGAAGGAGAGAGGGAGAGAAAAAATATTAAGCAGGCTCCACAACGAGCATGGAGTCCAACCCTGGGCTTGACCCCATGACCCTGAGGATCATGACTTGAGCCAAAATCAAGAGTCGGACACTCAGATGACTAAGCCACCCACAGAACCTCCTTTAATATACTTAGTCTGCTCTAAGCAAACACCATGAAAGAGCCAGCTCCCTTTGCCTCCTCACCCAGCACTGTGGAGACCGAGGAGAGGAGCCCTGCTGCCCATCCCCACCCCACACTAACAAAGCACAGGCCGCACTCCTCCTCCTCCTCCCAGGGTGTGCTGCACACGGGGCTTGTGGAGCCTCATTGACCATCCCTGCTCTGCACTAAGTAACCTCAGGAAAGAGGCAGCAGCCCTCCCTCCCTTCACTGGCACAGTGACCACAGAGGACACAGACCATGAAAGAGAGCACTATCAACCACCACACTGTAGCAAGGGAAGGATAGCAAAGCGACAGCACCCTACCTCATCTCAGCCAGGGAAGGGGGGGGCAAAGATTACAGAGAAGAGGGAACTAGACAGAGTAAACCATGAAATCTGTGTAGGAAGTCCTGAGCACACCCCTGAATGCTCCATGCACAAAATCAGCCCTGACACAGGAAAGTTTGGACAACTGAACTACGACGGTGAGCAACAGAATACGCAGACACAACATTCATTGGCCACAGGGTGAAGAGGTCACTGCTCCTTATGTACCCTCTGCCAATTCTGATGAGCAGTCAAGAAAAGGAAAATGAAAAGACAAATACAGTATTAGCATTATTGTGACAGTAGTTTTGACCTCACCGACCCTCTGAAGTCTCAGGGACCTCCCCCACCTTGACTGCTAGGTCCACACTTTGAGAACTACTGAAGCAAAGAAGGGAATCCAAGAAAAAGAAAAGTCTCGCAGTAGAGAAACAGAATTTGGCAACCATGTGAGTGGTCACTCTATGCAAGGCACGATGTTTATTCAGTAGAGTGACAAAATTGAAGAAATATACCTAAAAGTAGATCTGTCCCTCAAAGAACATATAGACTAGCAAGAGGTAAAAAAAAAAAAAAAAGGCGGGGGGGAATCTTAAGAGGTAGAGATAAAATGAGCAACGGATTCTGTTGAGAATCTATTGGACAGTTGCATCTATTGGAGAGTCTGTAAAGAGTCCAAAGACAAAACAGCCTGTGATTTGGGCCACAATGTGGGAGAAATCCCTTTTAAGAAAATAATTTCAGGGGCGCCTGGGTGGCGCAGTCGGTTAAGCCTCCGACTTCAGCCAGGTCACGATCTCGCGGTCCGTGAGTTCGAGCCCCGCGTCGGGCTCTGGGCTGATGGCTCGGAGCCTGGAGCCTGTTTCCGATTCTGTGTCTCCCTCTCTCTCTGTCCCTCTCCCGTTCATGCTCTGTCTCTCTCTGTCCCAAAAATAAATAAACGTTGAAAAAAAAAATTAAAAAAAAAAAAGAAAATAATTTCAGACTCCTCCCTTCTATTCATTTTATATAGGCTCATTTTATCAGATAAAAATGTAAATATTTGTCTCCAGGATCCAAGTCAATTTATTAAAAGTAGGATAGTCTTATTTTGATTATAAGTAATGGCCATGATTACATTTCTTTTATGATAGAATAGCTTTCAGGCAGTAAGTAGCAACCAAAAAGCAAGATGCTGAGAGTTTCAAGAAAGGGACATGCAACAAGAATCAACATTTGCCACTGAAAAAAACCTCTGCAGGGTCATCCCATACTCTAAACTCAGAGTCAATTTTAAAGCAAGAATTTAGCTTGCAGTTTGTTGTTGCACACAGCAATATTATCAGCAGTCAGGATCCGTCCAGTGTCTGGGTATCTGCCCTCCTCTAAGTCAAAAACAGTAGTTGGAGATGGATAAAATCATTTACAAGAATGCAACACAGATGGACACTTAAACCTTAAATAACCTCCTACCCCCTTAGAATGCTTCCCACATTAACAAGGCACCTTAATAAAATCCATTTACCCCCATGACAAAACAGCTTCTCTTTGATAGTGTTCTCATCCCCCTTGTGTTTTCTCACTCTGGGACCTTCACTGACTTTCAACCCTAATTTCATAGCTCTGTCCTTTACTTCCTTCGTTTGTTAACTTTTCCAAAAATGAGACATTTTGAGCGTTTCAATTTTTAAAATTCTAACAGTTTTCATAAAATTAATTCACACAGCATACAGTCTTCTGCTCCCCTCAGCAGCATCCCATTCAGACACAACCTCCTCAGTAACTCCGCTCCAAGACCAAATAGTACCCTTCCTCACTCTACCATCATTCCTCCAGCACAAAACCTCTCTGGTAGGAGGGAGGAAAACAATTTCTTTTCTGAGAGGGGCAATTATCTTTTCAGGTTTTACCACCCCAATGTTATCTAAAGCTTTAAAGAGGATGGGGCGCCTGGGTGGCTCAGTCAGTTAAGTGTCCAATTTCGGCTCAGGTCATGATCTCGCGGTCTGTGAGTTCGAGCCCCGCGTTGGGCTCCATGCTGGCAGCTCAGAGCCTGGAGCCTGCTTCGGATTCTGTGTCTCCCTCTCTCTGTGCCCCTCCCCTGCTCACACACATATACACATAATGTATACTCAAAAATAAACATTAAAAAAATAATAAAATGAAAAGGGATGTGATACTCCCTCCCTTGCCAGCTGTGATAAAGCAAGTGGACATACTAAGGAGGTTCGTGTATTAAAGACCTAAGAGTGGCCTCCAGCTGATGAGAAGTGGAGATCCTCAGTCCATGAGCCTGCAAGGGTCTGAGTCCTGCCAACACGTGATACGGGAATAGTATGCCGATGTAAGGCTGGAAGTAGATCCTTCCCTAATCAAGCCTCAGGCTTTCAGATGAGAACCTAGCCCTGCCTGACACCTTAATTGCAGCCTTGCAGACTCCCAACTCCCAGAAGCCCCACCCAGACTCCTGACTTAAAAGAGCTGTGAGATGGATGTATTGTTTTAAGGCACTAAGTTTGTGGTAACTTGTTATACAGCAATAGATAACAAATAAAGGGGGAGCACAATGAAAAACAATATATAACTGTAATTATATTGTAATTGTCATCACTAAAATCTAACAATGGATTTTATGCTAATAGACCAGTCAAGGAGGACATTACAATGTGCCTCTAAAAAGTCTGAGGATACGATAGTAGAGTCTGAGAGGTGAAGGACTATCCTCTGGTTTCTGACAATGGAGAAGCAGGGGAAGGCTGTTAAAGGCAGCCTAGCTGCAGAGGCCTCTACAAACCTAAGGCTGACAGAGCCAGTGTGGTTCAGCCAAAGTTCAAAGGAAAATGAAAGGGAAGGAAAAAAAAAAAAACAGATTGGCTCATAGGGAGAGTTAGAGCATGGGCTGCAATGCAAGAGAAACAGGGAATATCAAGATGGACAGTGGGCGGGTCCCCCAGAGTAGGAGTATGAGACAGAGAAAGGCTACTCTTAGAACCTGGATGTCCAAGATCAGGAGCAGCAGAGACATCAGGCGGATGAGGTCATTGTGGACCTTATTAGAAGATTACACCCTTTTAAAGCTCGATAATGGGAAAACCGAAATTTCCTCAGGCTTATCGACATCATTGGACAGGTTTTTATAAGACTTCAGAGCCAGCAGGTATCGAACCCTGGGGAGACACCCTGAAACAGCATCCACTCAGTATGACAGCCACTATCAGCCATGCCCAAGTGAGGGGCAAAACTACAAAGCCCAAAGGGGTCACCAGAGGCAAGTCAGCAGAGAGGACCCCAGAGCCCTCTTGGATCTCCCATACAAGAGACAGCTGTTGTAGCACCTGTGAGAGCCCATCACTGAACTCTCCTGAGGTTATTAAAAAGTGTATGTGTGCACATGTACCACATGCCCACATGCTCACAAAAATGCTGCAAGCACACTTGTGCAAAATGATAAGCCTTGGGAAAGAAAACACCATGGTTTAATACTTTATTTTAAATCTGAGCTCTCTACCTTTGGGTGATTTCTCCTAGACTCTCTTCTGTAGAGCCTTACATTTCTAAAGGTAATTTAGTTTTCATTTTGTATTTGTCACAAAGAAAAATGGAATCAGTGACCAGGGACTCCATTTCTAAAGGATAGATTATTCCTGTAACATTAGGCACATGCTATGGGAATCTTGCAGAGGATAAGGAGACATTTAATGCCTACTATGTTCACCATCTCATTTAATTTTTGCAACTTCTCAAAGTGGAGTAAGACAAAGCTCTGGGAAGTTAAACAGTTTACCTGAGGTTACCCAGGCAGTGAGTGTTAGGTCCAGAGGTCAGAACTTGGGCTCTTCTGAAACTAAGCCTGTACCTTCTTCCACCACCACACCGAGTTCATCAACGTTTTCAATTATCTATTGAGCTAAGTCAATTGAAAATCTAATTTTGAGTGGTTAATAGATTATAATTAAAATAGTACATAGGGCACCTGGGTGGCTCAGTCGGTTAAGCGTCCAACTTCAGCTCATGAGATCATGACTCATGAGTTCGAGCCCCACGTCGGGCTCTGTGCTAACAGCTCAGAGCCTGAAGCCTGCCTCGGATTCTGTCTCCCTCTCTCTCTCTACCCCTCCCCCGCTCGTGCTCTGTCTCTCTCTGTCTCAAAAATAAATAAACATTACAAAAGTTAAAAAAAATAAAATGAAATAGTACATAAATATATTAGTACGTAAGCCAGGGTAATTTTCACATAGGGTGGATAAAATCATTTTATGTCACTTAACCTTCATTTCACTGTAAATCAAAGTATAAAATGTGGCCTATTGCATTCCTAAAATTAGAACTCTCAGGAATACTATACTCTTATTTTCTAAGAAAATCTATTATAAATGGTATGTATGCATTAACTTAAACTGCCTAAAATCCGATGTGCATAATCTGTAACTGGGAGTATAATATCTGTGTATAAGAATTTTATTTGCAATATATCCTTTAGATATCTCCTTAGTTTATTAGAAATAGCTGTGAGTTTTACCATCATTTTAATATATACATAATCACTGTTAAATGGCATAATGGGCATCTTTTTATAAACCCATAAGAGTTAAATAATAGTTTATAACTAAATAACATCCTAGTGACCTAAAAGAACAAATGTCATCCAAATCTACCATATGCAGGAAGAGGCTTATTCCTCCCAAGAGATCTAGCCCATTTCTATACAAAACATTAGAGACTCAGTTCAGCAAGAAAAGGCTTCTCTGGGCTTACCAAATCAAAGTTGCCATACTGAACTTAAAACATATGGAATTCTCCTCATTCAGTATGACGTTAGCCATTCTGACTTTCAGAATGTTTCAATAGGGTAACATCAAATAGGTAAATCAGTCTAGAATAGGGTCTTCATGCCTATCTTCATGTTTTCTTCAAGTTTAATTCTTGGTTTAAAAACAGGAGGATGAGGAGGGGGGCCTGGGTGCTCAGTCAGTTAAGTGTCCAACTTCAGCTCAGGTCATGATCTCGCAGTTCATGGGTTGGAGCCCCGTGTTGGGCTCTGTGCTGACAGCTTGAAGCCTGGAGCCTGCTTCAGATTCTGTCTCTCTCTCTCTCTCTCTCTCTCTCTCTCTCTCTCTCTCTCTCTCTGTCCCTCCACTGCTCTCTCTCTCTCTCTCAAAAATATATAAACATTTTAAAAAATTAAGAAACAAAAACAAAATCAGGAGGAGGAGTTTGGAAAACACAACAAGAACAACCAGCTTCTCAGATCCTTTTTTCTACACCATTTATAATTACCAGGTTTAGTAAGCTTTTCAAACTTAAAACAAGTGTACAACCCATATATGTCAAACTGATACATTTCTCAGAACTCTGGCTACTATTCTGTAACAATAACAATATCCAAATGTTGTCCTTTCTTACTGCAGAATTGTTACTTTTCCTAAGTGCACTAGCAGCGTGGGCGTTATGGGAGGGGGAAAGTGTACACAGAGGCACACTGAGGCATCAGTGGTTAAAGTGACATGATTTCTTGAGTTTTAAGTTTTTGTTTATTTGAGAGAGAGAGCACGTGCAAGCCGGAGAGGGGCAGAGAGAGAGGGAGGGAGAGAATCTCAACATAGTGCTTGATCCCATGAACCTTGAGATCATGTCCTGAGCCAAAATGAAGAGTAGTCTCTCAACCAACTAAGCCACCCAGGTACCCCTTGAATTTGCTTTTAAAATACCTCCTCCCAAAAAAGTAGTGGGGAGACAGATGCAACAAATTGCCAAAAAAATAATGAGTGCATGCAGGTTTATTACACCATTCTCTCTTCTTTTTCATGTATATAAATTTTCTATAATAAACAGTCTTGTTAAGGTTATGATCTAAAACCAAAATTAGGAGTTCAGAATTCAGTCTTTCAACACGATTTTTTTCAAAAAGTAAACTCAATGGTACTAGACCATACTGCCTAGAACTAGCATTGTCATTTGTAAGTTGTCGGGGGTTTTTCTCTCTTTTTTTAACAGAAGATTTGCAAGAATAGTACAAAGCACTCCTAGATTTCCCAAATGTTAAAAATTTGTCATGTGCCCTCTACCTTTTTTGTATAACACACATATACATATAAACGCACACACATGTACATATTTTTCTCCTAAACCTTTTGAGATTTGGTTGCAGACATTATGTCCCCTTACCAGTAAATAGTTTCCCCTAAGAATGAGCTCATTCCATTCCAAACTACAATAAAAATAGCATATGTAAGGAAGTTAACTTTGCTATAAGACTATTATTCAATATACAAACTGTATTAAAATTTCACCAATTATCACAATATCGTCCTTTGTAACATTTTTTCCTAGTTTAGGATCTGATCCAAGATCATCCATAGCATTTGTCTCTTTCGTCTCCTTCAATCTGGAATAGTGTCTCAGCATTTTTCATGCTATAGACTTTTGTGAAATGTCTCTGGATTTGGGTTTGTCTGATATTTCCTCTTGCTTAGAACCAGATTATACATTTTTGGCACAAGTACTCTCAGTGCTTCATACCAGGAAGCACAGGATATCAGTTTGCCCCATTACCAGTGATATTAACTTTATTTGGATAGGGTGGTGAACCCCCAGGTTTCTCTACTATAAAATTACCATCTTCCTCTTTGCAATTAATAAGTCCCCTGTGGGGAAATTCTCCAAGAATGTAAATATTCTGGTCTTCGAGTTTTCACACAATAGTTTGGCATCCATGGATGATTCTTGCAGGAATCAATTGTTACTGTGATGGTTGCAAAGGAGTAATTTTCCAACTTTTAGTTGGTCTATATTTTTTAATTGCCATTATTTGTAAGTTTTTTAAAATAATCCTTAGAATTGGAAATCATTTTACTCAAGAACAAATCCATTTTCACTCAAAGTCAAGCAATTTTCTTTTAAATCCTAAATATGCTAAATCCTGAACAGCTCAAGTAACTGTCTCCAGAAGCTCCAGCCTTCACCTGCTAAGGCCCTGCATTTGATTTTTCCTCTCCCTGCTCTCTCTTCCTTCTATCCTGGGCACTGGCACAGAGTGGAAATTGCTGCTGGGGTAGGTAGATGGGGAAAAAAACAAACTACAAGTTACTGACCAAAAGTAGAAGGGAGGGAATGGCCACTGGCCGAGGTCGCCATGGGTAGCAACAATCAGCTTGTGAATGGACCAACAAAAATGGCACAAGTTCAACCAGTAAACCAGGAGCAACCAGATGGGGACCAGATGTTTCCCTTATGAAGCCAAATGTTAAATGCCCATCAACAACAGCCACAAAGACCCATCCACTTGAGACTTGCCTGAGATTTCTGGGGTGTAATATAATTACATATTCCCAACAATGCCCCAACATGCCTAGCTGTTCCTCAGAAACTATTCTCATAAACAGATAGCAATGACTTCAATAATAAAGACTCATAAGGAGAAATATCAGTAATGAAACAAATGACATAAATGGAAAAAAAAGAAAAAAATACTTCACTGGGATTTGGAAACGCAAAATAATCTGGAGCACTTGTTAATGAGGCAATCGAGAAACATCGTTCAAATACCTAAGTAACACCACTTTATATAATAACTGGGCTGTTCATGCTAACAGCATTTTTTTTCCTGCTAGTCTCTTCTCCTTTTTTCCTATTACAATTCTTCCCACTTTCTTCAATGTTTTAAAGATCATATAACCTGAATTATACAAATAAAAATATGAATAGCCCAGGGGAATTTAGTTTGAAGATCACAAGTTCCGTACCATTTCATGACAACTCACTGAACACAAAGCTGAGGTCCTCTGATTCTCCATTCCTCCTCGGGAATCGGCCCTTAGCATGTTGTCTGGACATAAGGATATTTTCGTTCTATTTGTTACATTCTTTTTTTTGTGAAGGTTATAAGTTGCCAGGCAAATATTTTTAAAGTATCTCTGTTTTTTATATCCATTTACATACCACATTCATAAAGAAGGTCCTTCTGGATTCCTTCCAGAAATTACTGGAGTAGAGCATTGAGATTTTGCCTGGCTTTAGAACCAATATTTCTCTCAAGGGGAAATTTCCTGGGGGGAGAAAAACGAGGAGAGCAATCAGCTATAGCCCTAAGGCAGCACTGTGCCCAGGTCTGATATCTTAATGAGGCCATGTCCTCACTGCCCAGTGACAGGAAGTGACTGTCACTCTATATGCAGACCTGCCTCTCACCTGCAGAGGTAGAGAGAAGGACAGGAAGCACAGGAGCCTCAACATCAACTGGAACTTGTTAGAAATGTCAACTTTCCAGCAGCAATCCAGAGTTACTATATTGGAAACTTAGGAGTGGAGCCCAGCAATCTGTTTTAACAAGGCTTCCAGGTCAATAAAATACACATTTAAGTCTGAAACTTACATAGAAAGAAAGAAAGAAAGAAAGAAAGAAAGAAAGAAAGAAAGAAAGAAAGAAAGAAAGGAAGGAAGGAAGGAAGGAAGGAAGGAAGGAAGGAAGGAAGGAAGGAAGGAAGAAAGAAAGAAAGAAAGAAAGAAAGAAAGAGAAAGAAAGAAAGAAAGAAAGAAAGAAAGAAAGAAAGAAAGAAAGAAAGAAAGAAAGAAAGAAAGAAAGAAAGAAAGAAAAAGAAAAAGAAGGAAGGAAGGAAGGAAGGTAGGAAGAGAGAGGTGCCTGGGTGGATCAGTCGGTTAAGTGCCACCTACTCTTGATTTTGGCTCAGGTCATGATCTCACAGTTCATAGGATCAAGTCACATGTAGGACTCTGTGCTGACAGTGGAGAGCCTACTTGGGATTCTCCATCTCCCTCTCTTTCTGCCCCTTCCCCACTCACACACTCTCTCTCCCTCTCAAAATAAATAAATAAACATTTTAAAAATGTTAAAAGATAGATGATAGATAGGTACCAGAGGGTTTTTGTTTTTGTTTTTGTTCTTTAAGCTCTTAGGGTAATTCTAATACACAGCCAGGCTGAGAACTCTGTCTGGGAGGAGCCCTGGACTCTAGTTTCAGGACCACTTTCACGCTAACTATAAGAGGACTACGGGACTTGAAGCTGTAAACATAGTCAAGATGTAGGGAGAATTTTTCAAGACATTGGCTGAGAATACCTCCCTTCTCTTCATTTCCACAGCAGAGACGTGTTGTAAGTCACTCACATCACTTCTGAATAAGAACAAAGACAAACTAATTATCCTCTACACCCTGGAAACTTTTCAGATTTCCAGCTCCATCCCAGTTGAGAATAAACAGATTTCGGACTGTGCCTAAAAATCAGCTCATGAGGTAATCTGGTTAAATATTATAATTTTTCCATAAACAAAATCAATGGAATAAAGTTTGATTCTTCAGGAGAGTTGGAAATACCATGTAAGGAAGTAGAAGAAACATTTATCTAAATAAATTGGGACAGAAGCAAGGCCAACTTTTTTCCAGAATACCAAATGTATCTTCTTTGCCCAAAATATAGGAAATGAATAATAGAACACTATCATACTGCATTTGTGTGATGCACAAATGCCTATAGGTACATCAAGCTCCTTTGTTTTTCTTAAGAAACACAAGAATAAGGCCAAATGTAATTATCTTTTTCTTTGTTGAGTCTTACTTTGTTAACAAAAGCCTAAATCCATTATTTCTTTCCCTAGACCAAAAAAAAAAAAAAAAAAAAAGGGGGGGAAAGAAAAAGTTATAAATGAGGAGAGAAAAGGGGAAGCTTGGCCCAGATTAGCTGATTTTATTATAAAAACATGACTAGATTTTTATTAAAAAAAAAAAAAAGGAGGAAATGATGTTGGTATCTCCACCCATATAAAATGATGGTAAAGAGGGCAGGCAACCACCCTTTACTGAGGACCAATTGTGTGCCCATCACTATGCAAAAGATATTTTAGCCTTTATCCTGACTTTAAAGATAAAGAAACGGAGAGGTGCCTGGGTGGCTCAGTCGGTCAAGTGTCCCAGTCTTGATTTTGGCTAAAGTCATGATCTCACAGTTTGTGAGATCAAGCCCCTCATAGGGCCCTGAGCTGACAGTGTGGAGCCAGCCTGGGATTCTCTCTCTCCCCCATTCCCTTCTCAAAATAAATAAATATTTTAAAAAAGAAACCGAGGATATTTGCATGGCCCCACTACTAGTAAATTTTCTAAGTTTAAAATACTGTTTGGCTACAAAAACCTACACACTCTGTACTATACCAAAGCTGTATTCTTGGCTGGGATAACAATTTGTTTAAAACAGAAACAGGGGCACCTAGGTGGCCTAGTTGATTAAGCTTAAGCCTGGACTCTTGGCTTGGGGCTCAAGTCATGATCTCCCAGCTAGTGGGATTGAGCCCCCATGTAGGGCCCTCTCATCTCTCTCTGCCACTCCCCCACTCACACTCACTCTCTCAAAAAAGATAAACTTAAAAAAAAAAGAAAAATAATAATTATTGCAGAAATGTGGACCTCCATCTTCCCATCTTTTTCCTGTCTCACACCTCAAAAATGCCTGCCAAAGCTCCTCTCTAACCAATACACCATTCATTCATTCATTCATTCATCCATTGGTTGAAGGGTTCCCTAACATGCGCCGTGTGGTAAGGGCTTCGGAGACAGCACCTCCTACAAGGTAAGTATGGGGCAGGTGTGACTGATGGTTTCGCTCTGACCTCCCTTTGAGACTCTATTAATATGCATCCAGTTTCCAATACAGCTTACTCAACCAGCTTTCATAGACGTGATTCCGTTTCCAAAAGCACTGAGCCAAGAAAGCAGTGGTGCCAAGATGCTCAAAGGAGGCCAGCTCAGCGCCTTCCAACACTTCCATTCAGTAGTTTTAACCTACGTCCACGCGCTAACCTCGCTTACCGTCGGTGGTGACCAGATGCGGTCTCTGGCCGTCCCTCAGCTGCCCGCTGGGAACATGGCCCAGGTGGGGGGCCACTGGGCAGCCGACCAGTCAAGCCACCCTGATCCCCAGAAGGCAAGCGCACAAATCCAACCCAAACTCCAGGCGAACCTTGAACTGACAGCGCCAAAAGCCCGCGGCGCCTCAGTGGCAGGGATCTCCACAGGCTGGGTCTGGGCCTGGGGGCACTGCCCCCAAAGGGCTCGATGACAGGCCCCGCGGCATCGCTGTGTCCCCTCCATATCAGAGCACGCCCTTCGGCCACATCCCTCCCGGGCGGGCTGCCAGAACCACCTGCGCCTCTCAAGTCCCGCAGGCGGCAGAGGCTGATGGGCAGAGGGGCAGGGGGTCGCCCGGGGCTGAGGTGGGGGGACCCGGGCCGCTGCTCCCGCGAGACTGGCACAAAGGCAGGCGTCGGAAAGAGGAGAACTTCCCACCCGTGGGCCCCGCGGCCTCCCACCCGGGGCCTCGGCGGCCCGAGCGCACTTACTGCCAGTCGCCATGGTCCGGCCAGGGGCTGCTGGGCGGCCGCCCGCGGCTGGGGTACCCTGAGCCGAGCCGGCCGGGCGCGCGCTCCTCGCCAGGCCCCGCGCGCTCGGGAACCGCGCCGCGCACAGCCCCTCCCGCCGCGCGCCCCCGCCGCGCCGCCCCGCGCCCCCGCCCGCCGCCGCCGCCGGCCCCGCCGGCGCCCCGAGAGCCCAGTCCCGCGGGTCAGAGGCGGCGGAGCTCGCCCCGGCGGCTGACCCACCCCTCCCCGACTCGCAGCATCTGTCCTCCCTCCCACCTCCTCACCTCTCCCCTCCCCCGAAGACAAGGAAGGCAGCAACCTGAAAACACGCTCTTGGCCACCCACGCCAGGGTCTCCTGGCCAGGCTGCCTCGCCAGGCCGCCTTTCCCGCTATATTCCCTGCTACGTTCTTGTTTTCATGTCACCTTCACAATTTCTACCTCATCTCTGTCCAAGCTTCCTGTCCGGGGCTTGGGACCCAAGAGTCAGTGCTCAACCCCAGCTGGAAAGAGCAAAGCATGAAGAGTTGGGAGTGGGGGGGCAACGCTTAGCCAGGTGCCGGACATCAATCCTCCCGGACAGACGAGAGGACTGCTGGGAAACCTGCTGGTAGGTTCCGGGGGTCCTGTGCCCCTCATGTTACCGTCTGTTTTGTCTCCAGTGTGAAAATAGAGGCTGGCACATAGTAGGCTCTCAGTAACTATCTGTTGGGCGGGTGGATGGACGACTGTATGACTGGAGGCCTGCATGAGGAAATGAATGAATAAATAGCCAACTGATTGGATGCCGCCTGGATGAGCAACTGACTGACAGGTGACCACGGGCCAAACCGCAGCCCAGCCAGCTGACTAAGAGTGGACGCTTGGGAAAGTGGATCAGCCACAATAAGTGAGGCAAGCCCTTTTGTGGCCTCAGGCCATTCATGCATGCTTTGGGAGGGCTCTGAGCTGAAGCTGTCTGTGAGAGTTGTATACATCTTCTTGAAGTTCACAAACCAATTTTTGATGGACTCCTGCTATGTCAGGGACAGTGGTACATGAGAGCCCCAGACCCTTTATGTAAAGAATCATACAGCTCAAACACGTGTTCTGAACCACGTGGCAGGCTTCTCATGGCTTAGTCCTTCTAAATATGATCTATTTGATGCATTTGGGGATCCACATTGAACCCAATCAGTAGGGATCCCTACAGGGATCATCCCAGCCCTGGGCTAGACGCTGAGAAGACAACAGGATACGTAAGACACCATCAGAAGCTGCTCTCATCTGGCTGGGAATAGCAGAGAACAACACAGAGGAGTCCTTTCTGATCAGTCTGCAGAACACAGATGAGAAAGGCAGTGATAATCTGATCAGGTTCTACATCCGGAGCTAGTACATCTGGAGTGGGATCCAGGGGCATAAGTTTTTGTTGTTGTTGTTTGTTTTTATGTTTTGTGTGTTTAGCACAGGCAGTTCTGAGGCATACTTCTAGTTAACAAGCATGGAGATCTGGCTCATTGGTCTTTCACAGCAACCCTTTGGGGTAGGTCCCAAAGCAAAACGTCTTGAAATGGGTCAGGTGAGGAAAAGAAAAAAAGACTTAAAGATGCCCCTGGAGTTTGGAATCTATTTGAAGCTCACAAATCAGGAGATTAAGCTGGTATGAGGGGGAAGACCATGGATTGGGTTTGAACTCATTTGAAGGGTCAATAGAACATTCGTGAGGCTCTTTATTCATTAATTGTACCTATATTTCTAAGTCAGAAAGAGTTTGAAAAGAACTCTAAGTTCAATAAATGTTTTCTGAATGACTGACCTGTTACATAGCAGGTGTATTAGCCTGGAGCCAGATGAGGGATGGGAAGGGGTTGAGGAGTAAGTGGATGTCAAACAAGTGGAGACCCCAGGTGTAGGTAATTCTCCCCCAAAGTTTAGCTATGCAGGAAATAATGGGTATGGAGTGCTTCAGGGGAGGGTGGGATTGAGGTAAGACTGGGTTTTGTTTTGTTTTTTCTTTTCTAAGGTAGAGGATTTTCAGCAGGATGGATTATTTCAGTCCACACGTTCAAGTATGTAAAAGAAAAAAAAAATGCTTGCTTTTCTAGAACTAAGTTGACTTTCTGGCTGCTGTCCCCATTCCACCTCTTGTTAGGGAGCTTGATTTTTTTAGTTGGTTCAGGGTAAACTCCATTGATTCAGGTTTTTCTCAGGCAGTTCAGTTTCTTCCCCCCACTTTTTCTGGGGGTTGCATCCACATGGGAGGAAAGAGCTGGACAGCATCGGGGATGTTAGGAGGTATCTGGCCCTCGGCACCATCTCCACACTGTAATGGGCATCTTCTGTCTGCACTGCCAAGCCCATCAGACCTCCCCAGCTGGGGACGGCCTCCAGGTGCCAGTTCCTGAGTGTACATTCACTGCTCTGTCTTCTCATCCACACCCAGAGCCTCACCAAGGCTGACTCCTCCCCTTGAAATTTCCATTGCTATTGTGGGGAAGTCCGTTTTGCCCATGCCATTCTGGGGTGACAGGGAAATCTATGAAGGAGTCTTGGGCCTTTTTGAATGGGCCACACAACCTCGCCTTTCTTACCATCCCCTTGCTGTGGTGGTGAAGGAGAACTCTGCATGGTTTGTCAACAAAGAAGACATTTAATATGATATGAGGCCAATGTCCCCGTAGATCCCCAACCTATCTGGAAGTTCTTTCATCCCCCTGGGTTCTCGGCAATGGAATTTTTCTCTTAGAAGAGGAGCAGAGGGAATGGTTGTAGGATGTTTGCAACTACACTAACTGCACACGGTGGATTAAGCCTAGAAACACCTTATCTCCTAGAACAAGGAATCCAAAGCATCTCGACAATGTCAGTGAAAACTCAGACTCCTTCCCTCTTCCTACCTTGCCATCCCCATCTGTCAGCAGCAGGTCCCCTCACGACAAGAATACAACCACAGCACACAACCTCACGTTCTCACATGGCATTCCAGAAGTTGGGGGATGGGGCATTCCTTCTCATCTCTTTTAATCAGGGGAGACAATCTTTGTAAAAAGCCTTTAGAAGCCTCCTCCTTCCTCGGGGCGCCTGGGTGGCGCAGTCGGTTAAGCGTCCGACTTCAGCCAGGTCACGATCTCGCGGTCCGTGAGTTCGAGCCCCGCGTCAGGCTCTGGGCTGATGGCTCGGAGCCTGGAGCCTGTTTCCGATTCTGTGTCTCCCTCTCTCTCTGCCCCTCCCCCGTTCATGCTCTGTCTCTCTCTGTCCCAAAAATAAATAAAAAACGTTGAAAAAAAATTAAAAAAAAAAAAAAAGCCTCCTTCTTCCATTCTAGCTGCACTGGGAGGCTGGGAAAGTGAGTGTCTTATCTTTAGCTTCTATGACATGAGGTGGGTTCTGTCAGCAAAGGAGAATGGGTAGGGAAGTAAGGTTGGGCACCCCATCAGTGTCTGCTGTTGTCTTCTCACACCGCAGTAGGATCTCAGTTCCTTGCTCTCTTTTATGACACTTCCTCTCTACAAGGCTGAGGAAATCCATCTCCTAAGGGGCTGAAAACTGTTAAAACATCCTTTATTCTTGCAAATCTGTGTGTCTTGTTCATGGACCTTAACCTCTGAAATTCAAAAGCCAAGATTCTGCCTTCTTTGGTTTTCTATACAACCTAAGATGCCCAACTCTAGTTAGACACAGGGAGACCCACATTGTAAGTGAAATTACATAACAGGAATGGAAAAAACCACACAAGTCAATAATAAGCCGGGATACTAGTACAGTGTCAAGGGGGATAAAGAAGGAGTGCTCAAGGAGGAAGGATCTAAAATATAGAGGCAGGACCTCTGTTTGAAAGAGTGCTGTCATTGCCAGTATAGGCGGAGACTTCTACCTTAGAAAGACACATTTGTAGTCTCAGAAACGTAGTTTGCAAAAAGAAAGTGATGACAAAGGGATTTGGGGTTGGAAGAGGGGGGCTGAGGGAGTTCAGGGGTGCTGTATGGTCCCCAAGTTCTCCATCACGTGAGGAAGTGTGCTTTGTTACCAAGAAAGAACGAAGCAGGAGGGGGTGGAGGACTTCGAGTGGAAAGGTGGTAAGATGCTTCTGTTGGAAAGGTGAGAGGGAATCCAAGGGATGAGCAGAAGAGGCCTTCCAGCCGGCAGGGAGGGCCCTCCTGGAATTGGACCTCAGGAGCACAGGAGGGAAGGCGGCCACATGTAAGCTTTCTCCACCATGGCTGCACAAGGGCGGACAATGATAGAGGACAGGACTTGAAGGCCATAAAAGGGGAGGAATTCTGGGTCACTGTGTCCCCGAAATAACCAGCCCCGGGGCTCAGAGGAGTTGGAAGGAAAAGAGGAGCTACAGAGGGAGTCAGGTGGGACTAGGAGAATATGGAGGAGCTCAGGACTGGGAGACACAGAGGAGGGCAGGTGAGAAGAAGCTCCGGTGGTCTGTGAAAACACCAGCACTTTGGACTGCACCTACATAAAGGGGGTCGGGACGGAGAAAGGACAGGACCCAGCAACTGCTTACAAAGGGTTTCAGCTCAGGTAATCTGTGATTATTGCCGGGCTCTTCTAACTTATTATTTGCCGTAACTGAGTCACATATCACCATCCACATTGCTTAAGTTCATTTCCAAAATAAGAAAGGATAAATACCTCTTACACACACTGAGTGGAAATGACCATATAGTCTCTCTGACCCTTGGCCTATGACCACATCCTGTTGACTTTATTAACTCTGGCTATAAACAAGACCTCAGAACAGAGAAAGGTGAGGGGCTGTAGCCACCATGCCGAGTGGGTCTGCGTCACTGTGGAGACTCTTTGGGGTTGAGATAGCTACTGCTTTGTTTCTTTGTTAGAGTGGGTGAAAACAGAAAAATTATTCTATGATTTGTGCATGTAGCCTGTGAGCTAATGGGTATTTTATATGACAAGAGAGGAAGTTTTTGTGTTCTGTAAAACTTGCCTTTGATTTTTATTCAGTGTCCGTATCTGTCCTAAGCCTCTGAACTCCCAATACTTCAGAACATTCGATACGACGTGCATTATGCTAATAAACAAATGAAGCCTTTTAAAAAGTAGCCTTGGGTAATAAATAGCATTGTCTTCTGATTCAACTCTTACAAGTCACACAGGAAATGGGCAGAGGTACAACAGGGCTAGTCAGGTGGAAGTCTGGTCTGGGAAGAGGGCAAGGCCTGGGTTCTGGCCTGTGGGTCAGTGATTAAAGTTCCAGCAAACACTGGAGAGACTCACTGGCTTAAAACCAAAAACCACAGCATTAGGGTGTATATCTCACAGCAGGCTGTCTCTTAGCTAATCCATACATGATGTCAGGTTAATATTTAAGGATCTGTAAAGTAGGAATTCAGAAGAGCTTAGGGGAAAATAACCACTCTGAAAAAAAGTAAGAGACAGTCTGGAGACCAGATAGACAAATAGGTCAGAAGGTTTTGCTGTTCAAGACTCTGTGTGAACACAGCATTAATTTTTTTTTTTTTAATACATTTTAACAGTCATTCAGGAAAAAAGTTCACAAGTGTCTAATCACCTCATTTCAGGAAGCAATACACATTATAGAATATTAAAGATCTCAAGCAACACATATTCACCCTGGTGTCCAGTGTGCTCGGATGAAGGTGAGGGCAGGGTCCAAGAAATGCATCCTAATGGGTGTTCTCTGCTTTTGCCAAAGGCAAGCCTAGGTCAGCTTTCACCAGCTCTGGGCCTCAGACCACCTGGTCCAGAATCCCATGGAGAACTTGTTAAAAATGCCAATTCTCAGACCCTAACCAGCACTCACTGGAGCAGAAGCTGTAGAAATGGGACCCTAGGAGCTGCAAATTAAATGAGCTCCCCTAGTGTTTCCAATACAGTCTAAAATTAGCAAACCTCTGACCCAAGGAACAGCAGCTAGTTACAGGGTGATACAACTACCCGGAGACCTAGAATGCCAGACCTGGGAGTTTCTGCTCTGGTCTACTCCATCTAACAACAGAGAGTGAAAGTACTGGTAAGTTATAAATGCTGAGAATTTAGCCACTAGGAAACAAACTCAGTGTTAACAAACGTTTTCAGTAAGTGGCTCTTACTCAGATCTAGCTAAAGACTTCCATTTATTTATTTTAAGTAGGCTCCACATCCAACGTGGGGCTCAAGCTCACCACCCGGGGACCAAGAGTTGCACGCTTGACTGACTGAGCCAGCCAGGTGCCCCAAGATACCCACTGAAAAATTAAAGTCCATTTATTTTTTTTAATTTTTTTTTGTAATTTTTTTAATGTTTATTCATTTTTGAGAGAGAGAGAGACAGAGCATGAGCAGGGAAGGGGCAGAGAGAGAATACACAGAATCCGAAGCAGGCTCCAGGCTCTGAGCTGTCAGCACAGAGCCCGACGCGGGGCTCGAACTCACGAACTATGAGATCGTGACATAAGCCAAAATCAGGCACTCAACCGAGTGAGCCACCCAGGTGCTCACTAAAGTCCACTTTTTAATCCTTCATAAAGATAGAGAACTGGTCACAATTCTCAGTAATTAATTCCACATATAATAAGAAAAAGCTCCAAGAGTCATAGGGCCATACAGTTTCTTTCTTCTTTCCAGGCTAAGTAACTTTAATTCTTTGTCACTTTGTCAAAGTACTTACTTGTTTTTAGCTAGAAGAATAGGACATGATTTTTCAAAGCTGTGTTTTATTAGAGTAACTCTTGGACAAGGAGAGTTTTATGGCTGTCAGGAAATAAAACATCCACTTGACCTCTGAGTAGTTAATATTTTTCTATTTGACACAAGAGAATAGAGCTGGATGACTAAAAGGGGAAATGTAAGTAAGGTTTAAAACACTGATTCACAATATTAACATATTTCAAGCTAGAATACAATTTATAGTTTTAAGAAATCATTTCTCCTATCATTCTCCTTAGTTCTATTTTCTAAACCCGTAAACACATTGAGCTTTTGATCCTGAGCTTCCTTCGCACTGAACCAGTTTCTCTTCATTCTCATGCAGGCTACTGAAAGAACAATCCACACTTCCCATCCACAATGCATCACTTCCAATTTAATCCTCAATCCACTACTAAGATTAGCCCCTTGTCTTGATCTCTTTGGGCTGCTATAACCAATGTACCATTAACTGGGTTGTTTGAACATTTATTTCTCATGGTTCTGGAGGCTGGGTAGTTAAAGATGAAGGCACCAGCAGATTGGGTGTCTGGAGAAAGGCCTCTTCCCAGTTCATGAAGGTCCATCTTCTATGTCCTCATATGGTAGAGGGGGCAAGGGAGCTCTCTGAGGTCTCTCCTTTAAGGGCACTAACCACCTTCCTGACCTAATGGCCTGCCAAGGCCCCACCTCCTACAACCATCATATTGGAGATTAGGTTTCAACATAAGAATTTGGGGGGAATACAATATTCCATCTTTAGCACCCTCAGTTATGGCAGTGACCTAATTGCCAAACTTAAAGGATAATTTTCAGTATTGTATCATACTGCTGTGTATAATGACACGACTTACCACCTCATCCTTAAAATTCTACTCCCTTGGCTTCTGTGACATTTCATTTTCCTAAATTTCCACCTACATTTCATGTCATTATCAACACTCTTCTCCAGGGTTCCTCTTCCCCCTCAGATTGCCCTTATATTTGGTGCTCTGCCCTCAGTTCACTGTCCCATCCTACACACTCCCTTGGTATCCTATCATCTCTCCTCTCAACAACCAATTCTTTGCAATATTTTGTACAATCTCCCCTGAGATTCAGACTCACCTGTGTGGTGGTTAAAAGTGTAGGCTCTGGGGGCATCTGGGTGGCTTAGTCGGCTAAGGATCTGACTACGGCTCAGGTCATGATCTCACAATTTGTGAGTTCGGGCTTGTGAGTTCAAGCCCCACATCGGGCTCTCCATTTTCAGCCCAGAGCCCGCTTCCTGCTTCAGATCCTCTGTTTTCCTCTCTCTCTGCCCCTTCCTCACTCACACACTTACTTTCTCTCTCAAAAATAAGTAAACATTAAAAAAAGAAAGTATAGGCTCTGGAGATAGACCACAGGGGTCCAATGTCTTGATCACTCACCAGCTCTGTGATACTGGGAAAGATACTGATTACTTACCATCATTGTGCCTATGTTTTCTCTTCTGTAAAATGATGATGAATAATACCTCCTGGGACTTCTACTTGTGGCAGTATGACAAATCAGATACTTTCAAAGGGCACTGTCACTCTTCCTGGATAAATTACTATAACAATAATTTTTAATGCATTCCTGTACTCACTAGAAAGTAAGGAAAATCTCCAAGGGGAAAAAGAAAACAATGAGTTGAAACCAGACCAGGAGACAGTATGTTGCAAGCAAATGGAATAGTGACCAGCGAAGCAGAGTTGGCCTGATAACTCCTGCATCAAGAGACCAAACTTGGAGCTTACCCTGAGACTCCAAAGACATTAGAATTATCAGAACTGGAGTACTCCTGGCTCACAGCAGGCATAAACATAAGTCCTCTGTAAAGGAAAGCATTTCAAATTAGGCACACAGGATTCCCACATGTTAGATTTGAGAAAATATAAGTTCCAAAAACAATGAGGATAAAAACCACCATGAGTGAGAGCAGAAACAACAAATAATAGATTAACTTGTTGAATTTCAGCTACTGAAATTATCAGATACAGAATGTAAAATAATTGTTTGAAATATTTAATGAAATAAAAGTTGAACTTAAAAAAGTCAAAGAGCAAGAGAATATCAAAATTATGTAGGTACATAGAAATAAAAATCTCAAATGAGAAAGCAAAATGGAAATTAAAAACTCAGTGGATGGAGCCATGGCCTGGCTTGGACTTAGCTCCCCTTGGTGCCACAAATTCTAGCCTAAGGAGGCCTACCTGGAAGCCCATGCCTACCTTGTTTTATTTCACCCTGCCCAGTCACCCAGGCTTTACACATTGCTAGAGATACTCTCCTTATTTTATCAAAAATCGGTATCAGGTAAAGTATGTAAATCTACCAGAGGACAAAGAAATTTCTTTTTTTTTTTTTTTTATGTTTATTTTTGAGAAAGAGAGAGACAGAGAGTGTGAGCCAGGGAAAGGCGAGAGAGAGGGAGACACAGATTCTGAAGCAGGCCCCAAGCTCAGAGCTGTCAGCACAGAGCCCGACGCGGTGCTTGAACTCATGAACTGTGAGATCATGACCTGAGTTGAAGTCAGGTGCTTAACTGACTGAGCCACCCCGATGCCCCAGGACAAAGAAATTTCTGACCACACAGCCCGAAGGAGACATTGTACATTTTTCGTTTTCTTCTCTGAAGCAGTAAGTACCAGTTATGGAGATACAGAAACATTATAAAGAGATATGATCCTATTTCTGTAGAGTGTAGTTTTGTGAATTAATTATATTTGTAAATATAAGGGATTTTCAGAAAGAAGACTAATAGAGTTATTTACTGGTACAACATATACAGTATATAGGCAATTTTGCTAGTAATTTGGTATTGTGTTAGGTGTCAGTGGGAACACTAAAGATGATAAGCTATATTTTTTTATTGGTTGATTCATCTTTAAATATAGACAGAATGACTTTCCAGACATATGGTCTCTAAATAAAGGATAGGATATTTCATTTTTAAATGCAATGCTAAAGTTGGGGAAATTATCTACTGGGAAAATTTTATAGGCAACTAGTTGAAGTTTACAGAGAGAATATGTTCAGTTAACCAAGTGTATAATAAAATGATGTGTAGAATTAGCAAGAAAGGCAGTAAACCAATTATGCTACAAGAAACTAAGAGATAAATCAACAACTTAAAACATGTAACAAAGGCAGAAGAGTTAACAATTTGTGAGACTTGAGCAAAATTCATTTCATTTAAATCACATACACTATAAGATGTTCAACAAATCTTTGGGGGTTGACTTCTCTAAAAATAGTTAACTTAAGCTAACAGCCCAATTAATTAGGTACTATGGTGACAAGGTATTTGAAATCAGCCTGTAGATAATGTAATTATATGAAGGCTTTCTCTTTTTTAATTTTTGTTATTTATCTTAAATAAAATAAGATTTTTAAAGCCTCATATTGAAGCACTTGTAAGAAAAGAAGACTGGTGTATATAAAAGTTTTCCTTTATAGCATAATCTGTAATTAGCCTGATGATCAGGCTTTGTAGACTACAACCAAAAGCAAATTAATAACATAACTTGATTATTCTGTAGTACTTAGAATTTTGGGAAGATTAACTTCCTTGAAAAATCAGGGATTTTTAACATTTTCAGAAGTGCACCAACTTCTTTTAAGCCATTAGGTTAGTATCACACTATATTACGATCAATCGCATGTGGGTGACCTAAATGAGTTAATAAACTCTCCAAAAATACTAAGTGGAACCTTGGTAACCTGGGAGACACTCAGGGCACAAATCTAGTGAAGAAGGTTTAGTAACTTATGGGTGAAATTGAGGCTATCACCTCATTCTTTTCTGTGATAAAAATATAGGGGATGCAATCCTTTTTTTTTTTTTTTTTTTTTTAATGTTTATTTTTGACAGAGAGAGACAGCGAGTGGGGCAGGGGCAGAGAAAGAGAGAGACACAGAATCCAAAGCAGGTTTTGGGCTGTCAGCACAGAGCCCAGTGCGGGGCTCGAACTCATGAGCTGTGAGATCATGACCTGAGCCAAAGTCGGATGCTTAACGGACTGAGCCACCCAGGTGCCCCCGGGGATGCAATCCTTGAAAGGAGAGAGTCATGTTCATATAACTTCACCCCTGAGTGAACAGGGGTACAGTGGAACAGGTCTTCCTGCCTGAGTCCTACAGACCTGAGGAATCAGGAAGGAAGCCTGGGTTGTCAGAGTGGTTAGAAATCAAGATGGGAAATCCCCCAGGGCAGTGATTATAGAGAGGGCCACCCCCAAAATGTGAGTGTAAAATGCCCTCACAGCTTAGGCTGAAAGCAGGCAATAACTCCAATGATTCCAAGGCAGGTGAACTGCTGAAGAGCTCAAAGTTCAAGCCTCGCCAGGATATAGTGATGTGGCAAACACTCCAGGCTTTCTGGTGAAACTTCATAAGGGCCACACCTTAGAAATAAGAGCCGTGTACCAGAAATAAGGTATTTTCCCTAAAACTAAGAACAAAACCAAAATAGATCGCCTGTAACAAAGCTTACAGTCAAACCTCTTACAAGTTCAAGATGCTGTCAGTCATTTAACTGCTTCCTAGAACAAAACACTCTTCAGAGGGAAATAATAGAATCCAGAATCTCTGACATGTATCATTATACAATAAAAAATTACTAGACAAGGAAGGAAACAGGAAAATGTGACCCTTAGTAGGAAAAAAAAAAAATCAGCCAATGAAACACATACACTGATGAACCAAATGTTGGAACTAGCAAAGACTTGAAAATAACTAGATAAGTATATTAAACAATCTGTAGTAAAAGATGAAAATAGCGGGTAAAGAAATGGAGAATTTCAGTGGAAGTATGAAAACCATGGAAAAGAACCCAGGGACATCCTAAAATTGAAAAATCCAACACCTAAAATTTAAGTTATTGGATAGACTAACTTCAGATTGACTACATTAGAATTAAAGACTCATCAATTCGGAAACAAGTCAAAAGGAACCATCCTGTCTGAAGCACAGAGAGAAAAATTATTGTGGGGACAAAAGCCACGATGACCTGTGGGACCCTATCAAGCAGTCAACACACATGTACTTGGAATCCTAGAGAGGAGTGAGCCCGGTATGGTGTGTAGGACACGGAGAATATAAACCACAGCAGGCATGTCATAACAAATTGTTGAGAACCAAAAACAAAGACAAAGTCATAAAAGCATCCAGACAAAGACAGCACATCATATACAAGGGAATAACAGCAGGAATGGAAACTAACCTCACGTCAGACACAAGGAAGAAGGCTGAAGGCATTGGACCAATCTTTAAGGCGCCAAAGGAAAAAGCTGTTAACCTAGAATTCAAATACCAGCAAAAATACCTTTTAGAAATGAAGGTGAAATAAAGACATTTCAGACCAACAAAAGCTGATAGAATGTGTTTCCAATGCAGCTGAACTACAAGAAATTCATATTAAAAGAAGTTCTTCAGACTGAAGGAAAATTATTCCAAATCCAAGTCTAGATTTGCATGAAGGAAAGAGGAGCGATGGAAAAGGTTCAGATGTGGGTAAATGTCTACAATTTCTTCTCATTTTTTTGTGTTTACAGCAAGCATTAAAATGTATAATGAGGTTTAGAACATACAGAAGTAAAATATGTAACAATATCACAATGGAGAGAAGGAGGTCTAAATGGAATTATACTGAGTGAATCTACAGGTAGATTTTATGAAGTCACAGGTACACACTGTAACCTCAGGGCAAACCCACTCTAGCCCCTGACCAATTTCTCCTCTAACCACTGTGCAATGCTCCTGTTGTCAAGTGAACATTTTTGCCACCACTTGATTACTTCACTTAGTTGCAATATCGATAATTTATAACATCATTATTTTTTTTTTTAATAAAATTTTTTAATGTTTATTTTTGACAGAGACAGAGCATGAGCAGGGGAGGGGCAGAGAGAGAGAGAGAGAGAGGGAGACACAGAATCTGAAGCAGGCTCCAGGCTCCGAGCTGTCAGCACAGAGCCCGACGTGGGGCTCGAACTCACAGACCAAGAGATCATGACCGGAGCTGGAGTCAGACGCTCAACCGACTGGGCCACCCAGGCGCCCCAATCATTTTAAACCATGAATGGACTGAGAAATTCTTGAGATTCAAAAGGCCTGTGGGCTCACCTCTTCTAAAGAAAGCTGCCAGAGTTGGGTGTCTCCACATAATTTGCTGTGCCCTGTGCCTTGTGACCCTGTTACACTGGCCACAACTGATTGTACCAGAGATCTCTGCCATGGAGGGTAGACATAATGGAGGCCAGAATAACCCAGCAGAATAATCTCTGCCCTATCAGGAAGCTCTCTTTGGGTTTACTCAGATCCTCTTTCGGGAGCAGTAGGAGTAGCAGACACAGAAATGTACAGAGAGAAGCTGGAAAACACATGAATAAGAGTATGCATACTGGGACTACACAGCACCCATTTCAAAGATGTGGACACAACCCAGCCATCTGAGCTGCTGTGTTCACTACGTGACAAAGAGCTGTTTTTCCAGGTGTCCAAGAAGCTTTGCCTCTGAGACGGTTGCCTCTCATTTTATCCTCTATATTTTAAAATAAGCCTCCAGCACTTAAGATAATATGAATGTGCCTTTATTTCTTGCAACCAAAAGGAGCCTGTCCAAATTTATCTTAAGAAGAAAAACAAAACAAAACCCAGACCTGCAATATACAGCACATGAAAAACAATTCAGGCATAAAAAAATACTACATTACTACACAAAAAGGCTATACAGTCTGAGGCTTGAGTATTTACTTTAATACAGGGAATCTTTTTAATGTGCAATGAAAATTACTACATAGTTCAGAAGATAAATGAAAATGTGAATAGTTAAGCACCCACCACAGTCTTCTCAATGCCATTTAAAAAGCAAGCATTCTTGGAACTGTAATTCAAGAATCAAGGGGAAGTTAGGAAGGCATTAACAATTCTGCTTATTTTCCTAGGCTCTCTACAAAGGTGAAAGCAAAAGTTAATTTTCAGTTCATAAAGTTCATTTTTAAAGATAATT
This sequence comes from Neofelis nebulosa, assembly GCF_028018385.1. Classification (NCBI taxonomy): domain Eukaryota; kingdom Metazoa; phylum Chordata; class Mammalia; order Carnivora; family Felidae; genus Neofelis; species Neofelis nebulosa. The sequence goes on along the minus strand of NC_080788.1, from coordinate 109,465,729 downwards.
AAAGATAGCTGATCTCTCTATATATTTGTGAATCTTTTTGTCAAAACCAAAATAGGTTATTAGAAAGAGGATATATATTGTAGCTAATTCACCTTGACAAAAAGGAAAGCAGGCTCTCCTTGTCCGTTGAGCCAAGAGCCCTGTCTCATGTCAATCTGAAAATCTGTGTAAACACATAAGCTTCCAATTATGGGCCTAAGAAAATCACCTCAAAAATCACATTAAGCACGAATAAATCACTCTGGTTTCCTTGGCATTCAAGTACTTTTTAAAAGCTTACTTTCCAGCTGTTACTGTTTTGAAATTTAGCATTCATATCTTTGCATTTTCAAAGCATTATGCAATTCTAAATATTTTTAACAAGTTAGTAAAATAGTTCTGTATCATCTTGAATTTACAACTGAGAAAAGGATTTAAACAAAAAGGAATTTTTTAAGGATACATAATGAATCCTAGTGGCAGAACTAGGATACAAATATTTGACTCTCTAGTTTCTAGTTCAGAAAATTACAGGTATACAAATCACTTAGATAAATGCATTTTTAATACATTTCCCTATGGTACCACTGTTCTGGAAATGCCTGTAAGAAAACAAAATCCTTGCCTAAAAGTTAGTTCATGATCTCTCCTTTGGCAGTAAGAAAGAGCTTGCAGATGATACAACCGTGTCCATTTCAGGGAATAAGCACTTTAACCGGGTATTAAAGAGACTGGGGATGTTTCCCCACATTAAAAATGTCCACTCACAGGGAGCCTTTGAGGCATTAAGGGGTTATAAACCCAGATGGGATCATAGGTGTGCTTACAACATAAATTCAAGAGTATCAGAAAAGAAAACACACAGGGTCACTTTCTTCTGAAGACATAAATTACAATATCTTGTTTTCAAAGTGAAAAATGTTGCCCTAATCAGTATCTACACAAGCTCCATTTCCTGTATGGCTCCACTTCTTTTATTCATGGCTTGTTTTTAAATACTCCAAGTAAGCCTGGCATAGGACATTAAAGCTACTAAAATTCCAAGCCTCTACTTTGAACAGTACTTTCATATATTAAGATTTCTGAAAGTGGAATTTTAATGTTTATTTATTTATCTTTGAGAGAATGAAAGAGAGCGAGAGAGCCTGAAACAGGGGGAGGGGCAGAGAGACTGGGGGAGAGAATCTCAAGCAGGCTCCATGCTGTCAGTGCAGAGCCCAACGTGGGGCTTGATCCCATGAACCATAAGATCATAACCAGAGCAGAAATCAGGAGTCAGAAGCTTAACTGACTTGAGCACCCAGGTACCCCTGGAATGGTTTTAAAATATATCTTGTGACTATAAACACTGCCACACAACTGCTCTTCCTCATAAAAAATTAGTAAGTATTTAATATTAAAATCATGTGTTTATGACTTGAAGCAGCATTATAATCAAGTTGACAATACAAAGAACTTAATTTAGTAGGTAGCAAGTATTATGACACCATATTTTAATTCTGAAATCCCTGTTAAACACAAATATTTTCTATTTGAATGCTATTTAATAAACTTCAATTTCATATTTAAAGCAAATTATCAAGTGATTCACATGCTATCATCATATATTCATGAAAAACTTGCTATCAGCTAAAGCATTATACTGTGTCAGATGTGGCCATATAACAACTCACAACTGTTTAATACAATTTTGTTACTTTTAGTGGTCTTTCTACATTTTCTGCTGTTAAGATTCAGGCTATATTCAACTGGCAAAAATTACAGATTGATAACAAGTGTAACGGAGACGTGGCAAGTCCTTTGTAAATACTGTTAGGAGGAAAGTAAATTGGCATTCCTTTTGGATTTCAATTTGGCAATAATTGACAAAATTTTACATATATTCACATAGTACAACATGCAAATCCATGTGTAGTTTATCCAACAGAAATCCCAGCCTAAGTGAGCCAAGATATACACATGAAGATCAACACAGCACTGTTTGAAATAGTGAAAAATGAGACGAATCTGTGCACAAAAGAGGCACCCCAGCAGGCCTGAGACTGCAATCCTTAGAAAGGTTGGCTTGCAAGGCTGGTCCCTGGCTGACATCTGGGAACTTGGCTGGTGAACAGTTCCCTACACAGAAATACAGCTTTCCCTGAGGACCCAAACCTGGCATATGAAGCCATCATGGGACAGACGTACTTGATAACTCAGACCCACCCTACACTGAGACTTAACTGGTTTTAAACTTTCCTTACTGCTTAAGCCACTGTGAAATAGGGTATTATTGCTTACAGTCCAGAGTATTCCTCTGGATTTCCAGTTCTTTTGTCTTATGTAAAATGACACTGAAATTATAGGCAAGAGTCCTGTATTTGTATCCCAGATGCATCACTTACAAACTCTGTGAATGTGGGCCAGGCACTTACCATCTTAAGACAGAGTTTCTTCATTGTATAAGTGAAATGACAACCTTGTATTTTGTAAGTACTATTATGCAAAAACAGAGGGCAACTTTAGCTTTACAATGTCTGTAAATGTTAATGATCAGACAAGCTCTAGTAAGTAACCTAGTACACAAGAGGCCAATAACAGATCCATACCTCCAAGTGCCCTAACACTAGAATTTTTAAATCCCAGAAGCTCTACCCAATGTCCACATTATGAAAACCACCCCATCTACTACTGGGAATATCTGAAATCAGGGGAAACAATTTTTTTTGATAACAAATGTGATATCATAGATTCTTATAAAAGTTTATTTGGGCTAGCATTAGTATTTTGATTTTAAAAGATGACAGATATCACACATTTTCACTCACAGGACATTTGCAAAATTCCTGAATTTACAATGCTAGAAGACAACATGGAGTATAATCAACTATAAGACAGGCAGAGCCAACTACATGGTCTGGAGATGGTCTGCTAATGGCAGCAATTCAAACAACATAACTTAAGTGATCTCCATTTAAAGGTCTTAAATGAGAAATTAAACAGATGCACATCCACAAAGCTATAGACATTTTTTTCTGTATGTACGACACATTCTAGAATTCACATTACCACTCTTAAAGGTTTTGTCAGAAATAATTAGTATTTAAATGTATTTAAATAATGTACTGAACTAATCATATGTGTACATATGGACACATGCCTACATGTATCTATATATACACAAACAAACATACATACATTCATAAATGTTAGGCCAAAGGGAGCTTTGAAACAAGCACCAGACAATATTTAATTGATTGCAGAAGTAGAAACTGAGCTTCCTAAATTATCAATCATTTAAGTTACGGACCACAGAAGTTTCATAGGTTTAAAAATAAAGCAAATAAGGCAAAAATTGTATTGCACTCAACCATACAATATATAGAATAGTTAATACACATCATAAACAAATCCATTACCAGACTATAAATATAATTAACCACTTGCATGTAATAAACATTACTATTTCAAGAACAAGTATTTTAAATAGTTAATATTATCAGAACTGTAGTAATAAAACATCACAAAAAGTTTTCAGAAACAGTAATAATCTGCAAATAACAGGATTATTTCTTTTACATTCTAAATCCAAACTTTATTTCCATTTATGCAGACTTCATAAACAGAAATGGTAAAATTAAATTCTGAAGTAAATTTTTATTTCTAATTTTTTGTTCCTTTAGTATAGAACTATGTTAAGATATTGTCATTTCAAAGAAATAACCTACAGTTTCCCAGAAGAATTATTTTTAATACTGACCGTCTTCCTGTTCAATATACAAAAAATATAATCTTTTCTTCTTTCAGAAAGGTCAAAATTAAGAACTCTACACCAGGTTCTTTGTTCTGGATTTTCTTTTCCTCTTGGGTGCCGTGAACTCTAAAGACATAAAATTAAGAAGTCTGTCAGGTCTAAAAAATAATACTTTAACTGATAACATACATTTAAACTATATAGCTGCTTAATTGGAATGCCTTCAAACAAAGCTCCAAAAATAAATCCTAAACCAACATACATGATTTTCTTCAAAAGGATATACTGCAGTTGAAAATCTACTAAGGTAGGTCCTAGTCTTCCTAAATCCTATTTAATAATTGGCTACTTTGAAGTTGTTTCATAGGGGTATGCTCTCCCTATAACTAACACAAACCCAGTAAACCAGATCTGAAAGGTATACAGACCAGTGCAAAGGGAGATAAAGATGTGATTTTCATTTCAATTAAACCTGAAAATGTAACCCAAACCCCTAGTACATCTTTTCAGATACAACAGCAGATGCCACAACTAACACTCAACTGAGTGTTTATCTAGAAATAGCTGTGAACCTAAAAATTACAGATCATTAAAACAAAATAACAGAAGATACAAAAACATGAAAATTATGAAAGATGTGAAGAAGTGAAATATTCCCCACCAATGAAAAACAAAAGAGTGACAGGAAAAGGAATGAGAAAAAACAAGGAAGAAACTAAGAAGAAAAAGAGATTCCAGCAATCTTCTAGATTCCTAGAAGAGAGCAATGGCCAGGATGGAGTGCAGCAGACCAAGGCAGCAAACTTTCCACAGTAAAGCAGGTTCAGAGGTCAGCAAGAGACTTCTTTAAGAAGGTGAAACTGACAAAATGCCTCATGTGTGTGAATGTCCTAAGAGGAGATTTATGCAAATGAAGAAAAGTTTGAGGAAAAATCAGTGTTAAGTCTATAGAAAAAATAAATAAGGAAAAAAATAAGGAAAAATAACAAATCTACAGATTAAGGAAGAATCATACTGTATTACATGGCTCTATTGCCAGTAATGTTTTGTAAGTGCTGAATACTGATATAAGCAACATAATAATTAAATTGGGAGGCTGGAACTGGGAAGTATACATGTATTTGAGGTGGGATGTGAAAAATATATTAAAGAGACTTAAATCCTCAGTGGCAAGTCAAGAGATAATCCACAAAAGAAGTGACAAAATACACCTGTTATTTAAAGACATGGAGGTAATAAACACCAAAACAATAAAGAGTCAAAAGTGATGAAGAAAGAATGAAATAGGAGTCAAAGTCAGAAGACTGTGGCTTCTTATAATGAATATTATAAAATCATTTTAATTGTTAAATCATGTGCATATGTCATGATTTAACCAAATTTTTAGAAATCACAAACTGAAAGATTTTATTTTTTTTAATGTTTATTTATTTATTTTGAGAGGGGGGAGGGGCAGAGAGAACAAATCCCAAGCAGGCTCTGCGCTAACAGCTCAGTCCCAGGAACCGTGAAATCATGATCTAAACTGATATCAAGAGTCGGAGGCTAAACTGACTGAGCCACCCAGGTGCCCCACAAACTGACAAAAATGGGACTTGCCAAACAGCCATAAAAGTGTGTATGTGTGTTTAATTGTTGATTCACAAAATAAAGCTGCCAACCAAGACTAGAAAGAAACTATTGTGAAATTCATCACAAGATTGTAAAGAACTATTTTACGCTGCCATAAGCAAATCACAGAAGCACTCACATTTCTGAAGGTACAAATATTCCCTTTTAGATGTCTATTCTTTGTCTTCTATATACTTGAATAAAACCCTGTTTCTACCATAATGAACTGGGTTGTTTTTCTCCCTAACTAAACTGTAAGGTTCTTGAAGGCACAGACTGATCTGATTCATTCAATAAACATTTACTTAAGTCTACTATGAGCCAGTCACTGCTCAGATCTACATAACTGTGATCAAAATAAAATGGTTCTTAAATTCTAGTAGTATATGTCTTTGTAGCCCTGTACATAGCTAAGTGTTTGAAACATGATAGGCACTCAATAAATGCTGAATGAATAGAGAGCAAAAATGAAACAAGTCCTTACGCATTATTCTTAATCCACATTATATTCATTATTGGATTACCAATTACCAAGCCTAGACTGCTAAATATAACTTATTCTCTGTAATACTATCATTACCAGAGGTAATATTATTTAAACTGTTGTTTAATAAAACTACAAATTATGAAAACTACAACTACACTAAAAGGTATAGCCACTTTAATTCACGTCATGCAATTTACCACTAAATACTTTACAATCATCATTTCTTAGGTGAAAATTTTTCCTTAGAATTTGAAGTAACTATTTTTTAACAATAAAATCTTTTTAAAGTTTTATCCAAAAATTTGTAACTTGTGAACCTTGCCATTTGTTAGGAGTACTCAAGCAGACATCCTCATGATGAGGCATATTCACTTACTAATAACAGAATGTTACCTTCACTTCTCACCTCAATCAACCACTACCTCTCCTTTCCATTTATTTATTGTCTTAACATTTAAAGTGTCATGATTTATGGTATGATTAATACTAAAATTCCCCAAGTGTCAAAGAAGAAAGTACCACAGGAATATACAGCCAACCATAAAGCTCTTTAAGGACTCTAAACCTTGACACTCTAAGACCAAAACCTTCCATCAGGAGCTTAACAAAATTTCATCTGTACCTGTTTCACTAAAACTTTCATTGTCCTCTTCTTCTTCTGTAATTACAGGCATACTCAGCCTTAAAGATTTATCTTCTTTATGTACATTCTGCACGTCATCTGGAAATAGTTGGGAAAATGATTTTATACAAAAGCAAAGAATGTTAGTCTTTGAGAAAATTTTTTACACAAATAATGTCATTATTACAATAACAAAAATTAGATATTTAAACTAAAAGCTAAAATTGTAATGATAAAGAGAAATATGCATTTTAAAACATGTATCTGTTTTTAAGTACTAATACAAATCTAAGCTTTGAAAAGAACCTAAGTCTTCCATTAAAGTAAAGAAAATGGAGAAAAAGGGGAAAAATGAAATTAACCAAACATGAGTATCTTACTCAAGCTTTATTCACACACATCACAGGTTATATCTACAGACATCAGGGAATAATCATGTGTTATTTCAACTTTATTAACTAATCACAAATGTAATTTTAAAGTGAATGGCCTTGTTTTTAAATGTATACTTTCTTTTCTCACTATATATACTCTACAAGACAGATTTCTCTAGTCATAATTTGCCATTGACTTTTCATTTTCCAAAAGACTTTTCTACATCAACCTTCTGGTGCCTGAAGAAATATCATAATCAAATTTATGAAACACCGTTGTCTTATCAGGTCCCATTTAGCACGTAATTTTTAGGTCCCAACATCAATACCCACATCCAGTCATTCTCTATTCCTTACACTGCCTTATTCTTTTCCCCAATCCTTTTACCACCTGATCTATTATTATATGTGAATTTCTTTCTCTATGGTCTGCCTCCTCCCACTAGAATGTAAGTTTCACAAAGATAGATTTTGATTTAAGTTAAGGTACCCCCAGCACTTAGAAAAGTGCCTGGCATATAGTAGAGCCTCAACAAATATTTATTAAATGATTAAATATGGATTTGACTTTTTTTATACCACAGTATTTCATTTAGCACATATGCTAATATGTACCTATCAGTGCAAAAGGCAAGAAATTAAATGAAAATAAGTTTAAGCTTTCTACTCTGAACGTATGTATGCTTGGGACCTTAATGGAGTATAGACTTTATGCAGTGAATAGACTGCTCTAAAGTAGAGTTGAGTAAACGGTAATAAGCTTCCATTTAAACACAATTCAAGCTTAATAAAATAATACTAAGTTTCAAGTCATTAAAATAGAATTTTACCTTTACTTGCAAATCATAAATATTAATTATAGTAAATTACTACATGATTTTTAAGATGGTAGTTTTAGGAAATCTTTTTGTATATCTAATCACTTTTTTTTTAACTTGAACCTATAAAATTTTTTAATTCGCAGAATTATAATCAGTACAATCTACTCAAAGTTACTGATACTGTTCTTCACAATCTTTTAGCAATGTCCATCCATATCCATTATTAATGGTTTTTCCCTAAATTCACATTTACAACCTAACAATCTATCCAACAATGTCAAAGGACTGAGTTAAAAACTGACAGCTGAGAAAAAAGTTTTCATCTAGTCACATGACGATTAACTACATTTTAGAGATGGATTTCTACATTAAGTTTAAAAACTAAAAAGCAACGTTCTCTAAAAGCTCTTTTTTTTTTTTTTAACGTTTATTTATTTTTGAGACAGAGGGAGACAGAGCATGAACGGGGGAGGGTCAGAGAGAGGGAGACACAGAATCTGAAACAGGCTCCGGGCTCTGAGCTGTCAGCACAGGGGCCCGATGCGGGGCTCGAACTCACGCACCATGACCTGAGCTGAAGTCGGCGCTCAACCGACTGAGCCACCCAGGCGCCCCTCTCTAAAAGCTCTTAAAAACAAATACAGTGCTTTTGTATTTGGAAACCAAATACAAACCAAGAAGTACAATACAAATACAAGGAACCAGGAAGTAAGCACACAAAACTTCAGATGTTTATCTCAAAGTCCACACAGTAAATAAAGCTTATGAACTTTAGTCACCGGTATGTTGCATTTATTTATCCAGGCCTTTATCCAGAACCTGATTGCATTTATTGTACATAAAAACTGAATTGAATGGCCACCCAGTTTCCTAAACCATTACAGTTAAGAAGGAGCAAAAGGGCCAAAAATTGCAACAAGCCACAATGAGAGTAGAAATAAGATACCCACCACAATAAATATAACAGAAGAACTTTTTACAAAACAAGACCTAAGAGCTGACAAAGTACTGTATCATGAAGCCATAAGTATAAAGATAAATTTCCCCACACTTAACATATTTTTTTTAATGTTTATTTATTTTTGAGACAGAGAGAGACAGCACACGAGTGGTGGAGGGGGCAGAGAGAGGGAGACACAGACTCTGAAGCAGGCTCCAGGCTCTGAGCTGTCAGCACAGAGCCCGACGTGGGGTTTGAACTCATGAACTGAGAGACCATGACCTGAGCCGAAGTTGGATGCTTAACCGACTGAGCCCCCCAGGTGCCCCTTAACATATTTCTTGATACAATTATTATAAAACCCAGTAATGTAATATGCTTATGATGATAACTCTGAGTCGTAAAGAGAAAATTTATGTTTAGGGTACAATGTTCTAGAAAAAACGAGAGCAGAAAATACATTTTAGTATTTTTCTCATTATAAAAATAAGTGCACATTGTAGAAAACAAGAAATATATAGAGAAGAATGTTTTAGAAAGATATTAACCAGAATAAATAAACTTTTAAAAAGTAAATTTTGACATTTAAATCATTAACCTCAGTTATCACAAACACTAACTCCCCAGAGGGTATCAGGTAGATGGTTATACTGTACTCAAAGCTACCAATGTGGGACACAATTATAACTAAAGACTAATGCTCAATCTCAAAACAAATGGTTACTAGACATGCAGCTAGAATACAATGTACCTAACTGCATGTCTAATTTGAGCTCCAGATCCTTATTTCCAGTTACCTGAGAAACAGCAAGTATAGCAATTAAAGATTTGGGCTTGTATTCAGACAGAATGCTATTCAAATCTCAGCTCTATTTATAGCTAGGTGACCTTGGACAAGTGAAAAAACTGTGGCAGATCATAAATGTGGCATAAATAATAGCCGCTATCTTCTTCACAACCATATCATTACTATTATTGATGTCCTCCTAGAAATGTGCATGCTATGGTCTAGGATCGGGAACAGGTATAGCTGGAGCTTAAATAATACAAATTTAGGTAAATCCAACCAATACACTGAGCAGTTACTTATGTGCCAGACGGCTCTTATAGGAATTGAACCTGAAAAGGCAGATCAGGGCAAATTCTACCCCAAAAGAAATCTTCACCCTGTGATCATTATTCCTGTTAAAGGCACCAATATTCCTTCAGTTGCATTAAGCATCCTTATCTCACCCCTCTCCATCAGCCTCTGTGTTTGGTGACATACCTCTAAATTGCATCTACGTTTGGTTATAGACATTGGTTCTCCTATCTGTTCGTCTGCTTGTCTAATTCCTACCACCACCTGGCGAGATGCTCATTACTCCTAAACAGCCTTTTACTTAGTGTTCCTATTTTCAGTTTGTCCCCACCTACCCACCATACTACTCCCAGATTGATTTTCTTCAAAGAAAACTGGTCATACCACTTTCTTGCTCAGAAGTCTCAGATGACTCCCCACTGCCTACCAAAGTCTGCTGGTTCCACATTTCAGGGCTGGTCACAATAGAATCCTCAACATATTTTTCTACATTAACTCCTCAACCCATCCTTTACACTCCAAGCAAAATGGAGTCACTCTATACTTCCAACTACCCTGACTTTTTTTCATACCAATCCCTCTACTTGTCTTAAGCCTATGAAATTATTGTTACGTTTATTTTATTAAAAATAAAAAATCTCTGAATTTTCCCGATTACTAAAGTAACATATAGTTATCACATAAAATTCAAACATTACAGAAATTTAGGGACTTGGAAATTCCCCATGATCCCATCCCTGAGAATTAACCACTGTTAAAAAGCTTCTAGATTTCTTCAATGATATATATTGTGTTTATGTCTACATATATTTTTATGAACAGAAATGCAATCATACTCCTGTTTAAAAAGACATTTTTGGGGCACATGGGTGATTCGGTCAGTTTAACGTCCAACTCTTGATTCTGGCTCAGGTCAATCTCACAGTTGGCAGGATCAAGCCCTGCACTGGACTCCACACTGACAGTGCAGAGCCTGCTTGGGATTCTCTCTCTCTCTCCCTGTCTCTCTACCCCTCCCATGCTTTCTCGCTCTCTCTCTCAAATAAACTTAAAAAAAAAAAAAAAAAAGTCTTTAAAATTAAAAAAAATAAAAAAACATTTTCACTAAGCAATGTCTTGATAGATTTTGAACATATTTTCATGTCCGTATACATAGAACTTTCTCTAGCTTTTTAATAACTGCAAAATATTCTTTTATATGGGCTGACAAATTTATATACCCAACTTTTTAATGTTATACATTTGAGTTGTTTAGTACTTGCCATTTCAAATAATCCTGGAGTGAATGTCCTATTTTTGTCACTTGTAAAGGATAAATTCCAAGAAATTAAATTGCTACATTGAAAGACACATACCTTTAAAATTTTGACAGATGATTCCAAACTGCTGTCTGAAAAGGATGTGCAATTTATACTCCCACTTAAATTCAGATTCCACATCTTCACACATTTACTATCAATGGGTATTCACTTATACTTAACCTTTGCCAATCTAACAAATTATATAAAAATCATATTTTAAATTATATTAATTATTGAGATTAAATATCTCTTCATATGCATGTTGACTGCACTTTGTGAATTGCCTGCTCATCTCCTAAGCCAATTTTTCTACTGAGTGGTGGCCCTTTTGTTACTAATTGGTAAGAGCTCCCTAAAATTAGAAATGTTAACATTATTATATATGCTGCAAGTAGTTTCACAAACTCTTTTGCATTTTATAGAATATAAGGTGTCTCTTGGAAAGAGCATGAAATCAAAAATACCCTTTCACATTAGGGAAGTGAATTTTTGATTAAAAAGAAACTATGAAGTAAGCAGATGGACCTCTATTAACATACAGACTAACAAACCACCTCTGCTTCAGAGTATTTACAACACCTTCTGAGCCACTTTCTTTCTCACGGGTTAAATCCTCCCTAATACTTCTAAGTAAATTCAGTAACAAATCTTGGATGTGATAAAGAACCAGTTCTTAAAGTTAATTTCAGAGGTGATGAAAATGTTTCAACTACATTAAGTAATAAAATACAGTTAGTGAAGGAAGTAATATTTCATAAGTTACACCTGCCAAATATTTAAGATGAAAAGAAACTTTCATTGAGATGCCTACGTGGCTCAGTCAGTTGAGCATCTGACCAGCTCAGGTCATCGACCTCACAGTTCGTAAGTTGGAGCCCCGCATCGGCCTCTGTGCTGTCAGTGCAGATCCCGCTTTATATCCTCTGCCCTCCCCCTTTCTCTGCACCTCCCCCTCTCCCTCTCTTAAAAATAAACAGTAAAAAAAAACCACTTTAATTTCTTTCCCATCTTGCACTTGCTTCTCCTTTGTTCCTCAACTACATTAAACACACACACACACACACACACACACACACACACACACACGCACACACACACACACACCCTATTTCACTACCTGTTTTTTAGGGGTTTAAGAAAGCAGCCTGGTCAGTTGACCTCTCTCTGCACTTGTGTGAAGGTTGATTACTAATAGAAAATGCTCCTGCAGCTTTCGAAACCTAAGTTCTCTTTGGTACCTTAGAAAAAAAGTCTTAATCTTCCAGAATTTTTACATATAATCAAACTAATCAGTCTTTTCTTTATGTCCTCTCATTTGGTTTTGTTTTGGTTGTTGAAGTATTATTTACATATAACAAGAGTCACCATTTTCAATTACAGGTTTAGGAGTTTGGACAATGCAGTTGTGTGATTACCATACAGAACACTTCTATCACATCGAAAATTTCCCTTGTGCCCTTTTGCAGTCAGCACCTCCCTCCACCCTCAGTTCCTAGCAACCAGTAAAGTTTTCTGTCCCTACAGATTTGCCTTTTCCAGAATGTCTTATATGCCTTTTGTATCTGTCTTCCTTCATGTATTTAGCACCGTATTTAGCACAATGCATATGAGTCGCCCACGGTTGGTTTATCCAATGACCAGTTGAAGATATACAAGCTCTCTACAATCTTTCACAATTATGAATGAAACCATTATAAACTTTTACATACAAATTTTTATGTGAATATATAATTTTTCATTTCTCTTGGGTAAATACCAAGGAGTAGTAGGACTCCTGGGTCATATGGTTAAGTTGTGTGTTTAACTTTATTAGAAGCTGCCAGTCTTCTAAAGTGACTATACACCATTCTGGATTCCCACCAGAAATGTACAAAGGTTCAAACTGTTTTGTGTCCTTATCAGCTTTTGTTATTGCCAATTTTTTTGTTTTGTGTTTTGTTTTTTGTAGCCATTCCAACAGGGAAAATAGAATGTCATTATGCTTTTAATTTGTATTCCTAATAACTATAAGATGTCAAACATCTTTTGATATGTTTATTTGCCATCTATATATTCTTTTCAAAGTGTCTGCTCAAATCTTTTGCCCATTTTTTAATTGGGTTGCTTATTATTAAGTTTGGACGGTTCTTTATATATTTGGATACAACACCTCCATCAGGTCTGTATTTTACAAATATTTTCTCCAGTCTGTAGTCTGGTATTTTCGTTTTCTTAACAGTGTCTTCCAAAGAATTTTAATTTGAGGCAAGTCCAATTTGTCAATTTTTTCCCTTTATGGCTTGTATTTATTATGTCATGTATAAAAGTCTTTGCCCAATCTAAGACCACATTTTCTATGTTTTTGTCTATAAGTTTCATAATTTTAGGTTTTATATTTAGGTCTGTGATCATTTTAAATTAATTTCTGTAAATGATGAGAGGTATGAGTTGAGGGTCTGTTTTTTGCATATGAATATAAAATTGAAGTATGGATCTATTTCTAGGATGTCTTAACCTTGTATGTCTGTCTTTTTGCAGAGAGCACAGTCTTGATTTCTGAAGCTTTACAGTTATTTCTCAAAACTGTTTTGGCTACTCTGGTTTCTCTTCATTTCCCTATATTCTTAAGAATTAGCTTGTTAATTTATAAAAAATAACTCTATTGGGATTCCATTTAAGCTACAGAACAATTTGGGATTAGTTGACTCTTAACGTATTGGGTCTTCTAATCCATGAAGTCCATATTATCCCTCTATTTGCTTAATTTTTCTGATTTCTTTCATCGTTTTGTAGTTTTCAGCATGCAGATCCTGAACATATGTTGTTACCTATATACCACGGTATTTTGTGTTTTGGGTGTTATTGGGTGTTTTGGGTGTTATACTTTTTAACATTTTTTTCAATTAACAATTATTCCATTGCTAGCACAGAGAAATACTAACCCTGCACCTTGTGACCTCGTTAAACTTATTAGTTCTGGTAGCTACTGTGTAGATTTTTTGAGAGTTTCTGAGTAAGAAATAATTTCATTTGCAAACAGACATAGTATTACTTCCTCCTTTCCAATCTAAATGTCTTTTCTTCCTTTTCTTGCCTTACTTCACTGGCTAGGACCTCCAGTATGATGTGTAAGAGGAGCAACAAGCGGTCATCCCTGCCTTGTTTCCAATTTTAGGGGAAAAGTATGGTCTCACCATTAAGTATGATGTTAGTTACAGTTTTTCACAGAAGTCCTTTATCAGGGTGAGGAAGTTCCCTTCTAAAGCTAATTTTCCCAGAGCTTTTATCATGAGTAGATGCTGGATTTTGTCAAATATTTTGTCTGTATCTATTGAGATGATTATACAGTCCTTCTCCTTTATTCTGCTAATTTGGTGAATTATGTTGGTTTATTTCCTAAATAAACCAGCCTGATATTCCTGGGATAAACCTTAGTTTGTCCTACCAAATTGTCCTTTTAATATACTGGTGGATTCAACTTGCTAACAGTTTGTAAGGATTTTTACATTTACTTTCATGAGGGATATTGGTCTTTAGTTGTCTTTTCTTATAGTATCAATAAGCTGGTAAGTGTTCTTTCTTGTTTTTTCAGAAAGAACAGGATTGACAGTATTCCTTTCTTAAGTGTTTGCTAGAATTCCCAGCAAAGCCATCTGGGAATTTAATTTTTTAGTAAACATAGAACTACTCAGATTCTCTATTTCTTCTTGTATTGGTTTCGGAAATGTCTTTTAAAAAATATATCCATTTTATCTAAGCTATCTAACTTATTGGCACAAAAGTATTCAGGGACACCTGGGTGGCTCAGTCAGTTGAGTGTCCAGCTCTTGATTTTAGCTCAGCTCATGATCTCATGGTTTTGGGGATCAAGCCTCACATCAGGCTCTGCCTCATTCCCACTCACACTTTCTCTATCAAAATAAATAAATATTTTTTAAAAAAGGTATTCCCAACTTTTATTTATTGTCCTCTTAATTTCTGTAAGGTCCACAGTAGTATCCCTTACTTCACTAAATTTTTTGTTACTATTTTCTTTTCAGTGAATTCTCTTTAAGATACTTTTAAACATAAAATCAGTCATTTATAAATCATGGTAATTTTATAACCTTTATAAAAAAGCATATCTCACTTCACTCTCCTCCCTAATTACACTAATAGGCCTAGCCCTTCAAGATCAATATTAAATACAATTGTGATACTTCTATATATTACCAACAAACATGAGATGGCCTTTTGACATACACTTTTTATTTTTTTTATTTTTTTTTTAATTTTTTTTTTTAACGTTTATTTATTTTTGAGACAGAGAGAGACAGAGCATGAACGGGGGAGGGTCAGAGAGAGGGAGACACAGAATCTGAAACAGGCTCCAGGCTCTGAGCTGTCAGCACAGAGCCCGACGCGGGGCTTGAACTCGCAGACAGCGAAATCATGACCCGAGCCGAAGTCGGCCGCTTAACCGACTGAGCCACTCAGGCACCCCGACATACACTTTTTAAAACTGAGTTAAAGAAATAACCATCTACTTCTTTTATCTGGAGCAGGGATTGACAAACTATGGACCCAGGCTAAGTCTGCCCTACCACCCATTTTTGTAACACACTTTTTTTGAAACACACTCATTTATTTATATATTGTCTGTAGTTACTTTCACCTTACGATGGCAGAATTGAGTAGATGTGACAGAAATCAGACAGCCCATGAAGCCTAAAATATTTACCCTCTGGCCCTTTACAACAGTTTTGCTGACCCCCTAATTTAGAGGATTCTTCTTTTAATCAAGAATGGATGCTAGATTTTATCAAACATCTTCTTGGGTTAGTGTTATAATGAATTTACATTTTCCTCTTTAACCTATTTATATGGCAAATTATATTGAGATTCCTAATTGCACCATCCCTGCATCCTGGAATGAATGCACCAAGGTGTTTTTTTTCTTTTTTTTTTTTAATGTTTATTTTGAGAGAGAGAGCATGTGTGAGTGGGGCTGGGGGCAGAGACAGAGGGAGAGACAGAATCCCAAACAGGCTGTCTGCACACAGCCTGACACAGGGCTTGATTCTCCAGAACTATGAAATCATGACCTGAGCCAAAATCAAGAGTTGGACACTTAACCCACTGAGTCACCCTGGTACCCCAGTCAAGTTGTTTTATATCTGGGATTCTTCTGATACATGTAACAGGATTTTTTTATCAGTAATACTTATAAGTGAGATTGGTCTAATAGTTCTCTTCCCAATATCTGCTAGCCTTGTAAAAAAGAACTAAAGAAATCTGCTTTTGAAGTATTTCCTGATTATCCTTAACAAATACGGTATCTGTTCCTCTGAATGTTCAGTGTTCTTCAAGCAACTGTTACTGAAATTAATCATATCTGAACTATGCTAAAGGAATTTAACTTCAATTCCCCTTCTACTGCCTCAGTATAAGAAGGAAAACAATGCTAAAAGGCTGTAACATATTTTCTTATACTGCTCTAGAAGCTGGGAGTGTTTTATACTAGACTGAATATTTATTAATGCTTCTAATGCTTTTTTTTTTCTCCTGAGTCTGCTATGTGTGTATGTATGGTGAATATGTAATACCTAATGTAATTTCTTAAAAATTAAACTATTAAAATGTCATTTCTTTAGGAATCACATACCAAGGTTAATTTTATAGACACACTATTTTAAAAGAAAGGTGCATCTTAACTAATGCAGCTAAAGGGAAATACAGTTTATAGAATACATTATTTCACACACAAAAATTACTAATAAAGTATGCTCTGGATAATTCTAGACTGATTCTATAACTATATAGCTACATGACTTTTGGACAAGTTATTTAATCTGTACGGACCTGAACTGAATCTCATCATCTATGAAATGATGAATTTGATGACTCCTAGGGTCCCTTTCAGCAGTAAGATTCTAAGAATCTAAGATAACTAATTTATTTCTTATATTAAATCTCACAAGGTTCTCAAACAAGTGTCTAATCCTTTTTAATAAAGAAAAAATAGGTAAGTTTGATATGATGTAATAGCTTTATTAGCCTCATGTTTATCTTTGTAATTTGTCCAGTTTCCATTGGATGTATTTGTTCTGCAAAATTGTCTAAGGCCATAATTATCACACAACATACATATTTTAAAAGAATAATATAGGTGTGCCTGTGTGGCTCAGTTGGTTAAGTGTCCAACTCTTGATTTCAGCTCAGGTCATGATCTCAGTTTGTGAGTTTGAGCCCTGCATTGGGCTCTGTGCTGACAGCATGGAGCCTGCTTAGGATTCTCTCTCTCCCTTTTCCTCTGTCACTCTTTCTCTCTCTCTCAAAATAAATAAATGAACTTAAAAAAATTTTTAAATAAAGAATTTTAAAAAAATGAAAATAAAATAGGAATATAACTTAAAAAAAATGGTAAGGGGAGGCTTTGAATAAGACCCATTATCCCTTGTTGAGTCTCAAAAAGACTTTAAAAAGTTACCTCTGTTTTTGGAAGACATCTTCCTTCCTGCTGATTTCAATGTTTCTTTATTTCTTTTTTTCCTAGTTGCTTTGATCTGTCCTTGACCAGATGCAGAATCAGAGTCAGAAGAGTCAAGTTTGACTTGACGGTGCCTTCTTGACTTGGATGCCTTGAGAGTGAGAAATCCAATTAACCACAATGAATCACAAAATGAATCCAACTGATGGATAATTTAGGGAAAGAAGCATATACAATCAAAGAGGAGGAAAAATAAAAATCATAAAGTACTTTACCATAATGCTGGCTTAACACTTGTTGCATATATATACTCTTTTATCTTTACAATAGGAAAGCCTCTCTGGAGTGTCATCAGCAACTACTCAAACTGGGTGAAAAATGTAGTTGTTGGGTTAAAATGTAGTTGTAGTTGCATGGCTGGGAAACAGGTGTAAAGGATGAGTACTGTTTTTTACTGTCTAATAACCTATTTTTCCTTTCTTCTAATAACACTTATGTTCCCTAGTTACCACCATATGTTTTGAGTGGAACTACTTTCTGCCTGGTTCCAGGTATGTGCTGCTGACCTAGTCAAAAGTTTCACATTCCCATGGCCACTGATTTTGGGCATGTGATCTCTATCATGGCCAGAATAACTCCATTTTAGAGTTCTAGTTAACTATCAGGAAGGAAAATTCTCCCTTTCTATTGAACCTAAAGCTGGGACCACAGCAAAGAGGGCTGTCAGGAAGAACACTTGAAGACAGTAAAAGCAACACAGCAGGTAAGAAATGGAGGGACGGTGCAAGGACATTTTAGTTTCATCAGTCAATGAATTCCCTTACTTGCTTAAGCAGAGTTCTCACAGGAGTTTTCAGTTAATGCCATGTATGCAGTGCAGGTATTAACAATTGTTTAAAAACTATCATGCATTATATGTTAATTGTGTCTCAATAAAGAAAAAATCTGCAGCTATGCTATGACACACTCTATTAACACTTTATGGGAATTATAATTTAATTCTTTAATAACTTTTAAAAAGTATTTCATTATGTCTAAAGATACACATTAAATATCAATTAGCACTATATTATATGGAAACAGTTCTGGTTTAAAACAATTTGGATTAATTAATTTATTGTTCTTCGCTCAACAATATTTTGTACTCGATTTACTGTGAGATACCTATATGTAACACTTAACAAATCTACAGTCACTTTTAACTTTTTTTATTCCTTTTCATTTCTACAACTAGAAAATGATAGTAATTTCCCACAGAATACAGACATTCTTGGATTCATGAAAAAAAAACAGGAAAAAATATGGGATTGAGCACATAAGTTTATCAGTGCTCTCTCCTAAAATGCCACTAACATGAAAGTAAGAAGCTAAAAATGAATAAATTCACAAAACAGAGCTAACAGAAAACAATGCAGCTGCTAAAAAAATTTTAGCAGTAGAAACAGTGAGTGGTAGCTGATTGAAGTGAATGAAGAAATTTGAAATCTAACTGCCTATATTGAGGAAGTTACTAGAAAGCAAGCTGATCCAAGTGGATCAGGAATTAGTCATCAGAAATGGGACAACAAAGGGGCGCCTAGGTGGCTCAGTTGGTTAAGTGTCTGACTTTGGCTCAGGTCATGATCTCACACTTCATGAGTTGAAGCCTTGCATCAGGCTCTATGCTGACAGCTTAGAGCCTGGAGCCTGCTTTGCATTCTGTGTCTCCCTCTCTTTCTGCCCCTCCCCTACTCACACTTTGTGTCCCTCTCTCTCTCAAAACTAAATAAACATTAAAAAAAAAAAAGAAATGGGACAACAAAAATGGCAGATAGGCTGAAAATCTACAGAAGTAATTGTGTCCTGTTTCCCAACCTCAAAACTCAACAACTGACCTCCTGCAGAAAACAGGAGGCTTGCTCTCTGGAGAGGCTAAGCTGCAGGGTTGAGGAATGGTGTAATAGAAGAAGGGGACAGAGTCTCTCACTGACAACCCAGGAGTTAGGTGAAATCTGCATAAGGAACGTAAGCCTCTTGAGGGACTCTCTCTGTAGGCTCCCAAAACATTGGCAGCCTGGTTTATTTACCTCTCCTTCCCGCAGACAAGCTGTCTGGTAAAAATGACCAGATCCAAGGAAAAGAAATACTGAGGCTAAAAGTTGTAGCTCTATATGACCACTCTTAAATATGATCTAAGGCTCTTCAAATGTTTCAACAAAGCCACCAAAATGAAAGAGACCAAAATAAACAAAAATAGGAACTCTAGGGAGAAAGGAGGAAACTTCAAAACACTGTAGCATCCTCAGACAGATAAAAGATAAAGATAGTGCCTCCAGAAAAAAAAATTTTTTTAAGTAAGAAAAGATTCAGAGAAGAAAAAAAAATCTTAGCAATAAAAAAAGGTCAGCAGAAATAAACAATTCAAATAATGGTTCAGAAGACAAAGTTTAAGCAGTCTTCCTGAAAACGGGTTGAAAACAGAAAACAAAAATAAGAAAATGAAAATTCAAGAGAAGAAGCAAGAATGCAGCAAAAATACTATCAAAGAAACAATATAAAAAACTCCTCATAACTGAAGGCTATCAGATTAAAAGGATGCCTGCCCTGAAAGCCAAGGGCAGTGATGGGGAAAAAAAAGACCCACATCAAGTTACATTATCATGAAATTTCAAAACTCCAAGGATAGAAAGTCCTAAAACCTTCCATGATCAAGAATATCAAAAGCTGTAAGACAATAACAAACAACAGTATCAAAATTCCAAGTAAACACCAGAAAAGATAACTGAAAGAGAAAAAGTTAAAGATGGATTAGGAATTCCGGGGTGGAAGTCGTGGAGCAGGAGACTGCTGGGTTATATGAGCTCTGTAGTAGTATTAGACTTTTTAAACTACATACATGTATTGTGGCGCCTGGGTGGCTCAGTTGGTTAAGCGTCCGAAGTTGGCTCAGGTCGTGATCTCACAGTTCATGAGTTGGAGCCCCACGTAGTGCTCTGTGCTGACAGCTCAGAGCCTGGAGCCTGCTTTGGATTCTGTGTCTGCCTCTTCCCTGCTTGCACGGTCTCTCTCTCTCTCTCTCAAAAATAAATGTTAAGGGGTGAGAGGGGAAGATGGCGGCATAGGAGGACACTGGGCTCACCACGTCATGCTGATCACCCAGATTCCACCTACACCTGCCTAAATAACCCAGAAAACCGCCAAAAGACTAGCAGAATGGATTCTCTGGAGCCAAGCGCAGACAAGAGGCCCAGGGAAGGGGGTAGGGAGGGCGGAGAGGCGGTGCGCACTACACGGACTGGTGGGAGGGAGCTGGGGCGGAGGGGCAGCCTGCCGGACAAGCAGAGCCCCCAAGTCTGGCTGGCAAAAGCGGAGGGGCCGGACAGAGTGTGTTCTGACAGCAAGTGGGATTTGACATCTGGAAGGTTATAAGCTAACAGCTCTGCTCGGAGAGCAGGAAGGCTGGAGGACAACAGGAGGGAGAGTTGTTGAGCCCAGGACAACAGAGCTCAACTTGGCAGGGAACAAAGGCGCTCACCAGCGCCATCTCCCTCGCCTATCCCCCAGCCAAAATCCCAAAGGGAACCAGTTCCTGCCAGGGAACTTGCTTGCACCACACAAACATCCAACGCTGTGCTTCTGCGGATCCATCCCTCCGGCGTCGGGTCTGACTCCCTCCCAGTGCCGCAGGGCCCCTCCCAAAGTGGATCACCGAAGGATAAGCGAGCTGAGCCTACCCCTCCTGCCCCTGTGCACCTTGCCGATCCACCCCAGCTAATACACCAGATCCCCAGCACCACAAGCCTGGCAGTGTGCAAGTAGCCCAGACGGGCCACGCCACCCCACAGTGAATCCCACCCCTAGGAGAGGGGAAGAGAAGGTACACACCAGTCTGACTGTGGCCCCAGCAGTGGGCTGGGGGCAGACATCAGGTCTGACTGCAACCCTGCCCACCAACGCAAGTTATTCAAGACAGCACAGGGGAAGTGCCCCGCAGTTCCGCACCACTCCAGGGACTATCCAAAGTGATGAAACAGAAGAATTTGCCTCAAAAGAAACTCCAGGAAATAGCGACAGCTAACGAACTGATCAAAAACGATTTAAACAATATAACATTAAGTGAATTTAGAGTAATAGTCATAAAACTAATCGCTGGGCTTGAAAACAGTATAGAGGAGAGCAGAGTATCTATTGCTACAGAGATCAAGGGACTAAGGAGCAGTCAGGAGGAGCTAAAAAATGCTATAAATGAACTGCAAAATAAAATGGAGACAACCACGGCTCAGATTGAAGAGGCAGAGGAGAGAATAGGTGAACTAGAAGATAAAATTATGGAAAAAGAGGAAGCTGAGAAAAAGAGATTAAAAAATCCAGGGGATTTTTAGAGGGGAAAATTAGAGAACTAAGTGATGCACTAAAGAGAAATAATATATGCATAATTGGTATCCCAGAGGAGGAAGAGAGAGGGAAAGGTGCTGAAGGGGTACTTGAAGAAATAATAGCTGAGAACTTCCCTGAACTGGGGAAGGAAAAAGGCATTGAAATCCAAGAGGCACAGAGAACTCCCTTCAGATGTAACTTGAATCGATCTTCTGCATGACATATCATAGTGAAACTGGCAAAATACAAGGATAAAGAGAAAATTCTGAAAGCAGCTAGGGATAATCGTGCTCTAACATATAAAGGGAGACTGATAAGACTCGTGAGGGATCTCTCTACTGAAACTTGGCAGGCCAGAAAGGAATGGCAGGAGATCTTCAATATGATGAACAGAAAAAAATGCAGCCGAGAATCCTTTGTCCAGCAAGTCTGTCATTTAAAATAGAAGGAGAGATAAAGGTCTTCCCAAACAAACAAAAACTGAAGGAATTTGTCACCACTAAACCAGCCCTACAAGAGATCCTAAGGGGGATCCTGTGAGACAAACTACCAGAGACATCGCTACAAGCATGAAACCTACAGACAACACAATGAATCTAAACCCATATCTTTCTACAATAACACTGAGCGTAAATGGACTAAATGTGCCAACCAAAAGACATAGGGTATCAGAATGGATAAAAAAACAAGACCCATCTATTTGCTGTCTACAAGAGACTCATTTTAGACCTGAGGACACCTTCAGATTGAAAGTGAGGGGATGGAGAACTATTTATCATGCTACTGGAAGCCAAAAGAAAGCTGGAGTAGCCATACTTATATCAGACAAACTAGACTTTAAAGGCTGTAACAAGAGATGAAGAAGGGCATTATATAATAATTACAGGGTCTATCCATCAGAAAGACCTAACAATTATAAATGTCTATGCGCCAAATACGGAAGCCCCCAAATATATAAAACAACTACTCACAAACATAAGCAACCTTATTGATAAGAATGTGGTAATTGCAGGGGACTTTAACACTCCACTTACAGAAATGGATAGATCATCTAGACACATGGTCAATAAAGAAACAAGGGCCCTGAATGATACATTGGATCAGATGGACTTGACAGATATCTATAGAACTCTGCATCCCAAAGCAATAGAATATACTTTCTTCTCGAGTGCACATGGAACATTCTCCAAGATAGATCACATACTGGGTCACAAAACAGCCCTTCATAAGTATACAAGAATTGAAATTATACCATGCATACTTTCAGACCACAATGCTATGAAGCTTGAAATCAACCACAGGAAAAAGCCTGGAAAACCTCCAAAAGCACGGAGGTTAAAGAACACCCTACTAAAGAATGAATGGGTCCACCAGGCAATTAGAGAAGAAATTTAAAAATATATGGAAACAAACGAAAATGAAAATACAACAATCCAAATGCTTTGGGATGCAGCGAAGGCAGTCCTGAGAGGAAAATACACTGCAATCCAGGCCTATCTCAAGAAACAAGAAAAATCCCAAATACAAAATCTAACAGCACACCTAAAGGAAATAGAAGCAGAACAGCAAAGGCAGCCTAAACCCAGCAGAAGAAGAGAAATAATAAAGATCAGAGCAGAAATAAACAATACAGAATCTAAAAAAACTGTAGAGCAGATCAATGAAACCACGAGTTGGTTTTTTGAAAAAATAAAAATTGATAAACCTCTAGCCAAGCTTCTCAAAAAGAAAAGGGAGATGACCCAAATAGATAAAATCATGAATGAAAATGGAATTATTACAACCAATCCCCCAGAGATACAAGCAATTATCAGGGAATACTATGAAAAATTATATGCCAACAAACTGGACAACCTGGAAGAAATGGACAAATTCCTAAATACCCACACACTTCCAAAACTCAATCAGGAGGAAATAGAAAGCTTGAACAGACCCATAACCAGCGAAAAAATTGAATCAGTTATCAAAAATCTCCCAACAAATAAGAGTCCAGGACCAGATGTCTTCCCAGGGGAGTTCTACCAGACATTTAAAGCAGAGATAATACCTATCCTTCTCAAGCTATTCCAAAAAATAGAAAGGGAAGGAAAACTTCCAGACTCATTCTATGAAGCCAGTATTACTTTGATTCCTATATCAGACAGAGACCCAGTAAAAAAAGAGAACTACAGGTCAATATCCCTGATGAATATGGATGCAAAAATCCTCAATAAGATACTAGCAAATCAAATTCAACGGCATATAAAAAGAATTATTCACCATGATCAAGTGGGATTCATTCCTGGGATGCAGGGCTGGTTCAACATTCGCAAATCAATCAACGTGATACATCACATTAATAAAAGAAAAGATAAGAACCATATGATCCTGTCAATCGATGCAGAAAAGGCCTGTGACAAAATTCGGGAACCTTTCTTAATAAAAACCCTCGAGAAAGTCGGGATAGAAGGAACATACTTAAAGATCATAAAAGCCATTTATGAAAAGCCCACAGCTAACATCATCCTCAATGGGGAAAAACTGAGAGCTTTTTCCCTGAGATCAGGAACACGACAGGGATGTCCACTCTCACCGCTATTGTTTAACATAGTGTTGGAAGTTCTAGCATCAGCAATCAGACAACAAAAGGAAATCAAAGGCATCAAAATTGGCAAAGGTGAAGTCAAGCTTTCGCTTTTTGCAGATGACATGATATTATACATGGAAAATCCGATAGACTCCACCAAAAGTCTGCTAGAACTGATACATGAATTTAGCAAAGTTGCAGGATATAAAATCAACGTACAGAAATCAGTTGCATTCTTATACACTAATAATGAAGCAACAGAAAGACAAATAAAGAAACTGACCCCATTCACAATTGCACCAAGAAGCATAAAATACCTAGGAATAAATCTAACCAAAGATGTAAAAGATCTGTATGCTGAAAACTATAGAAAGCTTATGAAGGAAATTGAAGAAGATATAAAGAAATGGAAAAACATTTCATGCTCATGGATTGGAAGAATAAATATTGTCAAAATGTCAATACTACCCAAAGCTATCTACACATTCAATGCAATCCCAATCAAAATTGCACCAGCATTCTTCTCAAAACTAGAACAAGCAATCCTAAAATTCATATGGAACCACAAAAGGCCCTGAATAGCCAAAGTAATTTTGAAGAAGAAGACCAAAGCAGGAGGCATCACAATCCCAGACTTTAGCCTCTACTACAAAGCTGTAATCATCAAGACAGCATGGTATTGGCATAAAAACAGACACATAGACCAATGGAATAGAATAGAAGCCCCAGAACTAGACCCACAAAAGTATGGCCAACTAATCTTTGACAAAGCAGGAAAGAATATCCAATGGAAAAATGACAGTCTCTTTAACAAATGGTGCTGGGAGAACTGGACAGCAACATGCAGAAGATGGAAACTAGACCACTTTCTCACACCATTCACAAAAATAAACTCAAAATGGATAAAGGACCTTTATGTGAGACAGGAAACCATCAAAACCCTAGAGGAAAAAGCAGGAAAAGATCTCTCTGACCTCAGTTGTAGCAATTTCTTACTTGACACATCCCCAAAGGCAAGGGAATTAAAAGCAAAAATGAACTACTGGGACCTTATGAAGATAAAAAGCTTCTGCACAGCAAAGGAAACAACCAACAAAACTAAAAGGCAACCAACAGAATGGGAAAAGATATTTGCAAATGACATATCGGACAAAGGGCTAGTATCCAAAATCTATAAAGAGCTCACCAAACTCCACACCCAAAAACCAAATAACCCAGTGAAGAAATGGGCAGAAAACACGAATAGACACTTCCCTAAAGAAGACATCCGGATGGCCAACAGGGCACATGAAAAGATGCTCAATGTCACTCCTCATCAGGGAAATACAAATCAAAACCACACTCAGATATCACCTCACGCCAGTCAGAGTGGCCAAAATGAACAAATCGGGAGACTATAGATGCTGGAGAGGATGTGGAGAAACGGAACCCTCTTGCACTGTTGGTGGGAATGCAAATTGGTGCAGCCACTCTGGAAAAGAGTGTGGAGGTTCCTCAAAAAATTAAAAACAGACCTACCCTATGACCCAGCAGTAGCACTGCTAGGAATTTACCCAAGGGATACAGGAGTACTGATGCATAGGGGCACTTGTACCCCAATGTTTATAGCAGCACTCTCAACAATAGCCAAATTATGGAAAGAGCCTAAATGTCCATCAACTGATGAATGGATAAAGAAATTGTGGTTTATATACACAATGGAGTACTACGTGGCAATGAGAAAGAATGAAATATGGCCCTTTGTAGCAACGTGGATGGAACTGGAGAGTGTGATGCTAAGTGAAATAAGCCATACTGAGAAAGACAGATACCATATGTGTTCACTCTTATGTGGATCCTGAGAAACTTAACCCATGGGGGAGGGGAAGGAAAAAAAAAAAAGAGGTTAGAGTGGGAGAGAGCCAAAGCATAAGAGACTCTTAAAAAGAGAACAAACTGAGGGTTGATGGGGGGGTGGGAGGGTGGGTGATGGGTATTGAGGAGGGCACCTTTTGGGATGAGCACTGGGTGTTGTATGGAAACCAATTTGAGAATAAATTTCATATATTGAAAAAATAAAAAATTAAAAAATGTTAAAAAAATTTAAAAAAAAAGAAAGAAAGAAAGAAAGAAAGAAAGAAAGAAAGAAAGAAAGAAAGAATGAACGAACTTACCTGAACAACAACTGAAAAGGCCTTTGATTTTATTCTCGCTAAGGATTCTGCCCTTTCACATCTCTGGATAAAAAATAAACAAGAAGGAGAAAAAGTTAAAACACATAAACATTAAAAGAAATTATGAATACCCAGGTATTTGTTATCAGAAATAAGATTGGAGATAGAAGGTATGGTAAAAAGAAATTAACATTTTTTGGACACATATTGACCAAAGACATATAAACACAGACAACATTCTCATAGCAGGTCCACAACACCATCTCCATAGCTACTGACTGTTGAAATTCAGGATTTAATGAAGATTATATGAATGAAAGCCTTGGTGATCAGGCCACTCCCTCCTCATCTGCCTCCTCTTCTGCCTATGCCCCAAAATGACTCCTGTCTCATCCACGAAGATGGACGAAAACCCTGGAGGCAGGAAGCAATAAACAGTAGCTAGAGCTCCACACTGGCTGAAAGTAGGACAGGAAATAAGAAAAGACATATTTCAAAAACCCTACTTTCCCTGTGTAAGGACTAAGAGCACCTTCCACCATCATTCTCCCCTTTCCCTGCAAAAACTCTTAACATCCTCACTCCCAATTTACACTTGTTGTGGTCTTCCACAAGGTTTCCAGGAAAAAACAGACTAACTTTTCATAGAGCTGATGTTTCAGGATTGTCTGAGATAATCATTTTAATACCAAGGGTCATAATACCTGTACACAGAATCACTTGTATACATAATACTTGTATACAGAACCACACAGAAAATGAAAACAAACTAACCAAACTATTGCCCCGCAAACAATCAGATAGTGAATTTCTCTGACCTCTGATTCTTGTGAATTTCCTTCTCTCTTTTCTTCTCCATCTTTAACTTTTGATTTTAAGGATGGATTCTGGAAGAGCACAAAAGTTATATATACACATTTACAATTCAAATTAACTAAAAATCAATTGCAAATAATTTCAGAGCAATGAGAATCATTTATTTTTTTAATTACTGCAAAACTAAACGATCATTTCACCTTATTACTGCACGGTTCACCACCTGACATTAAATTAAGATCAAGGTTAGGTTTCAGAATAGTACTAAAAATCATCAATAAAATGCCTAAATCCTCCTAACTAAGGAAGGAAAACATGCATTTCATATAGTAGTAAGAAAATTGGTTTATTCTCCTTTCCTTCAGGTATTCAGAGGTCTTAGTAATGCTAAGTAGAGAGTTTACTCAAAGAGGGTGCTATAAAAAAAGAAGTAGTATAAAAAAAGGGCAATAAGAAAGTACTCCGATAGATTTTTACATTGATTGCCTAGGTCATTTGTGTAACCCATTTGTAACACTTGAAGTATTCAAACATTCTAAACTGTGCTGTCTCTCATTAAAATAAATGTGGGTAGAGGAAGCAAACTCTTTCCTTCTTCTCAAGACTGTCATCTCATCACTTTCTTTATCTTTTCTAAAATTAAGTTTTGAGCCAAATCCCTTTATATAATGAAAAGCCAAAAACTGGCAACCAATCTTTCTGAAAGACAATATATAAAATAATAATTCCCATCTAGCATTTATGAAAACACTAATACATTATCAGACACATAATAAGTCATCAGAAATTGCTTATGTTTTACTTTTATTTTTTCCTAAAAGTATTTACTAAAATAAGATGGAGTGGTGATTTCAAAGCTAAATTCAGCAAGGCTGGCCATGAGGTTTCCAGGGTAAAAAGTTTCTCTAGGTGAAAAGGTTACTGTGGAATATGGGCAGCTCCAGTGTCAGTATCTGGATCAGAAAACTAAACTGAAAATCTGTAAAACTGTGTAAAACTAAACTGTGCTGATGAGATCTGTAAATGGATAAATCAAGGCAGGCAGAGCATGCCCTCTCACAATGGAAAAAGCCACCACTCAGGTCTAGCAGTCTGTTGCCATGCACAAAAGTGGGACCACTATTACAAACCACTGATTTTTAACAGAAGCTGGATGTCTGGAATTTTAACTGAAGTCCACAAATATTTAAGTGCCAGTAATTATTTTGACATTTTAAAACAATTTTAGGATCAACACTGTGTCAAACAAACCACACCTGTGTGTAGGATTTGGCCCAAAGACCGCCAGTGTGCAACCTCTAGAAAATGCTAAATTATAAAGATTGGAATAAATCTATGGTATACCAAGATTACTTATTCCTCTAAAGTTAGATAGATATTATATATAATGTATGTTATTTAATACGTATTATAGAATTATTATTAATAATTGTGTAAATATATATATATATATATATAATGACATACAAAATCTGTTTGTAAGGTTAAATAGCATTACATAGCGGATAACTGGCAAAGCCAGACCTAGAAAAGTAAAGCCCTCGAAATCTTAACTCCAGGAGAATGTAGCCACTCAACTAAACTGCCTCTCAACCTCATCATCCCTGTCTAGCCATTAGTGTAGAATGCAAATACAACAGTGATATATTAAACAAGCGGTCACATACCTTTCTGTCTTTGTGCCACTGCTGATGCTCTAAAACTATGTTCTTAATATTGTCAAAAAAATCATCCTTTATCAAGCTGAGGGCTTTGTCTGGATTGGATTTATCACCTGAAATTATATGTTTCATGTTCTGATAATGATCGTGAACATTCAGCATTTCCTAAAAGTGAAAAGATGAATCTTTCAGTTCAATTTTTGGGAGAAACTTAAAGGCAAAACCAACACAAAATAAAATGACACTCCCAAGTGACTAAGTTGATAAAGAAAAATAAGCTACAGTATATTGAAAACAATATAATCATACAACCCAAATAGTACAACTTTATTAATGGTCTCCACAGAGATCCACTAATCTTCACAAACCTCAAAGCCTCTGTGCCTGTCCCCATAAGCTCCATCATTACTTCGCTAGTAAGATCCACGATTAAAAGAAATAGAAGGCAATTTATGACAACATTTGAGGCATCACTTAGACCTTCTTCCCCAGAAACCTCCAGCCAGTTGGGCAGGTCTATGGGGTAAGGGAAAGATAGCACATTACAGGTAGACTTCAGAAATCAGATAAAGCCAGTATTGAGACTTGGCTCAAAGAGCAGCAGAGAACGACTGACACTCCCATCACAGATGACCACTGCAACACCCGAGTCATCCCCAAGTTAGGCTACTCAATTCATTTCCAGTAGGTTTTGATGGCATTGACAGGGATCTGTTCAAACAATCATGAGCTGCTGGGCAGTGCTGAGTGCTCACTCATGCAGGACCTTCAAAGGAGAACACTGTCCAGACATGGGGAGCCCCTAACTTTGTACAGCTTGCAGTGTGCTGAATTCCATTATTTTACTACATGCAATAAAATACAGAGGAAAGACCACTAGCTGGACCCGGTTTTGAGGCTGAGTTCTGTCATTTGCTAGACTGTGACCTTGAGCAAATCCCTCAATCTGAGAATCACATTCCACATTTGTACAAAATTAAGTGATGCCATCTAGCCCACTGTAAACTCTATTAAGTGAGCTTATACAAGTGGGCATGTTCTATAAAATGTAAAGCAACATACAAAGTTAAAGGATTAAGAAATAAAAGAAAGTACATGCACCTTGGAGCCTTATAGGCTTGGACATTCAAATCCAGTGTCTGTACCTTACTGTACCCTACTTTATGCAAATTACTTACCTTCTCTGAACCTCAGTTTCCTTGTTTTTGAAATCAGGAAAATACCACCTCCTTTGCAGGGTTACTATGATCATTAGTGAGATAACAGACATAAAACACCTAATAGTTCCTGGCATGTGCTGAACACGCAACACATGATAGCCACTACTGTATTATAATTGTAGAAGTAAAGAAACAAAGAAATGACTGGCTTAAGGTCATATTTAAGTAATAGAGTTATAATTCAAAATCAAAAGTTTCTTTTTCCCCATATACTTTTTTTTTTTTTTTTTAATTCCAGTATAGTAAACATACAGTGTTATATTAGTTTCAGGTATACAACAAAGGGACTCAACAAAAATCAGAAGTTCTGATTCAATATCCTAGTCTCTTCATTTTATTATGCATCCTTAACCACAAAGCTAGAACTAATGAGTAGCTGAATCATGACCCAAATTCAGGTCTGCTGACATGTAGGCTTAATAGCATTTGCAGGCAGGAGAAGCAACGTAGGGAAGTATTAAATGTAAGGATTATTATGAGAACAGGTGAAAGACTGCACAAGAACAGGATGAACAGAGTCAACAGAGGGAAAAGGCTCTTAAAGCAGGTCTGTGGCAAGTTAAAGACCCCACAAAAAATCATGATGACTTCACATAGAAGCTTCTAGGAATAGGCATTCCATACCTTGGCCCTTTGGACCCTCCTCCCCAATCACCCTAAAAGGATATGCCTTTGATCACCCCAGCTCTGTTCTCTAAAATCTTTCAGGGTAACCTGGGTGGCTCAGTCGGTTAAGCATCCAATTCTTGATTTCGGCTCAGGTCATGTTCTCATGGTCGTGAGATCGAGCCCCACCTCGGGCTCCATGCTAAGTGTGGCACTGGCTTGGGATTCTCTCCTTCCCTCTCTCTCTGCCCTTACCCCACTCATTCTCTCTCTCAAAATAAAAATAAACTTAAAAAAATAAAATATAAAATCTTCCATACCTGTTTGCTGACATAGACAATATTTTCAAACAAAGGAACCTGTATTTCAACACCTTCAGAACCTTTACTTCTTAAAAGAATGTAAAATCAAAAACCATGTTTAAGAAGGTATGTTGACAAAAAATTAACTTTCTACCACCATATCAGTCCACAACCAAAAATGGGTTTTGTTTCAAACTCAGGGCAGTGCTATTCCATGCATGTAAAATTCTGGGAGTCTCACTACTTATTCATGTGAAAGATGATTTTTCTCAATACTGACAACTCAAATAAAATACCAAAATACATTAGATGGTAAAGCTGCTTTAAGACTATGCCTCTTATCCATAAATCTTGATTTCATATTTTTGTTTTATCAGAACAGCTTTAAATTGTTTTCAATGGCTTTTAAAATAAGCATTATAAAAAGCAACTTAGGAAATAAATACATAGTGTTAAAAAATAAAAATTAAGTCACTTTAAATTCTTGTTTTATGACCTATTTAAAATCAAACATAAATGGTGGCTTCAGTATTTGAATCTAAACATCCCAAGTCCAAGGGCAGTCTTCTATATTTTTTGCTTCTCACAGAGTTTCAAGATTTATTCCATAAATGTTCATATATTTAGAGTGTATTACATCTGATACTTTAGAGAAACAATAAGCATTCTATGATTGGTTCAAATCATTAGAAAAAATTTCAGTATCCCTAGATGAAGGTAAAACTTCGATATATAGTTAACAATAAAACATTTTTTTTTTAATTTCAAGAGCATAAAAAACAAATTTACCTCTAACACATCAGAAGTGATAAGTTTCATTACACGATCATTTGGGTCCTTAAATTCTTCTGTAACTTCAGCTCGTTGAATTTTCTTCTTCATTCTATATGATAGCTATGTGATAATGAATGTCTTTTAAAGGATATTTTTTTAGATAATCCATTTTCCAAAGACTATTAGACTTTTAAAATAACCTTTAAGGGGCACCTGGGTGGTTCAGTCGGGTAAGCATCCAACTTCAGCTCAGGTCATGATCTCACAGTTCATGAGTTTGAGCCCCAAACCAGGTGAGCTTGAGCCCCACTTCAGGGGAGCTGGAGCCCAATTTGGCCAGGTTGACAGTGTGGAGCCTGCGTGGGATTCTTTCTCTCTCCCTCTCTCTCTGTCCCTCACTCACTTGTGCCCTCTTTGATAGATAGATAGATAGATAGATAGATAGATAGATAGATAAAATAAAGTATTTAAAAAAATAATAAAATAAAATAGCCTTTAAGATGCCATGCCACATGCTTATAAATTCAAATGATAGAGAAGTTACATGATTGGCCAGCTGATGTCAGATCCAGAATTAGGACCTGGTGCTCTTTTAATCTAATATTTCAAGTATCATAAGACTGAAGAAACATATTTTATTAGTGGACATTAATTCTTCACCAACTGACTTTAAAATTCCTTGGTCTTCTTTCAGTAATCTCTCTGATGTCTGAATAAAGGAATAAACAAATGGCAAATGCCAAATCTCAATTCCTATTCTAACAATTTACTTAACAGATGGCATCTAGAAACACACTGTATTTAAAAGCAGAGACTAAATTTTTGTTTGCAAAAAAAAGTAATCAGAAAGCATTTTCTCCTATTTTAAGACACTGTTCTAATTGTATTGGAAATTATATAATATTCTTTCTACTTTATGGAGACTGAGGTACTTTATGAACAATGAAGCATAATTTCTCATTTTGAAAAACAATCTATTTTAGATAACATACCAATTTGGGCATTGCTGTAAAGTGAAATGCTTTGTCTAGTCGTAGTTTCCTAAAAATATAAGCTGCATCAAAATGTTGTGCATTTATCAAATCTTGCTGAAATTTTAAGACTTCATCCCAATCTTTCAGGGCAACTCTAATCTACAAACAAGAGAGTAAAAAAGTTACTAAAGGTATATCTTTTTTCATTAATGTATTTTAATTTAGAAACATTGGCATTCCTATTTAAATCAGTTTGTTGTAAAAATATTGTACCTGTTTCCTATTTCTGCTGAGGGAAAACAACAAGTATTACCTTTTGTTTTGGTTGACACAGTTGGGTGTTATATAATCCATACAGCAGATACAAAGCACCAACTCTGATCTGGAAGGTGTAGGGCGGTAAAAAATATTGCCAAGCCAAAGCTAATGCTTCTTTTGTAAACATGTTCTTTTCTAAATTTCTCATTCTACCACTAGAAAACAAAGAGAAAATAAATTATGACTCTAAGTAAACCAGTAATGAACACAAATTAGAAGAGGTATATTCTAGCAGCTACTAGAAACTGGACGGGCATTCCACATCTGATCCTTTCACAATTCAAGCACAAAAACTTACTTTTCTGCTGTGCTTCTTACACTGAGGAATAGACATGCACTCGGGAAACAGGATGCATCTTCCTAAGGCATCAACTTTACTTGCTGAATAGGGGAGCAAAGGGGGAGGGGCTACAAATTATTCCTGGTTAAGAATTTAAAACATTTTTAAAAACTAAAATAACCATGGTTATATTACAGACTAAAATACAAAAGTTATATGCCTTCTAATATCCAACGGAGATTTTCCCCAATACTCTCAGGGATATACTCTACACCTCATTAGTCCTTGAGACACCTAGGTGAAAAAGTTAAAGAACCACAATACAATAGAACCCACACCCTCCTCCCAATTCTGCAGGACAAAGCTCACCAAAGTAAAGAAGGAGCAGGGTAGAAAAGCAGACTTCACTATACTCCCAAAGCCTGGGATCTTCAAATAATAAATACACTAAAAGAATGCAAAATACTGTAGTATTAGCAACCAAAGCAACTGCTAAAGAAACATCACCACTACTCAAGTAGTGTCTACTTTTTTTCTCATTTTACTTTTTCCTCCTTAGCTAAATATATGGAGGTAACCCCCGCAATATTTTCCAATATCTGCTTTACCACCTACTAGCTGTGTGACCACGGAGATTACTTAACCTCCTTAAGCCTCAATTTCCCCTTCCATAAAACAAGGATAATTATGTACCTGCTTTTCAAAGTTGTTCTACGGATTAAATACATTAAGCTATAAATGTATTACATTTAGTAGCCATTAAAAAAATTAGTTCCTTTCATTAACGGTACAATAAATAGCTCTCTATCCTCCATCCCCCGCAATGTACAAACTACACAGGTAATTATTACATTGAAACAAAGAGAACTTTTACTTCTGATTCAGGAAAACACAGTCTTAATCACAAGAATTCATTCAGCCAATCATTTAGCTTTTACAATATTGTGTGTGTTATGCTAATGAATATCAAACTTATCCAGTCACTGTCCTCACAGAGCTCTGTCTAGTGGAAGGAAAACTTTAAAGCAACAATAATAATAATAAGTGAATATTTACAGGGCAATGAAGGGTGCCCTTAACACGTATTAGCTCATTTAACACTCATGACTGCAATAAGAGGTATTACAGTCTCCATGCTATGGATATGGAAGTTCAGGCAAGTAATTTGCCCGAAGTCGGAGTTACTCTTTGGGCTGTGATTCAAATTCAGGCAGTCCAGCTCTGTAATCTGCTTGCTCTTAACCGCTATACTCTACCACCTTTTGAACTACACGCTGAAAATAACCTGTGCTAAGTCGAGAGATAAAAGAAGCATAATGCTCTGGGGAAAAACCCAGTATGAACGCCTGACTTACTCTAGAAGGGCAAAGGAAGGCTTCCCTGAAACACTGTTCATTTGAGATTAATCTGAGTTTAGAAAAAGGTGGTCTGGCAGAAGGAACTGAGGGGAAAGCTCCAGGCCCAGTAAAGCTTGAAGAGGACCACAGGAGGCCTGGAGCAAGACGCTGGAACGGCGGATGAAGCTGCAGAGATGGCCTGAGGCCAGTCAGGGAGGGTGTTGCCAGGCAGATGAGAGACGGTGAGCTTTATCCTAAGGGCAGTGCAAACCACTGGAGTGGTAAGCAGGGGAAGGACAGGCACTCTAGAAAGACAACTGTGGCTGTATGAAAAACGAATTCAGTCGTGCAGCGTTCTGTCTTTGCTTGGGTGTTTGTTTTGTTTTTAAACAAGGGGCTTTAGGAGAACAAGGCTGGAGGAGGGCAAATGATGGGTGACCTGGGCCAGGGTGAGGCAGAGGAGATGGAGAAGGCGGTTTAGAAGGGTGGCCAGGCAGAAATACATACTCGGCGGGAGGCCGCAAAAGGATACAGACGAAGCCAATGAAACTGCCCAGGAAGAAGGCCCGGGAGAGCTGGGGGGCAGCGTGCAGGGGCTGCAGCCTTCCTCAGCCCTTCCCAGGAGCAGCAGCGCTTTGGGGAAGAAAAAAGCTTCCTACTCCGCCTCTGAGCAGGGAGTGATGCGAGGGTAGCGGACTAGAAACACCCACCAGAAGATGGTCCCGAATTTCATGCTCCTCCAGAGCTCCGTGAAGTCCTCGAAGCGCACGCTATCGGTCTCCTGGAAGCGGCTGAGCAGCGCCTCGCAGTCAGTCTGCAGGCCTGCAGGAGTCCCCATGCCTGCAAAAGCCCCTAGACCACGCGCGGACGAGCCGGCCGCTGTCGCCCAGGAAACCGAAGCCGGACGTCCCGCCCCCTGGGCTTGACGTACTTGCCTTATCCGGCCCTTTAGCTCCGCCTCTAGCCGGACTGGTGCGAATTGTGGGTTTTGCTTCTTGCGCATGAGTGGATGTGTGCCAGTACCTGCTCTGATCTGCTTAAAGATAGAGGGCTAAGGTCAGTTCTCTCAATTTCATTGAAGAAGTTTCTATTTCAGGAGTCGTGTGAGCCCAAGCAGGATTTTAGGTCTGCATTAGGCTAGCTTATGTAAATTGGCTTTACCCTTACTTTCCTTTAAAGTGACCCTGGGGGCGCCTGGGTGGCTCAGTTAAGCCCCTGACTTCGGTTCAGGTCATAATCTCGGGGGTTTGTGAGTTCGAGCCCCTCATCCTGCTCTGTGCTAACAGCTCAGAACCTGGAGCCTGCTTCAGATTCTGTGTCTCCCTCTCTCACTGCCCTTCTCCCGCTGGCACTTTGTCTTTATATCAAAAATAAACATTAAAGTGATCCTGGAGTCACAGAAGTCAACTTTTATAATTAGGCAAGAACAGGTCCCATCTTCCACCTAATTCTACGTGGAAACAGTATCTAAAGAAGACCTTTTACTAGGAAATGAACTCCACTTATTCTCTCATAGTTTACAACCACATAGTATAGTGTTCAATGTGTGTCTCTCGTTGTAACCATTGCAGTCTTCTGCAACCACAAATTGAGAAACTTGTGAACATCTCCCCACCGCCGCTCACACCCCTATGTTCATAATAATCTGACGTAGTACTTGGCAGAAAGTACATATTTATCGATTATTTGGCTTAATTGGCACTCTGTGTATCCTCCACCTCTTACTCCCTGGAGCTGGATATGGAGTAGTATGCTGGACTTCTCACCATTTTCAGATTGCAGGGCATGCTATTTTTATTCTTTAGGAGTGGTATGCCAATATAATGGAAAGCATTAGACCAACTGTAGATGGAGGTTCAACTCACTTAAGTTTCCTGATCATTGATCTTTTTAAAAAAATTTATGTAATATTTATGTATACAGAAAACCTTATGTAACATGTCTAAGATAAGCATAACAATGAAGTGAACATTTGTGTACCTTCTACCTGTGGAGGAACAGGAACAAGTCTGTCACATTCATCTGTGAACTCCTCCTCTAATTTATTCCCCTGCCTTTACCACTACCATGGTAACAACTACCTTGTTTTGCTTCTCATTCTTTTGCGTCCGACTTCAGCTCAGGTCATGATCTCATAGTTTGTGGGTTCAAGCCCCATGTTGGGTTCTGTACTGACAGCTCAGGGCCTGGAGCCTGCTTCAGATTCTGTCTCCTTCTCTCTCTCTCTGCTCCTACCGCACTTGTGCTCTTTCTCAAAAATAAGTAAATATTTAAAAGTTATTCCTTGTTTATCTTAAATACAGTTTAACTGTACTTTAAAGGACGTCCTTTATTTTTCTTTGTCAAATATGGCAATTCTACTTACACATTACAGCAGTATATATATACATATATATACATATGTATATATGTATATATACGTATATACACATATACATATATATACCTATATACACATATACACACGTGTATATATGTATATATACACATATATATGTAGAAATGTTGGATGATAATAGGTGCAAGTGTAAAACTTTAAAAGATAACATCAAATTGTTTTTCTAGAGTGGTTGAACGGATTGTCACTTCAATATCCGTGTATGGCAGTTCCAAATTCAGCCATATCATCTCAGAAACTTGATACCTAATTGTGCTGTTAACATTCATTTCTGTGATTATTAATGGTTGTGCATCTTCTTAAATTCTAATCTTCTTCCTGTTCCCTCTACTATGAAATGCCTGTTCATATGTTTTGTCCATGTTTCAATTGGGTTGTTTGCCTTTTTCATACTGATCTGTAGGATCACCTTATATATTCTGAATCTTAAACTGGTATTTGTTATATGTATTATAAATATCTTTCCCCAGTCTGACTTATTTTTGTTTACTATCTTTATGGTGATATTTGATATACAGAAATTCTTATTTTTACGGTAGTCAATTTTTAAATCTTTTCCAATAAGGACTTTTGTCGATACATATGTTCTCTATATTTCATTATAGGGAATACCAATAGTGTAACTTAATAGCCCTTAAATGCTCAGTGGCTTAACATAAATGAAATTTATTTTTCTTTCCCATTAAATTCAATTAATGGCAAGTTGGGATGGGAAGGGTTCTGCACCAAGAAGTCATCCAGGGACCCAGACTGATGAAGCCTCTGCTGTCTCCAGTCATTGGTTTTCAAGAGCACACTGAGCCCTGACATCGAGTCTGTAGACAGGGAAAGAAAGAGGATGTGAAAGACTGCATGAGAGACTTTATGGGCCATGCCTGGAAGTGGTACACCCTCAAAGGTGGTCTGCTGACCTCTGCTGGTCTACAAACTATTACCTCTCCATCACTCTTTAGTACAGAAATTAAGAGTAAGTATTTGCAAACGCTTACTAGCAATCTGGCAAAGTAATTTTATGTCTGTTAAATCTAATAATAAAAAGTGGGACTGCATATGACATGACTTTTTAAATCTCAGTCTTCTGGTAATTTATTTCTTTTTTCCATTTACAAAAGCACTGGTCCACAATTGGAGAGAAATTGTCCATTACCACAGATAGTTTGAGAAGCACTGGGGTACACCATTTCAGTCCATATCCCGTTGGCCAAAAGTTAGCCACATGGGCCCACCCAGAGGCAAAGAGACCTGAGAAATGTTGTCCCTGACTGGGCAAACTCTTCCTCACAACTCCAATCTGTGGAAGAGGTACTTAATCTTTGTCGAACTGCCAACATTGCTGCCACAATTTTATACCAAAAGTCTTAAAGTATTGCCTTTCACTGTTAATTCACTGTATCCATCTAAAAATGATTTCTAGGGGCGCCTGGGTGGCTCAGTCGGTTAAGTGGCCGACTTCAGCTCAGGTCATGATCTCGCAGTTTGTGAGTTCGAGCCCCGCATCGGGCTCTGTGCTGACAGCTCATAGCCTGGAGCCTGCTTCAGATTCTGTGTCTCCCTCTCTCTCTGATCCTCCCCTGTTCATGCTCTGTCTCTCCCTGTCTCAAAAATAAATAAACGTTAAAAAATAAAAATAAAAATAAAAATGATTTCTATGTATGGTATGGGTTAAGGATCCAATTTCACTTTTTTTTGCACATATATATATATATATATATATATATATATATGCATGTATATGTATTTTCCATATGTGTAATTTCCTAGCACCTCCAACTGAATAATCCATCCTTTCCCTAATGATCTAAAAAGTCACTTCTGTCACATACTAAGTGTGCAGGGCTAACTGAAGCCAATACACAATTGTGTGGCTCTGTACCTGTTGTTACGATGCCAGAATATTTACATTACTGTTAGTATATATAATTTATTGTAGCAATTCTGAATACCTGTTGCTCCCCCTTTCCCATGGGGCTTGCTGTTTTTGTGGTTTCTTTCTTTATTTGTTTACTTACCTGATTAGACTATTTTAGTGAAGTCCATTTCCCTCTTAAGGCCACTTAAGAGCCTAAGTAGCTCTTCAGAGGGTACAGCCCTGGCTATGCACACACTTGCCTGGGATCACAGTGGTTTTACCAAGGCTTTCTTTGGCTGTCTCTTTTCCAGAGCTCTCTGTTAAAGAGCCTGACTCTGTTGGTATCACACCCAGCTATTAGGCTACCCCAATTGCCTATTAATTGCTCCACTGTTTTTGAGTGTGCTGGGGCATGAATTGCTCCAGAGTCTAATCCAATCACATTTAGGCTCCTTTAGAGGTAGTCTTTGAGGTTTGTTCTGATCCCAAGAGGGCTCCTCTTAGTTGTCTCTTTCCCTGGATTCCTCTGGTAAACTAGTTAGCCTGCAGTTTAACTTGTTGCTGCCATGGAGCTACCAGCCTCCTCTTAATTATTTACCACCAAAATATCTGTTGTTTTCAAGAGCACCT
Organism: Neofelis nebulosa; assembly: GCF_028018385.1. Lineage (NCBI taxonomy): Eukaryota > Metazoa > Chordata > Mammalia > Carnivora > Felidae > Neofelis > Neofelis nebulosa. The sequence goes on along the minus strand of NC_080788.1, from coordinate 109,426,092 downwards.
TTGAGTTTGAATTTTCTCACACTCTTCCAAATAAAGCCCTTTCTTTTGGGAGAGCTTCTGAGTTCTCCATTCTAATGGATTTTCTCTCCCCCTGGGCAAAATCTCTGAGCCACTGCTGTGGAGCTGAGGATGGGGACAATGGCCCACTTCCCTCAGAATACCTCTGCTTTAGGAGCAGGGCTCTGGGAGGAGGCAGTTTCTATTCTTCTCAGGCTGCTTCTGCTGGCATGGAACTTCCCAGTTTACATGTGAGCTGGGGTGAAAGTGATTGGGATCACAGCACTTTTGGACTGCTGCACCTGGGATAGAGCCTCTGTCCAATGAATGGTGCCTGAAAGGAAAGGGGTTCTCATCTCCCCAATCTCTAGGCCATACTTACCTGAAATTTAGCTTTTGCAACATGAATCTAAGGATGAGAAATGCTAGCAGCCTGGCCCTCCCAGAGAGATGACATAGCCCTTTACTGGGATCTAGCAAAAGAGGGAGCCCCTTAGAGGGAGTTGAGCTTCTGTCATACTGAGCAGGATGGGAGAGGCAGCAGATCCCGTCTCAAGGGTCACTAACTCCTGATGTTCTTAACAAGATTTAGTATATTTTCTTGAATAAAAATTCCTTCATCTGCTGTATTCTCTTCAGACAGCTTCAAGAAAATTTAAACGGTATTTAAAAAAAATTCTCGCCAGTTGTATTTTCACTGGAGAGCAAGTCCACAGAGCTACTATTACTGCCATTTTCCTGGAGATGGATTTAAAGGCATAACTCCCCCATCCAATGACTGATCAGTGTAGGGATGAAAAGGCTCTGGCCCGCTCTGTGACTTGGGACAACTCTCAAGGACTATCCCAGGGCCAGAGCTCCCATATGGCTGCTGAAGATCTTTGTTGGGACTGCATCTCAACTCAGGTTCTTCCTCTACCCCCTTCTGCGTTTTTGTTTCCTTGTGTTGTTCCTTAAAGCACTCCCTAAGACATGACCTGCGATGTCCATCTCAGAGTCCACTTCCTAGGGAACCCAATGGCAGAGACTTGGGTACCATTATACTACTCTCTTTACTTTTGTACATGCTCAAAGTTTTGTACATGTTCATAGTGAAAATGTAAGGAAAGAAAAGAACTGAATCGGACTGGATGTGGTGGATAAGATTGTGACAAATGACCTCTGGGGTTCTGGTTTGGGAGACTGTGTGGTGCCATTCACTGAGCAGGGAACACAGGATGGGAGCTATTTGGAGAACATATGATGAACCATTTGGAGCACAGTTAGTTTTTCAGAGGCCGAATTTGAGGTTCTTGTGGGGAGCAGTATAGTCTGGATTCAGATTATCAAGCCACAAACAATTCATGAAAAGGAAAGGTAATGGTGACTTAGAACATCTTAAATGGCCAAAACATTCTGTTTAGCTTTCAGTTGTGTTTTTCCCAATTACAGTTGAATGTGAGTAGCTCATAGAATGGGAATTAACCATACTCTTGATGGCAGGCACTACATTCTAGAATATTTGAATCACCAACAGGTCTTATAGTAACAATTGTCCGAGTCTGTTCATGCTGCTGTAACAAATACCATAAGCTGGGTAGCTTATAAACAACAAACATCTACTCCTTACAGTTCTGGAGGCTGGCGAGAACCCTGTTCCAGTTGCAGACTGCTGATTTCTCATTGAATCCTCACACAGCTAAAGGGGAAAAAGAGCTCTCTGGAACCTCTCTTGTAGGAGCATGAATCCCTTTCAGGGTCTACCCTCATGATCTAATCACTGCCCAAAGGCCCTACCTACCTCCTAATACTATCATCTTGGAGGTTAGGTTTCAGCATATGAATTTGAGGGGAAACAAACAGTTGGAACATAGCAAACACCTTGGACTCACTCAGCCCTCGGTTGTTGTTCACTGAATGAATGGATTTCACTGCAAGGACTAGAAAACAGTCTTGTTTTCCCCATTCTGTTTCTCTGATCATAATTCTTCTCTGGTTCCCTCATCATAGGAGATCCTCTCCCACCTTTAATCATATGTGAGTTGTCTTTGTGCAAACAGAGTGGAAGTTTTTAAGGAACAAATTATCAATCCGATGGAATCATGCTCCAAAGGAATTAAGAATTTTTGTAGGGGAGATGAGACATGCATGAATAATCAAGGAAGATTAAAAAAAAAAACCAAAAACACATAGAGTATCATGTCATCTGTGAAGAGTGCAAGTTTGACCTCCTCCTGGCCAATTTGGATGCCTTTTATTCCTTTATGTTGTCTGATTGCAGAGGCTAAGACTTCCAATACTATGTTGAATAACACTGGCGAGAGTGAACATCCCTGTCTTGTTTCCTGACCTTAGCAGGAAAGCTCTCAGTTTTTCCCCATTGAGGATGATATTGCATTGGGTCGTTCATATATGGCTTTTATGATCTCGAGATCTGATCCTTCTATCCCTACTTTCTTGAGGGTTTTTTATCAAGAAAGGATGCTGTATTTTATCAAATGCTTTCTCTGCATCTATTGAGAGGATCATATGGTTCTTGTCCTTTCTTTTATTGATGTGATGAATCACATTAATTGTTTTGCAGATATTAAACCAGCCCTGCATCCCAGGTGTAAATCCCACTTGGTTGTGGTGAATAATTTTTTTAATGTATTGGTAGAGCCGGTTGGCTAATATCTTGTTGAGGATTTTTGCATCCATGTTCATCAGGGAAATTGGTCTATAGTTCACCAAAATACCGCTAGAACTGATTCATGAATTCAGCAAAGTTGCAGGATATAAAATCAATGCACAGAAATCAGTTGCATTCCTACTCACCAACAATGAAGCAACAGAATGAGAAATCAAGGAATTTATCCCATTTACAACTGCACCAAAACCTATAAAATACCTAGGAATAAATCTAACCAAAGAGGTGAAAAATCTATACACTGAAAACTATAGAAAGCTTATGAAAGAAACTGAAGACACAAAAAAATGGAAAAAGATTCCATGCTCCTGGATAGGAAGAACAAATATTGTTAATATGTCAATACTACCCAAAGCAATCTACATATTCAGTGCAATACCTACCAGAATAACACCAGCATTCTTCACAGAGCTAGAACAAATAATCCTAAAATTTGTATGGAACCAGAAAAGACCCCGAATAGCCAAAGCAATCTTGAAAAAGAAAACCAAAGCAGGAGGCATCACAATCCCGGACTTCAAACTATACTACAAAGCTGTAATCATCAAGACGGTATGGTACTGGCACAAGAACAGACACTGAGATCAATGGAACAGAATAAAGAACCCAGAAATGGACCCACAAACGTATGGCCAACTAATCTTTGACAAAGCAGGAAAGACTATCCAATGGAATAAAGACAGTCTCTTCAGCAAGTGGTGCTGGGAAAACTGGGCAGTGACATGCAGAAGAATGAACCTGGACCACTTTCTTACACCATACACAAAAATAAACTCAAAATGGATGAGAGACCCAAATGTAAAACAGGAAGCCATCAAAATCCTCAGGGAGAGGGGCGCCTGGGTGGTGCAGTCGGTTAAGCGTCCGACTTCAGCCAGGTCACGATCTCGCCGTCCGTGAGTTCGAGCCCCGCGTCAGGCTCTGGGCTGATGGCTCGGAGCCTGGAGCCTGTTTCCGATTCTGTGTCTCCCTCTCTCTCTCTGCCCCTCCCCCGTTCATGCTCTGTCTCTCTCTGTCCCAAAAATAAATAAAAAACGTTGAAAAAAAAATTAAAAGAAAAAAAAAGAAACAAAATCCTTAGGGAGAAAGGAAACAAAAACTTCTTTGATCTTGGCCGCAGCAACTTCTTACTCAACACGTCTCCAGAGGCAAGGGAAAGAAAAGCAAAAATGAACTACTGGGACCTCATCAAAATAAAAAGCTTCTGCACAGAGAAGGAAATAATCAGCAAAACTAAAAGGCAACCGACAGAATAGGAGAAGATATTTGCAAACGACATATCAGATAAAGGTTTAGGATCCAAAATCAATAAAGAACTTACCAAACTCAACATCCAAAAAACAAATAATCCAGTGAAGAAATGGGCAAAAGACATGAATAGACACTTCTCCAAAGAGGACATCCAGATGGCCAACCGACACATGAAAAAATGCTCAACATCACTCATCATCAGGGAAATACAAATCAAAACCATATTGAGATACCACGTCACACCTGTCAGAATGGCTAACATTAACAACTCAGGCAACAACAGATGTTGGCAAGGATGCAGAAAAAGAGGATCTCTTTTGCATTGTTGGTGGGAATGCAAGCTGGTGCAGCCATTTTGGAACACAGTATGGAGGTTTCTTAAAAAAGTAAAAATAGAACTACCCTACCACCCATCAGTTGCACTACTAGGTAGTTATCCAAAGGATACAGGTGTGCTGTTTCGAAGGGACACATTCACCCCAACGTTTACAGCAGCACTATCAACAATAGCCAAAGTATGCAAAGAGTCCAAATGTCCATTGATGGATGAATGGGTAAAGATGTGGTATATACATATACAATGGGGTATTACTCAGCAAACAAGAAGAATGAAATCTTGCCATTTGCAACTACGTGGATGGAACTGGAGGGTATTATGATAAGCGAAATTAGCCAGTCAGAGAAAGACAAATATCATATGACTTCACTCGTAAGAGGACTTTAAGATACAAAACAGATGAACATAAGGGAAGGGAAACAAAAATAATATAAAAACAGGGAGGGGGACAAAACAGAAGAGACTCATAAATATGGAGAACAAACTGAGGGTTACGGGAGGGGTTCTGGGAGGGGGGATGGGCTAAATGGGAAAGGGGCATTAAGGAATCTACTCCTGAAATCATTGTTGCACTAGATGCTAACTAATTTGAATGTAAATTAAAAAAATAAAATAAAATTAAAACAAAAGAAAAAACCACACATACAACAAGAAGTAAAGTAAGAAAGAAAGGTAAAGGTGTAGTGCCATGTAAGTTCACAGGGGTGGCAAATATTTGCAGCTGAATCCGCCTGGGAAGAGGCATAGCACCCACCCAAGCTGTACTAGCCCCTCTGATTTGTACTGTTAATACTACACTTTGGTTTTGCTTTCAATATTCTACCAGCAGACTGCAAAATCAGGACACAGCTTATAATGGCTCACCCCACAGCTGTTCAGTGCTCCTAGTAGAGTTTGTCATCGCTGTGTATATGACACATAGTTGTGTGGAGAACATTAAAAACAATTTGTTTCAAAGAGCAAAAAATATAAACAAGAAATACTGAAAAGGACCTTAATGTTTTTCTTAATGTTTTAATGTTTCAAAGATCTCAAAAAAAAAAAAAAAACAGATTTGACTTAACAGAGTCCTAGTCTACTTGTGAGGCTAATTATATGATGTTTCTGAACTTTTTAAAATGCATTGCCCTTGGTGATAAACATTACAGGCAGCCACTTCACACCCCCCCCCCCCCCCAAGCCTGCTCCCCTCTGTGGAGAATCACCAGTTTATGGTTATTAAGCATCCATAGGACCAAAAGACTTGAGCACCCTCTTTAAATAGCACCTCTCTAATGAAACACAAACACACAAGATACTAAGGCTACAGATCAGTTTTTATTAGTAAAAAAACATTTAAAACACCTCCCCCACTTTTTAAAAATGGGCTCTTACTTTCTTAAATATTGTTTGAAAAACCATAAACAATGAATTATCCTGAAGGAAACAATTTAAAATAAAATGTAAAATGTTGACAACCCCGGATATGCATGGATGAGGTTATTTTAAACAATACCTTTCTTTGTACTTTACTACAAACTGATCAACCTAAACATACGAATTACAGGAGATTAAATTCAATGCCCCAAGCCTTCCCATATTCCATAAACTCACCTCCCTTCTGTCCAACAAGATTATCTTCTTCCAAAGGAGTCTTAATATCTGGCATTGGTAGGCACACAGTATTCAAAAAACAAACAAGCAAAAAGCAAAACAAAAACAAAAAACAAACAAAAACCACCTGGGGCAGGTAAAGTTTCAATTTACATTATCAGGGATATCTCAAAGCGCTTTATTTAAAATGAACTAAGTCTTTGAGTGCCTCATGGGGAATATAGTTAAATAACCAGAGTCCTCCATTTTTGACCAGATAAGTAGATGATTAATATTTTAAAACCTTTTTATACAGTTAAGCAAGGTCCCATCTGTTAGGAGACCTCAGATATGTTTCTATTCCACAAAACACAGTTTCATACCCCAAAACATTTGGGAATTCCGCAGACAGCTCTACAGCGACACATGAGACTCTTTCCCTGAACCTCTGAACCGTCCTATACCCCACCCCACCCCATCCCCCCCAAAAAATCGGGAAAGCGCCAGGCATCAGAATTGGACAAGTCACGGAAGATAAAGAGCAGCGCTGACCCCTCGAGAACCCGCCCCACCCCGCGCCGCAGCAGGCCGGGTGGGGCCGAGCCTCCCACGTGAGATCTTACACGTAGGCCCGGGCTGGGAGCACCCGCCCCACGGAGCGGACCGGGCCTGGGGTGGAGGGCGGGGGCCGGGGCTGCTGTGCTGCGCCCGAGCACGTACCGGGGCGTGGCCTGCAGCGCGGCGGGCGGGGTTTGGGGAAGTTTCTCCGGGCGGCTTGCGTCTCGCATCCTCATCATGTAGTACCAGCGGCACCACGGACATTAGGGGTGGTCGGTCCCCTCCGCATCCTTGTTATTTTCCCCGCTGAGGGGGCTGTCTGATCACTGCTGCTCTCAGGCACCTGTCTTTCCTCTCCGTCCCGGGATGGATCCGAGACAAGGGAATAAAGGAAATTAAATAGTACGAGGAGATCGGGTGTCTGGGCAGCGTCTTGGATAAAACCGTCCACTACAGGTAAGAAAATTATGTCCAAACCTCTAAAAGGTGTGAACACAAAAAAGCTCCAGAAGGTATTGATAGGAGGGTTTGTGGTAAGACGTAGCTTAATATTACAGGGAGACTATTTTGTATCAAATTCTACAGATCAAACAACGATCTGTAAAACGATCTGGGACAACAGGTTCAGCGCTATTTTAAGGGATGAAATACGAGTAAAGTGGTTAGCAGCAGACCTAAAAAACACCTGAGTAAGATTTTTTTTCTTTACACTGTTGTTGGTTTCAGTTGGCAACATGTTTGCAAAGGTTTTATTTAACCAAAAGCCCATTGTTAAAAAAAAGATTACATATTCTTTGCAACTTTTTTTTGACGTTGCTACATTAGAAATCTGAACTTCTAGAATCTAAATGTTTAAATTTCTGCACAGCCAGTAACTTTAAGGGCACTTCTGTTTTAAAGGTTGTAGGGGAAAATTGCTATTTGGAAAGGTAGTTGCAAAGTTATACAAACTTAAACGTGTATAATGCCATTAAGTCAGACAGCTCTAGGAGGACCATGCCATACACTGATGTAATCTTTTATAGTTCATTAACGGGCTTTCCATACATCATCTCATTTACCTGTTAATATCTCCATCACCAGACACCTGAATCTCTAGTTCAAACTCAAAATTCTCGATAGCACTTTAGAACACCACTTAACTCATTTCCGTTTGTCTTGCCATTCCTCTTAGCACATCCCCTATGATTTCATTACCTTCACCCCATTGCTTTCTCTTGTTTGCTGTTTAAACAGTTAATAGGGTAAAGGGCATGCTCTACTGCTACCCAACTGGCTAGTACCCTCCCTGGTGTTTAGCACCATGAGCTATGGAGTCACTGATGGCCACCTCAAATGCTCTGATCCTTAGGCTAGGTCTCAAGAATGTTTTCGTATCTACAAAATGATATAAATATTAATTCAGAAGTGTTTTTTGAAGACTGTGAGATAACATCCTAGCACAAAGTCTAGCATATAGGACCTAATAGATGTTTAGATTCATTTTAACTCATCTAAAAGCCATTGTACTTAGTTGTGGTAAGCTCTCTGTAGGACCCTTTTTAGTTCCAAAGTTAATGGTGAGCACAAAAGAACAAAATACACTAAACTCCTTTGCCATACTTTCTTCAGGTAAGTAAAATAACACTGTGGTCATTCATTCACAGCAGCACCAGAAAAGTGGAAAGTATACGCATCCATCGGGAGGACAGAAGAGCTATTATAGAATTCTAGTTGCTAGGGTAGGGTTATACTTCAGAGAAAGGCATTATAACGAAGTAAGTGACAGTCTGAGAGAGAGGGCACAAAGCTGGGAAGGGCGGGCTGGTTCTTCTATTTCCAGCAGCTTCAAGCACTCCATGGGGGTTGTTTCCTGAATGACCAAAAGGTGGGTACTTACTTTCTTCCAGTTCTACTGTCTGTTAAAGTGGCTTTCTCTTCTAAATCACTGCTCTTACAAGTCATTTTCTGACTCCTGGTCATTACATAACCTGACCACTTATTAATATTTGAAAACTACACATAAACTTCTAGCTTTCGACTAAAGCTAATTCTGCTACCAAAATAAGCATAATTTTTGGGTTTTTGACCTGAAAATACTAAGCAACTATTTTATTCTAAAATACCACCTCTATACTATCTGTAATGAAATGCAAAACTACTTTGGGTCATAGTATTTACAGTGAAGTATGCATGTGCCCCCAAAATCTTGGAGTCTTCGAATTATAAATTTTTGTTCCCAAATTTGCATGCCGCTGTAATAACATTTTGTTCAGTCTAAGATAAGATCTAGACTTAGTTCATTTTGTTCAAGATATTTTGGTTCTTGTAACCTCAGGCTACAGGACCTAAGGCTCTGGCCACTGCCTTTGTAATTTGTCCATAAAAATAATTTGCTGTTACTTCTAGGTGCAGAGGCTCATGGTGATTTTTCATCTTTATGTGCAAAAAATTTTTTTTACAGCGAGAATATTACTTTTATAATCAGAAAGAAATATAGCAATTCCATAAAAACATACAGAAAAAAATGAATTAAGTTATTTAAAAAATATAAAATATATAGTTCTGATTTAAAAAAACATGCAAGGTTTGTTCTAGTTTCATACTAAGAGAAAACCTAAGTGTAAATCTTTGGTATACCATTTATTACCTTGAAGACTTGGACAAATCGATTATCATTTGAGGTCTACATTTCTTCATCTGTGAAATGGAAATAGATTAGAAATCTTTAGAGGTACTTCTCATCCTTACAACATTATGTAACTATAATATTTGGGATTTGCTTTACTCATCCCATTCATATTAAAGCATTAAAATTTGCTTTACTTTAATAGGTTCATGAATTTATAAATGACAAGTTTCTTTTCTAAAAGTGTATTTTTTACAGTGGAACCTTACAGTTTGCTTTTACTTAATAGGACATTTACGGACACAGTATACATTTAAGTGATGGCAATAAAATAAATGTAGAAACAATCACTGGCAATTTAATTTTCATAAGATAACTGCTGGTAATCAATTTTATGAGTTGGAGGCATTGAAACAAAATTTTTAATATAAAAGCTGACCAAAGGGGGCCTGGTCCACAGAAGATGTTTATTTGATGTAACAAAACAATACAGTTAGTGTTAGATCCAACCACAAAAAGCAAAAGGAATGAAAAATTTGTACAATGCACATAGAAAAACAAGATGTTTACTGACAACTATATATTTCTAAAATAATGCTTCTAAAATTACTCAATTATTGAAATCTATATGAAAACAGAAGGATGTTAATAGCGACAAAGTGCATAAAACCAAACATCAAATTTTGAGCAAATTAACACACTAGGCAATTTTGCTAACAAAGCATGATTTTTTTTCTTGTTCACAATCTGCTCAAAATATCTTTATACCAACAGGGTGGGCAGAACATTTAGGTTTAATATCATTTACACAATATTAGCATAAACTTCCACAACTACAGATAGGGTATTGTTTTCTTTTGAGCTGGCAAAGTGACTACAGAAACATCAGATCATTTCTCTGAATTGAGAATTTTATCCAAATAAATGTCACATACCTTCCAGATATATGCATATCTTTCTTTATCATGTAAATGGCTTTACCCATTTAAATAATAAACCATACAAGCATTTAAGAATCATTATTATATGATTAACAATGTCATGTTCCAGGTTTAACAATTTCATAGGCCAAAAAAAATTTCTTCTTAAAAACTAGTTTTATAAATGCAGAATATATTGCATGAGTAACTGCTGGTATTTTTTTAAGAAAATATATTGTGCAATTGTGGCTACCATGTACTGCTGGCAAATCATTATTGTGTATGTAAAATGTGAAAAAATGGAGTAAGAATTTTTCAAACTGATCATGATGAAAGGTTACTGCCTTCTTACAAAAATTATATTGGCATCTTATTAAAAATAATTCGATAAGGGACAAACTCCCTAGCCCAAAATAAATAAATAAAAAGGTGCATTTTAAAAATGACGCTACTGCAATGTAATGGTTTAAATACCAAGGAACTGTGAAGACGTGCTGTCTGTGATCTGGCATTAAAGAACGTACTAAAAAAGAGCATTAATGTAAATGAAGTAGAAAGGGGATCAAGATTGAACTAACCAAGTTTGTGCAGTATTGTAGCCAGGCTTCTAAAATTAGATATAGAAAATATAAATAGACTGCTTTAGGTAATGAGCCACCAGTGTCCAAAAAAAGGAATGAGATTATGAAAAAGCTCAGTTAACTTGATCCAAAGCTCTGAGTAATTCTTCACCCTGCAGTAGGTTTCTGCTGCCTTGTACAGGAGCATTAACTTCACAATCATAACTGGTCAGTTGTGGTAATCCACTCTCATCCATTGATTGCCCCAGCAGTCTACATGCTAAATCTGAAAAACAAAGACATACCTAAGTATTCATTCACCTAGTCAATGAATATTACTGAACACTCACTGTGCTATAGGTATTGCAGAAAACTAAAGCAAATAAGCTCTGGGTTTCTAGTCTACAGGGCAAAACCACAACTATGTGAAAAAGCAAGTGGAATAAAGTGTTACTGGTGCTATGTCAGAAGTGTTTAAAGGATACAATGATGGCACAAAGAAGTGATAAATCAATTCTGAAAAAGGCATACAAATGTACCAGTTTTAGCTTCTATTGAATATTGATGGCACACAAAGATAAATTAAAAGTTCCATCTTGAATAGCTATTCCTGTATTCACCACCAGTGGATAAAATGCTACCTTAGTTTTTAATGATGCTAAAGAATGAAAATCACTTTGAAAGTAAAGCTTCTAAATAAAAAACTTTCATACATTTTAATTCTCTGTGGGATGTTCAAGGGTAGAAAGAATAAACTAACCAGAGGGTATTAAAATAATTGTCTTTTGCTCCATTCCATTCTGCTCACTAGATTTGCATCCTTTTACGCGTTTCCAAGAAAGTGATGTAGTAGTTGCACGATCATCTGGCTGCTGTAATAATGTTCCCTAAAAACAGCACAGTTATTTCAATTTTACTATGTTGAAATTTTGTAAAAGCAGAAACTTACTTTGTAAAAGCAGATTAATAACCGTACATAGGCAAATTTCTTAAATATGGTTCTAAATTATTTTTAATTCTTTCTCTTAATACTACTATGGATAAAGTCATTTGCCACTCATTATGGCAACTGTTTCTGTAAATGCTTTCCAGTAAATATAGTCTGAAAATATCAGTATGAATTATACCAGCACTAACTTAACTTTAACTACTGTTTTTTTGGAGGTAAGAAGGAAAAGTAACTGTAAGGGAAGAGAACAAGACTGGTGGTGACACTGAGGTTAGAATGAGGGGAGAAATTCACTTTTTACTTAAAATACATCTGCTTTGTTTGGAATTTTTACAATGAGAATGTAGTCATTAAATGTATTTTTTTTAATGTTTCATTTTGGAGAGAGAGGGAGACAGAGACAGAGAGAGAGAGAGAGAGAGAGAGAGAGAGAGAGAGAGAGAGAGAGATGGGGAGGCGCTGAGAGAGAGGGAGACAGAGGATCCAAAGCAGGCTCTGTGCTGATAGCAAAGAGCCTGATGCGGGGCTTGGAACTCAAACTGTGAGATCATGACCTGAGCTGAAGTCCGATGCTTAACCAACTGAGCCACCCAGATACCCTCATTTAAATGTATTTTTATGAAATAGTCTTTTATACCAAGTGAAAGAAACAATGTTTAACCTCTGAATATATAACTTTCGTATATGGAAGAAATGAGAAATCACCTATATATTGACTCACATTGTATACAGCACATTAGCTTCTATACAACAGAAAAAGAAACATATTCTCACACTTACAATTCCTACTGCTTGAAAAAGTGAACCGTCATGTTCTATTTTTCGCTTTCTCTGAGCATTCTGCAAAGCTAGTATCTTTGGATTTAGTTCTTCTTCAGGAATGGTAGTTCTGGGGAAAAAAAACACATAGTTGCTTTACTATTTTTAAAATACCCAACTAACTTTTTTTGAGCAAAATAAATGATGCCTGTTTTCCAACATTAAGGAATATAATGTTAATATGTAAGAGAATTTTTCTGATTACTAAAGTTTACCATCTGAAGTCAAAGCTCAGTTTTTAAAAGAAAATTTCTTAAAATATGCATTTACCTATTTATAAAATAGATCTGAACAGAACTAAGTTGACATTTTTGTAGATTAAAGTTAAATACTGGCTTTTCCATTCCAGCCAGTACAAATATTCCTGGGACTATTATAAGAGTAACTTCACATTCCTATGGCGTTTTTAGTTTATAAAACATTGCATGTTCATTAGTTCATTTTAGTCTCACACCAATCTCCAAGAGGTATAAAACACCCATTTTATAAATGAGAAACCTGAGGCTTGTTAGCAATGGGACTTGGAGCAAATTACCTGGTTAGTTGCAGATATGGAAGTGCCTTCTAGATCTCCTGATACCAATTCCCCTCCCAGTAATCTTCCCACTAAGCCACTTTGCCCTCAGTATTGATCTGGTTGTCAAACCTGAACTATCTCCATTTAAAATTAATATTAAGTAGTAAAGAACTGTTTTATGTATCAGGCACATGAATTCTGTTATCTATTTTGTCTTTTCAAGAACTCCTCCCCCCAGCCCATACACAATCACAACAGCTTCTTGCTCTGTTCCATATAGTTGAAAATGCCATGAGTGATACATTATTCAAACTGCTCTCCTACATGCAGTTTTGTTTTGTATTTTAAAAAATTCTGTAAAACCTTCATTATTATAGATAGGCAGGTTTTTAAATTCCTATAGAAATATATTATCTTTATGAAGTACAGTGCAATCTATCATATAAATATCATCTTAGTAGTAGCACTTCTAATGATTTATCAGCACGTGTAAGGGGGGCTAAGGGGAAGAGGGAGAGAGGGAGAATCTGAAGCAGGCTCCAACCCCCCACTCAGCATGCAGCTTGATGCAAGGCTCAATCCCATGACCCTGAGATCACAACCCAAGCCAAAATCAAGAGTTGAACACTTAACCAACTGAGCCACCCAGGCACTTCTTAATGGGTTATCTTTAATCTTTGCTCTAAAGCTGTAAGTCATCTGGTTTAGTGCAACATGTTGATTTTGCAATTAGGTCATAAAGAAAAAGCGTTCGTACAGTTCTGCAAGTATTTAGTGCATACTATTTTGATACTAATGTGAAAAAAAGTGACTAGATGTTAGACTTCGGTTTTGACAAGCACACAGTTGTTCAGAAAACGGAATATCCCATAGTCCTCTGTAGCTAATAGTAAACTGTAAATTATAGGTCATAGCCAATTCTATTACTATATTCACTCATCTTCTAATAGCCATTTAGTGACCAAATATTAATACAATGAAATGTTTAAGAGACTGTCACTGCCTTAAAGGTCAGAGCCTATAGTCATTTGGTGACGTACTAATTTATAAAGTAATATAAACGCTTCCTTGTTAATCTAAAGCCCCAAGATCTTTTCTTAGTTCTGGGAAAAGGTTTCTCCTAGCATTCTAGTTCAAAACAGTGATGAAAGGCAGGAGAAGAAAAGTCATAGACTCTTGTTATGGCAGTGCTTTTTCCTTGCTGTTGTTATCTGGTTCAGTGTAGGCACAACAGAAATTGTTTCTTTCCTCTACAAACTGCCTCTCTGACTAGCTAAAACTTGCTTCCTTTGATTACAGCCTCAAATTTAAAATGTCAAATCCCGCTACAAATTATATACAGAAATTATAACTTAAAATTTGGGTAGTGTACAGGTATTTGTTCAAACTAACTCCACAAAAGCAATATCATAAATCATGTTCAGATTCCTGTTGTAGCTCTTAAACCTATAGTCTAGCTAATGTTCTATAAAAATGTAATGGAAAAAAAGCACAATTATACATAAATTTTAAAAGGAGGCTTATAAATACCTATGTTGAATACTGAGGATTGAAGATCATCAGGCTCAATGTGAAATGGGGAATTGGAAATACCCTTACGTTGGAAGGTCTTTTATTCAGGTAAGCTTTAAAATAGCTCAAAGAGAGAAACAGTGGGGAGAGTTAACTAGTCTGATTTAAACAACTGCAAAAAACGGCCAATTTTTGCACATTTACTGAACTTACTGGCTGCATTTAATTTTTAGAAGTACTAGAAGATCCTCCTACCTCCTACATTTAGATAGGTGCTAAGGTTATCTTCAAGAAAACAAATACACAAGTTTAATTTGAGTGCTTGTTTTAAGTCCAGAATTTGTATGTCAAAAACATATTACCAGAAAGTTTTCTATGCTTAGAAATAAGTTATTGCCACACCTACTTTCTCAAAAATAATAAATCAACTATAACTTTAATGTTGTATATAATTACCTTTGACTCAAAGTGACAGATAACACATTAGGGCTTCTTGGATGAGATTTTTCTGTCTGTTCTATGACTCCTTTTCCTGCTCTGTTTGGTGAGGCTGTCCGACTTCCAGTATCACCATACAGTGATGTTGTGGCACCAGTAGTTACTTTGGGTACATGGGTAGGAGATGGAGATGCAATCAGTATTTTAATGTCTTCTATACCATCTTTTGTCACTGTTTTTAATTCATCAGTGGTGGCAGTGGTACTGGTAGTGGTAACAGGAGGTTCCTCCTGCATCTGAGCCGGCTGGAATACTGTAATTGTGCCCACGCTTTGAGGGCTTGTAGAACTGCTTTCCAGTGGCGACAACTGATCAAAGGAACGTAACTGGAAGTCATCATCCATTGGGATGTAAGGAGCTAACATCTCCAAGTCTAAATCAGTGTCCTTTAAAGCAAAAAATACATGTTTTTCAATGGCCACATCTTATAAAAGAAAAACAAGTTAAACCCAAAGTCACTTCCAACTAACAATTAATAAAGTTTAACAGAAAATATAATAAGCAAGTTTATATACCTGGGTGGAAAATGGATTCTTGGCTTCTGTGTCTTCAGCAAAAAGTTTCTCTACCAATTCCAGCTTAAATTCATTAACCATATCACTATCCACATCAAAACAATATTCACTGGGACTGGTAGGCTGTAAAAGGAATTCAATGGGTTTACTTTTCCCTGAGGAAACCTGCACATATTTTGCTAGTTGTTAGAATTCTTAAACCAACAAAGTCCATCTCTTCTATCACATTTTATCTAACTAGAGGGAAGTTAAACTTTTGAACTTACCCTTGTAACTAATTTTGCCAACACATGCATTTCTGTGTAACATCATTTATGAAATTAGGACTAAAAGGTATTGATCTGCTTCTAGGAGAATTCATTTAATAATTCAACGCCCACATGGTACCTAATTGGCCAATAATTAGATATGATATACTTACTATTCACTGGACTCTACCTTTGTACTGAGAGGCCACGCTACTGTGGTGATCTACCTAAAAATCTCACATCTACCCTGGGATGAAGTAGGGTAGAGACTTAAGTTGTTTTACTTGCATTCACCTTAACATATGTAGTACGATTTTGGGAGTTCTGAGCAAGGATTATAACCAGAAAACCAAAGCTACATAATTTAAGCATAAACTTTTGCTTCCCTCATTTTATCATTTTTGTTAGATTTACCTTTGTCTGATAAAAAACAAAATGAATCAATAGATTTTTATGCTGGGGAAGGTGAGCCACCAAAGCACAGAGTATATTTTCCCGAAGGCTATGAGATGTCAAATCTCCTCTTAGCCTGCCAGTTTGAATTGATAAATATTTAATGTAAACTTATTCACCATTTATTAAGGCTTATTTGTGCCTCACCAAGTCGGAATATTCAAGTCTGAGTTGTGCTACTCCTGAGCTATCTTTAGATATAGGAAGCTGTACTGAATCAAAATTTAATCATTCTAGATTTAGAAATAGAGCCCCATGTGACATCGTTAGGCTTGGCCTCAGCCTAGCCCTTAAAGACTATTTTCTTTGTGTTTATAGAAAAACTATTATCAAGACAGAACTTGAATAAAAAATAGTTACCAAGTATTTGCTCTGTGTAAGACTTGGTATTTTCATGTTAAATTTACCCAGAATTTCAAGTAATGGAAATTGGACAAAATTCAGCAATTAGCCCTTCCCTTTTTAAGCTTTGCTAAAGTAAGGTTTTTGCTACTTGACAATTCTCCAACACAATGAGTAGTATGTATGGGCTTGGAGCTATTATAGGCACAGACATTATTCTCTATCAATGACTAAATTCAAAACTTTTTTGGTACTCATTTTGTAAATACATTCCTGAACATTAAAGTATGAAAGTTATGCTCTTCTTTTATTATGACACCTACCTCAGGTGAACTCTGTCTAGTGCTTCCATCAGAAGGACTAGCTGGCTGATCTTGAATCTGGGGCATAGTAAAAGAAAGTTCCAGTGACTCTGGATTTGGCTCTAATTTTAGTACAACTTCTTGATTGAGTGCAGGGTCAGCACTACTTCGAAGTGGCTTTGGAGTTTCAGAAGCAGGTAATGGAGACATTGCCAAATTTATGTTCTGTAATTTTTCATTGGATGAGGGAAGCATTACATCATTATACAATGGAACTTCCTCAAGTTGCTGGTCATCAGTTTCTGTGTCTATAGGTAAAAAATTATTAGTCAATTTAAAGAATATCTATATTTTAATATATACAGAAATGCAAGCCCCCTTTTACAACACGTCTAATTCACTCAAACAAAAATGTTGCTAAATTTTCCTTCATCAGAAAGTTTACAGATCTTATGGTACAACTCTAAATCTGAATTATCTTTCCAATCTACTATTGACAGCTCCTACTATATTTATAGCATAAAATCCCCCACAAGGATCCCCCACAAGGGCACCCGGGTGGCTCAGCTGGTTAAGCTTCCAACTCTTGATTGTGGCTCAGGTCATGAACTCACAGTTCTGTGGCACTGAGCCTGAGTTGGGTGGGCTCCCTGTGGACAGTGCAGAGCCTGCTTGGAATTCTCACTCTCTTTCTCTCTGCCCCTCCCCCACTTACACGTGCTCTCTCCCTCAAAATAAATATTAAAAACAAAAAAAATAACCAACTCTGCAATTCCAACCCTTTCACACCTTTTATTCATTAAAATTTAACTAACTTTGAAATTACAGTTTTCATTTTCAATGTCTGATATTATGGTATGACTGGTGATTTATCCTTTAGTGAACTATGCCTATTGCAATAGAACTCTGCTCAATTGTGGAGAAAATAGGGCAGTGGGAAATACAGAAATAGCAGGGTGGTTGAGAAACATTAAAGTGGGAAGAAGAAATACCTAAGCACCCTTTGAAGCACAATTTCCAATAATATGACAGAAGCAGGAGTGCTGAGAAATTACAGAGGCAAAAATATTTAAGCAAATACTTTGAAGACTTTGAAAAACAAATTATATGACTACAACATCCAAATGATTACCAACAAAAAATGTCCAAGTTCAGTTAAAATGGGCTTACAGCAATAGACATAGTTTAGGCAATCAACACAATAACTAAAGACCCACCATTGCTGCCGAAATCTAAAGATATGATTGTGTCTCCAGCAGCTGGGGCCAGCAAAGTTAAAGCATCAGGTTCCTTCTTAAGTTTATCAAACAGACTACTTGTGTCTTCTGATTCAACTTTGGTGAACAGCTGAGTCATTTTCATATCTGAAGATTCAACTGGTTTGAGGACACATTCTGTTTGTTGAAGGGAGAAAATCAAGTCGTGCTGAATAATACCACTGTCAAAAAAGAGAGATTAGTAATTCTTAACTGAGCACTGACACAATGCAGGGGGTCTCTGAAACAACCTTGTCTCTTAAAATACTGCTTTATGAAAAGGAATATTTTAAGATGCTTTAACCTCATAGTTCATGCATACTTGCTCACATTCAGGGTTTAAAATGCCAATGAAATAAAGACCTATAAAAATTCATAGTATAAGATAGTTTAAATATTTGACTAAATTAAGAAACTTCAGCTATCCCTTTGGGAAGAGTGATGGTGACAAAGAAATGGAATAGTCAAGTACATGAAGGGCACCAACACATCTAAACAATTTTTGTGAGGATTCACATGTAATGAAACTGGCACAGAAGAACTCTTTGGGACTGATGTATGAGGCATGACCTAAGGATGGCCCTAGAATATAAAGACATATAGATAAATGACCAAGGCCTAAGGCAGGTGCCATATTTTCCTTGGTGGTAAGAAAATGATACGGTGATAACACCTACAGGATAGAGTGGAAGAGGGATGATTAACAACAGATCCATGTGTTTGGCTTAAATGTAAGTTTTTATTGTTCCTTTAATCACAAACATTTAGGTGTTTACTAAGTGAAATAAACCAAGGATACAAAGTTTAAAATACCTAACCCTTGTCCTCAGAAGTGCAATGTAGATGTGCAAACAATTAAAATACAAAATGGTAACTGCTAGAATAGAGAAGGTGTGCTTCACAGCCAACAAGCTGAAACTTCGGCTCAAGTAGGGTTTGTTAGGCAGATGGGACAGGGGCAAAAGAAGGACATTCCAAGTGGGTAATTTAATGGGAAAGTCATAAAAGAACTCTTTGACACTAATATTAAAACATTAAAGGATGGGCGCCTGGGTGGCTCAGTCAGTTGAGCGTCCAACTCTTGATTTCAGCTCAGGTCATGATCCGAGGGTCATAGGATTCTGCCCTGAGTCAGCCTCTGCACTGAGTGTGGAGTCTGCTTAAGATTCTCTCTCTCCCTCTGCCCCTCTCCCCCAATTGGACACTCTAAAATTAAAAATTAAAAAAAAAAATAAAAAACATTGAAGGATGGTGTCAGAAGTGGCAAAAATTAAGACAAGTGACCAAAGTCTTACCAAGAGAGGTAGTCACAGATTTTAGAAAGAGGGTAGGTGGAATCAACGAAAGCACGAAGAGTATAGAAAATGACAAGAAATGATGCTATGTAAGTTAAGCAAGGGTTTATCTCGGGGGTGATAAAGCATCTTTAAAACAATTCTAAGGAAAAGGAGATGCTCAGACATCCATGCAAGAAAACTCAGCATGGTGGTAATGTGGAAGATGGACTAGAAGGGAGTAGTCACCTGCTGAAGCAGATCAAATGGAAGGCCAGTTTATGATATCCATAATATTCACAAGCCAGTCAACTAAAAGAAGAGTTCTTGAATACACAAGAGCCATGCACTATATTATACAGCCTTTTATGGTAATCTCACATAGAATTTCATTTAATCCTCATTTCTGAGGATTAAATATCCTCAGAATATTGAGGAGATAAATATCATCTCTCCTATATGGGTGAAATTCAAAGTAATAAGAACTTCCCAAGGTCATGCAGCTAGTAAGTGAAAGAGCTATGACACAAAGCTCCCTATTCCAAGGCCAGGGTTCTTCCTACAAAAATAACATAGCTATTTGAGATAGTATATGCTGACAGAAATAGGACTAGAGCAAACTAACCCAATAGGGGATATGGTATTTTTTTAAGGTCTTTTTAAAAATGGGAGTGAAAAGAATGTGAATAGATGGGTACTGGTAATAGTACAATCATTGCAGAATAGCAGGCCTGGACACTCAGGTCTAAGTACTGAAAACCGTAATTAGGTGGAAATGTGAAAATAAAATTCAGTTAACATTTTATCATCTTATCTCCCTTTATATAAAAGAACAAAATATCCAAAAAGGTTATTACTTGCTCCCCCAAAATATTTACTTTTCAGGCTTACCTCACAACGTAATTTACACATACAATGCACTGTGGTTGAGAGTTCTTAGTGTTATATATGACGGTCGCTTGAGTTTCAACCCAGACATATCCACCTCTTTTGGCAAGCATCCTGTACTGTCCTGTGGTGACTTGGCCTTTAGTAAACACTAGGAGTGAAAAGGAAAAACAGTCATGCAGAGAAAATAACTTCTAATTTTCAATCAAATAAATGGATGCTGAATGTTGATTATTTTAGAAAAGAGATGTTTATTTTAATAGAATCAGTTATAATTGTTTAAAGTGACAGAGAAAAAGCCCCAGCATAGCCAAAAATATACAGTTCATTCTTCTAACCCCTAAAATAAACTCCTTTCCTGCCAATCTTCACTTTAAATAAAATGAAAGCCAGGAATGAGGGACAGCAGTGACTAATTCCTTTAATGACTTATATGTTGAAAGTATCAAAAAGACTAGACAATGAATAATCTTGATTCTACAGAGCACATTTGAGCAAGTGGCACTGCTACATTTCCTTACATTTCTACTGAGGTTTCCAGAGAATTAGCAATGCTTCAAATAGCTGTGCTCGCATATTTGAATCTCAACTGGTATCATGCTGAAATCTTGGCAATTTAGGCAAACTTCATCAATTGCTAATTTGGGAGCAAGTACCAGATAAAAAGTAATGATGACATTATCTTGAGTCTTGGGGTCCTGACTGCTGACTTGCGCTCATTTTGTAATTCAAGGCTAATCATTCTAACTCAGCGACATTCAGGTATCCCCGATCACATTGGGAAGTCATGTTTAGGTACAGATTAAATAAGCAAGTGAGATTCGAAAGTCTTACTATGGGATCTTCAAATAACATTCACGAGTATCTTATGTCAAGTGTACTTGTTACCACTTGTACATGACATTGATTGCCTTCACATTCACTAAGTCACTCAATAATTATTTTCTAAGTGCCTTTCATGTGCTAACGACTGATCTAAATACTTCAATGTGAATTCTGAAAATGATGCTATAATATTCCATGACATTTTTTAGTCTTTGTATTAAAAATGCCAGGTTAGTTTTATATATTAGTAAATGATTCTACTTTAACTAGTATCAGTTACAACAAATACAAAACATAGATTTAATGGTTGACATCCCTTATGAAGAGTTCTATTAAGATATTTAGTCTAGGAAGACTGATTAATTTTAACCAAAAAGTTAGATATATGGCCAAACAGTAAGGAGACTGAAGAATTACATAATTAGAAAATCTATATAGTTTTTCCATTGTACTTACTGTCATGATGAGTTTTGGTCAGATGGTCAGAGTCCAAAGCGTGGTAATATTCATATATCGAGCGGCCCAAAAGTTCCTCTGGCTCATATCCCATCAATTCAGTAATTCTGTTAAGTAAAAAATGTAAGAAGAGAAAGAGAAATTTTGCTTCTTTAAAGTAACTGATATGAATTAATCTCATGGACAAGTGAATTTTCAAAACTAAGAGCATCCTTCTCTGCTAAGAAGTTTACATCTCACTTTTGGTAACTCTACAGTTACTAAATACGGCACCATGCATGTTCTTTAAATCCTCTGGATTCACATCTTGCTACTTAACCCGTTTATCCGTTTCACCCAAACTCATTACATATTGTCATCATGTTTTACTGTACTTACTTTTGGTAATAAGGGGATTCATAAGTAGATAGCAAGTACTGCTAAATAAAATGGTAAAAGTTGTAATGGTAATCACTGACATTTAACTTGAAATACAAGATTAAATCCATAACATTAGTTTACCATAAAACCAGATTCTTTTTGTATTGAATGTGTACAAACCAGATTCTTTATTTAACAGTGCCCTTAGGCAAGGCTTCAATCAATATCTACTACACAATTTTAGTATCACCAACCAAAGAATATCTACACTAAATGGAAGTAAAGAGATACACATTATGTTTGTTTTAGAAGATGCTCTTGTAACTTAGTTTTTTAAATAATATAAAATTATAGGAATTCATTTTAGATGAAACAATGATATCAAACTGAAAATGGACTAGAAAGTAATCTAGTCTAAACCCCTTTTGGTTTCCTGAAAGTTCTTTTAGGACATAGATTAGATCTTACTACTCTGTGTAACCAGTCAGAAACGGAACCCATTTCATGTGAAAGAGAAAGCTGTCTTCTTAACACCACACTAAACACAAATATTCTCTTTTTTCTAGGAGCAAAACCTGAGTTAAACTTTTTAATTTCTCAGGACTTTCTGAGTTGTAAGCAAAAGTTACTTAATGTACTGTGTCCAAAAAAAAAAAAAAAACTACAAAAAACACACAAGAAAGATATCCTTCTAAGAAATGTATAAAAGTAAGAGTTTGTGTTGTCACACTTTAAGGCAAGATCTGCCATACAGTTTATTCCAAAATAATTACAAATAGAAAGAGGTTTGTAAAAAAAACACAAAAAACAAAAACTAAACCAAAGCTAAAATCCAGACTTCTTTACAAAGAGGTATCTCTAAACACATCTGCACTAGGTGGCAGCATTACAAAGGAAACTAGTATTTTTTAAAAATGGTCTGTTAAGTAAAAAATTTAAATTTTAAATTAAATTTTAAATTAAAATTTAAATCTTTAAATTATGCTTTAAAAATAACTTTAATTCATCTTATATTGGTTACTTTTAAACAAAATTCCCGTGGGATTAAAAAAACTTCCATTATTTAAATCTTTATATGCCTGGGGCACCTCTGTGGCTCAGTGGGTTGAAGCATCAGGCTCTTGATTCCAGTCAGGTCAGGTCATGATCTCACGGTTCATGAGTTCAAAGCCCACATTGGGCTCTACACTGACAGCACGAAGAATGCTTTGGATTCTGTGTCTCTCTGTCTACCCCTCCCCTGTTTGTACTCTGTCTCTCAAAATAAATAAATAAATAAACCTAACAAAAGAATAAATCTTTATATGCTAAGTATGCCTGGCATTGTTCTAGGTGTGAAAATGCAAGGTCAAAACTCAACGTGTAGCTAATCTTCTGGAACACTTACCATACTACTAATGAAATAATGTGGTAAGTGTAATGATGGTAATCTGTTGCAGGAATCAGAGGAACCACCCTTATCAACAAGAAGAAATGGTTGGGTGAGCGGCAAAACCCTTTCAGGAAGAAGGTATACCAGAAGCAAAGACGGAGAGAAGACAATGCTTGACCGTGTATAAATGAGAAAGACTTTCATGTGGTTAGTGGGGGCAGGTGAGAAGAGATGAGGCTAGAGATGTAAAGCAGATTAATGGGGGTCTTTTATTATCATGTTAAGAAGCTCTGATTTAATTAGATGTCAATCAGTGCTTCTCAGAGTTGAGGTACATCTATCATTAAGGGATGCAAGATGTTAAAATATAAACAGAATGCTTTCCTAGAAAGTCAATTTTATTTAACTTTAGAGAATTATATAGCTTATATTCTGTACCAAAAAGGAGAGTGATCCAGGAAATTTGATCATAATGTGTTTTTAATGTACTAGGAAACCTGTGATCTAAAGCAACAATGCAGCGTATTATTCATTCATTGTAAGTGTCCTGAGACCAAGAACTGTTACTCTTCATTTCTACTTTGCCATGAACATTGTAGATGCTCAAATGTGCAGATTAACTATAAGCAGAAATTAGTACAGTAAATAATAAGCATTTGTGACATATTTTGAATGCCGTAAGTTTTGGGTAGGTTAGATTTTCTCAAAATTGGGCAAAAATTTTTCTAGATCTCAGTTATTAGGGGTTTTAGATGTGAGAAGTTTCTGTAAAGAGCTCTAACCAGAAAATAACAATCTCCCAGTCAAACTTAAAACCTCACTTGGCTGATCTCTAAGTTGGCAGTCTTTACTCCTCTGTCATGATCATTTTGCCAGTTTTCTGATAGGACCTGAGAGAAATGTCACTCCCTTCCTCAATTCTCATTCTAGCTCCACTACATTCCATTCTCCCCAGCCTATCTCTATACCTTGCTACTGAGTTCAAAAGATAAAAAATAATTCCTCAAAAAGGGATGGGTATCTCTGTTCTATCATATATTCACATGATTAATGGCAATAAACACCATAAAATGCTTGTCACCAGTGGTGAAGCATTTATTACGTGTGCAAGGCACTCAACAAACTCCTTCAATTCTGACAACAACCTTTTGAAATACTACCCTTATTGTAAGGATAGTAAAATTTGAAAGAGTTTTTAAAAAAAAAAAAAATTTTTTAATGTTTATTTATTTTTGAGACAGAGACAGAGTATGAACCGGGGAGGGTCAGAGAGAGGGAGACACAGAATCTGAAACAGGCTCCAGGCTCTGAGCTGTCAGCACAGAGCCCGACGCGGGGCTCAAACTCATGGACCATGAAATCATGACCAGAGCCGAAGCCGGCCGCTTAACCAACTGAGCCACCCAGGCGCCCCTGAAAGAGTTAAGTTTCAATACCAAGACCACACTGTAGTATCAGAGCTGCAAGCCAGGACTGAATCCAGGATTATGTGATTCTAAAGCCAGAGATCTGTCACATTTCCTTGTCCACTATGGTGGGGATTTCTACCTACTTTACATTATGACTAAGTGCTTAAAATTGGTTCCCTCATACAATCTTTAAGATGACCCTACGTTAAGTAGGTGTTACAAAAGATGAAGAAACTGATGCTCAAAAAGAACTAATGGGCCCAAGATCACTTGGATATAGGCAACAGAATCAGGATTTAGTAGTCTGGCTACATAATCTATGCCTTCAGCTATGATGTTATAGTCTTATAGTAAAAAGTGAGACAAGTAAATAATTACAAGAGTAGAAGAAATGTTATGACAGACATATGCACAAGAATAGTATAGTGTCCTGAAGGAACAAGGAAGGCTTCCCAAAGGAGTATCTAGATGGCTCCTGAAAGGTAAATACATGTTAGGAGTTGAAGAAAACCTCACTGCAGAATGGGAAAATATATGTAAAGGCGCTAAGACAGCAAATGAGCACATGGTGCTCTCTAGCTGTAGGGTGTTGGGGGCGGGGGTCACACCCTCTCTTCCTTATTTAGACAAGTGGGCAGAGGCCAGATCATAAATATCTTTGTTGGCCATGCTAAGCAAAGTTTGGGTTTTATTGTCAAGGTCTATTTTTCTTTCAGCTTTTCAAAATGCACATTTTTCTTTTGATAAAGAAAAATCTCCTGCCCTCCTCTAATATTTTTATAAACCAGAGTTTTTTCTGTGTAAAGATCTGATTTTCACATTAGGAAGTCCACTTTTTGGGATCCTGGATGAGAGACTAGAGGGCAAAAATCTGTGGGCAAAGAGACAGTTTAGGAGATTATGGCAACAATTTAAGCCAAAGGTAATGAGCTGAAGAATTCAGTGGCAGGAAAGCAAGGGTGGAAAGGAACAAATGGATCAAGAAATGTATTTAGACAGTAAATCTGTAAGATTTAGAGACCGACTGGGTATACATAATGAAGGTAAAAGAAAAGTTAAGGATGACTTCCAAATATTTGTAGGAGTCGTATGCTAACCATGATATACTATAGTGATATACTAACCATGCTAGGCATTATAAAAGGAAAAGCAATTTCTGAGGTTGATGTTTTGGGGCAATAGTAGTACAGTTCAGTTACAGAAATATTTTATTAATATAGAAAAATATCCAAATAAAAATATCAAATTGGCAATTAAAAATAGTTATGAACATAAAGGGAAATGGCAATAGAAATCATGGGCAATATGTAGGGTGAGGAGATGATCAAACACTTTCCTTTCTTGTCCATAACCAAAAGTAACCTATTCTTCCTCAAATTATGCATTATCTGTCTTTGCCATGGACTAATTAAAACTTTCATGTTATAGTTTGTATAGCATTTACCTTTCATCACAATAAGAAAATTTCATATCCAGACTATGACGACTCAGAAAAGTCTTGCTATCTAAAGGAATTTCAATATTTGATGGATGAGGAATGGGTTCACAAATCAGCACCAAGCACGTCATGGGTGGTTTCTTATACCCACACTGAGATTGGTTACTATTGGTATCGTAGACATGAATATGGCCTGTGCAGTGAAGTACCTGTGTACAAAGAAAACAAAGCAATTCTTTAAAAAATATAAAATGCTAGTTAAAAAAAAAACCACAGAGATAAATAGCTGAAGTGTGACATGGCAAGTAAGCTTTGATAAAATTTACTGTCATTCATGGATTAACCCTATCTTTGAAATCAATAAATGTTTCCCCTGTGACACCACTCATGACTCAGGCACCTTAAATTACTCTTTAAAATACTCTCTTCATACAAATCTGGGCTGATTTTTCATTCATTTAGTCATAGTGGCAGTTTGATTTATTATTTTTATTATTTCTTGCTTTGATGATTATTTCAACACTGAGCAAAGAAATGAAACAAAAATGAATAGAAAATTAATTTCTATCAAGATTCAAACACTGGGTGGGTTGGAAAAACCAGCTGATTAAGTTAGATTGGTATACCAGTATCACAATTCACATAAGTTCATGCCTCAAAATGGCAAATTACTACAATTTGGGATGGTAAGTCTGCAAATGCCAATGAACAACTGTACGTTTCCCCTCACAATTCTAATGCTATCTTAAATATTAGCAGTGTTAAGATGTATGAATTTATCTATAAACCAAGTGCATCACCACTTAGAAATCATTTTTACTTACTTTCCACGTTGCTGACTTTATGTTCATGGTTCTCCCTCGGCTAGTTAGGGTACACTTCATTCTGAGAAAAAAGCTTCGCTGTGTATTCTGCTCTTTACCCTTCTTCACAAGGCCTAATAAAAGCAGGAAATAAAATTTAAAAACATAATTAAATATTTAAATTTGTTTTAGTAAGAGTAGCACCTAGGTACTATTCAATTAAAAGTCTCAGCATAAACAGTGATTCATACTCAAACACATCCAAAGGATTAATATGCTCGAATCAGTAACTGGGGTTCACAGTTCCAGCGATTCCCTGATTGCAAATAACAGTTAGCTATTTGACACTGAAGCCAGTAAAGCTGGCAAAATTACAAAGAAATACAAATGTAGGAATCTGCCTTATTAAGTGTACCCGTTTAATTGCTGTATCCGTGTAATAAGCACACCCCCCCCAAAAAAGAACTTCAGTGAACTCCTCCAAACCTTTGCTAAATGTGTTAGCTCAATCTATAATAAACGCTCCATGTATTTACAGAACTTTTAAAATATCAACTTTCTTTTCAAAGCAGGTAACATTTTTATATATCTGACGTTTCCTTAAATCTTCCTGTAAAGCAGGCATGACGTTATTTCTACTTTGTTATTAGAGGAAAAAACCAAAATATTGAATGACTTTTCAAAGCAAAATTAGAGTGAAATAAATTTAGGTCTATTTATTCCCATTCCAACCCTTATATAACTAAAACATGGTGAAAAGAAAAATAATGAAAAGCACAGAGGTGGGGAAAAAGAACACATGTTCGGGGAATAGATAGATGCTAGTAGATAGATCAGGTTGCTGCAATATAAAGTACTTGCAGAAGCGTAATGAGATAGTTAGAAAGGGAAGATTAAGGCTGTAACTGGAGGGCCTTGGATGCCCTAATTAGGAGTTCAGCTTTAAATATACAACATGGAGCTTCTAAAAAATTCTGAGATGGGAAGCACAGTCAGGAACTTACAGTACATTAATCTAGAAGCAATATATATATGATGTATTAGAATTAAAATACAATGATGGTAATCAGGCTGGACAGTTTAAAAGAGAAGTGAAAAGAAGGGTGACAAATGACATATAAAGAACTAGAAAAAACTTGAAAACTGATAGAAAACTGATAGAAACTAGAAAACTGATAAGTGGGGAGGAGGGAAATAAAAAAAGGATCTGGAGATTTTAAGGCTAGTATATTGAAAAAAGGTGTCAAGTAGAAAAGAAATAAGATAGTTTAAATTTAGGCTTACTTAGGTAGAAACACCGGACTCTTCTAGAAGAGTTCTAATTCCATGCTAGTGGAATTAGGCAAAGGGGCAGTCTTGGTGCTGATATAAGTTATTTGGGTTTAGTCAAATCAGGATTCAATTTGCCCTCCCTCACAGTGTTTGGGAATGGATTTTAAAAAGATGCCACAAGAACCACACTGGTCTCAGTGGTGGTACAGAGCTGTGTTGTGGTTGTGATGCCAACAGAGATCTACTTGTAAATTCTTTGAGGATTTTCAGTCCTTCGTAATCTAAGCTTGAATTGTACTGACCTTTGGAAACCCAAAGCCTTTGAATTGGGACAGGAAGATTAATTTAAAAACCAAGGTACTATCATTTTCCTAATGGAAAAAAAAAAAACATTTTAAAAGAACTAAATTTTCAGACCTCTAAAAATAAATCATATTTTATAATAATTTAGTGAACTCTAAGTCATCATTTTAGAATTTAAATGAAAAAAATAATAGAACTATGTTGTATAAACACACCACTGGTTCTTAGCATAACATTAATATGTGACGCATTGCAGCAAACCCTTTTTCTAAAAGTGAAAAGTGCATATCTGTTTCCCAACAAAACATCAAACATTCATTACATTAGGAATGATTTTCAAAAAGTTCATGTGCTTTAAAAAGCCATTTGTTTAAAAAAAAAAAAAAACATTTGTTCAAAAACATACATTTAAACTATATTATGTGGAATATATTTGATTTAGAATAAAGCATTAGCATCATTGCCCAATCAAAAAATTTCCTCATATCCATCCATTCATAGCCCAAGGGAAGAACTGAGCATCCAAACTTCAGTGTTTAAACTTCAAAGTCTAAACACTAGAAGTCCTATACTAAACTAATTGACAGCCCACTTAGGTCCCTGTGTGAAGTGTATTTACTCTTCCTTTATACAGAATTCTAAAAATCATATTTGTTTTCCCAAGTTCACAGTGAACACCAAGTATTAAATTAAAAAAAACAGGAGAAGGCTCCTACTGAAAGGGTCAAAAGTAGCCACAGAAAGTACTGAGAGTTGTTGAACATGAAAGATCTCCAAAGTACTAATGAGCCCAACTACCTGAGTTTAACCTATACTGTGCCATTTACTAACCAAGTAATCTTGGGTAAGTTTCCAAATAATTCTGTGCCTTAGTTTCCTCAGTAAAATAGAAATAGTAACAGTAACTTCACAGGGTGTTGTGAAGAAAAAAGGCATTAAAGCATATAATATGCAGAGAACAGTGTTCTGGCACAGAGTAATCTCTCAATAGAGGTTAACTATTATCATAAATGAAAGGAGATTGAAAAACATAAAAAATATTCAAAAAGTGCTATGAACTTGAGGCTGTTTAATACAAAAGCAAACAAACTTATACACTTAAATTAGAGAGCTGCAAAAGACAGCTACAGAGCATAATGACAAATTTTCATTGTGGTGACTATAAATTATCAGTATACTTTGTGCCTTAAAAAGGTACAGGTGGAGAGACTAATTAAGCTTTTGTAATTCAAGAGGTATTTTCCAAAATCTTTGAAGACTTATTTTGAACAATTCAATCCTAGGGGCATATGGTGGCTCAGTCAGTTAAGTATCTGACTCTTGATTTTGGCTCATGCCATGATCTCAGGGTTCGTGAGATCAAGCCCCTCATTGGGCTGTGCACTGACAGCATGAAGCCTGCTTGGAATTCTCCCTCTCCGTCTCTCTCTCTGCACCTCCCCAGCTCATGGTCTGTCTCTCTCAAAATACATAGACATAGAAAAGAAAAGAAAAGAGAAGAGAAGAGAAGAGAAGAGAAGAGAAGAGAAGAGAAGAGAAGAGAAGAGAAGAGAAGAGAAGAGAAGAGAAGAGAGAAAAGAAAAACCCTCAAGCCTGAGAGTTAAGAGGTCTTAGTGGGTCTTTTTTGTTGCTGCTAATGTGAGGGCATTCAATAATATAATACTTTATGATCTTACTACATAGTCTCAAATTACTGTGAACATCCTGAAGTCAAATAAACAATTAGGCTTTTAAAAAATCTGGTGAACTTTCTCTTTTCTTTACCCTGGTCCTTGAGAAAGCTTGAACATAAACTGGTACCTCAAGTATAACAACTATCTTATTATTTATTATGACTTCCCCTTGCCTAAAAGTTGTATGTTATAAACTGACCTCTTTGGGTCTTGACTTTTTCATTTTATGTAGTATTATTATCTATATAATTATTTATAGAATTCAGTGAGATTTAAAAATTAAGGTATTTTTATGAAATTTCTAAAAAATAGAGTAACAAAGATTTAACAAAGAACAGAATAACATTTTATTAAACATGAAATGATGTTTTGAGCCTTCGGTTAGTACAATAGCAGAATTTTTAAATTAGTAACAGTATTTTATTAGGTAAAACCACCTGCCAGATTAAATCAAACAACAGACTTTTCCTCTTACCATTTCTATGTGTAAGCATTTCTCTCATTTCTTCATGGTCACATGGATGAGTAAAATCAAACACACTGTGTCCAGTTAGTTCAAACTGTAAAAACATTAAAAAAATTAGATCTGTATCATAAAATCAAAAAAAAAATTAGAAGTGCTCTTAATACGTGGGTATTTTACCTGAGTTAATCCCATGTACTTGTTCACATTATCAGAAATGTAGATCATGTCACCATCATCTGTGAGAACCATAACAAAACCATCCAAGGCTTTCAAATAAAAGCAATTCATCTGTGCCTTCATTTCATCTTCAATATCTAAATCACCTAAAAAATGACACAAGAAAAGGAAAAGGAATTAAAAGTTATACTTAAATGACAGCAATATTTAGGTAGTTGTATAAAGTTTTCCCCAGATACTTTATTTAAAAACTAAAATTAGACTTGCCAGTTGCTTTTAATGATTATTTTTAAAGTAACATGGCAAGTAAACCATTGAAAAGAAGGGTCATGTTATTAAAAGGAAGACTGGTAGCAAGGTGGGGCAAAAGAGAAAGAGGGGGGGAAAGGCCAGTATCCTAAAAATTCCTTACTGAAGCTTTAAAAGCAGGTAATAAAAATTACATTAAAGGACAGAGAGTATGACCACCTTCTAATTACTTCTAATTTCTAATTTTTAGGCTCATTACGCCCCTGTAAAACGACTCACCAGCATCCAGAAGTTTCCTCACACGCAAATAGCTGATGGTGAGCCTCATAACAGAAGCCTTATCGAGATGCGAGCTCACATTATGGGGAAGTGGCAACTGATGAGCAAGTTCATAGAAAACTTCAGACTCTTTACTTCGCCGAGATCTCGCTGCATCTCTAGACTTTTCTTTTCGACGTTCAGAACTTATCCTATTGAGCAAAAAAAGGAGGACAGAAAAAGAAAATTTATATAAGTTAGCTTGCCTTTGCTTCGATAAAACTAATTTTACATTTTTCTGCTTTCCATAAAACAATGTGAAGATGCCATGTAATTATATAGAGATTGGTCTATTACATGAATGTGTAAAGTAAGAATGTAGGAGACAGATACACAAATTTCTGGATTACTGAAGACATAGGGAACTCTAACAAAGAAGTCCAAGATGGAGCTTTAAACCTGTCTGAAACAGGTATTTCCTTCCTGGCATATCAAATTAGAGAGGATATTTTGTTTCAGCCAAAGTCTTAAAAGTAGCCTGTGTATGTGCACCCTCATAGCCATTCAGAAGTAGTTTCAACATAAAGAAAGCACCATTAAGTCTAAAGAAACTAAAGCTGTACATATTAACTTGAAAACAGGAGTTGTTAAGCAGGCAGAACAGTTACAGCTACAAACTGATTTTTGACTTGTTTCTTTGGACTCTGATATTTTCCCAACTTCTTCTACCCTACCACATGAGCAATAGTGACTATAAGCTAAAGAAATCTATATTAGCAGCTGTAAGAAGTTACCATTTTCAGGTTGCTTATTCCCTTAGCAGCCTCTTTAGCAGCCCCTTTTCTTTACTGGCACAAGTACCAAATAAAGGCAGGAGTATAGAAGAAAAAAAAAAAGATGTGACACAATACTAAGAACTGAAAGAAACAGGTTAATAAACATTAACAAAGGTGTCAAAACAAGGATGTATCTTTAGGGAACTTTTCCAAGAATAAAGTCAGAAAGATTTTCCTAAGCAGAGACATTCACCTTCCTTTGCTTGACTGTGTAGAAACATCTATTCCTCCTGACCCAGCTGGAGGAGGTAAACAAGGCTAACCCTGGTTCTGTCCTTAGCTTCTTTAAGAGCTGTTGTTTATTAAAACCTACTATGTGCCAAATGCTACCCCGTACCAGGTGCCTAGTTCTCTCAAAATTTGTAAATAGGGTAAATATTATCCCTTTTTACAGATGAGGTTATACAGTAGGCTAAAAACAGCCATTAGCAGACGGGATTTGAACACAAGGTGTTTTTTTCACTCCAAAGTCTGTTTGCTCTTCCAGTGTTTTATCTTAAGGAAGAATGCTGCTTCTACCTCAAATACTCAGCATGCTCCTATGACTTTCAACCTAATTCTGTTAAGTCAATTATTTATTAAATGTTGAAAACGGCTGTTACCATTTATTAAGCGCTTAGCACTATGCTAAGGACTTTGTCAGCATTATATCACTTAATCCTCCTTACATCCTATGAATGAAGCACATAATTGTATCTACCTCAAATCTCTCCTCCCTCCAAATGATCTGCAAAACTGCAAGGTTCATAGAAGCAACACTCTCAAAAAAACAGGCAGGGTTCTCAGCACATGCTCCCATTATGTTGAGTAACAGTTGTATTGTGCAACAGTGATAATCTAGTTTTAACACTTAAATTTGTGTGTGTATCTGACTTTTATACATTAATAAGGAATGTGAATATTTGCTGTTGTTAGTAACTGAACTTTGTTTTATACATTAATAAGGAATGTGAATATTTGCTGTTGTTAGTAACTGAACTTTGATACAAATTTTTCAACTCAAGCATCTAGATCAATTTTACTTGAGTATTTTGAGATTTAAGGTAAGCTATTAAAAACTATTACTATTTATAACGAGTGATCTATGTGAATCAAGATTTTCTTAATGACATATAATATTTTTAAGTTTATTTATTTTGGGTGGGTGGGGAACAGAGAGGAAGAGAGAGAATCCCAAGCAGGCTCCACACTGTCAATGTGCAGCCTGACACGGGGCTCGAACTCACGGGCCGTGACATCATGACCTGAACCAAAATCAAGAGTCAGACGCTTAACCAACTGAGCCACCCAGGCACCCCAATGCTGTATAATTTTTAAAAAACATGAAAATAAATTAGACTCTGAGGCTACCATGAAAATTCAATAATGTCAACAGTCTGCAACTTCATTTTTTATGTGCATTAGAACTGCCTCACTGTTCTCGTTAACTTTTAATGAATGTTTAAATTTGAACTTAGAATGTAAAATAATAATAGTTTTCAAAATCTATTTTATACACATACCAGAGTTTCTAGGGGAGAGAGATCCAATATGTCCCTATTGGCTCTAGCATCTAACTTTCCTCTCTTTCCCCTCTGAATTGGCAGGTGAGAGGAAGGGATGATAGTGGAAATCAGATTACTATCTGGTTCAAGTAAAGCCAGCAAAAAAAGTGTGATGACCAATTGACCTGAATATTAGTTCAAATGTCACAATTAGTCCAGGTGATCAGAATTTTATCAACAACTTTCATCACACTTACTAGGCTTCTTTTGTTAATTACTCAACCAAATTAAAGCTACCAACAAATGAATATCCAAATTTTTACTCCTAAAAAATTTAAATCCTTTTATTACCTGCCATATGCTTTTAAAGGGTATCTGATCTAGCTAACCATGGTGATTACACCTTTAGAAACACTTGTATTGTCCAGAACTCTGAAGACAATATTGTTAAAGATGTGGCAACTAAATTTATAAGACAAATCCATAAGAAATGTGAGCCTGGATAAAACATTTATAGCATAATATACTTAAGCAGTGAAGACTAGGAGAGTAAGAATTTGAGCATGAGCCAGAATTCTGGAAGAAAAATAAGCCTCAATAAAACAAGTAACAGGGTATTTCAAGAGTTGACAAACCTAAATTAGATGAAGGTGATGAAAATCATTGTGTCCTATATTACATAATCTATCTAGACATAAAGCAATCAGGAGACCTATAATAAAGATTTAATATAGGAATTTATAAGATGTTCTTCACACATGTGACTATGGGGGCTCTTAAAACATTTCTTAGCTTAAAGCTATAACCAACAAAGTTCTTATGAGTTTCACCATCAGCACAGCTCAGCTTCTTGTCTACTCAGAAGAAGGCTCTTTTTATCAGGTCATACCCCACAGAATTAAAGTACTAGCCAAGAAATTATTTCGGGCAAACCACAGCATCTGGGTGGGTCCCACAGAGATGAATCCTGTACTATTTATTTACTTACTACTTAGATTGCAAAATAAAAGTTTTTGTAGATCAGAAGAAAATGGGCAGATTTTCTGCATGCAAATGAGGTACTGTATTTCTCTAAATTATCAATTCCATCTTTGTTGTTTTTAATTAAGTACAAATCAAGTAAAGTTCTGCACTGACATGTCTGTATAAAGTGCTATTTCACATCTTAGTAGAAATCAGTTAAGAGTATAGTAAAAAATCTATCTTTTCAATAGTTTGCTTACCATCTCTATGACTGTTTTAGGACTAACATTTGAGGAAAATAGCAAAATAAGTTGATCTTTGTGGTACTGTAGTTTTCACACACTTAATATTTCATCACTATTTAACATACAGCACTGGACAAGAAGCTAACTAAATTATATCTGAAATTATTTTGTATAGAAAATACACTTAGGAAAATGAGCCGCTGTCACTAACCTTCTTGTATACAAAGTTGAATGGCAATAGCCATTTTACAGAGAATGCTTAGTATTCTTTAGATTAACAAGGACACAAAATAATTGCAGATATTTTAATTCATCTTTTTGTTGTCTAATTATAAAAGAAAAGCCTATTAACATTCCTGATTATAAATACATGTGACTTTAAGACCTGAAGTTAGAGCCAATCATTCAAAACGTTAAGAAGTGATTCATCCTATTTTTCTTTTTTTTTTTTCTTTTTACTTTTTTCTTTTTTAATGTTTACTTATTGTTTGAGAGACAGAGACAGGGCATGAACTGGGGAGGGGACAGAGAGGTGGGGCAGTCACAGATTCTGAAGCAGGCTCCAGGCTCCGAGCTGTCAGCACAGAGCTGGATGTGGGGCTCAAACTCATGAGCCACGAGATCATGACCTGAGCTGAAGTTGGATGCTTAACCGACTGAGCCACCTAGGCACCCTGTTTCATCCTATTTCTAATAAAGTTAATGTATACATTTTTTTTAAAAAAGTCTCTCAAATCTATTATTTGCTGCTTTAAAAACTCTTTCTGGCTTTGAAGGTACAAGTTGTTGTTTTCCACTTCTTATGTTGGTATTTCTACAGGACAGAACTTCTGAAGTGAAATTCCATGATCTAAAAGGATGTGGCATTTATTTTATTTATTTTTTTAATTTTTTTAACGTTTATTTATTTTTGAGACAGAGAGAGACAGAGCATGAACAGGGGAGGGGCACAGAGAGAGGGAGACACAGAATCTGAAACAGGCTCCAGGCTCTGAGCTGTCAGCACAGAGCCCGATGCGGGGCTCAAACCCACGGACCGTGAGATCATGACCTGAGCCGAAGTCAGACGCTTAACCAACCAAGCCACCCAGGCACCCCAAGGATGTGGCATTTAAATGTACCTTTCCAAAAAGGTCTGTAACTATTTTTGTCTCTGCAAATTCATGAATGTGTTTATCTATTTCTCCACGCACTCTGCTGTAATATATAGATTATGGGTCTTTTTTACCTTTTTAATTTTTGTGAAGCTGATAGGTGAAAAATTGTACATCTCACTGTTTTAACTGCCCTGCACTTCTTAAAATCTCAGGCCAGAGGAAATTCCAAGGAAATTTTCATGTTCTTAGTTGGCATTTTGGCCTGCAGCTTTAATCCAAACTCCTATACAAGGTGATTATACTATGTACACAGTGGTACTCTAAAAATTTCTCATCAATTAACTTAATTTTTATTATCATCACCATGTTACAAATAAGGAACCTGGTTAAATAACTTACCCAAGTTTATAGAGTTAATAAGTGGCACAGCTTTATTCAAACTCAAGCAGTCTGGCTCTAAAAACTATGCTGTTAACAACAGACTATGCTACCTCTCAGAAATTCAATTCTAATTACTAAGGTAAGTATACATATATCCAGGCATTATAAAGTTCAAAATTTGTCTACACATCTCCCAAGACATAAAGGAGAGGTAGAGGGGTTGGCTCTGGAATTTAGGACTTGACTCTAAGCCATTCAGAAGCACTCATGGGCAGGCTCTTTCCTGGTATCCGCTTATAAATCCAAAATCCTAATTCAAAAGCACCTACAATGGCGATGCTCTGGGCTCCACTGTCCACCAGCTCTTCAAAGCAATACAGCCTTTAGTGGATACTGCCAACACTAAGGGGAGAGAATCAGAGGATAGTAATTCAATCTACCTCATATAATCCCACCAGACTGTACTCAAACATCTCAGCTCACTATTGCTGGTGTTTTATTTGCTCCACATCTGGATCCCCAAAGTAAAACCAATCTGCATACTCACTTCAAAGCTGGCTAAGCATAAGCCAATTGCCAAGATACCTAATCATACAAAGTAACGTAAGAGAAAAAAGACAAAGAAAATCTTCCCCTTCTACCATTTATTGAGCACTAAATGTGTATCAGGCACTATGTTAAACACTTTCATGTATTAGCTCAGTTCATGA
This sequence comes from Neofelis nebulosa, assembly GCF_028018385.1. NCBI lineage: Eukaryota > Metazoa > Chordata > Mammalia > Carnivora > Felidae > Neofelis > Neofelis nebulosa. The sequence goes on along the minus strand of NC_080788.1, from coordinate 109,389,271 downwards.
AAACAACTCTATAGAGAACCAAAACACAAGATGGGAAGTGGACTTCCTGAACCTCAGAATAACTTCTTTCATTCAAGAAATATTTGTTACATAAATATTTATTGAGCATTTACCATGCACTGTTCAAGTTATAAGGAATATAGTGACAAGCAGGATAGCCTCCCACTTAGCCTACTGTAGAAATAGTTACCTAGTGCTATATTTTCAAATGCTGGTCTAGGTGCATCATAATTATTTAGGGGCATTCAACATTCCAAACTTCTGGGCTCCACCTTCGTAAATTCTGATTCAGTAGATCTGAAGCAGGGCCCAAAATTCTGGGTTTGTAAAACTCCCAAGATGCATATGATATACAGTTAGATCTGGGAACCATTGACTGAACTATTTCATTATTACTGTGCTTTAATTTCACCCAAATATCTACCCAATTATCATTCCACAGTCAGAAATCTCATATTATGCCCTGCTTAAAATCCCATCAAATGTACACAGGACAAAATCTATTTTCTAAAGAAACCCTCCCTTAGCTAGTTCCCTGTCCATCTCTTCATCCTCATTATTCCCTATTCCTTTGGTCACACTGCAGTTACTCAAAAACATATTTCATTCCTTTCTCGCTCAGTCTCTCTCAGCCTGAGGTACCCTTCTCAGTATGTGACTTGGCAAATTTATGTGAGAAACTTTTAAGATTCAACCCAGCATTATTTTGTTTCTACTCTGTCTTCCAAAACTGTTCTTCTCCCCTAAATTTCACCACTCTGGTTATTTTGCTACATACACATGACCTTTGAACAGCACAGATCTGAAATGTGTAGATCCACTTATATACGGAATTTTTTTTGATAAATGCAATATAGTACTATAAATGTTATTTTCTCTTTATGATTTTCTTAACACCATTTTCTTTTCCCTAATTTGCTTTATTGTAAGAATACAGTATATAAAACATATATAAAATATGTGTTAAGAGTTATCGGTAAGGCTTCCAGTTAACAGTCAAGTTTTGAGGGGAAGGCAATTAGTCACATTTTTGGGGGAGTCAAAAGTAATATATACGTGGATTTTCAACTGTGCAGGGGGTCAGTGCCCCTAACCACCTGCATTGCTGAAGGGTTAACTGTACTTATCTTCCTCTACAATCCTCAAAGCTTTTTGGAGGCAGGAAACTAACTGCCTCATTCATCTTTACCTTTGTATTCTTAGTAGAGATGTGTGTAAGTTCCACTTGGCTTTAGTATTTAGCCCTAATCTATTTGACTTTGACTTCAGCCCATGGAAGGCTGACTACCCCACCCTTCAACATTTGTTTTAGGATCCCTGAATATGTGCTTCATCAGTGCTCCCATAATCCTACACGTTATGATCATAATTAAACAGAATAATAATGTTAGTACTATGAACAAAGCATACAATTTGGATTTACCATGATTATATGGATATGCACTTTCAAGTGTAAGTAAGCATTTGGTGGGTATACTAGATGTAAGTTAGAAAAGCTACTGATTTAAAAAAAAAAAAATCACCTAGCAGCATAACAGTGAGTGGCACCAATACTATATCACCAAAGAGAGAGCAAGTGATGCCACCAGAGAAGAGATCTGGAGGCAAAGGGAGAAGGTAGAGAAACTAGAATACCAATTTATTAAAAAGAAGCTAAAGATTTAAGATTATTTCCTTTATCACTCTAATCTATACTCTAATGTCTTTTACTTTTTATTCCTAAACTGATGTGGTCAGGTAAATGCATGAGTTGTAGTTAATGCTATTAATCAATTAAATCAACACCTTTATAATTATGTCTTCCTGGCATAGCTAGAAACACAAGATTTGACTGTTTTCTAAAATCGTTTTCAAGAAGTGTTGTAATTTTCATGATAAGACATGAAAATTTTTATTAAGTTGATTTCTAATCTTATTGGCTTTTTTTTTCAAGAGGAGGTTACCCCTAGACAAGCAGATCTATTACTTCGAGTATTCTTACGATTAATAAGATTTGTTGTTCTATTTTCTACCTGGTAATTGCTGCAAAACCCTAATACTTCAAACAGATAATGTTTAAAAATATATATCCTTACTTAATGGAAAAAAAACTGCAAACAGTGACATTTAAAATTAAACATGAATTACATTTTCAGGACAGCTAGTTATTATTTATAACTATTTTCTCCAGGAAAATGTCTTCTAACTTCTAATAAACTTAAAAATGAACCTTTAGGATATTCATGTTAAAGAATATTATTCATTTATTCAACAAGTATTTCTTAGTCATCTCCATTGAGCCATATACTGTTCTCAGCAAGACTGATTAACAAAACAGACCATGTTACTTGTCCCATGGAGCTTACATTCTAGGACAAATATACCATTATGTTTCTTGTCTTTATCCAGTAGCAGTTAGTAGGTCAATCCCTAACTGACACATTTGCCCTAGGAAAAATCTTTCCATAAAATCAAATAACAAAAATTTAAGACACAAGACAAAAGTCTACAAAAATTAATCTGTGCTTACAGAAGATGTTACAGTATAGTATTGTGAAGAGGGTATACAACAAAATTTGAATATGAATCCATTTCTCTCTGTGTACAATACCTGTGTACATATGTAAATCAGTATGTATGTATGTACACATGTACATACAGACATGTAACTTACAAATGCTTAGATAAAACCTGAAAAACACAATATACAGTTAGCAAATTCATAGTTTCAAGATGGCAAGATCACAGAATATTTTGTACTTCAAAATTCATCAGTGAACTGATACTATTATGTACCTGCATTTGTCAGAAAAGTCTGAAAGAAGTAGTCATCTAACGTTTCAATTTGTTTTCCAGAAAGACTAATTAGAAAGGAGTTAAATGTTTCCTTCATTTTGGAAATGAAGCAGGAACGATCATATTTCTTTCAGAGAAACGGAAAGTGGTGACTGAGTAAGCAATATAATTTAATATTTTCAGTCTCTCGTTCTCATCTAATTATTGGCTTTTAAATTTAGCATTTCATAATTAATCTGAAATTATAAAATCAAGTGAAATGGTTTCTAAAGAAAAATACTCAGTATACATACACTTATTTGAGTTTTGAAAGGAACTTAAATTTCTTGGTTTAAGTGTTTACTATCTTACTAGCTTGGCAATATCTTGGAAATATCCACAATTAGGGAAAAGATAGATTATTCTCCTTCCAATAACCTCACAGAAATGCTTAATACTCGATTTTCTAATGCTGCAGTAAAATAAACAGGGAAGAAAGATTTACGGTTTTAAATTCAGGGTACATTCTGAAAAAAAAATCTATATCACATGTGAGGTAGCATTAATGTGAAAATGTTCTATTTATACATTAAATAAACTTATTAATTAGCTAACATATTTACATCTGTTGACAATATTATGTACTAAAGTTCTGTCTGTAAAAGGAATATGCTTTTGTTTTTAGATTATTCCTAACTAGTGATTTACATCATCTCTCTCCTGGTTCAGAATTGGTATTGGCCTCTCAAAAAAGTCTTTGATCCTCTGCTATATATGAAGTACTAGATATATAAAACCAAAAATGTGTATGTGAAGCTATTACTCTAATTTTAGCTTGTATCACAATCAACTGGCAGGATTCTGGAAACAGATTATTGGGCCTTACCCAGGGTTTTTGATCCAGGAGAGCTGGATGGGGCCTGAGAATCTCCATTTGTAACAAGTTAGCAGGTAGGTACCAATGATGCTGCTCTGGAGAATACTTTGAGCCCCTCTACTCTAAGAAAATACTTCATGTGTCTTTCAAAAATTCCCAGAGAAGTAAAAGACTGTTCAACACCCAAAAATGGTTAACTTTTTTTTTTTCAATCTGCCCAAATGCTTTACATGTACAGGAAACATATCCAATCTCTCATATATTAGCATTGCCAAATACTTAGGAACTCAAAAACTACAAAATACATTAAGGACTTAGACTAGATTAGACACTGGTTGATCTGTGATATACATCATCATCAGTAATGGAACTTTCTTCCCAGGTATTTGTGCTTAAATCCCAACCCTGGAAATTCAAATGGTAGACCTGGAATGTGTCTTTCAAAAAACAATCTCTCAGATGATTCTGTTTAGCACTCTGAGCTATTCAAAGTTTGTATTTCATCTATCAGTGCTTGTAAAGTTTAAAAATTCCTGAATCTCATCCCAAAATTATCAAATCCGAATGTCTACAGGTGGGTACCTGGGAATCCTTATATTAAGTAAACACCCAGGTGATTAAGTCACAGAAATTTGAGACCCACCAGCAGGTCTTATAGCAGAGATTTAACAGGTTAGCCAGCAAATTTTGAACAATAAGAAAAATTTATTTTTAGCTGCAACTACATATACATACTAGACAACTATGTTTGTCAGGCAGAACACTGCACTCAGTGGGTTGGGCGATGCTGTGTAGAATGAGGCACAATTGCTAGGAATAAGAAGCTAATGAATGGTACAGCTCAGTGACAAGTGAGTAATAAAATACAAGAGCATAATTAGGCTTCAAAGATGACCAATTAAAAAACATAATAACCACAGAATGATTTTTTCAAACCTTTTAAACAATTTTTAAAATTCACCTTTAAATCTCTTTATGAATGTCACAAACATCAAAGGGCTTGAGAATCACTGTCCCTGAGTAACAGCTATGTGTTAATGGCTTTCCCCAAAGCACATCACCTCCTCTATTACTCTTCTCCCTTTACGTTTTAGCCACCTCAGCTTGTAAATGCTTTTGTTTTCTTTATTATATTAATAGAACTGACACTGGAACTTAAAGAAGGTCAATGACACTACATGTGTGTGTGGATGTATGTATTCAGAAGAATGTGCCCTTAATTACTTGCTTAAATATAACAGAAAATATGTAAGTTACAATAAGTACTTAATAAAAAAATTCACATGTATTGAAATAAAGGTGTAGACATAGAAATCACAAGCTGAAGATTTTTATTTAGTTCTAAACCCTGACCATAATGAAGATCCTGGAAACAATGACAAAGAAAAAGCTCTCCTAAGCAAATGTCTTGGTCCTCCACCTACATTAATCAATCCTATCCAATGTTACCCAATAAATTTTCCCAATGAATCCCCTGATCCTGTTTCCTTGTCTATATAAAGGAAGTAACACTATTAGTAAGTGGAAGGGCTCAGATTCCACCGAAGACTGAAGCTCCCATATTTAATATAGCCTATGCCTTTCCACAAATCAGATGCTCAATAATTTTTAAATGGAAAAATTAAAGAAATTTGGGGATGTTTTTACTTAGGAATAGAAATAACCACCTTCAAGTATTTGAAAAGGATGTCATACAGATTCGGTGATTTTTTCAAATGCAGAGAGTAATACATGGGAATTAAAAGATGGCAGGCTTTTGCTCAACAGAGTTAAAACAGTATTGAAGGTAAACTTTATGAATTTTTAAATTGTGTTCCTGTTCTGGTGGCAATGTAAGGGAAAAAAATCATATTCTGGATCATCTAAATAATCTCTACATAAGTCTATATTGTTGCTACAAACTTTCTATGTTTGAGGTTGCATTTGTTTATGATCAAATTGGTACCAAATGATCACTAAAAGGAATAGTTACATTTTTTTAAAGTGCACACTCAGACGGTACATCTCAAAGGTTCACAGGGATTGCTTTGATCCAAAAGAGATCTAAACATTGGTCAGTGTCAAGAAATACTGGAACAAAAGAACTTTCTAACATTTAAAGCTGCCAGAAATGAATAGACTGTTTTATGAGAGTGCTTCTGTGTATGTCAAAATTCTCAAAGCAGACTGGCCAAATAAGTAAATACAATTATAGAGGATGCTTCTGTGATGATTGGTATTAATAACAAAATTTAAATCCTGGTCTACATTTTGCAAGAACCCCAAACTTGAAATCACTGTACTAAAAAATAAAAGATGGACTACATAACAGATGCATCAACACCAAAAACTAATTACTCAACTGTGGCCTGAGCCATCAACAACTCAATGCTCTGCTTGACAAATTAGATGCACAAATATCTGCTAAACAAATGAATATACAATAACCTGTTACAGGTCAAGTGGTTAGGTGCTGGAGCAATGGTCCTGGGTTGAAAAAAATTTTTTGAACCACTGAAATAAATCAACTTGCTCACATTACCCAAGAAAAATAGTACTTCCTCGATTCACAGTGAAGGCTTTGACTACTGGTTTAACATATAACCCATTTAATCATTTTAGCTATGTTATCTGCAAAGGCAAGCAATTTCCAACTCTCCTCTGCAAACGGATTAAAAGACATTTAATGATCCTGACACCAAAAGAGTATGGAAAAGTAGGCTTTCTTAATTTGCCATCCTCTAACAGCCAAATAAAGAGCCTTGTGAATATTTTTTTTTCCTTTACCATTATCACTATGAAGAATGATTACTTTAAAACATGTTTTTGTTTTATTTATTTATTTATTTATTTATTTATTTATTTAGAGAGAGGGAGAGGGAGAGAGAGCATGAGCAGGGGAGAGGCAGAAAGAGGGAGAGAGAGAATCCCAAGCAGGCTCCACATTGTCAGCACAGAGCCCAACGTGAGGCTCAAACTAATGAACAGCGAGATCATGACCTGAGCCAAAACCAGGAGTTAGACGCTTAGCCAACTGAGCCACCCAAGCACCCCAGAAAAATTACTTTAAAACAGCACATCTACACACACACACACAAATATCTTTATTTAACCTGCAAAGGCCAGGCATTCGTGGAGAAAAAAAAACCAATGTAGAGGAAAAGCATCACTAATATTCTACTACTATTACAGGTTTACTAATGGTGTGGCCCAAAAGATACCATCCGTTCTTAGATTGTCCCAAAGAAGGCTTGAATGATTCTAAATATGAGACTTCAAAAGAGTGAAACTCTTCTGAAAAAACATAATTATAATATGAACCTAATAATAGTTTCTAGTTTTTTAAGCCCCTACTTTGTGCCAAGAACTCTTGAGCGTTTCACATGAGTTAATATCTTTTTTTATCCTCACAATGATCCTAAAAGGCAAATATTCTTATCCTAATTTATAGATGAAGAAAGTGAGATCTACAGAGGTAAAGCAACTTGTACAAGACCACATAGCTAGTAAGTGGCAAAGCAAGCAGCCAGCCTCTAGCACCTAAGTTCTTAGCCATTAGTCATTCTACTTCTTTCTTAAGGAACCTGAAATGAAAACCCTAATCCACAGAAGAGACTCTAAGCTTCCCAAAGTGCACAGCAAGAACAATTATGGTTGGTATCTGTAGAATACGAATTCAGATGATTTGCAACAAAAACCTATAGTCCATTCATTACAATACCAGCAATGACCAAGAGTCCTAGATAAGGAGATAATTAATAATCTACATCAAGACAATGAAATACTATAATAAGACATTTGACTCATGTAATCAGGGAACCCCACTGACATGGTTAAAAATGAATAGTCCACGCAGGGCAAACTGGCATTAATCCAGGAGACAGCTATATGGATACTAGAAGAGCCAGTTTCTTTTCATTTTTTAAATCACAAACTCTATGAATGCAGGCATGGGAATGCTAGGTACCATCTTTCATACCATACAGATAGCCTGTCAGTGGCAGAACAAGGCCAACATGCATATAGAACAAAGACATATAAACCAAGTAATAGTCAAGAGAAAGTCAGAAGTTATACTCTGAGGACATCACTTGAGACTCTGGATTTAACTATTCTCTCAACCAAAACTAGACTGTGTAAGCCAATTAACCGCCTAACCCCTTTAAACTAGCTTGAGTTGTATCTTGTCATGTGTAAGCCCATGACTGCCTTACCCCCTTAAACTAGCTTGAGTTATGTCTCTTCACTGCAATAGAAAGCATCCCAATACACTTATAAACTTCAAGTATTTCATACTTGAAGCAAACTTTAATGATGACCAAGTACAAGAAACTGGCACTCTCCAACACTGCTGGAGACTATAAACTGGTCCAAACTTTCTGAAAGTTTAGAGCAGACTTAAGAAACATTTGCTAAAGATGAAACAAGGTAAAGACACATTCCATACATTTAACTAGCGAATTTCCTGCAGTTATATACATATGCTTCTTTCGGTAAACTTTTTTTACTCAGTGCTCCAATATAGAATTGGCAAGCACTAAGTTTTAACATACCTTAAAATAGGGTACTGATTTACTTTCAAGGCCAAGTATGTATGATATAGCTGTATTTACTAACAAAATTTTTTTAGCCTGATTCTAATAGATACTATAAACATTTCTGAAAGAACAAAAAAAATAAATTTCAAGATTCAAGGAAGTTCCAAAGTAACACAAGGCATTTCCAAGCATAAGAAAAATTCCTATGAAAATTAAGACATAGAAGAGAGGACAATAATGACTTCCAAAAAACCTTTTAAAAACCTTAAAATCTTCCTCTGCCTTCTCTTCGTTCATTCAAATATTTATTAAGAACTCACTGTGTGTATTCTCTTTTACACCACAAGCTTCCAATTATTCCCATTTGTGATGTTGCCCATTGAAATGTTTCAATTTTATAATTGAAAAAAGGAGAGAGGGTCATTTACAAGATCTCTAAGAACAGAAATATATCAGAACTCTTGAAGACTTAAACTTACTGCCTTTAAATCTTATTTTTCAGTTGGCAAAACAGATTCTCACCAACTATTAGGAAAAGAGAAGCAGCACAGGAAATTGTTACAAATGAGTGAAAATTGCAGTATTAAGTGGCAGACACTTAATTTGCCTAAATATATTGTGACTTTCAAAACAAGTAGGTGAAGAACCACCATAAGTTATGTTCCATCACTAGATTTTTGAACCACTTGCAAAACAATAAATTTTGAAAATCATACTGTGAAATCATCTTTATGTTTAATATTGTAAGTAAATTAAATTTTAAAATGAAGAAATACTCCAACAGTTGAGATCACCAGAACTAAATGGTATCATCTTGGAGGTGATTTTCTTATGAAAATAAGTCATTTCAATTATTTTTAAAAATCATTTAAAATAAGTTACCAATTAAGTGTAACTTTATTAACAACAAAACAGTTACAGGCCATTTTAATCAATAAGTATTTTTCTGAAAATGTACTGGCAGATCAAATCTGAGTCCCTAGAAAAACTTAATTCTCATTTTACAGAAGCTTAACCTCATGTCCGATAAAGCTTCCCCTGGCAACTGTTCTCTGTTGTTAACTTTAAGTTGGTTATTACACACAAACCCTTAAAATACAACCACTTGAACATATCCATTAGAATGGTCATTATCACAAAAACAGAAATTAACAAATGTTGGGGAGGATATGGAGTAATAGGAACCCCTGTGCACCCGTTGGTGGAAATATAAAATGGTGCAGCCACTATGGAAAACAGTATGGCAGTTCCTTAAAAACTTAAAAATAGTTACTATACGATCCAGCAACATACTTCTGGGGATATATCCAAAAGAACTGAAAACAAGATCTATAAGAGATATTTGTACACCCGTGTTCATAACAGTACTATTCACAAGAGCCAACACATGGAAGCAACCTAAGTGTCCACCAAAAGATGAATGAACACAATGTAGTGTATATTGGCCTTAAAAATAAGGAAATTTTCACACAGGCCTACAACATGGATAAATCTTGACAACACTATGCTAAGTGAAATAAACCAGTCACAAAAAGACAAAAACTTTATGACTCCACAAACGTAAGGTATTCAGTAGTCAAATTCATAAAAACAGAGTAGAATGATGGTCATCAAGAACTAGGAGGGGGAAACTAGGAGAAATGCTTAATGCTTTCAGTTTTACAAGGTAAAAAAATTCTAGTTATACAACAACATGAATACACTTACTCTTGAACTGCACACTTAGAAATGCTTAAGATGGGAATTTTTACATTATGTGGGGTTTTTTTTTTTTAACCACAATTTAAAAAAAACCTCACAATCACTTCAAAAGCTATGGAAAAACAAGTCATGAGGAAATCACTTAAATTTTGTTTTTATAAATGTAGATTTTATATATTCCATTTTTCTGAAAGAGTCATGTCTGGCAAATGATATGGGTTTGGTAGTCTTTATTGCAGAAACGCGAATTTTAATTTAAATCTCAATATACATACAAAAGAGTTAATTCTTGATGCTCCAAGAAAGAGAGGTATAAAATTATTTTTAAAATTCCAAGATCTAGTTATTTCAAAAATTCTTGCCAAACTTTTACCAAAAATACTGAGCAGTATGATTGACTTAGCTTCAAATTCTTTTTCTAGCTCTGTAGTTAGGCAGAAAACATACACGATACATACACCACAAGTGGCAGAAAGCTGGCTAAAATCCACCAACTGGATAGTTAGTCCCATCATTAAAAAAAAAGAAACAAGATAAAAAGAGAACATTCTTATGAATTAAAATCAATTTCTTAACAGAAAACTATCTAACAACACATTTAATTTTGATTATTTTCTCCTACTTTATAAACAGACTTACGTTAACAATCTTAGATAAAAATACAGTATTTTAAGGGTGCCTGGATGGTTCAGTCAGTTAAGCGTCCCAACTTTGGCTCAGGTCATGATCTCACGGCTCAGGAGTTCAAGCCCCGCATCGAGTTCTGTGCTGACACCTCAGAGCCTAGAGCCTGCTTCGGATTCTGTGTCTCCCTTTCCCTCTCTCAAAAATAGAAAACATTAAAAAAAAATTTTAACAAAGAATATATTATTTTAAGAAGTATCTATATGTTAAAAATTACATTTTAAGAGGCCGTATCTATGAACAAACTCAGTAATCTAATCCAAATCTTTAACATTCATGTATGGTAACAGTTTTTTTTAACTTCACCAGCAAACATAATCAACTGTTAGGAGTTCTTCAGAAAACATCAGTCAAGACTAATCTTCCTCAGCCTCCTACACATCATTCTTAATATACAACAATAGAATATAACCACAAAATCTTAACTTTGGGCCCACACACCATTAGTGCTGCAGACAATGGAAATCACCAGGTAAAGATTGGACATTCTCCCAACGGCACAAAATGCTTTCCAGTGGACTACAGGAACAAACTACCACAGTTCAGGTAAAAGACTGCACTAATACAGACTTCATACAAATCAAGCCTCAAAAAATCAGACTAACATACAGCTTGAAGCCTTGCCTTGAGACAGAGGCCAGTAGTCTTACCTGGAGAAATTCATAAGCAGAGGAGTTTTTCTATTGTGTAGGTTCACATGTTTTACCAGGAGTATTTTATCAACTTATCATGTTTAGCAAAGATAAGTATTTATGCAACTATCTACTCTTAACTGTGGAGTCAAGACAAAAAATGTTTTAAGTTACTGCCACTCCTTGCACATACCTTTAAGTTACTTGCACATACCTTACTGAAATAAACTCTAAGCCTAGTATATTTGTTTACAACTCTAATCTCTGATGCCCAAAGTAAATACACGTGGCCTATCTGGGGAGGAAACAGCAGGGTAAGGAATTGTGAAGAAGGGACCCGAGAGTAGAGAGAAGAACAGATGCTCAAGAAGAGTAACTGATGCTAGCTGCCAACATAACCCAGGGATATACTGTTTTAACTGGAAAAGAACCCCTTTTAAAGCTCTAAATCCAATGCTGGCCTTCATTTTTAGGAGATTTAGAAAAAAATCTATGAAGACGGGGAGAAGAACTAACATAAATATTTGGAAACACTTGCAAAAAAGTTTTTAAGTGTTGTGGAAGTTTAAATAGAACTTTAACAGGTAATGCATATTTCCAAGTATACAGTGTTCCCAAGATTCCTAAACCAGACATACAGTGAACATTATCTCATGTAATGTTGACAATAACCACTGAGATGGTTGCTATTATTATCATTCCAAAAGGAGGAAATATGCTCAACAGCATTCAGTAACTTGCCCAAGCTCACAAAGCTAACAAGCGAAAAAACTGGACTCTTAACTAGAAGTGTCTAAGTCCAGATCCTATACTCTCAACTACAACCATGCTCTTCTTCAAAAGAGGAAAATCAAAGTACACTTGTAACAAGAGAAAAGTTTACTAATAAATGAGAGCTTCTTGACTTTAATGGCCAAAGTTAAAGAAGTTAAGAAATGTCCATTCTCAGAAATTTTACTCTAACGATCCAATAACTGTTTTTGGAAACTGAAGGAGTCTGGCATGACACCTTAAAGAGAACAATGAACCTCTTGACATTACTCTGAAATCTAAAAATCAGTATTAATGTGCTATTAAATTAAGTCCAGGCCCTACCTACCACTAAGAAATCAACATGAAATTCCCTGTTAAATCTATTGTAACTATTCCATCCTGTTGTGACTTCTTCCAATCCTTCAGTTTTTTAGTTTCCTAGAACATCTTTAAGAAGACAAATTTGTCTTCCCAAACTGGACTCTACAGCACATTTAAAATGGAAAAATTGTAAGAAGAAAGTACCTTGCCCCTCAATCTCAGTTACCTTTTCAGAAAGTTTTAAAATTATTAGTTAGAAAAGGATAAAAACCAGATATCTTTAACAAACATCTAAATGTTGTTGAGTAGCTATTTATTAAGTGTTTAACTTAATTTTTCAGTTATAAGAACCTCTATATTAAGAAATATGATGCAATCCGATTCAAGTTTGCTAAATTTCCAAATGAGAGTATTTTGAAAATAACACATGGGACTGAGCAAAATCTAAGAACTAATTTAGAATTGGGGGGGGTGATGCACAGTAACTAATTAATTCAAATATATTAAAGCTGCTTGTGATAATCTCAACTAACTGCAAAGAATTTACAATTAAAGAGAATTGCATATAAAAAAAGAAATGACTGGTGTATAACTTGATGCACAGTATTATGATTCAGCACAGAATAAGATCTGAAAATTGGCACTACACAGAAGTAATCTGCCTCACGTTTATAATATAGCAGCTTCATCATTTCATTAAAAGCATTGTAATCATTTCCGCAAAAATAATTGCAATTAATTCCTGTCAACTCTTGGAATTAAGTCCAGGCCTATTTACTCACTTTTTGAATTTTATAAGGGCTTTCTCTGGTGTACAAAGAGAATTTATCATTCTACGAAATAAGGACCAAAATGGTATCTACGAAATAGCAAGAACATATAAACAAGTTTATCTTCTGCTAATACTGATTAGGGAAGTTAATCTTAATCTCTCCCAGAAGAGTGGAAGGACTTTAAGGAGTAAAGCCAGTCTACCAACCACAACTCTTACTATATAAATCTCCAATTCCTTAAAAACGATTTCCACAAAGGTTAAAATACCAAAAATGTACCAAATTGTGTGCGGGGCTGGGGGGGGGGGGGGGCTCAATCCCACTGGATCCATTTATAATTCTTAATCCTATAATGTACCATTTAGACTCTAAGGTGTTTTAAAAACTTGCATTAAATTCTAACAGAATGATTATTTACTTCGGATACATCTTGAAGGTTTTCCTTTAATATGCTTCAATTTCATGAAAATGAGACCGTTCTAAAAATTTCGATGCTGCATTGAAACTTGCTGCGATCACATACTTTTTCAATCTCACATATTAATTTATAACGTCTGGGCTCCCTTGACAGCTGATATAAACACAAGAATCCAATTGTGATGTTCTCTTTAAAATGCTGCTACTTCGCCAAATTCCCGTTACTCCGACTCCTCAATCTAGGCAAGTTTTTCAAGGCGATTAAAACAAAACAAAACCTGCACGTGCAAACTAAAGTTAGCATCTTCAGGCCGTCGCGACAAATCCCTAATGCACAAAGGCAAAGACACCCGCCGCGACTAGACAACCGCACCGTAAGGTCTCATCTGACCACGCGAGCCCCTGGGTGGGAAACCCAGGGCCCCGAGCCCACTGGGAAGCCAGGACCAGCGCGCAGGGTCCGCCCCAGGGCCGAGTGTTCAATGGAACTGGAGAGAATGGGGGCGGGAAGGAGCGGAAGCTCGGGTGCAAACGGCGGCGACCGAGCTGCGGCTCGTCTCTCTTCCCGGGGTTTTCGGGCCAGGGAAAGTCCACCCGGATGGGGGTATAGGGCAGGCCGGGTGATTTTCAAGGCTAGCAGGAGGGCGGCGCGAGGCCCCGGCGGCCGGGAGGGGAGGGCCAGCGGGGCTCAGCCCCCGGCCCCTGAAAGCACTTTCGAGGCGTCTCCCACCCCCCACGACAAGATGGCGACGTGGGCAGCGGGGGAGCCCGGCCGGCGAGGCTGGGGGGAGAGAGGGGAGGGGAGAAGAGGCAGAAACAAAAAGGCGGCCCCCTCCGGAGCGCTGAGGCTGGCCCCCGAGCCCGTGGCGGCGGGCGGACGGGGGGCGCCGGCGGAGAACGCGACAGACGGAGGAAAGGGGCTTACTTTTTCTTGTCGTTCGCGCCGCCGGCGCCCTCCATGGCGAATCGGTCCCCGCGAAGCCTTCACGGCCGGCCGCCCCCAGGCTCGCTCCGGCCTAAGCGCTGGCTCCCTCCACACGCGAGGAGAGAAGGGGAGGCACGTCCAGAGGTGGGAGGTGCAAGGCGGGAACCCACTCGTAAACCTGGAGGCAGGAGCAGCAGGCGGCAATCCTAAGGGTCCAGGTCCGGCTCAGAAGAGCCTCCCCTCAGGCAGCTTGTCAGGGCCCCGAGCACCGGACGAAGCGGCGGCGAGGCCGATCCTCGCGTCCCCTCAGACGAGGCGTCTCTGTGCACTGAGGAGCTGAGGCAGCGGCAGGGGGCGGGCAAGGGCGGAGGCGCGCTCGGGGGCGCGCGGGATGGGGCGGGGGGGGGGGGGGGGAGGAGAGTGTCGGGGGCGCGCCCGCCCGCGGAGCCCGGCTCGCGCTCACGCAAGCCCGCCTCACCTGAGGGGGAGGCGGGTTCCCTGAGAGCCAATGGCGAGCGACGCCGGCGGCCAGTCCCACCCCAGCCCACGTCTGTCTTAGCCAATCAGGAAGCGGTCAGCTGAGGCACAGCTGGGAAGCGCTGCCGGGCTCACGTGCTCGTCTGTGTGCAGCTGCGGAGGAAAGAGAAAGGAGCTGGGGTGCGGCCAACCTGGGTCTGGGGACGCTTTGCCTTCTCCTAGGGAAAGCAGTGGCTGGCTTTGGGAGGCGCTGCTGAGAAGGGATTTGGGTCTCAAGCCTGCATCGCATTTCCTGCTCCCGGTGCAGCAAGTCTTGCGCTTCCTTTCTCCTCTGTGGCTGTGCTGTGCAAGGTTGCTGACAGCTCTGCTGAGCCCCAGTTCAACAAAGCAGACTTTTCACGTCGTGGCAGCTCTCTTTCGACCCTTTGCTTATATGTTACAATGGGGTTTTTCTTGCCAGGTTGTCCAACCACGGGGGCCCTGTCACCGAGCGCCCTTTTTGCCATGGAACGCAAGGGTACTCTCCCTGTCCACTAAGTTTTTCTATGAAGAAGTTTGATTACTGAGTAAATGCAAATAAAAATATAAAGCAAACAAACTCCTCATGCTGTAAACTTCTCAAGGGAAGTAGTTAAGGTAGCAGGGAAATCTTAAAATCTGAAACACTGACAAATAGGTGTCAGTGGCTTTAATAAAAGCGTAAACCAGAATTTCAGGGCTATGGAAGGAAAATGGCTTTAGGTAGACTTTCTTGTTGTTTGTAAAAAAGCCCACAATAATCTTAGATGGACTGGGAAAAATGGAAGATGACCCTTAGTTTGAGACTCACCACCTTTAATTCACTGTATAGACTGGAAAGAGGAAGGATTCTTCTAACCCCCTGCCCAGACTTGGGCAGCGGACTGCTGAACCGGAGTTAACTCGACATGGTGGCGGCCAGTATTATCTGTTTGCTAACATGACTTTGCAAGCTACTGAATAAAAATCAGTTTTTGCCTTTGAAAAAATATATTTCAAACCTGTAAATCTTTTAAACGAAAGAAAAATGTATTTTGAGTTCAACAAAAAATCATTGCGCTTTTATCTCCACTTGATGCTGGATTATTTTACTTCTCATATTTGCCATATTATATTGTTACAATCTAGCTTAGAGTGGTATATTAATGTGTATATCTATATTGGATTCAGTTATATTGTTGTGTAAAAACAATAGTCCATCTAACATAGCATTAAACTCTGTTAAAAACCGATTCACTAGACCCATTAAGATATAAAGACTGATCTTAATGTTGTTTTTTTTTTTAAGTTTTAGTTCTACATTGCTGAATGATATGTCTTCTTGAAAAATACCATTGGAAAGGCCTGAAAAGAAGAAAGGACCAAAAATATTTACTCATATTTTCTTTCTTAGTTGTGAAAAGAATAGCTCTATAAAACACAAACCTTTTAATTTGACATGCTGAAAACTCAATGTTAAACATACTGATACCAGTCAGGAGTGAGTTTGAAGACAGACTCTGACACTAACAAGTTATTTAATCTCTCAGTGCCTCAGTTTACTCATTTATGTCTATGTCACAGAATTATGGCATAATTGAGATAATACATTTAAAGCACTTAGAATAGTTGCTGGAACACAGTAAGCAATCAATAAATGTTAATATGAGTATTGTTGGTGGGCTTTTAAAAATTATTCTTATTATTTTTGCCCCCAAATTTGTGCTTCTGCTGGTAGTAATTACTTGGGCTTCTGTCACAGTTCAGCTAGTTTTAACTATCCAAGACTGCCTATTATGTTAATATAATCCACAAATATTCTTTCTTTTAAACTTTGGAACTGCCCATGGTGTTCCCATCCTTGTATATAAGCATGGTGGCAGAGACCCTCAATCAGTTCCTTTCTCATTATACTGTTAAGAAATTTTCTCTAGCCTGTGATTATAGCCAAAGTGTATAATGTCTGTTGCATTTTTTAAAAATGAGCACTTTGTAATAGCAAATTAAGCCATTTATTAAAAACTGAGCATTTCAAATGTTAAAAGCAGAAGGATAATTCAATCAGCAAAAGACATTTTCAGCCTTCATTAAATTTGCCCCAAAGTTCAATTTTCCTTTCCAAAAATGTGTAGAATATGGTATTTTATGGATGTGTGAAAAGTATGTATGTATATATGCTTATACACACACGTACCATGTATGAGCATTGAAAGCAGTAATATTCAACCGATTTGTTTTCACGTTATTACCAATGAGCCAAGTAGTATTCCATAATCCAATCACTCCTATTTAAGTAACAATTTGAAAAAGCGAGGGTTTCTATAGGATAAAATTTTAAGTTATCCTCTTTACAGCCACCTATTAGTAAATATGTTTTATTACAATTTAAATAAACCTTAATGAGCAGTCTTATTTATTCACTTTCTAATTTGTGTAAGCAGATTTAAATGTAAAACACTCTGAGGAACTTTCTAAGTAGACTGACAGGTGACTTGCAAATGACTTGATTGACCCTTAACCCATATTAGTAGGAAGCAGGAAGTTAGGCAGTGATTGAGGACCAGGCAAGGTAAAACTTGAAATTTGGATCGCTACTAAATAGAGCATTGAAACTATTAACGAGTGAAACGTCAGATTCAGATAGTTTAGAATGTATCAAACTATATGGGAAGAACTTGTCGTAAGTGATTCTTGGCTTATTATTACCCTTAGTTCCTCCTGCACCTTTGACCTATTCTAGGAACAATAACAAAAAAAAAAAAAAAAAAAAAAAAAAGGAAGGAAGAAAGAAAAGCAGATCATCTGGAAGGAAAGTGCCTAGAAGGTAACAGACATTACAGATCTTTCGTCTTTTTCTTTCAAGGATCAAAACAGAAAATAAATACATTGTTTGAGTTTATGGAAAATAAGAATAGCCTGAAAATTTGCCACTAGCACTTTTTAATTATGATACGGACTTTAAGCATAATTTTACAGAAAAATGCTGAAGGGTTTTTAGTTTCTGGTCCAATATGTAAAAAGCTTGGAAGCTTCCATCCTCACAATAAGAAAATAAAGCTGAACAAACTGAAAACCAACAACTCTTTTTAGATCCATCAGAGAATTGAGGTCACTGGGCAAACTGTTGTCCTGAAAACTGAAGAGACAGACAGATGGATATGGAGAATCACAGCTTACCAGAAGATCACAGTTTACCAGGAGCCGAAGCCAGCAGCTGAAGCCAACATGACAGTTGGAGCAAATATCAGTAGGAATACTTTAATTTAATTATAATTGTGGATTGCTGGGGGCTCTATGGGGACCAGCTTTAGCATTTAAAACTCTGAGGCTCACAAAGCATAAGAGACTCTTAAAAACTGAGAACAAACTGAGGGTTGATGGGGGGTGGGAGAGAGGGAGGGGAGGGTGGGTGATGGGTATTGAGGAGGGCACCTTTTAGGATGAGCACTGGGTGTTGTATGGAAACCAATTTGACAATAAATTTCATATACTGAAAAAAAATAAAATAAAATAAAAAAATAAAACTCTGAGGCTTAGCCTTAGAGGGGTGCCACAACTTTTCTGAGTTTTATGTTCAGGAGCCCTAACAAATTCTCACTGTGATGGTGTGAGAAAACTCTCCTCTTGCTTTCCGTGGGGGAAAGTAACCCTTAAAAATACTCCCAGAGCACTCTGTTCTTTTTAACAAGATCTGCCCTCAAAGGAAACTATTTTGCCAGAGCTCAACTGACCTTGTGGAGGGAAAACACCCAGCTCCAGCCCTAGCTAGCCTTCAACATGGAGGAAGGGAAATACTCAACTCAGACTCACTAAAAGACTGAGAACTAATCAGAGTACTATAGAATGCTTTCCTTCCTCCCACACCTGACCATGCTACCACATCAGTAGGGCTTCTGTGTAATAGTAGGGAACTGCAGCTAAAAGAACAACAAGCCTCAGACCTTATTTAAAGAGTCACTAGGGACATCCAAAGACAACAAGAGAAACAAAAATAAGGACACTAGAGGCAATTTTAGCTTCAGACACCACAGCTACAACAAACAATAACACAGCCTAACTCTTAGCCAGAGAAACATAAAACTTCATAGTAAAGTTCTATCTACCTGGCTTTCAACAACAACAACATTTGCAAAACATATTAAAAGGTAAAAAAAAAAAAAAAAAAACAACAACAGCCCACAATCTGAAGCGATAAACCAGACACCAGAATAAGACTCCAATATGCCCAAGATTTTGGAATTATCAGACCAGGAATTTAAAATAACTATGATCAATATGCTAAGGGTTGTAATGGAAAAAGTGAACAACATGCAAGAGCAGATGGTGATATAAGCAAAGATATGAAAAAGAAAATGCTAGAAATGAAAAACAATGTGATGGAAATAATGCTTTTGATGGGCCCATCAGTAGACTGGACACAGCTAAGGAAAGAATGAAAGTTTGAAAGTATGTCAGTGCAAGCTTCCGAAACTGAAATGCAAAGAAAATACATTAATGAAAAAGATGGAACAAATTATCCAAGAACTGTGGAACAATGAGAAAAAGTTTAATGGGAATGTCAGAAGGGGAAGAAAGAAAAACACGAGAAATATTTGAAGAAATAATGACTGAAAAATTTCCAGAGTTAATGACAGACAGTAAATCACAAATCCAGGAAGCTCAGAGAATGCCAAGCAGGATAAATACTAAAAAATCTACACTTAGACATAGCATATTCAAACTGCAGAGAACCAAAGACAAAGTGTTTAAAGAAGCTAGGTTGGGGCGCCTGGGTGGTTCAGTCAGTTGGGCGGCTGACTTCGGCTCAGGTCACGATTTCGCGTTCCATGAGTTCGAGCCCCGCATTGGGCTCTGTGCTGACCGCTCAGAGCCTGGAGCCCGTTTCAGATTCTGTGTCTCCCTCTCTCTCTGACCCTCCCCTGTTCATGCTCTGTCTCTCTCTGTCTCAAAAATAAATAAACGTTAAAAAAAAAAATTAAAAAAAAAAAAAGAAGCTAGGTAGGAGATGGGGTGGAAATACCTTACATATAGAGGAGGAAGGGAGAATTACATTGGACTTCAGAGATCTTCCAAGCAAGACAGAGGAGTGATTTTTTTTTTTTTTTTTGAGAGAGAGAGAGAGAGAACTCATGAATACACGAAAGTGAGGAGGGGTGTGGAGGAGAGGGGCAGAGGGAGAGGGAGAATCTCAAACAGGCTTAACACCCAGCACAGAACCCAACATGAGGCTCCATCTCACAACTGTGAGATCATGATCTGGGCCAAAATCAAGAGTCATGCTTAACCAACAGAGCCACCAGATGCCTGTGGAGTGAAATATTTAAAGTGCTGAAGGAAGAAAACACACCATCCTAGAATAATGTTCCCAGTGAAATCATCCTTCAATAGTGGAGGAGAGGGGCACCTGGGTAGCTCAGTCAGTTGACTGTTGAGTGTCTGACTTTTGATTTTGGCTCAGGTCCTGATCTCACAGTTCATGAGATCAAGCCCCACATGGGGCTCTGCACTGACAGCATGTGTTCTGCTTGGAATTCTCTCTCTCCCTCTTTTTCTCTGCACCCCCCTCCTTGCACTCTCTCTCTCTCTCTCAAAATAAATAAACATTAAAAGTTTTTTAATTAAAAAAGTGAAGGAGAAATAAAATTGAAAAAAAATTTTGTCAGTAGACCTGCCTTGCAAGAAATGTTAAGTTTTCAGAGACAAAGAAAATAATATAGATTAGAAACTCAAATCTACATAAAAAGAGTGTTACAGAAAAAATAAATGTAAATTTTTTAATTTTTCTTAGTTCTAGCAAATAACAGTTTGTTCAGAAAAATAATAGTAAAAATGTATTCAATGATTATACCTTTGGATAAGTGAAATGAATGGCAGCAGTGTTAAAATGGACAGAAGGGAGGAACTGGGAAAATTCTCATAAGGTATTTGCATTTCTGATGAAGCAGTATAATGTTATCTGAAAGTGGACTTGGATTAGTCATAAATGTACATTGCAAACTGTAGGGTAACCACTGATTTTTTCTTTTTTTTTATCCCACCCCTGTCCCCACCCCTTCCCTGGGCCTAATTTTTTTTTTTTTAAGTATAATTGATATGCTAAGAGAGGAGAGAAAATGTAATCATATAGAGTAAATCAGAGGGAATGTTTCTTTTTTAAAAAATGTTTATTTATTTATTTTTAGATAGAGAGAGAGAGCAAGTGGGGGAGGGACAGAGAGAGAAATGGAGGGAGAGAATCCCAAGCAAGAACCAAGCTGTCAGTGCAAAGCCCTACGTGGGGCCCAAACTCACAAACCGTGAGATCATGACCCAAGTCGAAATCAAGAGCTGGATGCTCAACCAACCGAGCCACCCAGGTGCCCCAGGAGTGCTTCTTTTTCAAACCAAAGAGGCAGAAAAGGAGTGGAAGACAAAAAAGAAATGAAGGACAAGGGCAACAAATAGAATTCTAAAGGTTCAACAAAACAAAACTGAAAACAAAACAAACAAAAACTTCGGGAATGAATAAACAATTATAGTGAGATTGCAGGATACCAGATTAATATAGAAAAGTCTATTGCTTTTCTATATACAGAAATGAGCAATTGGAATTTGAATTAAAAACACAGCACCACTAACTATAGTTAACAATACTGTATTGTATACTTGGAAATTGTTATGAGAGTAGAGTTTAAATGTTCTCACCATAACAAGAACAACAAAATAGCAATTATGTGAGGTAAAGGAGTGTTAACTGATCTTATTGTGGTAAGCACTTTGCAACATATACATGTATCAAATCACCACATTGTACACCTTAAACGTACACAGTGTTATATATTAATTATACCTCAGTAGAGCTGGAGGAGGGAACACAATGCCATTTATATTAGCACCGAAAAAAGAAAGGGAAAGAAGGAAGGAAGGAAGGAAGAAAGAAAGGAAGAAAGGAAGGAAGGAAGGAAGGAAGGAAGGAAGGAAGGAAGGAAGGAAGGAAGGAACTTAGGTATAAATCTAACCTAAAATGCACAAGACCTATGTGGGGAAAACTATAAAAACTCTCAGGAAAACAACAACAACAACAACAAAGATCTAAATAAACAGAGATTTCATGTTCATGGACAGGAAAACTCAATATTGTTAAGATGTCAATTCTTGCCTCAACTGATCTATAGACTCAATGCAATCTAAAGCCCTGGGAGGTTACTTGTCATTGTCAACAAACTGATTCTAAAGTTATATGGAGAAGCAAAAGATCAGAATACTAAACACAGTATTGAAGAAGAACAAAGAACTTCAAGATTTAGTATACAGCTGCAATAATCAAGACAGTGTGGTATTGGCAAAAGAATAGGTAAATAGAACAATGGAACAGAATAAAGAGCTCTGAAATAAACTCACACAAAAATAGCCAAGTGATCTCTGACAAAGGAGCAAAGAAGGCAATCCAATAGAGAAAAAAATCATTTCAACAAATGGTGCTAGAATAATTGGACATCCACATTTTAAAAAAATGAATTTAAACTCTGACCTCATCATACTTTTCACAAAAATTAAATCAAAATGGATCTTAGACCTAAATGTACAATGTAAAACAGTAAATTTTTTTGATGATAACATAGGAGAAATAGCTAGGTGGCCTTGGCTTCAACACCAAAAGCATTATCCATGAAAGAAAATGTTAAGTTTTCAGAGACAAAGAAAAAATATAGATTATTATTTCTATAATAATTGGGGTCTAGTAAGTTAAAAACTTTTACTTTGCAAAAGGCACTACTAGGAGAATGAAAAGACAAGCCACATACTGGGAGAAAATACTTACAAAACACATATCTGTTAGAGGACTTGCATATAAAATATACAAAGAACTCTTAAAACTGAACAATAATTGTTGACAGTAAGTCAAAAATAGATAATCCAATTTAAAAATGTACCAAAACCTGAACAGATGCTTCACCAGAGAAGATATACAGATGGCAAACAACCATATGAGAAGATGCTCAACATCGTATGTCATTAGGGAATTGCAAAGTTATTTTATTTTTTAAAAATATTTATTTCTTCTTAAGTTTTATTTATTTTGAGAGAGACAGAACATGAGTGGGGGAGGGCAGAGACAGAGGACAGAGAGAATCCCAAGCAGGCCCTGCACTGTGAGTGCAGAGCCTAATGTGGGGCTCGAACCCACAAACTATGAGATCATGACCTGAGCCAAAACCAAGAGTCAGATGCCTAACCAACACCCTAAAAATATTTGTTTGTTTATTTGTTTGTTTGTTTATTTATTTATTTAAGTAATCTCTCCACCCAATTTGGGGCTCAAACTCATGACACTGAGGCCAAGAGTCAAGTGCTCTTCCCATGGAGCCAGCAAGGCGACCGTGGAATTGCAGATTTAAATATGAGATACCACTGCACATTTTAAATGGCTAAAATCCAAAGCACTGACACCAGTGTTGGCAGGGATGTGGAGCAATAGAACTCTCATTCATTGCTGGTAGGAATGCAAAATGGCACAGCCACTCTGGAGTATGATTTCTCAGTTGATTACAATGCTAAACAATCTAGCAGTGATGCTCCTAGATATTTACTAAATGAGGTGAAAACTTACATTCACACTAAAACCTACACATGAATGTTTATAGCAACTTCATCCATAATTGCCAAGAAGTGGAAGCAACTAAAACTCACTACTAGGTAAGTGGATAAACTGTGATACATCCAAACAACGGAATCTTATTCAGGGCTAAAAGGAAATGAGCTATCAAGTCACCAAAAGACATCAAATGCATATTTAAGAAAACTTTAAATGCATATTGCCAAGTGAAAGAAGCCAAGTTGAAAGGGCTTCATAGCATATAATTCTAACTATTGACGTTCTGGAAAAGGCAAAACTACGGAGACTGTAAAAAGATCAGTGGTTGCCAGGAATTAGAGGGAAGAGGGGAGGGATGCATAGGTGGAGCACAGGGAATTTTTAAGGCAGTGAAACTATTCTGTATGATACCCTAATGACGTATACATGATATTATACATTAGGCAAAACCCATAGAACTCTATAGCACAAAGTGTGAACCCTAATGTAAACTATGGGCTTTGTTTAATAGTAACGTATCAATATTGCTTCATCAGTTGTAACAAATGAGCCATACCAATACAAGATGTCAATAATAAGGGAATGGTGTGTTTATAGGGGGAGGAAGAAGGAATGCATGGGAACTCTCTGTACTTTCTGTTTAATTTTTCTGTAAACCTAAAACTAAGAAATAGTCTATTAATTATAAGAGAAAAAAAGGAATATCCTTCCAAAGTCAAGTTTTCTTATCTTCCTGAATAAAGCAAAAGGCTTAAATTTGTAAGAATCAACCTTGATAAAACATCCCTTTGACTAAACAGAAAAGTGAAATTTGGATATTTTTCCAGCATTGAAGTAAGCAAAAAGATTCTGAAAAGCCACAGCTCTATAAAAGTTTTTATTTCTAGAAACTAAAGATATAAAAGAAAAAGGAGAATAGAGTCTTATCTTTGAAAAATAATGGTAATACTACCTCCCGATCCAAATGCTATAGTATTTCCACATATTTTTTTCACCTGTACGGAAGTTGGTACATTAATAACTCAAAAAAAGGTATTTATTAAGAATCTGCCTTGCTTCTTTTCTATCCCCATCCCAGACCACACCAATATGTCACATACTTAGAGTATACAATTGTATCATGTTTTTAAACATTTATTCATTTTGGGCAGAGCACAAGTTGGGGAGGGGCAGAGAGAGGGGGACAGAGGATCTGAAGCAGGGTCTGCGCTGACAGGCTGACAGCAGTGAGCCTGGTGCGGGGCTTGAACTCACGAACTGCAAGATCATGACCTGAGTCAAAGTCGGATGCTTAACCAACTGAGCCATTCTATTTTGGGCCAGACATATTTTTTCTTTAATCTGCAGGTTTATGTGCCATTATACAGCATGAGCTCCTTATGAACAGGAATCCTTTATATTGGCAGCCCTAGAACCTGGGATGGTGCCCAGCACATAAGAACAACCATCTCTTAAGCACCTGTCATATTCTAATCACTGGGCTAAGCATTTTTATTTTTTTATTTTTTGCGTTTTTTTGGAGGGTGGTGGGCTAAGCATTTCTAGATACACTCATTTAAGCACGATTACATCCCTGCGAGGTAGAAATTGTGATGATCATGTCATGGATCAGTGAGTTAATGGTCAAAGAGGTAAAAATACAAAAATCACAAAGCTAGGAATTAGTGGAACCAGGATTATAGACCATGCCACTCCTTTATGGCACTTAAACTGTGATACCTGTGTGTCAGAAAATGCTCGAAGCTGTGGAAGGTAGGGTGAGGAGGACAAAAACATAGTTCATCATCTTCCTACAGCATCAATTTTAGAATGAGGAAAAGTTGAGTAATATAACTATGCGTGTGATTGTAGGGTATGTTGTGCTTTTGGCTAGAAAAAATTCAAATTCAACAAATGAGCAAATACAAAAAGTTCTCCTGACCTCCCTCTCCTCCTTCTCTGTAGAGGAACCCATTGTTACCAGTATTTGTGTGTCTGTCCAGAGATATTAGCATATCAAAAGATCTGTTTTGTGTCCTTTCCTTTCTGTACAGATGATAGATTAGTATTTACTTTGACTACCTACTAAATCTATTTCACGTAACAATATCATTTGGAGATTATCTCTCATCAGTTCACATACATCTAATATTTTCAGTATTTACAGTAAACCGATGGATGATGACAAAGACAACAACTTGGCAAGAATTTTAAAATAAAATTAACGTAATTTAAAATTTTTTTTTCAACGTTTTTTATTTATTTTTGGGACAGACAGAGACAGAGCATGAACGGGGGAGGGGCAGAGAGAGAGGGAGACACAGAATCGGAAACAGGCTCCAGGCTCTGAGCCATCAGCCCAGAGCCTGACGCGGGGCTCGAACTCACGGACCGCGAGATCGTGACCTGGCTGAAGTCGGACGCTTAACCGACTGCGCCACCCAGGCGCCCCAAAATTAACGTAATTTTAATATCTATGAACAAGTATCTTTTAATTTTGACCTCAAATAAAATTGGATTTCTCTAGGCAGGTTAACAAAGAGACATTTGACAGCTAGCAAGACAAATTTTTATATTATAGTTTGCTTTGGAAAAACTTCACCATGTCAATTTCCTTATCTGTTTATGAAAGCTATCAACCTTAAATGAGTTATATATGGAAAAAATGCCTGTATGTTACCTATTTTGACCATTCTAACTAGTTAAAAATTATTTTTTCTTTCTTTTATCCTTACCATCTTTAGAGCAACTACTCTGAATTTGTGTATCATACATCATCTTTTTAGCTGCAAGGACACAAAACCTCTTGATTGTAAACAACTAATGACTTCAGATCCATTTGAAACCAGGTGAGCTTCATCTGATTTTTTATGAAAGTGATGAGTGAAAAGGACACTGTGAATCTAATAATTCTATAGTAAGAGTTTTAGGAATGCATTTATTAGATTTTGAGCATTTCTGATTGTGATATGAATTAATATTAAATAATTATACTTCGGGGTAAAAATTTAGATTGGCTCACGTATTTCTAGAGGAGAAACATCTTCAAGTTCTATATACTCTCTGCTGAGGTTCTGCCAAAACCCTGTCAAACCATAACCTTTTGCAAGCCTGTAGCCTTCCAGAATCTCTGTGCATCTCTATCCAACTTTGTTTCAATGCTCACAGAAAAAAACTTTTTCAAATTATAATACAGGTAGTCAGATGATAGAGGGTAGGTGAGAGAACCCCAGAATAAATCTTAGGACAGAGTGCTTAACTTTTAGAAACTGTTTGTGTGATATACTCATCCTCTCCAAATCAACTGCAGTTTCTATTAGGAAGAAAACACTACCCAGAACACTCAAAGTACCAGTGACCATGGCATTTAAAAGGTACTTTTCTTCTAGATGTTAATTTCTACTACAAGTTTATCTTTCTATTATCTAGGTATTTTAAAATAACCATTTTTAAGTGAAAAACTGTGATGGAAAAATTATAGCAGAAAGAAAACAAGAATCTTACATTGCTTAATATTTATCCTAGCTTGGTTTTCTTTCCATGTGCACTAAGCCACTGGCAACTCATACTTTCCAAATTTGGGGTGGATAATATTTTCCCTTTGATTTTTTGTGGGTAATGCAGAAACATTAGCTAGTTGGCTCTTATATTGGAAAACTTACAAAGATTCCTTTGGTTAAGTGTGTCAAGACTTGCCTGTGAAGAACCAGAGGCAGTCACAAGAAGTTGATTAATTTTATACCTGGACTTGCAAAGACAGGTTAGCTACACTCCTGTGTGAGTGTACATTACATGGCAATACGAAGTAAGCCAAAGCTTCCCAGCATTATCTTATTATCAGGACACATGATATTAAACATGCACTATGCATCAACATTTGGGGTGGATCTTGGGAATTGCAGACATTGTCTAGCATTACTTCAACTAATACTTCTAGTCCTGACCCTCACCTCCACTCCCCACTTCGTGTCTACTTTTCTAGGATTGTAAGGGACAGAAGGAAACAACTTAATGAGCTGTTAAAACCTTTTGTATTTGGACAGAGAAGCATCTGGATTTATAAACTGTTTCCTCCATATTCCCCACGTGCCCACGCAGCAGAACATCTCTGATGCTTGCTGCACAAACATTTACCAAGCCTTTTCCAGATCCCATTAACAAGATCTGTGGCAACTAGGTTTGGGGACAAGAATTTATCTCAAGGTGTTATTGCTGCTGGTACTTCATTGATACTTTCTGTTGGAGCAAAGACAAATCCCAGAGCTTAGCAATCCTAGAATCTGCAAGAAGAAATAGCTGAGAAGATTACGTGGAGGGAAAAAGGAGTCCATCCTAAGACCTTATCGTATTGATATGGTGGTGGATATGCAAGTATGTCCATATCTCAAAACACATCAAACTCACATAAAGTGGTTTATTTTCTTGTATGTAAATTACCCTCAGTAAAATAGATTAGAAATGATACTCTTACAAAGAGGCTGACCACCTGTTCACTGTGCCTCTTGTCTAATTTCTGACCTTTCTTCAGTATTATCCTCACTAGGATACATTTCAACTATCAATTGGTTGAACACTTGAATGCTGTCTATATCCTAGTCCTTTGTTGTCTTTCATTGTGGCTGTGTCTATGGCTCATTGGATCCTGGCTCCAGTTCCATTTTTCAGAGCTTTACATGCCCTGTTCTCACTACTCCAACCAGAAGAATATATATAGCAGCTGATTGTCAGCTGGCATAAAGGAGAAAAATTCAGGAGGGTAAAATAGCTGAATGAATTGCCTCTGCTCCAAAGTGTGAAGGGAAAATGAAATGACCAGACACAGAGGTTAAAAGATGGCTCTTTTCTAAGCGTCCGACTTCAGCCAGGTCACGATCTCGCCGTCCGTGAGTTCGAGCCCCGCGTCAGGCTCTGGGCTGATGGCTCGGAGCCTGGAGCCTGTTTCCGATTCTGTGTCTCCCTCTCTCTCTGCCCCTCCCCCGTTCATGCTCTGTCTCTCTCTGTCCCAAAAATAAATAAAAAACGTTGAAAAAAAAAAGATGGCTCTTTTCTCATTCCTACTCAACTAAGGGCTGCTCTGTTTAGGAAATGAATGCCACCAAAGGTAGGTATTAGCAAATTATGAGTGTCATTGCGTACGAGGCAGATGCCTGAAACATACAGGTGGTTCTCATAATTGCATGTGGGCCTCCATAGATATATTCTCTTTTCTTATTATAAGTTTATGTATTTATTTTGAAAGCAAGAGAGAGGGAGCACACACACACAGAGGGGAGAGGCAGGGAGAGAGAGAATCCTAAGCAGGCTCTGTGCTGTCAGCACAGAGCCTGATTCAGACTCCATCTCACAAACTGCAACATCATGACCTGAGCTGAAATCAAGAGTCAGACACGAAACCAAATGAGCCACCCAGGTGCCCCCCATAGATATATTCTTAAATGGTTAAAGGACTTGGAAACTATTTCTAGGAAGACTGAAACTTGAATATTAGTACAATATGGAGAAAAATGTTCCAATAGAGACTTCCAACTAAAGAAATACACTGCCAAGGGGAGCATTCACTGTGTGTCCTATAAGCTTAAGACAACGGATTCCTTTTAACATATATATTACTTTTTATGTCAGTATTTCAGTAGGATATAAGCTCTGCTATAGCAGTGGTTTGTCTATCTTGTTATGCTGATCTTCAGTGACTCAGATAGTGCCTGGTACAGAAAAGGAACTCAATAAATACCATTTTGTTGGTCTCTTAAAAACTGGGCTCTATGAGCACTAGTGTTTAAAAGCTCTGGGAATAAGGAATGGTGTGAATGAATATCACATAGCTTATCTGGAGGCCTGGTGAATAGGCATGTTGGACAACTGTTCATACTGAATAATCTCTGAAAAGAAATAATGTACTTGAGGGCACGCTTCTATGACATGACAGTACTATGTATCAATCAGGATCCTGTGTTCCTGACCTTTTACACCATCCACAACCAAGATAATCTATCCTTCTTTGTGACTCAGTTCCCTTATCTGAAATATGAGAGATTTGAGCTATGTAATCCCCAGAGCCCCTACTAACTCTAAAGTTTTATGACAAAGCTCCCTTAAAGTAATTTATCTCATACAGCCTTTAAAGGTATAAGACTGAGAAACACAGAGTTAATGTCATAACTTAGTAGGTGGACAATTAAATTCAAAAGGTAAAGTTTGAAGTAAATATTATAAAAATGAGAATCCTTCACATTTGAACAGTACAGTTAATATTTTCCAAACACTTTGACATCTATCACCCTGCTTGACAATCAAAGCCATCTTGTGTAACTATTTAATACAGTGTGGTAAGAAATAGGTTCAAGGCATGAGCTCACACAGAAAACTAGACACAGAGATAAGATTAGAAACCCATTTCCAGGGGCGCTCAGTTGGTTGAGTGTCTGACTTAGGCTCAGGTCATGATCTCACAGCTTGTGAGTTCAAGCCCCGTGTCAGGCTCTGCGCTTACAGCTCGGAGCCTGGAGCCTGCTTCAGATTCTGTGCCTCCCTCTCTCTCTGCCCTGACCCACTCACATTCTGTCTCTGTCTCTCTCGAAAATAAATAACCATTAAAAAAAAAAAAAAAAAGAAACCCGATTTCCAGATTCTGAGCTTTAGGGTTTTTTCCTTCTAAAAATATGTGTTTTTTAAGTTTCACAGTAAAATCCCTTACATTTTCTTTGAGAATGAATTAGGACATCCTAGGTTGACTAAAACTGAGTCCTAATCCAGCTATCGGCAGAGACAGGCAACTTCCTGTCTACCTGCATCTACCTGCATCTATTCCATTTTATTCGATTTATACAGATGGTGATAAGCCTTTAGGAAAATAATTGGGATCATGGCAATTATTGATTTCAGGCATACATAGGCACCTGTAAATTGTGAAGAATTCAATGGAAGCAAATTACAGCAAAAGGACAACTAAATCTCAAAGACAACTTATCCTATAGAAAGTCTGTTGTAGACTGGATTTAGCAACATAATCTAAGTGATCTAGTGATTGAAGGAGGCAGTTTTGTTTTGTTGTTGGTGGTGTTTTTTATTTTGTATTTATTTACTTTAATTTTTATTTTTACATATTAGAGTTTGAGAATGTTGCTGTGAGATTGTTACTGGACAGAGGACTGGTTCCGAATTCAGGTTTGGCTCCTGTCCTCTGGAGAGCCAATACTCGAGAGACAAGTATTGGTTGGAAAAGAAAGGTTACTTTATTCAAGAGGTCGGCAACCTGGGAAGGTGGAAGACTAATGTTCCAAAGACCATCCTCCCCATAGAGGTGAGCCAAATGTTTTTAAAGAAGAAGGCACAGGAAATGGTGAATGGACTACATACAGGAGAAGCCGGTGCTCAGCAGTAAATCATTTGTCCTTGCAAGGTGTCCAGAGTCCTCCTCTCTGCCCGTAATCAAGGCTCCCAGGTGTCTCTCAGTAAAGGATACCCTTGCAGCCCAACAAGCCAGGCCCTGACAAGGCCATCCACACTCCTCCCCATGTACCCAGGAATCAAGGCTCCCAGGTGTCTCTTATTGAGGATATCATGGTCAGTGGTGGCTGTTTTCGAGTGTGGTCAGGCCTTATCTTCCCAAAAGTCCAGACCTTCCTTTCTCAAGGCTAGCGGTCTGCAGGATCTTAGGGAAGTGGGTTAGTTCCATTATAAATTATGGGGTTCAGGTCAGCAAGCAAGGAGTGCATAAACTTGAAGTAAGTTAACCCTTAAGACCAGTTGGAGTGCTATTACAAAACCCTCCAACAGTATAACACAGAGGGGAGAAAAGTCTCCCTCCTCATTTTGCAGTTCACTGCTGCCGTATCATTATATACAGCAAGAGTTGAGCGCACTGGTAGCTGGAGTGATTGGCAAGGGTATGTACCTGGCATAGAACGTCAACATGGCAGAAGCAAGTAACAGCATTTAAGCAGATCCCCAGCTGGCACTTACCAAAGCAGAGCCCTGGCACTACAGAGGCCAGCTATAGTAAGGAAGTGAAGGACCAGCACTGATCAGTGAAGGTATGTGAGATACTCCTCTGGGGCTCTCCGAAAACACTTTGGGGGAATTGGAGTACTTACCTGAACAGGTGGGAACATCTGCTAACAAAGTGTCATGCAGTGTTATGGCAATGAATTTTTTTTTTTCTGGATTTGGCTCTTTTTAAGCCATGCTGCTGTAGCTTGCTATCTGGCTGGAAGTTTGACTTCTTAAACTCTCTCAAAAATTCTTAACTGTATTCTCAGTGACTAATGCATTGATTTCAGTTAAGTCCTGCATTCTATTACATCATTTTCTCATTCAATTGATTGAAAATATTTCCAGATTTTCAGTGAGTGTTGCTAAATTTGCATATTTGTATAATATATAATTTCATCTGAAGTTGAAATGTTACTTTATCAAGTTTTCTGAAAAATTCAAACCATATTACATAAGCTTTGTGTGTGTGTGTGTGTGTGTGTGTGTGTGTGTGTGTGTTTGCTGATCTCCTTTGCTAAATCTGTCTTCTTTATTTTCTGAAAAATGGATTATATCCAAAAGGCTTACAAATCTTGTTAGTTTCCTTCAGGAAGCCATCTGACTTTTTTTTTTTTTTTTGCAGAAGAAGCCTCACATACTATTCCTTACCAACATTAAGTTTTATGGAAAGGTAATCATATTTTCTATGTGACTTTATTTTACTGATGGTTTTAATTGCAATAGTGAGATAAAGGACTGGACTAACATTTGTTGCGATCAGCTGTTGTCAATGCACAATGCAGTTTACTGAGAGAACTTCAGGACATATTTCCTTTAGGTGGGCTATATGTCTTTATGTCTTTCAGCCGTTTAATTTGCTCCACCAGAAGCACCATGGGGCACTTAACTCTCCAATGGTACTTGTGTTTCATTGAGCCAAAATTCTACAACAGCAAAAATAGATAGTATAGTTTCTAAAGAATTTATAAACATCCCTCCTAATAATTTATAATCACCCCAGAGATAACAATAGTTGCCATTAGAAGGACTTATTGTCAGTAACTGTATTTCATCTTTCTGCATAGAAATTTTTCTTGTTTTTAACGTGCTGATTAGTTGCTTCTCAACTCATAGATAACATCTATGAATCTAATCACTGCTTAATGGCAGTTCTTTTAAAATATTGAATTTTGCTACATCACTATTGAAGCTGTAGTCTCTACACTCACACAATACTCTTAGCAACTGTATGAGCACTACCAGGTTTTGTAATGATTTCTGCAATTTTCTAAGGCCCAGTCACTCCATTGTCATTCATTCATGTGTTCTTAACTAAGGAAGTAGCAGTGTTAGATAGCTTAAAATTCTGTTTTAAAGACTTGATATATTACATACATTTGCCTACTTTATCAGGATGTTTCCTTTTCAAGTGATCAAGTAATTTCATAAGGTCAGGGGAAAAAGAACTATTGCTATGACACATGGACTGTCTTGAGTTGAATGGGCTTTCAGTAAAACTATAGGCTGATACTCAGTGAGATATTGTCAACATCTTCTAAATACTTGACATAATTAATGATGGGTTGAAAGACTTTTGTAGAATTAAATTATAAAATAGAAACTGTTTTTACTTATTAAGTCCCAGTCATGCACAACAGCACTGAGGATCCAACATGGACAACATCTACAAGGTAGTAAATAGCATCTAATAGACACACACACACATACACACAGCCCACTCTCACTGTATCATTGCAAGATAGAGCAATCCATCAAGAGAAAATCTGCCAATCACAGCCATTATTCATCATAGTTTTGTAGCACTCATCTTATATATGTTTTGTGTATTTTCTATTAAATCAATGTCAATGCTGCTCATGTAATGCCCAAGAAAATCCAGTAAGAGAAATGAAATATTAAGGAATATGATTTTGTCAGGTAGAGTTGAGTTTTGAATAACCACAAACCATTGTAATATCTCAGAGTTTTGTATTTTTTTTTACTACCCAAGAATCATTTTTTGCCTTCTTGTGGGTGCTATCACCCTCATTTAAAAATGTGTGTATTAGAAATATCTGTGGTGGGAAAAGACATCATTTGCAGTTCATGGAAAGTTTCAAAGGAAAACCATAATGTACACCTTTGGGATTCTGGCACAAGGCCATGCTTTCTACCGCAAAAGCTATAAACCATTCAAAACAGTACTCAGTGGACTATTGGGTCATGGTAGAGAGAGAGCATATAACATGAGACATCAAGTAGTCTTCCAGCTCATGCAGCCCATTATGAGCTGGATTCTTTCAGACTCCTGTAGGGACTAACTTTACAACAAAGAGGTGCAGCAGTGGCACATGGCCACTGGTCCATTGGCCATGGAATGGAATGGTCCATTCCATGGAATGAACAATGGTCCATTGTTCCTATCTCATGCTGTATCCCCCAGAAGCCATCAGTCCAGTAGAGCGGTGAAACAGCTTCTGAAAGATGAATCTGAGGCTCCATTCTGAAGAGGATACCTTGTGAGGTTGGCACCATCTTCCAGGATGCTGTATAAATCCTCAATGACAAACATTGTGTGGTATTTCTGTATCCCTGATAGGTAAAATACAAAAGTTTGGAACACAAGGAATGGAATGGGGCTATCCTTTTTCATCATCACTCCCAGTGACACATTTGAGAAATGTGTACTTCTCATCCCTGCTTTGGGCATTGTAGGTCTAGAGGCCCTGTTATCAGAGGACATACTAAGAATCCCATTGCATTTGAAGCTTCAGCTCGCACCTGGTTACTTTGGGCTCCATGTGCCAAGACAGAGGCAAGAAAGGAATCACTACCCAGAAAGGGTAATTGACCCTAATCATTAAGAGGACAATGTCTTACCCTTAACACTCCTGCTATTTTTTTAAATGTTTATTTATTTTTGAGAGAGAGAGAGCATGAGCTGGGGAGGGGCAGAGAGACAAAGGGACAGAGGATCTGAAGCAGGCTCTGTTACTGACAGCAGAGAGCCTGATGCAGGGCTCCAACTCATGAACCGTGAGATCATGACCTGAGCCAAAATCAAGAGTCGAATGCTTAACTGACTGAGCCACTCAGGCGCCCTTTCTAATTTTTTTTAAAAAATTATTTTTTTCTTTTTAGAAAGAGAACGTGAGTGGGGTAGAGGGGTAGAGGGAGAGAAAATCTTAAGCAGACTTCCACACTCAGCACTGAGCCTGATGTGGGGTTCAATCCCATGACCCTGGGATCATGACCTGAGCAGAAATCACAAGTCAGATGCTCAACTGACTGAGCCACACAGGCACCCCTCTGCTACTTTGAAGTTTAAGGCTTACAGCTTTATCATTCATTCTTATAAAATACATTTGCAACTTTCTACCTCCTAGCTATCTGTAATAAAGAAATGAATTTATGGAAGAGGTTGACCTAAAACCAATCTGACTTCAATTTATATTTTGCGTTGTCTAGAAGAGAGATTACCACATGCACTGCAGTGGATTCTTAGCCCAGGGGAGTTTTATAGCATGCTAAATAAAAGCTGTGTGAATCCAAGAAATTTTTTAAATACCTCTTAAGAAAACATTGTCGAAAACATTGCTTGGACATCAAAGTATCACACATTGCATAGGGCGCACTCAAGGCCCTTCACATACACTAACCGTAAGAATTAAGACCCATCTGGTTGTGATTCAAATGCTTTGGTTTACAGATGAGCATTGTGAGGCATAGGGAGATTATTTCTATCCACTGGCACTTCTTCAAGCAGATTGTACTGTAAATATGACTGATAATTAAAAATTACTCTCAGGCAATGGAAAGCTTAAAGATTATATCATGTTATGGATAGTTTGGTGGAGTATTTGCATTCTACCCCACAGTTCTCTAATTCCATGAAAATTGGAAAAAGTGCACAGTATACATGAAAACTATTAAACAGATAGATCCATTCTATAACCTTGCTGTTTGGATTGTCTCCTCCTCATCCCTATCAGCAAGTGTCCTGGCCAACATTTCACAAAGAAACTAGAGGTGGGTGGACAAGCATTTGCTCTGCTTCGTGTGTCCCTGAACAAATTTGCCTGCATCTATTCCCATCCTTAACTCTTTGTCTCTAGGAAGAGCTATCTCTCCTGCTCCCAGCAGCTAATCTCTGCTCCTGTGTTTGGATTTCATCACCTGCCCTTTCTTCAGGGATCTGGAAACACCGTTTATCTCCTCTCTCACCTCTATCTTCAACCTCTACCCTGACTCTTTTCCCTCAGGGTACAGACAGGCTCACATGCCTCCCATCTAGAAAGAGACTCTTTCAATAGTCCCCTATAGCTGTCATCTGATATTGCTTTCCCTTAAAAGAGTAGTCTGCACTCATTGTCTCCATTGTTCACTTCCTGATCACTGTTTATCCTCCCTGTCTTCTACTCCCAACACTCCACAAAATGGCATTTACCTAGGTTTTCCACTGCTTAGTTCAATAAGTGAGTCAGAGTTTCTTACCTCACTTTACTGATCTGCAGAAATGGACACTGTTAATTACTTCCTTCTTTTTGAAACACTTCCCTTGATTTCTAGAATTCCACCCCTTGCTGGTTTTCTATCTACCTCTTAAATTGCATTAAAATTTTTTTACTTTACTTTACTTTTATTTTATTTATTTTATTTTATGCAATTCTGTTCTATTTTCCTTTTGCTTTATTCAGCCTGTTTTCACTTTTTCTCCTCAACATTTTATTATGAAAATTTTCAAGTTGAAGAAAAACCAGAAATATTGTGCAGTGAACATCCATATGTCCGTTCCTTTCTTACTCCCACAGAAATGCCCATCCCAGCTTAGACCTTTCTAAGTTCAGACCTATGTAGTCCAAATACAAATTTCTACCTTGATGGACAAGAGACACCTCCAACCCAAAATGATAGAATTGAACTCATAATTCTAGATTCACTCTGTCTTTTTTCTTGTCACCAAGTCCTGTCAATTAGTCACCAAGTCTTGTCAATTCTGTTTCTCTAGTATCTCTCCACTCTGCTCATGTTCAGGTCCTAATTATTTCATGTCTAACTGCTCTTCCTCCTGCCAGCCTTGCTTGTCTCTAATTCACTCACTGCACAGTTGCCAGTGGTATTTGTAAGTATAAGTGTGGTCCTCTCAATTCCTCATTTAACATCTTTAAAAATTTTCAGTTTAAGCTCTTAACTCTTGAGCAAGGCCCTTCTTATCCCTAGTTAACCTCGTCTTTCATTGTCTTTCCTCTGACTCTATGAACCAGGCTATTTGAAGGAAGCTACCTAAAGTTCCTGTGTTCACACCATGCTAACTTTTCTCACGGGTATGCTTTCTTTTGTTTATTAACCTAATTCTTGTTTTTCCAACTGCCAACAAACTTTCCAACCTGTCCTTCAAAATAGAGTTTAGATGCTATCTTTTCTGGGTAAACTTGCCCAGCCTTTCCTTCCCAACATTCTACCACTCCTAGGTCTGGGTCAGATGCCCCTTTATGGCACCTTCCTTATTAGTTACTTGATTGAATTATTTAATAAAGATTTGAAGTTCTTCAATGGGCTGAGCATTGTGTGAGGTGATGGGAATACAATGGTGAATACAATAGCGCTCCTGCTTTCAAGGAATTTACACATTAGTTGAGATTTAGTACAGTAAGGGGACAATTGTGATAAAGTGTGGTTAGCTCATGAATGAATATACACAAGGTGCTCTGGGGATACTCAGAAGGGACACAGGTCCAGACTTGAGGAATGAGGGACAGCTATTTGGAGGAAGACTCTCCTAAGATATGAAGGAAGAATAGGAATAAGTTAGGACATGGGAATGGGTGAAGCAGGGAGCAGCTGGGGAAGAGAAAGGAGAGAGGGAACATGGTTCCAGGTGCTGGTTAGTAAGAGCCTGGCTCATTCAGAGTAGGAGTGTCTTCAGTGCTAGGCCCAGTGCCCAACAGAAAAAGCAGGCACTTGATGAATGAACACTTAGTGATTGAATGCACACAATCAATGAATGAACAAATGAGGCTGAAGAAGGGGCCAGATTAGAAGGACCTCATATGAAAACGAATTTGGACTTTATTCTGAGGACACCCCATCGGTACTCTACAGAAGGAAGAAAGGCGTAAGCAAGAGGTTGATGTATCAGATTTGTGCTTTATAAAGATTACTTTGGGTAAAATGAATTGGAAGGAGAGCAAGAGGCAGGTCTAACAGCAGGAGATCAGTTGGGAGGCTGGTGTGGTCACTGATGTCAGCGATGATGGTAGTCTGAAAAGAGGATGAGCAGTTGGGATGGAGAAGAATGATTGTTTTGACAGATGAAGGAGACAGAGCCAATGGCATTGGTGACTGATTGGCAGGATGAGGATGAGAAAGGAATGAAGGATGATACCCAAATTTTTGGACTGGACGGTTGTTGGCAGCAATCATTAAGGGGCAAAGGAGGATGGAGAGGTTTTGGGGGGTTGGGTTCAGCTGTGAGGGAAATGAAAAGTTCAGTTTTGAACACTTTGAGTTGAGTGTGAGGCGTGTATTGGTACTGGGCATTTGCCCGCATATCATTTTCCTTGCTCTTCCCTGCTCTGTTGTGTATCAACAGGAGCTGACTTGCTGGTTAAGACTCCCAGGCTCCCGTGTTAGCTGGCTGGTAGCTTGGTTTGGGCAATGGGAAGCGCTGGCAAGGGATTAGAGAACAAAAGGAGGGGAAAAGCCAAGATATTGTTCCTCTTCCCTTTCTACCTCTGGCAGTGTCTCCAGCAGCAATTGCGTCTGCTCTGTGGCCCAGCTCGTTCTCCTCCAATAACCCACATCCTTTGTTCTAGTGACTCAATCACCCTCTCCGTCCCTCCACTTTAAGGGTGGCACTAGCTTCCTAGAGTTGCCAGATGCAGGGTTTCCTCAGAGTCTCCTGTTCAGGCTCTCCCCTCTTCTCTCCCCTGCACAGCATTAAACTGTCTCTCTTTTATTTTAATTTAATTTAATTTAATTTAATTTAATTTAACTTAATTTTTTGAAACAGATTTTTAGAAAAAATATTTTTATTGTTTATTTATTTCTGACAGAGAGACATGCACAGAGCACGAGTGGAGGAGGGGCAGAGAGAGAGGGAGACACAGAATCTGTAGCAGGCTCCAGGCTCGGAGTCATCAGCACAGAGCCCTATGCAGGGCTCAAACTCACTATTTGTGAGATCATGACCGGAGCTGAAGTCAGACACTTAAACGACTGAGCCACCCAGGTGCCCCTGAAACAGACTTTAAAAAAATGTTTATTTTATTTTTTTATTTTTGAGGAAGACAGCATGCACTTGTGAGTGGGGGAGGAGCAGAGAGAGAGGGAGACAGAGGATCTGAAGCAGGCTCTGTGCTGACAGCAGAGAGTGCGATGGGGGTCTCAAACTCACAAACCATGAGAAACTGCACCAAAGTTGGATGCCTAACTGACTGAGCCAGCCAAGTGCTCTGAACTGTCTCTGTTTTAAATGCTCAGAGATGCCTGTTTATTCTGAGGAACATCTAAATGAGGATATCCAAAAAACAGCTGAGTATGTGGAAGAGATAACTGGAGTTTCTATCATAGCACTTACTACCCTGGAGAGTAATTGTCTCCTTACCTGTATGTGTCCTGCACCAGGCTTGGAGATCCTTAAGTGCAGAAAGATTATCTTATTTCTGTCCATTTTCCCAGGATCAACTCAACTTCTGGCAAAGAATAGGCACTCAATAATGTTTTCTCACTGAATGAAGAAATGAAGGCATAAACCCTACACATTATTTTTAGGTGACATTTACTTGTGGATACATTTTTATAGTAAAGTTAAACTCATTTGACATGGAGAGTGCCCAACCTGAATTGGTAAGAAATCTGAATCGCTCGCTGTATATTCATTAGCACATCTCGTATTGTTGTCCTCAAGATTGTCATGATACAAATAAATGAACAGGAAAAAGTTGCCCCAATTGTTAAGTAGATAAGAATAAGAATAATTAGAAATCATTGTACTTGCATATACAACTGTGTACAAAAAGGATATTGCTAAACAAATTGAAGATGGCAGGTTTGTTCAAATGGGTTAAACATTCCCCCAAATCTCCTTATTTTGGAAACACAACCAATCTCCCTGGAAATGATTTGCAGAAGTAACCTCAGCAAGGGTCCATATTACCAACTCTGAGCTGTGGCTGAATGAAATAGATGTCATCAACAGGGCATACAAAGTGTGGATATTGACTTTGACCTTGAGGAAGAGTCAGGTCTGTCTCTCAGACTATCATAGGCTTTGCTTCTGTCACCAGTTAGAGAGGCCATCCTGGGCTCTAGGGGCTATACACATATTACATACTGTTGAATTTGTGGTTGGGAGGGAAGGCAAGAGGCCAGTGACAGCTTCAGTTTGTTCTCTGAATTCTGGTAGTTGAGAAACCATGAGAAACATTTCCCCTGATTCCTATATCAAAAAAAAAGGAAGAAGCAGTGAGAAACTAGGGAAAGTGACTCTTTGATAACTTACTTTGAGTAAGTGGTGATGAAATTGTATTTCAGAAGCAGTTTAATTTTGTAAAAAACCAGTAAGAAAACTTAAATAGTAACAGTAACAGTAACTAAAACTAAAAGTGAATTCCATTGTGTAGAGGTAACCTCTTCTGGCTATTTGGAATAAACTCTTGCCACACAAATTGCTGTAGACTAAATGTTTGTGTCTTCTGTAAGTCGTATTGAAATCTAATCCCCAATGGGTTGGTAGTTGGAGGTGGGCCCTTGGGAGGTGATTAGGTCACGAGGGTGGAGCCCTCATGATGGGATCAGTGCCCTTATAAAAGGGACCCCAGATTGCTCCCTTGTCCTTTTCTCAGTGTGAGGATACAGTGAGAAGATAGCCATCTATGAACCAGGAAGCAGCTTACCAGACACTGAATCTGCCAGCACCTTGATCTTGGACTTCCCAAACTTCCCAACTGTGAGAAACAAATGTTGTTTACAAGCCCCCAGTCCAATATTGTGTTACAGCAGCTTGAG
This sequence comes from Neofelis nebulosa, assembly GCF_028018385.1. Lineage (NCBI taxonomy): Eukaryota > Metazoa > Chordata > Mammalia > Carnivora > Felidae > Neofelis > Neofelis nebulosa. The sequence goes on along the minus strand of NC_080788.1, from coordinate 109,348,909 downwards.
CAGACTAAGACACAGATATGCATATTTAGAAGTATCTTTCTATTACACATACTGCACTGTAACCCACTTTTTCCATGCAAAATGCATCATGAACAATCTTCCACACCATGGAAGATTGTATTATTCATAGCTGAATGATATTCCACTTTATACATTCACTATATTTATTTAATGAATCACCCACAGAGAGACATTTGGCTCAGCTCCGATTTTTCATTATTGCATACATAGGATGAGCCATCAGCAACTGATTTTTAAGTTGAATCTTCAAGCATTTGTAACAAGATATTGGAGCAGGCTGGAAAGGACAGAATAAGAGTATGAAGGGGCCAAGGAAGGGAAGTATTTATGAACTGATACTGTTCTTGATGTATAAAGGACATCAGTTAACAAGAGTAAGATGGGGGAGAATGGGTGAAGTGGGAGAAAGTAAGAAAGGGTGAAATGGCAGGTCTGGAGACAGAAACACAGTCAGGGTATAGGCAGAGAGACAGACAAGGAGAAAGAAAGAATGCCACGAGAACAAATAGGATCAAATAATTGTCAATTCTCCTTACACACACACACACACACACACACACACACACACACACACACCTTTTGTGATGATCTCCAAAAGGGACAGTGGCATTTACACCATGCAAATGATATATCACTGAATGAATGAAAAAGGGGGCAAACTGCCCAAAACCTGACGGGAACTTTGGTTATCAAGGTAGATACAGAGAAATCTTTAAAAAACACTGAAACAAAGGAAAAATATTAAGAAATACCATTCTACTTCACTTAATTCACCAACTTACACATATGTGCATATCATTTGTTAAACACTGTCTTTAAAAAAATAGCTTTCCTTAACTCTTGTCTCTGATACTTTTAATCATGTTTTTTCTTGTGGTGATTGTCTGGAGATAAACATTTTTCATCATTGCTTTGCATCACAGACCCAAAGAAAATAAGAGGAAGGAGTTAGCTTCTCCTTTCTCCGTATTATCATGCTTGCTTCCCATTTTAGAAAAATTAAGGTGTGAACAACCACTTTCTCTTAAGCATCATTCTTCCATAGATCTGGGGGGTAGGGTAGAGTATGTATTTGTGGGGACCAGAGGATGGCCTCTATTACAAAACTTCCTCTATACCCTTATAGGGGACAATGAAAATCACTTGTGTCATGAACATCACTTGTATAATATTACAGTGAATTCAAAGTTTTTAAAAAATCAATTTTTATAAAGAAAACAGTCCTAACATTGCATGGAAGCTATGAGGCACAAATGAAATTATTTATGTGAAAGTGTTTGGCAAGCTGTAAAAGTCTGTACAAGTGTAAGGTCTTTTTTTTTTTTTTTAACGTTTTATTTTATTTTTTAAGAGACAGAGAGGGATAGAGCACAAACAGGGGAGGGGCAGAGAGAGAGGGAGACACAGAATCAGAAGCAGGCTCCAGGCTCTAAGCTCTCAGCAGACAGCCCGACGTGGGGCTTGAAAACTTGAACTGGGGCTTGAACTCGTGAACCGGGGCTTGAACTTGTGAACTGGGGCTTGAACTTGTGAACTGCGAGATCATGACCTCAGCTGAAGTTGGAGGCTCAACTGACTGAGCCACCCAGGTGCCCCAATCTTTTTAATGATTGGAACTCTATTATACTCTGGCATCAGAAGAATCTTATTAAAGACAGAAATTTCTGCTACTTTCCTACACCTCAGAGTTGGAATGAGGGAATATGTCCACAAATAACCCTGCCCTTTGTTCTTCCCAGTATGATCTTTTGCATGGACAGAAAAATTAGGAAAATGCCTTTTCCACTGTCAAATCTATAAGAAGTGGTCAGGTTTCTCTTATTGTAACTGGAAAAAAAAAAAAAGAAGAAAGTCTTCCCAAGACTGACTCATATTAATCATATCCTGTGTGGGCTCTGTCCTGTGTCGTTGACACACATCAAGCAAAGAGGGGGATGGGTCATTGCTTCCAAATGCTCCTAAGGGCACTTTAATTAAGGCACTAAAGCTACATGCCCAACAAGTTTAGCATGACTCAGCAGGATTAGTTACCTATGCCATCCCACCCCAGGAGTATATAAGCATGTCCAATCACATGACCTTGGAGAACAGGGGCTACCAAACCAGACTGCTTTCGGTTAACCACCTGCTCACGTCAGTCCCGTTACTGAAGAGCGATGAGAGGACCTGGGCAGAGTGAGGGCAGCACAGACCACTGAGGACCCTCTTCACATTTCTCTATCATGTTATCTTGCATCTAGCTGAGTGTGTGCCAGCCACCTCTGCAGAGTGGGTGGAGGCAAACCTCCTCTAACAAAGATTCTGGTTTCTAATTTCCATTTAGAGAGGGCTTTTACTCCGTTCATATTCGTGGCTTGTTGTCCATTAAGGATTGATGCACTGTGCACACGAAGGAGCCTGAAGTATTTTAAGTGAAAAAAAGCTTCTAGCCTCACCTTCATCAACTACACCCTAGCTCATCATTTTTTCATAGTACATAATTTAGTACTTCCTGAGCATTCTGTTCTTTCTGAAAGCCTAAGCACTGTATGTATAATTTGCTTGCCTTGTCATTTCTGCACTCTTTTATGTGTATGGTTCAGGCATCCTGTTTGCTTAGTATGTGCAATGCCAACTTATTTACTGTAAAAAAATGCACTTCTTTCTTCTTCTGGAAAATAGGAAAATTAAATATAGTGCACACATTTAAGCTGTTCCAGTGTTCACGTGGATGCTGCTGCTGAATACTTCAATGCAATGTCAGGGAATTCCATAATCCTGTTTGCTTTTTGGTTTTATTTTTACATTTTTTTAAATATTGCATATTGTTTAATGCTACACTACAGTGTAGAAGGACGTTTTTAGTGTCTAAATGGTATACAGTCTCTTCACTCACTTCAGAGTTTAAAATTGGCTGATTCTAGAAGTGGGAGGGTTCAAGAAAACGAACATATGTGCTTAATTGTACTTTTCATGGCTCAGGTTTGTGTTTCAGAGATATTAGGGACTCAAAGACAAACACATCTGTAACTGCTCCAACAATTCCGGTATTTAAAATTTGTGTTGTTTCTGTGTGGGAGCTTCATAACCTGCATGATATTATTCATATGTATTTGTAGGTTTAGCTTTGGATGTGGAAAGGATGCTACTTGGTAAACTTGCTTTACTTTTGCTTCTTGGAATTTTTGAATCCAGCTCAAAAATCACTAGTATCTGCTCCCTTGAGCTGTAGGTATCTGTCGGACTCTGCATTTATAATTCTCCTCTCCCCACCCCCCCTTTTTTTGGTAAACTTGATAGGTCTATTGAAACGTCCTCTGCACAAATTTCCTCTTCTATGCAACAGAGAGATTTGCTTTTTTCTACCCCCTTCCACTTGATTTTCCTTAAACAAATAGTCTGGTCGATCATGCTGTGACATGCTTAGGCTCAGAGTAGCCACTGTGGTAGATAATACCTGAAATTCTACATATACATTAATTTCTGACCCATTGGAAAATATAGTCCTTGAGAAGTTGAGTTGAAACCCACACAGACTTTCAAATGCTGGATGGTTTCAAATTCAACATCCTTTCCTTTGAAGTAGTTGCTAGGAAATAATTTGAGTAACAAGTCTAGTCATCACCAAGTCCTGATAACCCACCAGGAAGATAAATTACTTCCTGTAAGTTACGACATTTCACCTCCTCCCATGTCAATTCATTATATTACTCAGTTGTAGTAAATGATATCTTTGAAAATAGTTAAAAGGATTCCAGTGTGAAACATACAAACATTCACCTATGTACAAAGTTGTATAGTATTTAAAAATAGATAAGTAGACACAACTTTTTCTCCCTTTAACTGTGTCAGTTACTGAAGATTTCTATGGCATCCTGATCCTAAAAGGAACCTCAAAGAACCATTTAATCCATTCCCAGACATCTGGACAGACTGGCCAGCATTATGCTAGTCTCTCACAAGGTGGCCAAAGTTCCTTGTGCCCTGTTTTGCCTTATTTGTGGCTTTCTTTTTTTTCCCTCTCAGTTGAGTATATCTGCTTCAGAGTATTGGGTCAATGACATGTTCTACCTAAAGGAGTAGAAAAGAGTAAAATTTGCCAGGACAAACATAATGGGGACAGCCACCATATTTTAATTTGGCAATTGTTTTCAGACCACACAACATAGAAGCAGACGTGACATGCACATTAGTATGAAATGATGTAAGTGTGGCTTTAAAAATACCTTCGAAAGGTTCCATAGCTTGGCTGTTGTTTCCTCTCTACCCACTCAGAAACAGAGCTTTCACAACTCTTTTCTAACAGCTATGCATCAATACCAGTTGAGGAGTAACCCGATGTTTGATCCATGTCAGAATGATCCAGACCATGTACGTGTTACAGGAATGGAACAGACAGGTCATTTAATATTTTGGAAATTTGTTTCTTCAATGGTCCCATAAGTTGTGAGGGACTGGGCTATGTCATAACTGTGTTTGCTTCTTATAGTTTCTTTCCCCCTGTTTGAATCCTTCCATAGCTTTTAGTGTCCAGATGTCATTTAGCAATTCCCAACAATTATTCTTTTTGAGGAAGTGTATCTTTTGTTCTTTTTTCTATAATTTAGTTGCCTTGTCATTCAGAAAGATTTTTATCCCGAAATCTTGTTTCTTTTGGGCCAATTTTTCACTTTGGTAATATTTGTTGTTGTTGTCATAGAAAGCATGGCATTTTTATCCTAAAGGGAATTTATCTGATCTATTCCTCTCATTTCAGGGTGAAAAAAACTGAGCCCTGAGAAACTAAGTGAGCTCTTCAAGGTTGATAGACAATGGGGTAGTTGACAGAGCTGAGACTAGAACCTTCTGATTTCCGGCCTAGGGCTTTTTTTGCGGGGCAGGGGGAGAAGAATTTTCATCAACTTACGTGTTTTATTTCAAAAATTCTACTGATAATTTGAATTAGTGGCTAATTAATTTCTCCCCTGATTATTAAGATATATTAACAGTTTTTTTTAAATTTTATTTTTGACAGAGGAGAGACAGAGCATGAGCGGGGGAGGGACAGAGAGAGAGGGATACACAGAATCTGAAGCAGGCTCCAGGCTATGAGCTGTCAGCACAGAGCCCGACGCCGGGATCGAACTCACAGGCCTCAAGATCATGACCTGAGCCGAAGTTGGACACTCCATGGACTGAGCCACCCAGGCACCCCAACAGTTCTTTAATGATTTAAATTTTAGTGCAAGTGGGGCTTTCTCCCCCTTGAAAGTAAGGACAGAATTAGGAGCCACTAACAAATAAGCAAAAATATTTACACTTAGATGGCTATAGCTTTGTACCACTTCACTTGCTAGTAATCAGTCTAGACCTGTACTTAGAGCAGCCATGTTCGCATTTATTTTCTCCTTCCAGAGAATGTCAAGAGTACAAAGCAACTCCCACCAATCTTGCTTAAATCTCACTAGAAAGAATTTCAGGAAAAAAAAATTCAAATATAAGAAAAGAATTCAAATACACAGTCTTGGGGAATTCAAAGTGCATTACCAAAGCAGACAGTTTCTTGAGAGGATCAGAAGGATTCAAAGAAAGTTGGAAGAAGGAAATACCTGCCTCTGCAAGATCATGTTCCCCGTGATCATGCTATGCCATGATCCTGGGAACTTCCACCTATCTGTTCAGCCAGTGCACAGAGCTCATGCTGACTTCAGCACCTTGTTTCTCTAGATCCTTACAGAGCTCCCTGGCTGCTACTCAAATCTGCTTTATCAGAGAGGTCTCCCTGACTGAGGACAGTCAGTAAAATAGTTCCCCACCCATCTAGGCAGTCATCAGTTAGCCTGGGTTTTGACTTCCATTGCTGCCTGTCTTGTTTCCTTCCTTATCTGACTTGGTTCCTCTCTGAATGGTTAGTTCTCTTTAATATACAACCAAACAACAACGACAAAAAATGTAATTTCTTCCCCTCTTGTTAGCTAAATGATATTGTTTGGTGTGTATGGTAGGATTAATTTTTGTAAAACAGAGATGTGTATTTGCAAAATATATACAGAAGAATGTACAAAACATCTTAACCATGTAATTTTCAGACGATGGAAGTTATGGCGATTTTCATTTCCTTTGTTATACTTTTCTTCATGGACTGATTTTATTCCAAGTAAAATCAGTCAGAGATTACAAAAATCTCTGTTTTTGTAATCAGAGAAAACAATAGTGTCGGTTCCATGTGGGAAAATGAGTGCTGTTTAACAGAAGTTTGCAGGACATTAAAGTAAGGAGTCAGAATAAGGGCACAGAATCAAGCCTTGTTTAGGTGAGTAAATTTAGTTGAGAGAAATTGTAGTCTATAAGGGAAAAAGAAAAAAGAAACACTAGTCTACAAAATGTAGACTTTTTTTTTTATGTGACTGTGGTCATACAGGGTAACGATAGAAAACAAATCAGGGCTTCTGACCCTCTGATGGTAGATTGGGTGTCTCTCTTCTGGGAGGAAAGACCATTCTATAATGTCAGTAAGCTTATTAAGCCTTCAGCGATCAGCATTTTCCTCCCACCCTCTACAAATTCTGCTTGGAGTATTATAGGGCAGACTAATTAACAAAACAAGATTAAGATCTGTTCAATTAATAATTTCATTTTCCTAATGAAAAAATTATTTTTCATTTGGAAAATTGACCTATAGCCTTGTGTTTATTTTTTCTTTTTAAATGATTTTTAAAATTTTTATTTATTTATTGTTGAGAGAGAGAGAAAGAGAGAGAGCGAGTGCACAAATGGGGGAGGGGCAGAGAGAGAGAGAGAGAGGGAGAGGGAGACACAATGCGAAGCAGGTTCCAGGCTCTGAGCTGTCAGTGCACAGCCTGATGAAGGGCTTGAGCCCATGAACCCTAAAATCATGACCTGACCCGAAGTTGGACACTTAACCCACTGAGCCACCCAGGTGCCCCTACCTTGTGTTTATTTTTAATGCAGGAAAATATTAGTGAAATAAAATTGTCTTCTTAATTTAGGCATATTGGAGCAAGTTTTATTTACACTCAGTGAAATGATAGCTTTGGTAATTTCTCCTTTTCTCAGCCAAGAAACCTTAATCTCCTTTCTGAATGTGATTCTATTTGGGCAGCAAATCCTACATTAAAAATTGTTCCAGGGGCGCCTGGGTGGCGCAGTCGGTTAAGCGTCCGACTTCAGCCAGGTCACGATCTCGCGGTCCGTGAGTTCGAGCCCCGCGTCAGGCTCTGGGCTGATGGAGCCTTCCAGTGGACAAGCAGACAGCTCCCGTGAGCAAGCAGGCATGTGTGGCTGTGGGATCAGATGACGAATTGCACTTTGGCTCAGCTTCCCATGCTCACTACCCAGGAACAAATTCCTCAGGATCCTGAAAGAGGTAAAAAACAGTTATGGAGAAACTAGTGGTAAATTTGATTGAATCATAAAAATAAACAACTCTCTGCTATAAGGGAAAACAAAATCTCTCAGGGAATGCTATACCAGAAGAGTGATTTAGTTTATGGTGCAGTTGAAATGTCAGTGGAGATAGATATTGAACTAAATGCATTTTTTAAGTTTATTTATTTATTTTGAAAGAGAGAAAGAGAGAATGCATGGGGGAGGGGCAGAGAGAGAAGGAGAGGGAATTTCAAGCAGGCTCTGTGCTGTCAGCACGGAGCCTGATGGGGGGCTCGATCTGACAAACTGAGACCATGAGATCACAAACTGAGCCAAAACCAAGAGTCAAATGCTTAACAGACTGAGCCACTCAGGCATGCCAGAGAATCTTAAGCAGGCTCCATGCTCAGCATGGAGCCTGATGCGGGGCTCGATCTCACCACCCTGGGATCATGACCTGAGCTGAAATCAAGAGTTGGATGCTCAACCAACTGAGCCACCCAGACGTCCTTGAATGCATTGTAATTGTACCTTGGGCTTGGAACACAAGGTGGCACAATGGATAAAAATCCCTGCCTTCACAGAGTTTGCAATTTAGTGAGGGAGAAAGATAATCAATCAATCAATCAATCAATCAAATGAGCAAACACATACATATGAGAGTGATAAATGCCAAGAAGAAAAAAATAGCACAGAGAGGTATGTATGAAATTTTACATAGAGTAGCCATAGAAGTCTTCGTTTAAAAAGATTACATTTGAGGAGCACCTGGGTGGCTCAGTCAGTTAAGCGTCTGACTTTGGCTCAGGTTGTGATCTTGTGGTTTGTGAGTCCCACGTTAGGGTCTGTGCTGACAGTTCGGAACTTGGAGCATGTTTTGGATTCTGTGTCTCCGACCCTCCCCTGTCTGTCTGTCTCTATCTCAAAAATAAATAAAACATTAAAAAATTAATAATAAATAATAAAAAAAAGATGACATTTGAGGAAAAGCTGAAGGAAATGAGGGTGTAAATCTTGTGTATATTGGGGGGAAGTGTTATAGAGAGAGGAAACAGAAAATTCCCAGACTTAGGAGATACCTGGAGTGTACAGGGAACCACAAAAAGTCCATTGTGGTTGAAGCAGAGTACACGAGGGGAGGTTGTCCAAGATGACATTTGAGAGATGATGTGAGGTCAGACCAAATAGAGTTTTAAAGGTCATAGTTTGGAGTTTGCCTTTGATTCTGAGTGAGATGGAAACCATTAGGGGGTTTTTCAGCAGACAAAGGGCATGATTGAATTATTATTTATCAGGATAACCCTTTGAAGGAAATAAACTGTAGAATGGTAAGAGCAGATAAGAGGAGCAGGGGAGTGAGGATCAGGGAGGAATCATTTAGGAGACTGCTGAGAGAGAACAAGTTGAGAGATTATGGTGGCTTGAACCAGGCTGTCAGCAATAAAGGTGGTGAGGAGTGGGCAAATTCTAGCTATATTTTGAAAGCAGAACCAACAGTTCTGGTTGATAGATGAGGTGTATTGCCTAAGAAAAAGAGAGGAGTCTGGGATCATTTCAAGGTTTGGGGTCTATGTAACTGAAAGGAAGGAATACATCTGAGAAGCGTAGTGAAAAAGAAGAGAATGTGGAAGGAATATATTTGAGGGATATCAGGAGTTCAGTTTGGGATATATTGTTAGAGACGTCTATTAGACATCCAAATGGAGATGTCGAGTGAGCAGTGGGATGTATAAGTCCAAAGTGCCAAGGATGGGTTTGGGCTAGAGATATAAATTTTGGGGTCATAAGGATATACATAGTATTTGAAGCTATGAGGCTTGATGGATTTACCTAGACAGTGTGACTGAGTATAGGACCAGGTGAGTATGGAGAGAGCGATCATCTATTTGGAATGTTGCCAATGAGTAAAATGAGGCAAATTGAAAACTGGATTTCACCATGTACAAGTTATCATTAATTTTCATAAGAGCAATTATCTGGAGTCTAGTAGAGTCTAGAGCAAAAGCCTGTTGGAGTGAGTTCAGGCAGAATGGAGACATTGGAGACAGTAAATGAAAGCAATTCTTTCAAAAATATTCACTTTAAAGAGGAGAGAAATGACATGATAGCCGGATAGAGAGATAGGATCAAGAGAGAATTAAGAAACATTTCTTAAAGGATAACAGACGTGATAAAAATGCACATTTCTTAGGTGCATAGCTCTGTAATTCACAACCAAACACACGGGCTAGCACCCATTTTCCGTTTACAAGTCCCTACCCACCTCAAGGGCAACAACTATCCTGACTTCTAAAACCATAGATTCATTTTGCCTGCGTCTGTACTTCAGTAAATGGAATCAGATCATTCACGCTCATTTGTATTTGTATCTGTAGTTACGTTTTAATCATTCTTATTGTTGTGTACTAATCCATCATTGTGAATATATCAAAATTTATTTATCTGTTCTACTGTTGCGTGGCAATTGGGTATTTTCCATTTGTATTCTCTATTTGTAGTTTCTTTTCTATTTGTAGTTTCCCCAGGTGGAATTACTGGGGCATAAAGTATGCATATATCCATCTTTAGTATTCCGAAATGGTTTTACCAGTTTACTGTCTCACCAGCGTGGTAAGAGAGACTTTATCAGTAATAGGAGTGATATTATATCTATCTGTCACTCCTTTGTCTTGTATCTCCTTTTGTTGAGAACTAAAGTAGTGGAGAGGGGTGATACTTATTGGGGCCCCTCAAAACCTTAAGGATAAGATTCTACTGCTCACAGGTTCTCCTGATGACTGACCAATTGTAAAGTGCTGGCACCATGCCTAGCACAGGATAGGTATACAGAATGTGTTAGTTGTGGCTCTTATTTTGTAGTCATCTTCTCAGACCTGCCTCCAGGCAGAGGTAAAGTAAAGCAGTGATGACTGCACATGCCTTCTGCTCCAACTCCCGCTTATCCATCCAATCTTGCTTTGTAGGGTTGGGAAAAGATGAGGACTCCAAATGTTTCAGTGACTATACTGTAGGGCCACGAACAACACGAGGCTCAAATACCCCTTTCCGCAACTTGCACTGCATCCTTTAACCAGACCAGGCATTTCACCAGGGTGTTGGAGGGGCTGAGGACTGGTAATGCCCTAACTCTGTTAGGTTTCATTGTAAAATAAATCTTCTAATGTACTAGGAAAGATACTCCACCCAGGCACTGAAATTTTAATGGCAGAAATCCTGAGGAGGGCTAATTATACAGCTAGATATAATTTTTGCTTTTTGCAATTTTCTGGAAATGGTTATTGTTTATTTAGCCAATAAATTAAATATATTCTGGATGGGGTACCTGGGTGTCTCAGTCAGTTAAGCATCTGATTCTTGGTTTCAGCTCAGGTCCTGATCTCATGGATTGTGAGATTGAATCCTGCATTGGGCCCCATTCTCACAGCGTGGAGCCTGCTTGGGATTCTCTCTCCCTCTTTCTCTGCCCCTACCCGGCTCGCATGCTCTCTCTTTCTCTCAAAATAAATAAATAAGCTTTAAAAATATACTTCTGGATTAAAAAAAACATTTTACAATATATGTATAAATCAGAAAGAGTATATATGACTGAAATCATCATTGCATCCGAGGAGATAAATTTATTTTTATACTGATTGTGTCTGATTACACCTTTTTCCCCCACATTGAAACATAATTTATGGAGTTTTTGGGAAGCAGTATCTTTCAGTGATACGATCTTCTAGGTAAAACAAAACGTTTCCCTATTTAAAAAAAAAAGTGTACTTCATATTTTGAGCAGTTTTATACTTAAATAAAAATTACAAAGACAGCACAGAGAGTTACACATATGCCATGCTCAGTTTCTCCTGCAGTTAAGATACTAGTATAGTACATTTGTTATAATTAAATAACTGATATCAATTTGTTAACTAAAGTTCATACTTTACTCAATGTCCTTAGTATCTACCTAATGTTATTTTTCTATCCTAGGATCTCACCCAGGATACCATGTTACATTTAGTTGTTGTGTTTCCTCAGGCTTCTCTTGGCTGTGACATTTTCCAAACTTAATTTGTGTTTGAGGAGTACTGGTCAAGTATTTTGTAGAATGTGCCTGAAGTGGGATTCATCTTATGTTTTTCTCATGATTAGACTGGGAGAGGGTTTTTGGGAGGAAGACCACAAAGATAAGAGCCATTTTCATCACATTGTATCAAGGGTCCATTCAATCAATATGGCCTATTACTATTGATGTTGACCTTGATCACTTGGCTGAAGTAGTGTGTCCTGTTTTCCACTGTAAAATTATGCTCTTTCCATACTGTGCTCTTTGTAAGGAAGTCACTATGCAAAGCCCACACAGAAAAAAGTGGGGAGATATGCTTCACCTCCTTGAGAGTAGAGTACCTACATAAGTTATTTGGAGTTCTTCTGCAAGGGAGATGGGTCTCCGTGCCCTCATTTATTTATATATTCAACCATTTATTTATAGATGCATAGATGTTTATGTTTATAACTTTGAGTTATAGTCCAATACCACATTATTTATTTTATTGCTCCTCAATTTGTTCCAGGTTTGGCTATTGGGAGCTCTTTGTGTTGGCTCTATATCCCTCTGACATCCCCCTCTCATTGTGTGTGTGTGTGTGTGTGTGTGTGTGTGTGTGTGTGTGTGTTTTAATATTTCCTTAGTTTCTGGAACTATAAGATGCTCCAGGACCATCTTGTGTATTTCCTGACCTAGTCCTAGAATCAGCCATTTCTCCAAGGAGAAATTCCTTGGAGATGCCTTGGTTCCTCTTATTGGAGAATGATATTAGAAACTAAGATCTGGGGGCTCTTGGGTGGCCCAGTTTGTTGAGCATCTGACTCTTGATTTCAGTTCAGGCCATGATCTTACAGTTCATGAGATTAAGCCCATCAGGAACCTGCTTGGGATTCTCTCTTTCCCTTTCTCTCTGCCCCTCCCCCATTTGCACTCATTGCACTTGCTCTCTCTGTCTCTCTCTCTCTCTCAAGATAAATAAGCTTTAAAAAAAGAAACTAAATTCTGGGCTCTAAGAGTGCTCCTTGGTATTGGGGTGTCATTGGGGTTCTCAGCTCTGTCAGCTGACAAAATGAGGAAATATACTTGTGTATACTAACTCTTGTACATATACAAACTTATAAATATCTTTTTTTTTCTTCAACTTTTTTTTTTTTTTTTTTTTTTTGGGACAGAGAGAGAGAGACAGAGCATGAACAGGGGAGGGGCAGAGAGAGAGGGAGACACAGAATCGGAAGCAGGCTCCAGGCTCTGAGCCATCAGCCCAGAGCCTGACGCGGGGCTCGAACTCACGGACCGCGAGATCGTGACCTGGCCGAAGTCGGACGCTCAACCGACTGCGCCACCCAGGCGCCCCAAAACTTATAAATATCTTTATATGTAACCATATGTATCTATGTTAAGCTAAATATGTGCTCATACTGATAGGTCCAAATCTAATCCATTACCACATGGAACATTCTGGCCTCCTAACTTTTTTATCTCTGAACTCCGACTCCAACCGTGCAAAATCTGGCTCTTTCTAATCCATTTATGTAATTGTTCAATTCCAGTGTATGGCACTATCAAAATTGTTAACCTGAAACTCCATGGGAAACAACTTTCTATTCAACTAGAGTTACAGTTTGATATACATTTTCTTCTGCATTCAGAGGTTTTTTTTCCTCCTTTTTTAATGAAGTATAATTAACATACAGTATTACATTCATTTTGGGTATACATATAATTCAATAATTCTATAAATCACTCAGTACTTTTTGAAGTATGCGTACTTTTAAAAAAAGTGTATTTATTTTGAGAAAGAGAGAGACAAAGAGAGTGAGAAAGAGAACCCGTGGGGGAGGGGCAGAAAGAGAGGGGGGACAGAGGATCTGAAGCAGGCTCTGTGCTGACAGCAGAGAGCCTGATGTGGGCTGAACCGTGAGATCAAGACCTGAGCCAAAGTCAGATGCTCAGCTGGCTGACAAGCCACCCAGGCGCCCCAAGGTAAGTGTACTCTTGATCCCCTTTATCTATCTTATGCTTCCTCCCATCTACCTCCCCTCTGGCATCCATCAGTTTGTTTTCTGTATCTAAGAGTCTCATTTTTTGTCTCTTTTTTTTTTCTTTGCTCATTTGCTTTGTTTTTAAAATTCCATATATGAGTGAAATCGTATGGTATTTGTCTTTCTGTGACTTACTTTACCCACCATTGTACCCTCTAGGTCCATTCATGTTGCAAATGGCAAGATTTCTTCTTCTCTCCCTCCCTGCCTTCCCTCCTTCTTTCCTCCTTTCCTTTCCTTTTACTCTTTTTTATTTGAGTATAGTTGACACACAATGTTATATTAATTGCAGGTGTACAACATAGTGATTTAACAAGTTCATACATTATGCTATGTTCACTATAAGTATAGCTACCCTCTGTCGCCATGCAACACTACTACAATATGATTCACTGTGTTCCTTATTCTGTGCCTTTTATTCCTGTGACTTACTTCATAACTGGAAACCTGTATCTTCCACTCCCCTTCACCCATTTTCCCCATCCCCTCACCCCCTCTGGCAGCCATCAGTTTGTTCTCTGTATTTATGGGTCTCTTTCTGTTTTTTGTTTGTTTATTTATTTATTTTTTTAGATCCCACATGAGTGAAATCACATAGTATTTTTCTTTCTCAGTCTGACTTATGTCACTTATCATAATACTCTCCAGGTCCACCCATGCTGTTGCAAATAGCATGATCTCATCCTTTTTATGGCTGCATAATATTCCTCTGTGTGTGTGTGTGTGTGTGTGTGTGTGTGTGTGTGTGTGTCCCACATTTATCCATTAGTCTATTAATGGACACTTAGGTTGTTTCTACATCTCGGCTATTGGAAATAATGCTGCAATAAACATAGGGGTGCATTTATCTCATTAGATTAGTGTTTTCATTTTCTTTTTAAAAAATGTTTGTTTATTTTTGAGAGAGAGAGAGAGTGGGGGAGGGGCAGAGAGAGACAGAGATGGAGACAAAGAAACTGAAGCAGGCTCCAGGCTCCAAGCTGTAAGCACAGAACCCAACACGGGTCTCAAACTCACAAATGGCGAGATCATGACCTCAGCCAAAGTTGGACTCTCAACCGACTGAGCCACTCAGGCACCTTAAGGATTAGTGTTTTCATTTTCTTTGGGTAAACACCCAGTAGTGAAATTATTTTTAATATTTTGAGGAACCTCCATACTATTTTCTATAGTGACTGCACCAGTTTGCATTCCCACTAGCAGTGCATGAGGGTTCCTTTTTCTCTACGTCCTTGCCAACATTTGTTGTTTCTTGTGTTTTTGATTCTAGCCATTCTGATAGGTGTGAGGTGACATCTCATTATGGGTTTGATTTACATTTTCCTGATAATTAGTGATGTTGAGCCTCTTTTCATGTGTCTGTTTGTCATCTGTATGTCTTCTTTGGAAAGATGTGTATTCAGGTCCTCAGCCCATTTTTTAACTGGATTATTTGCTCTTTTTGATGTTGAGTCAAGCTCTTTATATATTTTGGATATTAACCCCTTAATGGATATGTCATTTGCAAATATCTTCTCCCATTCACTAGGTTGTCTTTTTGTTTTGTTGATGGTTCCCTTGACTGTGCAGAAGCCTTTTATTTTGATGTGTTCCCAATAGTTTATTTTTGCTTTTGTTTCCTTTGTCTGGGAGACATATCTAGAAAAATGTTTCTACATATGATGTCAAAGAAATTACTGCCTATGTTTTCTTTTAGGAGTTTTATGGCTTCAGGTCTCACATTTAGGTCTTTAATCCACACTGAGTTTATTTTTGTATATGGTATCTAGAAAGTGGTCCAGTTTCATTCTTTTACATGTTCTTTTGCCTTAGGTCTTACAGACTCCACCCATTTCCAAAATTACTTAGATCAGCACCTTTACCTCTACCTCCTTCAGTGAAGTTGTTTCAAATATTTTTAACATGGTCTGATTGTTCTGTCACTTTCTGCATTCCATTCTAGGATCCCTTGACCTCTGAAATAGTTTTTAAATTTGCATGCATTCAGGTTGACTCTTTGTACTGTAAATGAAATTCTGTGGGTTTTGACACATGTGTAGTGTCACGTACCCACAATTACATACAGAATAGTCTCACCACCCTAAGAAATTGCCTGTGCTTAATCTGTTTAATTCTTCCTCCTCTCTCTCTGAGCCCCTGGAAATCACTGATATCTTTCCTGTCTCTATACTTTTGCCTTTCCCAGAAAGTCATATAAATGGAATCATATGGTATTTAGCCTTTTTAGACTAGCTCTTTTTACTTAGCACCGTGCATTTAAGATTCACCGTGCCTTTGGGGGCTTAACAGCTCATTTCTTTTTACCGCTGAATAATATTTCCTCATATGGATGTGCCACAGTTTGTTTATCCATTCACCTATTGAAGGACATGTTGGTTGCTTCCAGTTCTTGGTAGTTGTACATAAAGCTGCTATAAACATTCGTATGCAGGTTTTTGTGTGGACATAAATTCTCAAATCAGTTGGGTAAATACCTAGCTAAGTTACATGATAAATTGCTGAGTTAAATGGTAAAACTATGTTTAGCTTAGCTGCCCTATTTAGCTAACATGCCACTGCTCAAAATCAGGTGGTGACCATCCCACAATTGTCGACAGCCATCACTGTCACTTATCTGTTTCTTTTACCCCATTCAAGTTTTTGCACGTGAATATAGTTCCTGAACTTCTCTCCTATGTCAGAATAATCATTCTATGTACTTTGCAATGTCTTTTCATATACGTGATGGCAGTCGCAGTATAGTAACTAACCTGTTCAAGGGAGAATCCTTCCCCTGCCCCTGACCTACAACCTGATACTGGGAATCCTTTCACCTGTGAAAGAGGATACTGGTAGCACCTATATAAACCTACCTCAATGTGTTGTGAAGATTTAGTGAGTGCTTAGAGCAGAGTCCTTCTTTGACCAAGCCTCACTGCTGTCTGAAGGATCTGCCAAGATTAGAATGTGAATTTGTTCATTCCTATTCCTGTGCTTCTTCCACTAGAGATAACACCCCAACTTCATTTTCCTGTTACCCAGCCAATATGTGGACCTCACTGACACCCAAGCAATTGATCTAACCAGTCAATTTAGGAAAGCCTCTGGTAACTTCTGTGTATATGTATGGTAGGCAAGGGATTTGCTTTTAGTTAAATAGGAATGCCTAGTAGCCATTGGCAAAAATAGTCTTCTCTCACCTTTAAATGGAAGGAAAAGGACAACAGACTTTATTTTAAGGTATAGACTTGCAGATCAATGAATGGGCTAAGCACTGAAGTAGTTCAGTGATCCATAGATTAAACTGCCTGAACATGAATTAGTGCATTAAACTCTTTGGTCACAAAATGGATCTGTTCAGAAACAAGTTTGGGCAGTTCATGTCTGGTACATAGTGTTTTCAGAATAAGGTTTAATTTTTAAAAGAGGTTTTAGAGCTCTGTATCCCAGCCAGAGAATGCTTATCTGCTTTATGCTAGTTTTTACCTGCAGAGTTTTTGTCTATGTGACATCATTTATTTGCTCCTGTTTTTTAAAATGCATTGCACAATGGTGGGAACTCATCTAAGAAAGTTAATCATACCCTGGCAATCCTTGAGCATGCTGGTAGTTACTGAGAAGATTTTAAGAAGGATGTTATATCAATACACTAAGTCTTCTGTATGGTCAGGCTGATTTCCTATGATTGGTTGGTTGAACAGTGAATGTGCAAAAAAATCCTAGAGAACTGACAGGCAGAGATTAATACTGTGTTAGCAAGATCAGCAAACAAAAAAATCCACAAATGCTTTCACACACACATGCTCATATGTGTGCACACACATACACACAAGCACGCACAAACATATCTTTGTTGATATCTGTTTGGCCTGGACTAGTTGTATGTGTGGGACGTGACTGGTACTATCAAAAAGGATCACCAGGTTTCCAAATCACTTGCAATGACTAATATCAGTTAAAAATGCTTGAATTATCCAATTGATCAGGGTCACAGTCTAGTCTGGAAAACATTTATAGATAAAATTACATTCTAAACATACTAATAATTTAAATATATGAATATATTTATATATAAAGATATAAATGTTGCCATTAAATATTTAATAAATCATCCCGGGTTCTTTTTACAACTGTAATGTGAAGGATAGCTCTCTACCGGGTGGGTCAAATGTTTATATCGTGAATATTGGTATTAGGACTCAGGTATTTCTTGACCTGCATACTCCTATCAGGAAAAGCACAAGGTGTAGAATTTTTTATTCATGCATTCACTTAGTTTATTCACTGTACAAATATTTAGCACTTACAATGTACCTGGCATTGGTCATGTTACTGGGGAACAGATAATCCAATGGTTGCTTGGGGGAATTGAAACAGTTATAAAGCCAAGTGATTTGATTAACTAAATGTTTTCATTTAAAGTTGAAGGCTCAGGAATATTAAGCAACCAAAACTTTTGACCAGTTTTACCTGTGTACACCCAATATGCACACACATACCTTCTACCAAATCTCTCTTGGGATCATTACCTGCTTTCCAACCATTGCCTGTTGGCTATAACTCCAACAGATATATTGGCCATAATTGACAAACTGAATGGCTTATAAATGCAAAAAAATCCTAATCTATTCTAATCTAATAGATTCTATTAGAATCTATTCTGAATCTAATCACTTCATCTACTCTGTAGGTACAAGTACAACGAGAGTCAAATAAATGTCATGTCATACCAAACAATGAGGTATATGGCTTTAAATTTTCATTTAAATGTATCAATGTGGACCCAGAAATGATAACAACAGAGGCAGGTGAACATTCCTTACAACCCCTTTCTACTGTCTATTTTCTGGCATTGTTTTCAGATGACAATATGGTAAATGTGTTTCATTCCCTGCTAGTAGATTTGCAGAACACATTATTTAATTTTAATGAAGAAGTTTTACATCCAAATAGCTGTAAGACAAGCAGATTTTGCTTTCTTACATTTTATTAGTAAAAAATGAAGTATCAATATTGAAAAGTCACAAATGTGAAGTTTTGTTTGTTTTTACCAATATAAAGTTTTTAAATTTTTTTTTTAATGTTTATTTATTTTTGAGAGAGGGAGACACACACACAAAGTGTTAGTGAGGGAGGGGTAGAGAGAGAGAGAGGGAGACACAGAATCTGAAGCAGGCTCCAGGCTCTGAGCTGTCAGCACAGAGCCCAACATGGGGCCCGAACACACAGATTGTGAGATCATGACCTGAGCCGAAGTCAGATGCTTAACCGACTGAGCCACCCAGGCACCCCACTACCAATATGAAGTTTTAAGTCAAACATCTGTATTCTCTTAAAGGAGAATATCCTTTCTGAAGCTTGGGAGTTGCCATTAGTGGACAAATTAGTTAAATAGACATTGGCAACGAAAGAAAATTCCCATTAGTTTGGTTAAATATTTTTGTTTGTTTGACTTCAGGTTTATTTCATTACAAAAATAGAAAAAAAACATGTAAGATTATAGAAGAATAAGAAAGAAAATAATTAACTTTGGCTCCCCCATGCAAATGATTCTGATGTGCTTCACTGGACACAAGACGTAGCCTGAGACTCCAAGAAACTGGTTCCTTTCCTCGGCTTGGCAGAGCATCTGTTTCTCACAGAAGCCTGAAAAAATACCCAGCTCTGTGGATTGCTGGGGTTCATTTCTGGTCATTGCACTAGCATGGAACAAAGTGTAACCACGTAATCAGTATGTGGGGGATGGAATGCTGTAGGGGGTTGTGTTAAGTACGCTCCAAATTCTATGTATGCTCAGTGCTATGGAATGATTGTTTGGGTCCCCCTCCAATTCATTTGTTGAAGTCCCAATCTCCAATATGATATGTGGAGGTGGAACTTTGGGAGTTAATCAGGTCATGAGGGTAGAGCCTCCTTGAGTGGAATTAGTGCCATTAGAAGAAGAGACATGAGAGAGACGATCTTTGTCTCAGTCATGTGAGGACATAGCAAAAAGATGACCATGTGTAAATCAGGATATGGTCCATTACAGAACCAAACCATTCTCGCACCCTGATTTCACACCTCACAGCTTCCAGAACTGCAAGATATAAGTTTCTGTTTTTTTTTCAGTCACCCGGTCCATGGTATTTTGTCACACCAGCCTGAGGAGACTAAGACATTTTTGTACCAAAAAAAAAAAATCACACTGCGTTCATGGCCCATGGTTGTACAAACAATGAGGAACACCGTGTCTGTTACTGCAAGAAAGCAAGTGTCAGAAAAGAACAATCTCTTCTTTAGACACAGAGTAAAAATGCACATATCCAGTACAAAAGAAGGGGTGACTGTTCCTCGTAGTTCTGGCGATTTTTTCTTTAATAATTCCACAGAGACGCTGATAAGCTGGAAGGTGAGGGCATGACTGTTGTGTTCCGTATTGAATGCACAACCTTGGTGTGGGGCACTCAGTGGACACGCATAAATAGTTTTTGAGTAAATATGGGAGAGCAACTGGGACTGTGGTGGAGTTCTAAAATAGACCATGTAGTTAAATAAAATGAAGATATCTTCCTCTGGGAAAAAGAAGACTCAGGGCATGCAACAGTGCTCTTCAAAGCAGTTGAAAGAAATATGCAGAGGAGACCTCGACTCAATCTATGGAATAAAATAACTGCATAGACAGGAATTTATCATGACAGCTGCCTCCCATGGTAGAGAACCACGGGAACAGCTCTTGATAGGTCTTGGCCACTTTAATTCTTAATTACTTTCCACATCTTCCTTTCACTGGAGTGGCTCATCCATTCAATTATTCATTCAAAATATATACTGAGCATCTTCAAAATACCAGGCGCCCTATTAGGTGCCAGAGAAACACCAGTGAACCTAACAGACATGACCTCTTCCCTCATTCAGTTTATAAGCTAGTGAGCAATGAGATTGGTTATCATAGTGAATTGTTTGAAAAGAAGCTACATGATCACTTGGTGAGGGTAGCAAAAAGGGAAATTCTGAGTCACACATCAGGGCCAGGCAAAATGATCTTGCGAGTTCTTCTAAGTCTGGAGATTCCTGGGATTCTTTGTTTTCTCCCTGGATTCCCGTCTCTTAAGGACACTATGATGACCTGGGATTCATTATGTTCACCTTCATCCTCCTCACTTCCACTTTCAAGTCACTGCTGAATTTTGACCTTCCTAATTCTAGTTCCCACACTCCTATCACAAGGTCATCCTCATGGTTGCTGACATCTCCTAACTGGGCCCACGTCCCTAGTCCAGCAGAGTGCAAATGACAGAGTGCAGCGTTCCAGGAGACCCTAATGCAGCTTTTCTGCAGATCATAGGCTGAAAAATATAATTCTGTAGTGGATTGAATGATGACTCCCGAAAAGATATGTCTATGCCCAAATCCTTGGAACCTGGGAATGTTATCTCATTTGGAAAAAGTCTTTGCAGACATAATTAAGTTAGGGATCTTGAGATGAGATCATTCTGGATTCCCCAGGTGAACCCCAAGTGCAAAGACAAGTGTCCTTATAAGAGACAGAAGACGAAAAGAGAGAGGAGAAGGTGATGCAAAGACAGAGGCAGAGATTGAAGTGATATGGCCACAAGCCAAGGAAGAGGAGGATTGTTGACAGCCAGCGGGGGCTGCAAGAGGCAAGGAAGGGTCCTTCCAGAGAGCCTCCAGAGAGCCTGCAGCCTTGCTGGCACCGTGATTTTGGACTTCTGGCCTCCAGAACTTAGAGAAAATCATTTTCTGCTTTTTAAAAGCTACCCAGTTTCTTAGGGCGCCTGGGTGGTTCAGTCAGGTAAGTATCTGACTTTGGCTCAGGTCATGATCTCACAGTTTGTGGGTTTGAGCCCTGTGTTGGGCTCTGTGCTGACAGCTCACAGTCGAGTCAGGAGGCTGCTTTGGATTCTGTGTCTTCCTCACTCTCTTCCCTCCCCAACTAGCGCTCTGTCTCTCTCAAAAGTAAATAAACTTAAAAAAATTTTTTTAAAAAAGCTACCCAGGTTCTGATATTGGTTGCAGCAGCCTGAGGAAACTAATGTATTATGCCTTCTACTATCCAAAACAACCAATTTCTCATGAAGCTGTCAGGTGGGGGGGGGGGGTCTTGCTAAATGCAGATGTGACCATTTCGCGCCTCTGCTTTAGGCCCTCTGTTGTCTCTATGCAGCCTGTAGAGGTGCTTCCTTTCCTGGCTCTGACTCCAGGAAAGACTGCATTCTCTTGAGTGACACACTCCCTAGGGGTACACAGGTGATGTTCAACTCACAGCACAATGGAATTAACGCCATTTGCCCTCCCACTCAAGAATTAATGTCACAATGGAGCTGAGATGACTGATGTGTGATGATGATTATAGGGGATAGACACTCTGATTTAATCAAACATAACAAAATCAGAAAAGAAACCATTTTCAAAGTACCGCGTGCTATTAGATTACTTAAAACTCACCCCTGCTGATCACACTCTGCTGGCCGCCTGCTGTCACCCAGTGTCTGCCTTTCTCTCAAGCTTTTTCTCCCCTGAGCATATTATGCTTTGGCAATGTCAACTTGCTTCTAGTCCCTCAGATGCAACTTGTTCATTCAGGCCTCTTTGCACATCCTCTTCCTTTTGTTTGGAATGCCCTTCCACCCTTAGCCACCTTTTAACTCCTTTTCGTTCTTTTAAATGTTAATTTATTTTTTGAGAGACAGAGAGACAGAGCACAAACAGGGTAGGGTAGAGGCCAAGAGAGAGGGAGACACAGAATCCGAAGCAGGCTCCAGGCTCTGAGCTGTCAGCACAGAGCCCGACATGGGGCTTGAACTCACAAACTGTGAGATCATGACCTGAGCTGAAGTTGAACGCTTAACTAACTGAGCCACACAGGGGCACTTTTTTTTTTTTTTTTTGAAAGAGAGAGATTGCATGTGTGCACACAGGAGATGAGAAAGGGGCAGAGAGAGAGAGAATCCTAAGCCAGCTCCAAGCCCAGCATGCAAGCACAATGCGGGGCTTGATCTCATGATGGTGAAGTCAAGAATTGGATGCTTAACCAACTGAGCAACCCAGGCGCCCCTCCTATTCATTTTTTTTTTCCCAATGTTTTTTATTTATTTTTGGGATAGAGAGAGACAGAGCATGAACGGGGGAGGGGCAGAGAGAGAGGCAGACACAGAATCGGAAACAGGCTCCAGGCTCTGAGCAGTCAGCACAGAGCCTGACGCGGGGCTCGAACTCACGGACCGCGAGATCGTGACCTGGCTGAAGTCGGACGCTTAACCGACTGCGCCACCCAGGCGCCCCTCCTATTCATTTTTTAAAGCCAAATTCATATGCCATTTACTTTAGAAAGACTTTTTGCCTCCTTAAGATTTGATCAATTCCTCTCTTATGTAATGAACTTTTTATAAAATATAAAGACTTACTCTACATATTCTACTATACTATAATCCTTTGTTTATTTGTCTATTTCCTTGAAGCCCAGGCCATTTAAAACTCATCTTAGTATTCTGTGTCTAGCACAGAGATGAAACTCAGTATGAGTCTCCTGAATTATATTGATTCAGAATTTACACTCTGGAGTTGGTGATCACGTTTGAGGCTTGTGATACTTCTTTTGCGATGAAAATAGCACAGATATCAATATTTAATTGAATTTTTCATGATTTTAAGGGAGCAGTTGTGAGAGGCTGGTAGAGAGACTGAAGAAAATATATGTATTTTGGGGGGGCACTCAATTATTAGGTAGCAATACTGGGTTTTGTACAATTACTCTGAGACTGGAGAACATGATGATCTCCTTTTATGAAGACCTGGTGATAAATTAGAAAAAGAGTTACTTCTATTCTCCACAAAAAGAAACAAAAATAGTTTTGAGAGTGAGACAGCGTTTTCTCTTCATGCTTCACATGCAGATTTGTCCTGGACTCTGGTCCTTATAAACTATCACCTGCCTGTGTCCCTGCAGGTAGTTTTCTCAGCCCTACCAGAACAGACCCACTTTTTCCCAGAGATACAGAAGGACATTGCGGCTCAGGGTTCCTTTGGGAATAGATGTTTGGAATAAAAATAATGCAACAGTACCATTTCCGTGAGTTCTCTAAATGGCTTGAAAGGACGTCTCTTGGTAAAAGCACCATTTCTATCCCTGTCCTAAAGCTGGGATGCTGCCTGAGCTATTTTTGGTGTTGTTTCCAGTTGCCGCTGGCCAGTGGCAGGATTTCACACTTGGCTGCCAGTTCTCATTACTGCCCACGGCTCCCTTTCTTGGTAAGGCTTCTCCTCCCAGGCTGACGTATGCGGAACTGCCTCTGCCTTGCTGGGCCAGGAAGATGCTTTGTACGGTCTGGTGTGTTTGTGTTTGACTAGGCAGGACCTGCACATCACTTTCCAGATTGATAGTGCTTTCTCCCCTAAGGCTGTAAGTGCAGGAGATTTAGCCACTTTCTTAGGGAGATGCGGTCAGAAATGTATCCAGGTAAATGCAAATGAGGAGTTCTCTACCCCAGGACACTGAACTCTACGGATAACATCTATAGGTTTCCTTCCACTCTGGCCTCAGATGGGGCTTGGCCAAGCTGGGGGCCAGGCCAGTAGGATGTTGGAGGCAGGCAAGTGAGATCAGGATACATTTCCCCTGACTTCCTCCCTATGAGGTCGCCTCAGGCTGGCTGTGTTCCTTGACCCAAGTCACTGCTCTTCTCAAGGTGTTTCTCTGCACAGGACTCTCTTTTTCTGAGTTCCAGGAATTGTTGCTGCTTTGTTCTTTCAGCGCAGGTGTGGTAAATGCTCAACAGTCACTAATGTTGGCTTTCTGCGCAATCCCCTGTGTCCCTAAAGCCCACCCCCCCGCCCCGCCCTCTACCACCTGACCTTTGAAATCTTCAAGGTGAATGTGCCATCTGTTCACTGTTGAGGTTCTTCTTGATACACTCACCTAAACTGGAGTTACACTAAAAAGCTTAATGAGCAGGGAGTTTTTTGGTTTCACGGGATTATTTGGTTTTAAGGAACAGAGACTCACTGAATGAACAGAGGGTTGACTGAAAGGAGGCAGCAAATAGAAAGACAAATGAAGTACAATAAAGACAAGCCACCCCCCCTGAGAATTGGAAAGACTCTTATTTCTTGATCTTAACTCTTATAGTTTCTTGTCTCTATCATCTGTTCCATTTTCTCTAACAGAACATCTTCCTCTGCTTTCTCCTGCTTCTAATCCCCAAACTTCACCTTGTGCATGATTTTGTCTTATCAAGATAAGGACTTCATTTTTCACCTCTGACCTGGCAGCTGTCTTGTAATTAAGTAGAGATTATTGGATCATAAAACAAATTAATAAACTAACAAGATTGTAGTTATCAATGGGGAGGTGAAAGCAAACTCAAACCCTTTTTGGGAGAGGTAGAGTTTACCCTTTTTGTAAACAATGAATGTTTACAAAAGATGGAAAGTTGAGTTGCTGAAGTTATGCACTAATCTACTCCTATAGGATCGTAAATGGTGATATAGGTCTACTATACACCCATATTTTTCAGAAATGAGGGTCAAGTCTTCCAGGCAATGGAAGAGAATGTTTTTGTTCTCAGACATGATACTTTAGTGCCAACATGGAAGGCCAAAGTTTTCTGTACATGGCAAACTACTGGCTCTGCCTCCTGCAAGCTGGTCTGAATGTCCCTGGAAGTTCAGGATATGTTTGAACCTTAAAATGGTAATAAAATATCCACAGCAGCTTCATAATGGTTGACTTTATTAGACCTCAGAAAGAATTTGACCTTCTTTCTGGTGCGCCCAGACCATAAGTATGAATTAGTGACAAGAATAGAGGGCTCAGACTGCTTCATTGCAGCCAAAACGACATATTGCTGAAAAGATCATTTACTTGAATGTTCTTATTTTACATGAGGAAATTGAAGCCCAGGAAGTTTGAGTGACATACCCATGGTCTCACAGAGACTTGATGTCTACCACCCCGATTTCCCTACAGTTGATTACCTGTAGTACCAAAGATGTCTTTGAATGTAGGATGACAGAATAGAGGCAGCTTTCAGTGTGCATGGAAAACCCTCGAAGAGTGGTTTCCACAGTAGGTTGATAAGATGTGGCAGTAACCATATAATTTATTGTTCCAAATAAGACCATTTTGAAAGGGAAAATGAGTGCTGTCGATAATTGGGCCAGCACATCAGACATAACATCTGAGTGTCTCCCCAAATAAGAGGCCATTGCAGAGAAGTGGTAAAGAGGAAACTTTATGCTAATCCATGACTCCAGTGAAGCCTGAAGAATAGGTGCTTATATGACCCGGTCCTTGTCGGTGATGTTTACCAAGGTTCTGAGCCTCTGGTTGCTGAAATCTAGAAGAAAAGCTTGGGCTGAGACTCTTCATATAATTGGGGGTTTACTATTCCTTTTGGTGGGAAAGGGGAACCATTTATCTCCCAAATTATAGACCACTAGTCTGTTGGACAGCTCTCAGAAGTACTCTTGTCTTCTCAAATTACGGGGTCAAGTTTTTCAGTCTAGTACCTTGTGTAAGGAACAAAGAGGCTATAGTATCAATTCCGCTACTGATTTTCTGTTTTATTTTATGAAAAAAGTTAGGCACACGTAATAGAAATCCTTTCATAGTGCAGATCAATTCCCTCATTTATCTGACTCCATAAACAGGAGACCAAACTGTGTAATCTGTTTTCAGGTCACTGATCATTACTACTTTTTCTATGTCTGTGTCATGGCACCACTGTCAAAGTTTTGTGTTAATTGAACTACAGCCCTAAATTGTAGAAAATAGCACTGTGTTCTAAGTTCCTTAGAACTTAGAATATATATATATATATATATATATATATATATATATATATATATTAACTTGTTACCATTATGCAAAAGAGTAGGATCTATGCCTTCCATGTGAGCAAAAAGGAAGACACATTTCTGCTGAGGGCTTGATTGCATTATTTCTTTTTTAATTTTTTTTTAACGTTTATTTATTTTTGAGACAGAGAGAGACAGAGCATGAATGGGGGAGGGGCAGAGACAGAGAGGGAGACACAGAATCGGAAGCAGGCTCCAGGCTCTGAGCCATCAGCCCAGAGCCCAACGCGGGGCTCAAACTCACGGACCATGAGATGGTGACCTGAGCTGAAGTCGGATGCTTAACCGACTGAGCCACCCAGGCGCCCCTTGATTGCATTATTTCAAAACAGAAGCAAATGAACCTACTGGCTAATAATTTATAGGAAGAGCAATATGGCTAAAGAATACAAAAACTAAAGTCTCTCAACCAACAATCTTCCTCAATTAGTTGAAATATGAAACAACTCCATCAAATAGACCATTTATCCATTCATTTGTTCTTTCCTTCCATTCCTAACCCTTCAGTTCCTTTGGTCTGGCCCTGAGCTAGACACTAAGAGCTAGGTTAATTTATCATGTTAATTTTTGGTCTATTTTTCTTTTAATCTGTCCTCCCTAACCTATCAAGAAAACTATTATGGAAAATTAGATGTCTTCTAGAAGACTTACTGAAGTTCTTTCATGATCAAGGCAGTCAGTTGTTAACACCTACGTTTAATATTTTTCATGTCAAAATCATATTTTCCATGTTGGCACAGAACTCTGCAGTGTCAACCAAGTACTTGTCTACATACAGGGCTAGATTCAATGCTTTCCTTTTGGTAAAATATTAGCCTAACTGCCAAGCACCCTCCTAGCGTGCGCCAACCTGAAGAGGAATGACTTTCTCTCTGGCCAGTTCTGAAAGACAACTCTTCTTCCCTCATTCCTGCTTTCTGAAGTGCCTGGCTAAATCCCCATGGAGTCAAAAATAGTGTCTCCATACTTTCCAGTGACAAAAGATACCCTTTGACATTTTCCAAGGTTTCCCTTGCAACAACTGGTATTTGAAAGGGACAATCCAAAGGATGTTACCTGTTCTTCTTCTAGGTGCTCTCCCTGTGTTGAGCTAGGGCATTGTCGCAGCCACAGTGTCCACTCATACCTACATACCTTATGAGAAACTCTCAGGATTATATACAATGGAAGGCATTCCAAGACCTCATTTTTAATGACCTTATTTAATGAAATGTGCTATATATGGATGAAAATCAATGTTGAAATATGAAAATATATTTATATAGAATTTTATATCCTCTATGTAATAAAAGGAATCATATTTCTGTCATTTACTTTTCTACTTAAGAAAAGAGTATTAGTGCCTCGTAATCCTTCCAAGTCTAACATAGAGCCAGGCTGTTTCATATTTGACACCACTAGGAAAATACCAAAAGGAGAAAATCATGCGGAAGACATGGATTTAGATTTTTTAGTGTGTGATACTATGTAGGTAAATGGTAGCTTCTCCTGTATCATCGTCTCCATTCCTCCTAGTTTTGCGGAAATGGAGGTTATTGCTGGACCATTCTTTGTGCCTTAACCTCTGCAAATTCCAAGTAGAGGATTCTACAAAGCTGTCATCTGTTGCTAACTCTACTGTAAATAGAGGATCAAGTAAAGTTTAAAACAAGACCACAACCAAGGTATGGAGTTTCTTGGAAGGTCATACTTTCTGTTTCCTTTTAGGAGAAAACATAAGCGTTGTACTGGAAATTAAATTGTCAATATATTTTGAACCTCATTAGTAGATGGTAACTAATTCTATGTAGTACACGTTCCTCACTCAAAAATTAAACATTTGGCTCTTTAAACAATCCAATATTTAAGTTGAGAGGGGTCATGGGAATAGAAGAAAGGAAAAGGACCATTTTGGAAAGAGATCATGTTGCAAGTAATTTGGTATTAACACTAGTTAGACCGCTGAATGTTGCCAATGATTTACCTTCTTTTCTAAATTAAAACAGGATAAAGATTATGCTCATAATACTTTCCTCTTAATTTGCATCCAGCTGTGCTCTCTCGAATGGGAGAGGAAAAGAGACAGGGATGCAGAAGGAATTAATTATCCATAACTGTGTGAGTTTTGTGGCAATATGTTACACTTTTAAACATATATGTACGTCTCTTCTGAAGGAGCCACAAAATTAAATTATCAAAAATAAATTTCTTACACAATTTCACATAATATTTCCAATGAAATGCCTTCACTGAGTTACAATTTAATTTTATATCTTCAGGCTTTATATAGGATCAGTACACGTGAAGGTTCTCTAGAACACTTTCATAATTTTATAAAACTGTCATTGAAGAAATTATGTCTCATTGTTTAAGGACCACACAGCAATTCATCCTTGAATTCAGGTTAAAAAATTTTTAATTTTATGCAAATTATGCTTATTTCCTTTTATTAGACAAAGGGACAATATAGCCCAATATATTCCTAGTTTTCTCAAAGCTGCTAAGAAACTCCAAATTAGAATCACTGCCCAGCTTTAGGAGTTCATTTAGTTCAAGTGCCTGGTGACTTTTATTTTCTTACTTTAAATTTTTTTTTTTAACGTTTATTTATTTTTGAGACAGAGAGAGACAGAGCATGAACAGGGGAGGGTCAGAGAGAGAGGGAGACACAGAATCTGAAACAGGCTCCAGGCTCTGAGCTGTCAGCACAGAGCCCGACGCGGGGCTCGAACTCACGGACCGCGAGATCACGACCTGAGCCGAAGTCCGACGCTCAACCGACTGAGCCACCCACGCGCCATGCGCCCCAATTTTCTTACTTTAAAAGCTGGCCATATATTTTTAAACATGATGATTCATATTAAATGTATTGAAATGAAAAGGTGTAAATATGAAATAGATTATAGAGTAGGCATTTACATTCCTAAATTCTGTTTGGTTACTTTTTAAAAAAATTCTCATTATCCTAGAATCATACAGTTTTTGCCAACATGAACATTATTTATAATGTTGAAATATAACTTCGCTGATATTGTAAATGAGGATTATTATAAATAGCAAATTTAAAAAAAAATATACACACACATTTTCTGTCACACCACTATTATTGGAGGTGATCATAAAATTAACTTCTAATCCTTTGGCAAATTGGTCAATGGTCAGGAATAAATATTGGTTGTTTTGTTAATGTATTTATCTTTAAACTTTACCAATATTATCTTCCTGGCTATTGGCCTTAAAAATAATTACGGATACAGATTTTCTTCACCTTGGTAAATGAATACATTCTTTCCTTTACCATGTCTTGATGGAGAAAGGAATATATTTACATGAAGTAAGTAGCAGACCGCCCGGGGAGAGATGAGTTTTAACTGAAAAGATGGAATTAGTTTTATGTGATAGCAGCTGTTCTGCAATATGTGTAGGAAAATCAATGAATTTTGATTCTTGCAGTACATATGCTCACAATTCCTCCTGACTTCCAATAAAAGTCATGCTTCTAGTTCCTAAGGGTACTCGCTTCAGAATATTACATGTAATAACTATAACTAAAAAAAATATATAATGATTTTATGGTTTACAATGTAAATGGATAGGCAGCCCAAAATTTCATCAACTTCTGCATCAGTTAGGATTGCATTTGGCTATATAGACAACAATAATAAAAGAAAATGTGCACACATAAATATAAAAACAACATTACACTGGCTGAAATAAGTAGAATGGTAATTCTCTTAGCCTCAGAGAAGATCTGAGATAGGCTCTCTGTGATTCATGTAGTGGCTCTACAACATCTTGCTACTCTGCCATCATTATTCTTTCACTTTTTTGGCCCATAATAGCTGCCTGCACTCCAGCCTTTGTATCTACATTCCAGACAGAAGAAAGGAGGAAAAATGAAGAGTCTGCCTCCCTCCCTCCATCTGAACTGAATGCTTTTTTTTTTTTTTTTTTAATTCTCAAGTTAGTTAATATACAGTGTAGTCTTGGCTTTAGGAGTGGAATCTAGTGATTCATCACTTACACATAACACCCAGTGCTCATCCCAACAAGTATCCTCCTTAATGCCCATCACCCATTTTCCCCACCCCCATCAACCCTCGGTTTGTTCTCTGTATTTAAGAGTCTCTTATGGTTTGCCTCCCTCTCTGTTTACGTATGATTTTTCCTACTTTTTCTTTATAATCATCTGTTAAGTTTCTCAGATTCCACATCTGGGTGAAATCATGTGATATCAGTCTTTCTCTGACTGACTTATTTCGCTTAGCATAATACCATGAAGGGTCTGCCTCTCTCCATTTTAGGGAAACTCCCCAGAAGTTCCACATTAACAGTTCCACTTATACACATTAGTCAGAATTTAGTCACATGATCACATCTCGCTGCAAAGGAGGCTGGGAACTATTGTCCTTTAACTGAGCACATTGCTTTTCCAAATAAATGCAGGACTTTGTCACTAAGGAAGAGGACAGAATGGATATTGTGCCAGGCACTGTTTTGTTCACTGGATGAAGAACATATCATGTGACTGTTGGGGGCAGAGGTTTGGAGTCAGGCTGCCTGGTTCCAGATTCTGTCTCCTCCCATACTAGTTTTGTAGACTTGAGCAAGTAATACAAGTTTTCAGTGCCTCCATTTATAAAATGGAGTTGACAGTGGAAGCTAACCCATAGGGTTACTGATTGTAAGAATATAAATGACTTAATATGGTGCCTGACACATAGAAAATTATCGGTGAGAGCTATTGATGTGCTTTTAATGTATATTATCTCATTGATTCTTCAGAACAAGTCTGTGAAGTACAAATTCCTATCCTCATTTTACAGATAAAGAAGCTGAAAACTATAGAGGTTAAAAAATCTATGTGCATTCAGTTAGCAAACAGCAGAGACTAGACCACAGCCCAAGTCCCTTGACTCCAAATCCTTCCTCTTCTTATCAGGCAGACTGCTTTATTACTATATATTGGTTATGTGGTATCTCAGCAGTAAGAAAGCCCCAGGGTAGAAGGTCATACATGTACCATGGACGTGAGGCACGGGATTTTCAGGATGTTCCTGTGCAAAACTGAAACCCACACAGAGTTGATATGACAGAAGTAGCTGGAGCAGAACCAGTGTCTGTAGATCCTGCAGACAGGCGAGGTCAAGAGGATACAGAGAGCGCATAGAAGTTTTGACAAATATGGCTATTGATACTCCCTTAATAAGTCTTTTATAGCTATTAGCCTGCAGCTAGGTCAAATAGGATATTGCTTAGTTCGTTGTTTAGTTTGTTCTTACCCTTCCAGATTTAATAGCAGTTAAATATAAATAGCAGTAAATACATTTTGACCAAGGTATCACGTAGCTGGGGTTGCCAGGTAAAGCAGAGAATGACCAGTTAAATTTGAATTTCAAACAATGTGTGTGTATGGGTCAAATATCTCATGGGCACCATGTTAAATTTGACTTTTGGGTAAGCAATGAATACCTTTTCTTATTGCAAATTAGGTCTCAAATATTGCATAGGACATACCTGTGTTTAAAAAGTTGTTTGTTGTTTATCTGACATTCAAATTTAACTAGGTGCCCTTTCTTTTCTTCTCCTTAAACTTGCAACATTAGTGCTAACTCACGTGATTATTTAGGATTCTAGCTAAGCACCCAGAACTGGCTCCACACAAAAGCAGGCATATAACACATATGAATGAAGAAGGTAACAGACCTTTTCTACTTAAAAAATGTTCCCCATAAATTTGCAAGATAGGGGCTGAAATTTCTACCATTTGAATAATTTGCGTTATGACATTTTTCGTTACGACAACTCCATAACTTGTTATGTTCTATTTGAGCATTGCAAAATCCTAGAAGTTAAATGAATATATAAGTAGTCCCATTTTACAGATTAGAAATTTACAACTGAAAGATTAGGTGATTTGCCTGAGGTTACAAAACTGGTAAGTGACATAAAAGAGACTGAACATACATTTTGTGACTTGAGATTTCCTGCATTTTCTACATCAGTGGAGCTCAAATTTATTCAACTGGCAGAGCCCCCTAAAGCTTATGGTACTCCTTGGGAACATCTGCTTCATTCACAAGACTACGTTATGTGTATATAATACAAAAATCAAAATAATAAGCACTTATAACCACATCAAAAATTGGCTGTTAAAATACAAATGAACCATCTACAATTTTTCCACAAATATTATCAAAGAAATTTACAATAATCCTATGAGACAGGTGCTAATATTGCCTTCCTTTTGCAGATGAGAAACCCAGGAGTGCACTGGGTATCTTCGGTGACAAGCTCTTATTGTCAAATATACTTTACAAATAATGCTGTCTGAGGTTGTTTCCAAGCCTTGACAAAGAAGCAGAACAATATAGTCTGCATGTATATAGAATACATGCATTAAAAGGCCAGATGCCAAGTTTCATTTAGTGAATTATGGGCAGAAATTCAGGGGATAGTCAAAAGGTCACCTTCTTCCAAGATATACCTATGTTCATACTGCATCCCCCAACCTGATTATTTTATTGAGCACTGAAATCTACACTTATACTATTTCTGCATTCTAGAGAGCTGATGGGCAATTAAATCAGTATCTAGCTGCAAGAAAGGCCAAGTAGCTTCTTGGGAAGAAACTAGTCTTAAGGCAAGAGAAACATGACAGTTGATACCTTACCTTACGGTAAAATAATCAAGGTGTTTGGCTCAAGGAAAATGGGTCATTGTCCAAGGGCAGGGGGTAGAGACATGTTTTTAAATGTCATAAAGCTGCCCTCTACCCAGTCTCTTATATACATAGTTAAATTTGAGTAACAGAGAGAAGCAATAAAAATTCTAATTTAGAACAAGATCAGTGACGAACTATATTACAAAAACCTTTGTTAAAAACTGGGAACCCAAAGCAGCAATGTTTTGAGAACTTATATCACAAGTATGGGTGAAAGGTATTTGCCCTGCCTTCACATTGTGCATTTACAAGTAGAGGCAAGAGGAAGAGGTAAGAGGAAGATAACACCCCAACAAAACAGGGTTTAGAAGCTCAAATCAATGCTGTAGAGGAAAAAGTGATAGTTTCCTACCACTCTCAGGTAACAGGGCAGGAGTCCCTAGGTAGGCATCCAGGGAGTTTAATAATTTGGAATTTCTTCAAATTGATGTCCTGTGATATCACTTTCTTAGGAGAGAACATCTAGCTACATGGGAGGAGGACTGCAAAAGAGAGTCAACAAGGGAAGTTTCAGACTTTCTGCTTTCGCTCAAAACAATTTCACTCCAGCTCTGATCTGAGAAAACACATTCAGCCAGGTATAATCCCAAGTAACCCCTACCCATTTTGTTTAGAAGTTAGTCTATTGACCAACCACCTGTTGTTACTACAGCACAGCTCTTGGAGAGGATGCTCATCCTCTTTTGCTCCTCCCCACCTTCCACCTCAAATCACCCACAGAAATATGTCTACAAACCACATACCTTACTTCTCCTGAAATGGTTTCTGAATAATGTTGTTTTCTCTGTCTTGTTACATTTTTTGATGTCTGATTAGCTCGGTAATATTTTAATGTGCCTTATAGATTGGCAGCTGCTTCAGGGGATTCTTCTAATCCAATTTAATGGGGGGAGGTGTCTTTGTTCTGAAATAAATGAGTGACCTCCTCATAGGTGGTTGAGAACCATTATGCTGGAACTATAGACAGAGACAACAATCAAGATTCTGTGGGTGACAGCTCCAAAATATAGTTTTCTTGGGGCACTTGGGTAGCTCAGTCAGTTAAGTGTCTGAGTTTGGCTCAGGTCATGTTCTCACAGTTCGTGAGTTCAAGCCCCATGTCAGGCTCTGTGCGGACAACTTGGAGCCTGGAGCCTGCTTTGGATTCTGTGTCTCCTTCTTGCTGTCCCTCCTCCACTCATACTCTGTCTTTGTCTCTATAAATAAACATTAAAGAAAATACAAAATACTGTTCTCTTGCTGTTATTGGGACCCTTTTGTGCCCACAGGTGGATATGGTTTGAGCAAAAGTGAGAGTTGTAGGTGTTGGTGTCAGTAGATTAATGATTACTTCCTTAAACCTCCTGATAATATGTATTGGCTAAGGGTCTGGCAGGAAACAAATGGCATTCAAACTGGATGAATGAAGAGAGGTCAATGAAGGGAGGATGTAAAAGGGTGAAGGCAGGGTTGAGGGAAATCAATAGGGGGCAATGGAAAACTCCCCATCCTAGCAACAGCAGGGTGCTGTTTTTATTCCTAGGACCAGAGGCAAGAGGAAGAGAAGGTTACAAGTGTCTGGAGAAGTCTACCCATAGGAGCTGTGGCATGTGGTTGAGGACTATAACTATTGTCAGGCCATGACCAGGCAGGGTGGAAGAAATCTGTCACTCCTTCCTTCTTCTGATCTTCTGCTTGTGATGTTCATTGGTCAAACTCCATCAGAAACCAGAGAGCCAAGGAGCCAAGTTGGTAGAGTGCTCAGAGGTCAGCCTCCTAGGGCCACAGAACAAGGTAGAGAATAGATCTGAATCAGGCAAATGGAGAAGATCCAATGTGTGATGTACTGCATTAATGATGACCACATTTTAAAATGGACTGAATCTGCTCAGATGATGTTAAATACAGTATGTAAACTCAACCTAACAATTATAGGTAGTTACCTACAACCGGATCTTAAGTGTACAGCATGATTAAAGTCATCCTCTTGTCCATACATATTGCAGGTGGATTCCATAAAATTTCTGAATTCATCTTTTAAAAAGAACTACATGTTTTTACATAGGTTTCTTAAAGGAATAATTACCACATCAAAAACACTACAGTATGTTCACTAAAGGCTGTAATTAATTTTAGACAATTTACAGTCTTTGAAGTACCTTATTGAAAAGCCAAATTTTCTGACATTTTCTGGAAGGAAATTTATGCAAGAGGCAAGACAGGAATATTATTGTGGATTAGTAGCTGTCTATGTAGTGTGATTTACCAGCATCAGGAAAGTATCTTCCCGCTAGACCCTAAGATGATACCTCAAATAATTCAAATTTTCATTTTATGGCTTGGTAGTTTGTTGTTGTGTCTCCTTTTTTGGTAAAATGCAAATGCCCTGAGAGAACATCATTAATTCATTACGTCCTCCCTCATTAAACATTTACTGTTAATATCTGTTAGTAGTTTGTTAGACATTGGAGTAAAAAACATGAACAAGACAGTCCCCAAGGTGCTCAGAATCTAATTGGAGATTGGACACAAAGTATTCAAGGACTCCAGAATTGGTTGAAACATACCATGGGAGAGGTATTATAAGATACTGTGGGGGAATATCTAACTCCTTGGAGGATAGAAGAAGGGAAGGGGAGTGGTAAGAATAAAGAAAGACCCTTCACACTTGATATAATACCTGAACTTAAGATAAGTGAGGGTAAGCCAGGTGGGTAAAGTAGAAGTGAGTGTAGAAATCAGACTTTACAGGGGAAAAAAAGGGCCCTTCATCAGATCATATCCAGAGAATATGAAGCTAGAAGAGTACTCTGAGGTCAAATTATAAAGGGCCTTGAATGCCATTCTAAGGAGTCAATGAAAGATTAAGTGGAGCAGTAGTCCTTTACTATTTCCTCTACAGAAAAATCATCCTCGAGGCAGTGCAGAGGATTGGATTGAAGGAGACAAGACTAGAGAATGAGTTAAGGGGGGGCCCGTGTGATGGTTTTAGCAAGAGGTGAGAAAGTATGAATGAATGAGGTAGAAGTGGAGGTTTTCTAAAAGCGTTTAGGAGGTTCTGAGCATGACATTGTAGCCAACTTGCCATGGTGAAGTCTGGGACTGGGTATGAATAATTGAGGAGGAGAGATTAGAGTGATGCCCACATTTTTGTCTTGAGTGACTGGATAGAGGCTGTAGCATTGACTGAGGTGAGGAATATAGGAGAAGGACCATGTCTGCAGAGGAAAATGAATTTGGTTTTAAACATCTTCAGATAGAACCTGGGAGAGAGGTCTGACTGAGAGTGTCAGAATATGGGTGATAATCAAAGCAGCAGGTGCAGGAGCTTTCCTCCATGGAGTAAACAGAGAAGAGGCTGAAGACTGATCTTCTGCGGGTTGTCTGGGTGTCTCGGTTGGTTAAGCATCCAACTTTGGCTCAGGTCATGATCTCGTGGTTCATGAGATTGAGCCTCACATGGGGCTCTGTGCTGACAGCTCAGAGCCTGGAGCCTGCTTAGGATTCTGTGTCTCCTTCTCTCTCTGCCTCTTTCCTGCTCGTGCTCTCATTCTCTCTCTCTCTCTCTCTCTCAAAAATAAATAAAACATAAAAAAAGATTGATCTTTTGGGAAGTACCTATGTTTGAGGAACATGTGAAGGAAGGGAAGTACATAGATGAAAACCCAAGCTGACTGGGATCATGGAGAAAAGAGTTTTTAAAAGAAAAGTGGTCTATAATATCAAATGCTACAGAGAAATTGTGTATTAATTATGATACACTTGGCTGTAAGTAGTAGAATAAAAGTGACTAATGTCATTATAAATGACCTATCAAGAAGTCTGAAGTAGGTGATGTCTACATGGGTTTTGTGACCCAGCAATGTCATGGAGGAACCAAGCACTTCCCATCTTTCTGCTCTGCCACCTTCAGTGTGTCAAATGTTTCCCATAGGGTCACAGACTGGGCATGTCAAATAGCTGAGAGCATCCTAAGCAGAAAGCAAGGGAAGTGGAGACAATAAGTGGAGATGATTTCTTTTTGTGTGCTTCATTCTCACTCAAGGAACACAATGTTTCCTGGGAGAACCATCAAGTTCCTCTTATGTCTCACTGACCAAGGCTCTTTCCAATTCCTAGATCAATCATTGGCAAAGTGAAAGGGTTTGCCATGACTGGATTAGATCAAGCATGACTCATTGCTCAGGGCTGGGCAAATAAACAGGTGCTAGCAAGAAAGATGGGAAAATAGCAATTTTCACTGTCTTTTTCCTATAGAAGTTTAGTAAGAATAGGACTGAGTATCCATTGGATAAGGGAAGTTGGGAGCATATTGGTGGCCTCAATAAGAGAAATTTCAGTGAGAGTCAGTGGCACCCAAGCCAGATTACAGTGGATTGAAGAGTAGGCCCCAGACTACTCTTCAAATAAATGTAAATATGTTTTGTCTGATCCTTTTCCGGGAGCATGTCTTATGAAGAGATGGCAAGGATTATCTAAGGGTTCAGGGGAAAAGAAATAAAAAAAGAAGTTGGAACCTGGAAGACAAACTTTGCCTAACTCATCATCTGAACAAGGACCTCTCTTTGGCCAGGAACATAGTTTTCTCCAGATTTCTCCAAATTTGAATTTCTCCTCATTGTGAGAAATGAGTCTCCTCAGCCAGACTGTAATTTTTAGAAATCTGAGTCAGCAACAAGAAAGAGGTTGTTTTGAACTCTAAATAGAGCCTTACTATTCCACAGCTGTGTACAATTGGTGGTGGTGGTGGTGGGGGGGGGGGGTGATTAAAAGGTTTCTACAAAGCACTTAAATTAAATTAACTAGGAGGAGATTCAATTCTGAACTCCTTCCAAGATTTCTAATAAAGAGATTATATATTTCCTTTAAAAAATAAAAATAAGGCTGAGGGTGGAGTGATACATCTAACTGCATAAGAGCATAGACTTTCTCCTAAAGCTAAGCACTCTATTTCCACACACACCCCCAACCCCCGGTACTTGGGAATAGTTTGTGTGCCTGTATCAGCCTCAAAATGCATCTTTTCCCCTGTCTGCTGAGCACTGAGTAGGATAGTAGGTAGCCTCTTCTTCATATCAATCAGCTTGAAAACATACATAATTAGCTAATCACTGCGGTTAATGAATCTTGTTTGCCTCTTTCGTTTGTTTTTAACAGACTTTATATTTTTAGGGCAGTTTTAGGTTCACAGAAATATTGAGCAGAAGATACAGAGATTTCCTCTATATCCTGTATCCCCATATATGCACAGCCTCCACTGTTATCAACATTCATACCAGCATGGTACATTTGTTATAAGATGAGTCAACATTGACCTATCATCACCCAAAGTCCATAGTTTACATTAGAGTTCACTCTTGATGTACATTCTATGGGTTTGAACAAATGTATAATGACATATATCCATCATATCCATCATTGTAGTATCATTCAAGGATATTTCTGTCCTAACATTCCATCATGCTCCTCCTAATTATCCCCCTACCCCCACTCCTGGCAATTACTGATCTTATTCTCTCTATAGTTTTGCCTTTTCCAAAATGTGATATAGGTGGAATCATACAGTATATAGTCTTTTAAGATTGGCTTCCTTCACTTACTAATATAGATGTAGGGTTCCTCCATAGCTTATAGCTCAATTCTTATCAGCACTGAATAATATTCCATTGTCTGGATGTATCACAGTTTATTCATTAACCTACTGAAGGACACCTGCTTCCAAGTTTTGCAATTATGAATAAAGCATATATAAAACAAACATAATCAGCCAATCTTCCTGGTTGATGAGGTGTCTCTTATGCAGCTCTGGTCACTAGATTTCTAGCTTTTGAGCTTAAGAAAATATAAAGCAATAGGATAAAGGTTGTGGCTTACAGAAGAATTTATTGGTCAGAGCGAACAGAAGACAATAGATAACCTCTTTTTCTGGTTGTTAGCACTATCTCTAAATACACATTTTAGTGAAAGAGCCTTAAGTACAGAGAACTTAAATACAGGGTAATTCAGTCTGACTCTATCTGTCTGGCGCTGTTTTGAGCTGCTTTGACCAATTTGGAACAGAATTCACCACGGGTTTTAACAATTTAGAAGTACAGCATACAACTGATGAAGGAATCAAAGCAATCATCTGATTAATATGAGAAAACAGAGACCTAATAATCTCTGTTTAATAGAGCCCCAAACTAGAATCTGGGACTTCAATACAGTTTTTTCTCAGTTTTTCCTGATGACCTCACTTTCCCAATATCTTACTTAATTAAGGCAAAACCTAAGACAATCTTAATATCTAAATCTTTGTCAAGCCAACTTTAATTTTCAGGCACTTCAAATAGCTGAAAACCCATGTTGACCTTGCAGCCCTTGTTCTAGGCAATGACAAGCAGTCAGCTCCAAAAAGCTTTATGCACGTAGAATTGGTAAAGGAGTTACACCACTGTTTACTTATTTAGCCAGTCCTTCACATTTCTTTCTTTTTCTCTTAATTTAAAGTTATTGAGCACTTCATCTAGGTCTTACAAGTATTCTTTCTTGCAATAACAAGCCAAAATGTAGGCGTTGTACCAGTCAGAGTTCTTAGCTGCAAGCAAAAGATACCAAAGCCTGGCTAATTTAAGCAGAAAATGGAATTTTTAATAAATGGATATTGGGAGTGCCTGGGTGGCTCAGTCAGTTAAGCATCCGACTCTTGATTTTGGCTCAGGTCAGGATCTCATGGTTCATGGGTTCAAGTCCCGCATAAACTGGGATTCTGTCTCTCCCTCTCCCTCTGCCCCTCCCCTGCTCATGCGCTCTCTCTATCTCTCAACATAAATAAATAAACTTTAGAAAAAAGGATACTGGGTAGTTTCTGAAGTCTCTGGAAGGGGTAAGAATCAGGTTTAGAGGACACACATCCAAAACAATGTTGAAAATCATGTCATGGAACTAGTTCTATGAGCACCCCCTGTCACTGTTGCTGGGTGGAAGGCATTGTATACGGTCTTTCTAGGATCACCAGCATTGGACCCTGGATGTTGCTACTTTCCTGGCTGACTTTGGAACTAGACATACTTACCATTCCTGCCATCACCCATTGCCAGAAAGGATTTGGTTTGGCTTCCTCTTTGTACATCTATAGTTTTCCAATTTAAGGTCTAGGGAAACTGCATGTGATTGGCAGAACCCTGGTCATGTGCCAACGTCCTAGCAGCAGAGAAGGCAGTAAAAGTGAGCATCTGGCATAATCAGTTTCTACAGTGGGAGGTTAGCTCTTCTCCATAATGGGACTGGTTTAGATGCTGGGCAGCCAAAAAGAAGGACAATAGTGGACTATAGGGACCTGTTTGTCACAGTGGTTTCATTTTAATATTTTTACTATTATTTATTGTTTTGAGTATGTAATATATTTATATATTGCAAAATTTAAAAGATGAGAAAAGATATATAGTAAAAAACAAGTCTTCCCTTTCCCAGACTCCTAGCCATTTACTTAGCCTTCTTTGTATGATGGGTTGTTACTGTCATCAATATTCACTTCTATTCCCTGGAGAAGGAGAGTGAGAGAGAGTAAGATTCATTTTAAACAATTGGCTCATGAAAATTATGGAGGCTGCAAGTTCAAAGTCTGAAGTTCAAGTCTGAAGGCTATCTGCTGGCAGAATTCCCTTGCTTGGTGGAGGTCAATCTTGTGTTCTGTTTGGGCCTTCAACTGATTGGATAGGACAATATTACAGAAGGTAATCTTCTGGCCTCAAAGCCCACCAATTTACATGTTAATGTCATTCAAAAACACCCTCACAGAAACATCCAGAATAATGTTTGATCTAGTACCATGGCCCAGCCAAGTTGACATATAAAACTGTTCACACCACAGGCGGGGTATGTGACTCATGGGTAGGATTAAATGCAAAATGTTGAAGGAAATGGTAACCTGATTCCACCGGCAGAGGTAGTTTTAAAAAATCAGATCATGTCAGTCAGTGTCTCTGTCTGCCAGTAGCAACCAAATTAGACACTTGGTAAAGTCTAAAATTTCTAGATTCATTTTGTGTATATAATTTTTTTTATAATCCATACAGAACAATTCTAACTGTGTAGCCAGCATCAGACAGTTTAGTTTAGAGCCCTGGCTCTACCTTCTGCTTGCTCTGTGAATTTGGATGAGCTCCTTAAACTGTTTTGGCTTTGTTTTTCTCATCTATAAATATTTTTCTTTAATATGAGGGTTAATTAGAAAATGTATACAAAGCATATAGTATCAGAGGCAAAATAGATGCTCAGCATGAGTATTGTTGATATATAATCTTCAAAAAAGATTGAGTACAAAATTGTATTTCAATTCATAATCATATGGAAAGAGGCAAATCGCTATGAAGTCTTTAGATAATTTTGCTTTGAAAATTTGAGAAGTTATAACGTAATTCACCAGTTACAGACTTTTATCTGACATCCATGTGCCACAAGAGGGTTCCTGGAAGTGAGGCAGAGTAAGGGAACTTGGCTAGGTGGGTAGAAGAACAGCTCGAATGTCCTAGCACTCATAAACTTTATGTCTTGGAATGGTTTCAAATTTGGTATGGCTGCATGGATGTATTGGCAAAAAACCCTTCTCTCCTTTAACTAAGTACCAACTCTTTGCTAACCTTAATGAGAAAAATGAGAAAGGAGGTGTGTGCTCAGAATTGGCAGGGAAAAAAATCTATGTACATTGTCTTCTGCCTTTTAGTGATCAAGACTGTGATGTAGTATACAAATCTAAGCCTCTTCTTGTTTGCCGTGCAGAGAAAACTGATGCTGTTGAATCAGGAATGTATTTAATTTAACACAAGAAAGCATCAGGGACAAGGGGAGGAGTAATCTTATAGCTTTATAGGTAGAGGTAACCAGAACTAACCGTGAATTATCCTGGATCATGTTCTTGATCTTTGCCTCACCATTTTAGTTATTTGCAACATATCTTATGGGCAGCTACTAACTTCTGAGGTCATTAGTCTGTGATTATCACAAAACATGTGTTTGTTAAGTTGATTTAATCCCATGCTGCTTGAAAGAACAAGGATCCAAAAGAGCAGAAATTTTTTATCCTTTTTTTTTTAATTTTAGAGAGAGAGGGAGCAATAGCAGGGGAGAGAAGCAGAGGGAAAGAGAGAGAGAGAGAGAGAGAGAGAGACAGAGAGACAGACACACACACACACAGAGAGAGAGAGAGAGAGAGAGAAAGAGAGAGAGAGAGAGAGTGAGAGTCCTAAGCAGGCTCCATGCTGAATGGGAGCTCAGTCTCACAGGGCTCTATCTCATGACTGTGAGATCATGACCTGAGCTGAAATCA
This sequence comes from Neofelis nebulosa, assembly GCF_028018385.1. NCBI lineage: Eukaryota > Metazoa > Chordata > Mammalia > Carnivora > Felidae > Neofelis > Neofelis nebulosa. The sequence goes on along the minus strand of NC_080788.1, from coordinate 109,306,646 downwards.
AGAGTTGGGCCCCTAACCAACGGGGCCACCCAGTCACCCTGAAATGAGCAGTCTTCAAACGTTTTGGATACAATTCCCCAGATTCCCACAGTGCTCTGATACTGTTCATTTGAAAGCTTTTGGCTAGGGGCGCCTGGGTGGCTCAGTCAGTTAAGCGGCCGACTTCAGCTCAGGTCACGATCTCGCGGTCCGTGAGTTTGAGCCCCGCGTCAGGCTCTGAGCTGATGGCTCAGAGCCTGGAGCCTGCTTCTGATTCTGTGTCTCCCTCTCTCTCTGCCCCTCCCGCGTTCATGCTCTGTCTCTCTCTGTCTCAAAAATAAATAAAACATTAAAAAAATTAAAAAAAAAAGAAAGCTTTTGGCTAGAATAGCTAATAAATGTGCTATCCTTTATGTACTGCTCTTCTTTCTTTATCATATTTTTCTTTGCTTTGCTGAATACCCAGGTCCTAGGACTTTGGCATCAGACAATTCTGATAAGAATTGCTTTGGGTCTTTTGAGAGTCTGGTCGTCTTATATGTATTCACAAAAAAACTGATAGAATTTTTCAGAAATTCTAAGCCCCTGTTTCATGTTTTCTTGCTTTCAAAAGGACAAATATAAAACACAGAGCCCATGAAGTAAAAGACTTCCCAAGTTAATGTCAGTTGGTTGCAAATATTTCACAATTGTACAGTATTCTCTCATGTTTTCAGAAGGTAACTGATTGTATTTTTGACGGAAACTTCCCTCTAGAAATATCAACTCTTCAAGTTTGCTCTTATTGTTTTCATTGGTCTTTCTTTTTCTGTTCCGTCCTTTCCTCTGCTACCTATTCCTTCAGCAAAGACAATGTGGGACAGGAAAAGGAGAGAGCTGGTGGGCAAATTGGGAAAGCAAGGAAATCTGTAGGACCTACCCTTCTTCCATCACATGGTCTGATGTTTGGACTCTGAACTACAGTGGACTTTGGGACACAACAGAGTAGAGCAACATCATTTGTGTCTCCAGCCTTATCATTCTATGAACCTCATGAAGCATGGACACAGGATGTTATCCTCTTCCAATGAGGAAATGTCAGGCTTACAGAAAATGCTGCTTCATCCTAAGGTTTAAGGCTATTTCTTGGTGGGCCATAATTGTATCCCTGTTTTTGAAGAACAGTGTATTTATTGACATTCTAAAAATTACAATTATTAAAAATATATTCAACTGGTCACTTTCTTACAGGGCTATCTTGTTTGTTTTTATTGGGGTAAAGATGTAAAATTTACAATCTTAACCATTTATAAAGTGTACAGTTCCATAGGATAGTTCACACTGTTGTGAAACAAATCGCTGGAACTTTTTCATCTTGCAAAACTGAAATTCTGTACTCATTAAATGACAACTCCCCTTCGTTCCCTCTACCCAGCCACTGGTAGCTACCACTGTACTTTCTATTTCTATGAATGTCGGTGCTTTAGATCCCTCATATAAATGGAATCATCTAGTATTTTTTCTTTTTGTGACTGGCGTATACCACTTAGCATAACGTCCTTAAAGTTCTTTCATGCCGTAATGGCTGACAGGTTGTCCTTCCTTTTTAAGGCTGACTAATACTTTATTGTAGGTACATATCACATTTTATTGATCTATTCATCTGCTGGAAATTTGTGTTGCTTCCACCTCCTGGCTTTGCGATATCCTGTTTCTTAAATATTAAAATTTAACTTTGGCCTTCCGATACCCTCTGATAGACTTAATAAACATGACATCATCTGTACGGAACTTCTGACAATCAAGGAGAGAGTGTAGTACGAGAAGAGCGTTGAAGACAGAATCCTGGGGAACCCAATCCCTTTAAGATGCCAGCAGAGGAAGAAGGAGGAGGCTGAGAAGTAAGGATCAACAAGAAAGAAGAAGCCCAGGGGACGGGGTGTTTCCTAGGGGAAGTAGACAAATGTCAGAGAAAGCAGGGACGCCAAGTAAGAAAGGTGTTAGCACTAACAAGGCATTAGGATCGTTTGCAGTTTTAGAAGAGGAGAGAAACTTGATGAAAGTAGGTGGAGGAGTGGGAAGTGAGAAGGAAGAGAAATCTGTTGAAGACCTACTCAAGGAGTTTAGATATGAACGGAGGAAGGAGACAGAGTAGTAACTGGTGGGGCAGGGTGGGGGTGTAGTGCTTTTTTGTTACATTGCTGTTTTTTAAGCCAAGAGAGCCTTGAGAATGTTTAATTGTTCGTTGCAATTTAATTGTTGCTACATAAAACATGATCCCCAAACTGAATGTCTTAAAACGGCCATTTTATTTTGCCCCGTGATTTTGTGACTCAAGGTTTCAAGAAGGGCTAGCTGGCCAGTCTGGCTTCTATCCACGTGGTGTCAGTGGTGGTGGCTAGGACTGGAGGCTCTACTTCTAGGATGGCTGTTTTACCCACATGTGTGGTGCCTGGGTGCTCCTTCACATCCTTTTCTCCTCCAGGGCCTCTCAACGTGGGTTGGGCGTCTCGCAGAATGGTAGTCTCAGAATAATCACACTCATTACATGGCAACTCACTTTCAAGAGCTATTACTCTAAGGGTCTCAGAGGGAAGCAGCAAGGTTTCTTACTTCTTCAAGACCTGAAAGCCAGAGGTCAATTCCACTGCTTTCTATTGGTTACACAAGTCGCTAAGACTCATGCACATTCAAGAGGAATGAAGGACTAGACCCTGCCTCTTGATTGGGATGGCATGAGCCAGTAGGGAGGGAAGGACTTCATGGCAACCATCTTGGAAACAAGTAGAGGAAGAGGGTTTGAAGTTACTCAGGTAATGAGTTTGCAGGAATGAATGAGACTTTTGAGATTTGAAACCAAAGATAGGTACACTGAAAAGCCTTTGGCAAGAGGAGGAAGATCCTTTTATGACACTATAATCCTTTATAAACCACAAACTCCAAGGTAACCTATGTGTGTTTTTTGGTATGCTGCAAAGTCTCAGAGTTCTACCTTCTTTTTTCAAGTTTCTGGCACATCCTGAGAGGAAGTTCAAACACTTGAGGAGGCTTTTTCTAAGCCAAAGGATACTGCAGAGGGTCACAGGTACATACACTAAATGTGTAAACATACTGCCATATGTTGATCTGAACACTCTCATTTCAAATGCTTTCTGAGGAAATCCTATAGTCAAAAGCCTCTCTTGCTATCTTTACCCACTCACCTTTATGTGTGATTGGCTATAATAATTCTAATCAAACTATTGTTCTATCTTTTTGAAAGGAAATATAGTGCCTAGTCCCTGGAATTAACTATTCCATCTACTAGCTATGTGATCTCAAGGTGAATTATTTGGCCCTGTAGAGCATCAGTTTTCCCATCTGTAAAATAGGCACTAATAACCTCAGTAACCTCAAAGGGTTTTTGTGAGAATAAAATGATATAATTCATGTAATGGGGCACTTAGTAAGCTCTCAATAAAAGATAGGTATTTTTATTATTAAAACTGTTTATCTTCAGGGGCACCTGGGTGGCTCAGTCAGTTAAGTGTCTGACTCTTGATTTCAGCTCAGGTTATGGTCTCACAGTTCGTGAGATCAAGCCTCACACGGGCTCTGTGCTGTTAGTGCAGAGCCTGCTTGGGATTCTCTCACTCCCTCTCTCTCTGCCCCTCCCCCACTCATGTGTTTTCTCTCTCTCTCTCTCTCTCTCTCTCTGTCTCTATCATCTCTATCTCTATCTCTATCTCTATCTCTATCTCTATCTCTCTGTCTCTCTCAAAAATAAATAAGTAAACCTTAAAACCCTGTTTATCTTTAGAGGAGCCCCTTAATTTCATCTTTAGGTGGGAAGCAGAACTTTAGCTTCTTGCCGGACAAGCTGGAAATCATTGTGACTCACTCTCTACAAATGGTACACTTTGAACCAGAGTGGAATTTTACCTTGTGTGCCACAAAATCTTTACAAGCTTCTCCAGGGCCTAGTTTATAAGGAGAAAGTATCTTGGGCACTTACATAAGATAATAAAGCTCACTGAATCAGAGGGATAAGAAAGGGACTTTGAGCATCTAATTTGCTACTACCTAAGCCATCCAGACATGTGAGAATCTGCCTTTGTGCAAACAGCTCCTGGGTCTTACCAGCTCTGTTTCCAGCTCCCTCCTCCTCCAGCCAACCCTGCCCCTGGACCCAGTTAGGTTCCTGGAGCCCAGTCTGGCCTGGATGAGAGCCCCGGGCCTCCTTCTTACTGGGAAGCAAAGTTGGAACATTGGTATTAAGCACTCCTTTGCCTTTTTTGAAGAATAAGATATGGCAATACAGCACTTTGACTAGAATTTTTATAAATACTATAAAAGAAAATCTTTCTTGGGCCGGTTTCAAGAATTGAGGTCATTGTGCTGGTGAGTAATGATTTAGAACTGACTTGATCCCTTTGTTTTGGCTGCCAAATGCCCATGGCTGGTTGTAACCGCCTTATGGGTTCTTCATCCTCCCCTGGCCCTGCGTGATACTCAGCTTTCGCAGTGACAGTGATTTCTGCATATGACACTGAGCATACTCATCGCCCCCTGCCCCTCACCCTCCAGAGTCCAGACTAAATGTGCCTCACCCCAAAACTTCCCTGGGGCCTGCTTTCATCTCCTGCCCTTGCCATGAAAATGCAGGGAAACTGGGTGGATCCTGGGTGTCTTTCGGACGAAAGTCCAGCCTGTGCATGACAAGGCTTATCCCTCCTCACGTTTGGAAGGGTTTCCTCCCCACCTCTTCCTTCTTACTCTTCATGGCCCAGAACTCCTGACCTTCTCTTTCTGGTGAACTCACTTTCATAAAGATGGAGCATCTATGTATGCTTAGGTTTTTTTGTCTTGCTGAAAAAAAAAAAGAAAGAAAGAAAAAAACCTAATTCAAGGTCTTAATCCAAAGTGATTCCACCCAGACTGTCAGGAAAGGGGAATGAAACAATTTGGCTGGGGGTGGGGGGGGTGGGCAGGAAGTGGGGAGGTGGCTAGGGGTGTAAGTGGCAGCAAGGGGACTGAGGGCGGCAGGACCCCTGACCTTGTTGGGGACAGGGGTTTGTCTCTGAGTCAGAAGTACCTTGTAAGGCACGCCCAGGTCTGCTTTTCTGTTTTTTTTAAAATTATTATTATTTTAAATGTTTATTTATTTTTGAGAGAGAGAGCACAAGTGGGAGAGGGTCAGAGAGAGAGAGGGAGACATAGAATCTGAAGCAGGCTCCAGGCTCTGAGCTGTCAGCACAGAGCCCAACTTGGGGCTCAAACTTGCGAGCGGAGCCATGAGATCATGACCTGAGCCAAAGTTGGCTACTTAACTGACTGAGCCACCCAGGCCCCTCTAGACATTTTTTTCTTAATCACCCCCACATGAATGTTTAATATAACAGATGTACTGCACATTTGTTGTGTACTGTGTGCATATCTGTGCTTTATACATAAAAAGAGTAAAATTTTATGGCCTGCCCCCCTGCAAGTAACCAGATTTCACCACTTAAGGACTATATCACCCTGTTGAGAATACATCCCCCAGAAGCAAACCAAGACAAGGCAAGGAGTTTTTAGGAGATGAGGAGAAGCTGCTAGGGGAGTAGGAGCATGAGCCAGAGAAGGAAGCCAGCAGTACATGCTTTAGAGCAAGAGGCACTGTGGGCAGCTGGGGTCTACTCTAAGTGGGTGCTCTGTGTCCCACTGCACAACGCCCACCTCCAGGGTATCTGGCTTGAGGGACCGGGTATATGCACAGCCACTTTCCTCAGTCATTGGTTGAGGGTTGCTCCCAGGGAGATACTAATTCTCCAGCAATTTTATTTTGTCGCTTGCTTGGGCAGGATGAGCTACAGAGGACAGAGAAAGTCCGCAGGCAGAGTCATGGGTGCTGGCAGCAGTCTTACGGGCTCCTTCAGGGCATATAAAATGACACATGCTGAAGAGCACTGGGAGGGAGGGGGCACTGACATTGGTTGCATTATTTTTTTTTAAAATAGACTTTAATTCAGTTTTAAGTCCACAGCAACACCAAGCACAAAGTATAGAGAGTTCTCATATACCTGCTGTCTGCCCCCCCCCCGCCCCCACGTGCATAGCCTCCTCTGCTATTAACACCCCCCATCACAGTGGTCTATTTGTAACAACTGGTAAACCTGCATGGACACATCATTATCGCCCAGTACATAGCTCACCTTCACAGTAGCATAATCACATACATTATATTACATAGCTCACTCTTGTTGTGCACTCCTGGGTTTGGACAAATGTGTAATGACAACTATCCACCATCACACAATCATAGAGTAGTTTCACTGCCCTAAACATCCTCCATGCTCTGTTCATTCATCCTTCCCTCCCTGCTGCATTATTTTTGTTTGCTTCTAGTCTGTGTTACCACATGATACAACTCTCACATAGTTATAATCACTGCAGGTATATAATTTTGTACTGTGCTTTTTTTTGCTTGAAGCGTTTGTTCAGGTTGATAGAGTCTTCATAATTATAACCTTTAAAGATGGCGTAGTTTTCCTTCATATGCATATACCATAATGCTTACCAATATTCCCCTATTGTTAAACATTTTTAGCTTATTTCCATTTTTTCTATTATCAATAAATACATTGCTAGAAAAACAAAGCTAGAAGGGATTCATTAAAAACAGTGTTAATAGTGGTTGTATGTGATAGAATCCTACAATTTTTGGTTTTGTTCTGCTCATTTGTCTATAATTGCTTTTATGACAGGAAAATAACTGTTTTTATGTGTTAACTTGGTGAAGCTAAACCCAATTGTTCGATCAAACACTACTCTAGGTGTTGCTGTAAAGGTATTTTGTGGCTGTGATAAAGAGCTGCATCCAGTTAACTTTAGGTGGAGGAAATTATCCTTGATAACCTGGGTGCACCTGGTACTATCATCTGAAAGGCCTTAAAAGCAGAACTGAGGTTTATGTGAAGAGGAAATTCTGCTCTGCACTTCAGCCTCAGAGACTTCTTGAGTTTCCAGCCCATCCTTCCTGATAGTTTATCCTGTGGATTTTGGAATTGCCTAGCCAGCTCCCATGACCCCATAAACTAATTCCTTGCAATAAACACTTTATATGTATATTACATATATATGCTTATATATTACATATAGTATATGTTTATATATATATTATATGTAAGTTTATATATAATGTTTATTTTATGTATCTATACATCCCCCTTTCCCTCTGGTGAAACCCTTAATGACCCAATAACCTCTCATTGCCCCTCCCCTCCTCCCAAAAAGAAACATTGTAAAGAACATCTTTTTCAAAAAATTTATTTATTTATTTTGGAAGAGAGAGAGAGAGAGAGAGAGAGAATGCTCACATGCGAGTGGGGGAGAGGTAGAGAGAGAAGGAGAGAGAGAGAACCCCAAGCAGGCTCTGTGCTTGTCAGAACTGTGAGATCATGACCTGAGCCAAAATCAAGGGTTGAATGTTTAACTGACGGAGCCACCCAGGTGCTCCTGGAAAGAACATCTTAAGGCGTACAGATTTTTTCTTCGCATTTTGTCCTTTTTGTCTTCCCCTGGATTGCGATTTCTAGATGTGGCATGAGTATATTTAACTAACATACACATTCTTATTATGGACCCTAAACAATAGTGAACTCAGGAGGCAAATTAAAGGGTGAGCTAGATGGGCCACGTGATGAGGTGCCAATGTAAAATGGATCCTGAAACTCCCTGTTAATTGTAGGAATTTTTTGCTGGCTGGAGTTTGCCAGTGTGGGACCAGAGCTGAACTGCAAGGGACAAGCAAGGAGAGGCAAATTTCTGTTCCAGTGGTCGATTTACCCCCAAGAAGCCCTTTGCCTCCACTCTAAGAAAATGTAAACACATATTTAACCAAATGTCTGTTGAATGGAGTGCCAAAATATTAATCAGCTTGAGTCACCCACTTACCTAGGCCATCTCTTCTGGTCCTCAAGTTGGTCCCTGAATTAAGTTTACTCACCATATGCAGTGTATATTTTATGCCTTAGGACAATAAGGGGCAAATGTAATGACATTGTTAGGGTTTGGAATACAGAGAGTCGCATAATGGCGGGGATATGAAGAACCTGAATCCCAGAAGATCGCATAAAAGGTGTGGAGTTTCAAGAGCTGTTTTCCGTTTATTCAAGCAATATATTTCAGGTACCAGGCATTATACAAAGTGCCATGGATACAGAAGTGAGAGAGTTATGGACCCTCCTCCCAATGGAGTCTGAGGGAAATACAGACAGCATTTGCATAGAGATTACATATAAAATTATTTAGTAGAGAGTACAGTGAGGGAAACACATCTGATGTCATATGAAGACATATAACAGAGGGAACAGATCTCAGTGAGTCAGGACGGCTGAGGCAGCTTTGTAAAAGCAGAAGGTGTTCTGGTGGGCCCGACAGAGGAAACTGACTTTCCTAAGCTGTACCTTAGTTTCTGAGTTAGAGGTGTGTGTGTCTTTGTGCATGCGTGTGTGTGTGTGTGTGTGTGTGTGTGTGTGTGTGTGCAGGCGTGTGCACACACATACACGTTGGCTGTAAAAAGAGCAGATAGGAGGGTAGATTGAGGAAGCTGGGACTGGTGGCTGTCCATCTTAGTATTTAGAAAGACCATCTAATCACCTGTTAGCAAAGTAGCAGAGGGAAGGCACAGCAAACACAGCACAAACTTGAACAGCTTTTCAGTACCTCAGATAGTTCTTGGTCCTTAGCAGGTGCTCACTAAAGACCAAATGAGGGAAAGATCAAGGGCGCCTGGGTGGCTCAGTTGGCTAAGCGTCCATCTCTTGATCTTGGCTCAGGTCATGATCTCATGGTTCGTGAGATTGAGCCCGCGTGGGGCTCTGTGCTGACACCATGGAGTCTGCTTGGGATTCTCTCTCTCTGCCTCAGCGCTGACAGTATGGAGTCTACTTGGGATTCTCTCTCTCTCTTTCTGCCTTTCCCTCTCTGTCTCTAGATAAACAAATAAATAAGGGAAAGATCACCCTAGTGCTCTACTATGTGCCAGGCAATGTATTAGGGTGATTTATGTAAGCTTTCTTAATCTTCCCATAATGATGTCAAGATCCCAAAAGAAAAAGGAGAAAACCTGTGTCTAGAGATTTTAAAGAACTTGTTCAAAGTCACCAAACCTAACACAAAAGTTCAGTGTTTGCTATAGCTATGATGGATAGAAGAATGGAATCAGTAGGGATCATTTTGGACATGAATAGAGTTTGAAATGAGTTCTTGTACTGAATGTTACCCCATTCCTGTGGTATGTGATAGAATTAATGTTTCTCTGCAGCTTATGGATGAGGTTTCCGTTCCTTTGATCTAAGAGCGTTCGGAGCAGAGCAAGCAATTACAAATAAATGGTTGGATGAGACATTTTAAACTTGGCCTTCAGACTTTTACTGACAAGGTGCCTTCTGCTGCACTTATTTCTTTTTGTTTACCTTAACCACAACCCTTACTAGATATTCTGAAAATGGTTTTTGCTCCTAATTTCTTTTAAATGGAGAAAACTCTATATAGATTCCACTAATCAAAGAGAGCCTCTGGGGGGCGCCTGGGTGGCGCAGTCGGTTAAGCGTCCGACTTCAGCCAGGTCACGATCTCGCGGTCCGTGAGTTCGAGCCCCGCGTCAGGCTCTGGGCTGATGGCTCGGAGCCTGGAGCTTGTTTCCGATTCTGTGTCTCCCTCTCTCTCTGCCCCTCCCCCGTTCATGCTCTGTCTCTCTCTGTCCCAAAAATAAATGAAAAACGTTGAAAAAAAAAATTAAAAAAAAACAAACAAAAAAACAAAGAGAGCCTCTGGTTTTTGTCTAGTCAAACCTACTAAGATCTGCCTAGGGTGGTCAGGGACAGTTAATGAGTGAGATAGGCTTTGACATTTCCAGGAAGGCCACTGCTCTACACTTTTAGGGCTCTTAAATGTCTGTCATACACACTTATCATGGGCTTCAGAATTATCCTCAAAGTATTCCTTTGAATTAGGAAGACCAGTAAGAAGTTTTTACTACAAATGAACACACTGACTCTGGTTAACTTAAGCAGAGAAAGAATTCACTTTAGAAAGATATCAGGGAGTTCAAAGAGTCAACCACATGCCCACTGAATCAGGCTTAACAGACAAGCAGAAGCCGAGGTATATAAGAAGACCAGATGACAGCCAAAATCATAGGACAGAAAGGGTCTGGTTAGACACCTCTGTGGTCCCACTCCTGCCCCATCACTGCTCTCATGAGAAGGGATTCCAAACTATCCTTGCATCTTGGAGTCACTTGCTCCAGATTCAAAAGTCTAGGTTGAGCTTAGGTCCAGGGTCTGTGTTCTAATTGCTGCAGCTCAGAGAGTGAGCAGATGTACTTTTTGGATTTCCACAGTAGGATGCATGGCTGGGAGTAAGGGGAAGGCACAAAACTGAAGGAGGCACTCACTTCCAGCAGCTTTCATTTTCAAACAATTAAAAATTGTCACAACGAATATATTTTAATTTTGAAGAACTTCAAATTCAGTAAAATATTTCCTGTATGAAATTTGCACATAAAACAAAAACATCACACCGTGCAGTCTGCAATCTGTTTTACTGTCTTGAGTTGTATTTATTTTATTCTAGTTTATTCTCTTTTATTTTATTTATTTATTTTTTTGTTTCATTGTCTTGGGTTTCAAGCACAGATGAAAACTCCTAGTAGTCAAATAGACTTGAAAAAATGCCTGTTCTGTTTCTTTGTCGAGACAATGGCTGTGTTATCACTGCTTATTCCTAATCTGTTTAAATTCAGGAATGCATAGTATCACAGGGGTTGGAGACACAAAACGTGCCAAAGGGAGCTTGGATAATTCCAAGCAGTCACAGACTTACTTTCAAAAGGAACACCTGTGGCTGAGTCCACCTGCGTTCAGGGCAACAACAAATCAACAATTGTTTAGAGCTTGTAGGAAAAAGTATTTTATCACCGACGCTGTTGAAATTGTCAGCGTTGGTGATAATAAGCAGCAGTTTTATTGATTTGTCAGTTTTATTATTGTTTTTAAATTCTCGGCAGTAGTGCATCCTCTTATTGCCTGTACCCTCTCTCCTATCACCCCACCATCGTGCGTCTTTGAGTGGACCATATGCAGGAAGCTGGTAAGAGACCTTGACTCCTGGGAGGAACAGCAGAGAGGTACAGTGGAGGGAAGGAGACCTGGCTTGTAGCAGTTTTGTGTATTACCCTATCCGAAGACAAAGATAAAACAAGATGGCTTCGGAGAGCTGTCTTAGTTCCAGCCCTCTCTTATGCCAAAGCCCAGTGTTCCTGACCCAGCTGGCAGGTTGTGAGCCCAGGGCTGTGTGGCCCAGTTAGCGGCCCCCAGCTCAGGACTGGCCAGCTGCCTCAGAAGTGAGTGCCTCTGGCCATGCTGGCCACAGGGGCAGGGGAATCGTCAGTTCAGCTCACATTCATTGCTACTGTGAGAAAGGCAAGAAAAAATACACAGTCTGCCCATGATGTGTCCTCATCTCTGAGAGATGGGACGCTACTGATTAAAATCAGATTCCGATCCTAAAAGCAGATCTTCCGCTAATTAGGCACATTAGCTTTGTGCCGGGCTGGGTGTAAAATAACTTCCATTTCATTCATTTCCAGAAGACAAGGCTGATGATGAGGGCAAGAGGATGTGGCCCACATAACCAGAGCTATTGTTCAGTTCCTGGGGAAGGTATTCCTGGTGCAAGACAGTGCAGTTTTCACCGCTGGACTTGCCTCCAAAAGATCATTTCATAAACAGTGTTGTTGTTGTTTTTTAATCTTTTCAACTTCATCGGAAAATACAAGACATGCCTCACCCTACTCCTAACCCCCAGACGAACAGACATAACGAATACCCAGACGCACAGACTTGGCAATGACTGCTTCACCCCTGAAAGGTTGCTTTGCACTAAGCGCTTCTGACACTAATGTTCATGCTTAAGCAAACACATTACTTAGAGAGAAGAATGGCTCTGTCAGCCTGCCTGCGCTGCTTGGCACCATGGGACCTGCAGGGGCACGAGGTCTCATTCAGACAGGCACGGGGAGACAGTCTTCCAGACGCACTCACAGAGACCCTCAGATGTGCACACCCTTGCAAACATACCACCCACAGTCACCAGCAGACAGCCGGCTTCAAGAAGTTCCTGAGAAAGAAAACGTCACTGGTTATTAACAAGCCTGCCATATTTGCAGATGTTAATAAGCCTGAAATACTTGCAGAACTATCTCGGGATTCTCTCCCATTCTTTTTCTTTCTCTTGTTTCTTGTTTCTTTGCATGAAAGTGTTCACATTTGTGAAAGAGGCCTGTTGGGGAAGCAAACGATTTGTAGAGAGAACTATATTTGGGACCATTTCTTAATCTTTTCCACTGGAGCTGGTTCGTTGGAGTGTCTGTGTTCACATTAGCATTTCTGTCTGGGGCTATGAGTTATGCTGTCAAAGGAGTTTCACACTGGGTTTGTTACCTGGATACCCACAAATATGCCTGGTCTGTTTGTATAAATCTGAAAAACCTTCCTTGTCCTTAGGAAACCAGGCCATTCTGCATATTAGGAAGGGGCAGTGAATCCAACCGTTAGGGGAACGGTGCCTGGATAAATAACTGTAGAAGGGAGCCCAGAGTCCATTCTTGACTGAGATGGTTGTATTCCATTCACAAGGAGGTAGACTTCCCTGTGGCTGGAGATGCAGGGTTGAGCCTGCCGTTACACATCCCTCAAGGCAAGCTTGAGACCAGGACATATCTGTGTACCATCATAGCGGAAACTATTAAAAAGCTCCTTTACACGGTGCATATCATGCCACAAACCAGTGCAGCTGTTGAAGCATCGGCCAGAAGCAAGGACTAATGGAGGCCAGGGCACAGCAAGTGATGGAAGGATGACAGAGCTCTGGGGCTAAAATCCCAGACCATGCTCGCCCTGTGAGAGCCCACCAGGAGATTCTCTGAGAGATGGCTCAGCCCGTTCTTCTCCCATCAAGTTAGACTCAAGCATTTGCCTCTGACAATGTCCCACATATGTCATCCCAACTGCTTTCATAGCCCACTTCCCACAGCCCACAGCCCAGCCTCGGGAAGCCGATTGTGAGTGAGCGTGATCGAGTCAAGCTCAGGACCTCTGGCACCATGCCCACATCATCCTTGTGAAGGAGATACCTCCAGGGTTTCCTGTCCACAGACACACTCCCTGGATGGCTGTTGTCGATTTCCATCACCCAAACCCCTCTGGGCCAAACCCACCCGGATGGGCTCTCACAAAAGGCAGGAGAAAAAAGGCTGCGCGTGCTGACAGGGCCAGCTCCCTGAGTGTCATTCCCTTGCTACTAGTGCTGGGCAAATGTTCTATGGCCACTGTCCCTGCTGGCTCATTTGCTACCACTCTCATGTCAGAATGGTGTCACCTACTTCATGGTGCCTCAAGCGTGGCCCATAGTGCACTTACAGGAGAATCATTTGGGTGTATGTTTAAAATGCAGGTTCAGGGGGGCACCCGGGTGGCTCAGTCTGTTGGGCGTCCAACTTTAGTTCAGGTCATAATCTCGTGGTTCGTGGGTTTGAGCCACAAGTTGGTCTCTGTGCTGACAACTCAGAGCCTGGAGCCTGTTTCGGATTCTGTGACTTCCTGTCTCTCTGCCCCTCCCCTGCTCACACTCTGTCTCTCTCTCTCTCTCTCTCTCTCTCTCTCTCTCTCTCAAAAATAAATAAACATTAATTTAAAAAAAATTTTTTTTTAACGTTTGTTTATTTTTGAGACAGAGAAAGACAGAGCATGAACCGGGGAGGGTCAGAGAGAGAGGGAGACACAGAATCGGAAGCAGGCTCCAGGCTCTGAGCCATCAGCCCAGAGCCCGACACGGGGCTCGAACGCACGGACCGTGAGATCGTGACCTGAGCTGAAGTCGGACGCTTAACCGACTGAGCCACCCAGGCGCCCCTAATTTTTTTTAATTCGAGTTCAGAATCTCTAGATGTGAGGCCCACAAATTTGGTTTTCAGCATATACCTCTGATGATTCTCATGCACATTAAAATTTGAGAGTCCCTGATCACCGGCCCTCTGTATTTCTATTTTATTTTATTTAGACCTCAGGAAGACGGAATAGAGTTAATCACTCATCAGTTCATGTACCACAGTCATCATTCATCTACCCTCCTTAACAGAGGTGTAGTTGACATACAAAAAACTGCACTGTTTAAAGTTTACAGTTGATAAGTTTTGACATCTATATATACCCGTGAAACTATCTCCACAATCAAGATAACCATTTCTTACCCCCATTTCTCTTTCCACCATAGGTACTTGAACCTGAATTTCTGTATATTCTTTCAATCTACCTCCACATGTTAGATAGATATTCTTAAAATGATGCCATTTTGTGTGTGTGTTCTTATCTCACAAATATGGTTCTGTGCTGTGGAACTCATTCTGCTTCTTACCTATTTGATTCATCATTAAGCTCTGGGGACCCAACCATGTTCCTATATATAAATCCCTTTTACAACTTCTGGCTAGCACATATTGTTTGTGTTTTTGCTTAACCCATTGCTTTATTAATAAACACCAGGTGTCCTCCAAGTCCTTGTTCCCACCCACACACTCTCTCTCTCTCTCTCTCTCTCTCTCTCTCTCTCTCCCCATGATGAACATCCATTATGTGTTTCTTTATGATCTGTATGTTAGAATTTCACTGGGCACATAATCAGGGCTGAGACTGTGTCCTTGACTTGTCTCAGGACTGACTTCTCTGAGGAATGACTCCACCTGTTCAGACTCACTAGCTGTTCATCTCTGCTATTCTTGATATTATCTAACTTCCCGTGAAGTGATCTGTCATTGATGTTTTAATTTGCATTTCTGATTTCTAGTGATGTTGAGCATCTCTTCATACACTTACTGGCCATTCAGAGGTTTCCCCTTCTATGAATTGTTTATTCACATATTTCGCTAATTTTTTTCTGTTGTTCACCCTTTCCATTTCTTACTGTTTTACCAAATTTTCTAAATACAGATTTTTTTTTTTGGTTTGTGATGTTAGTAACATTGTCTTCTGGTTTACTATCTACTTGTTGACCTGTGGTATTTTTGCTGGAATAAATCTTTAATTTTGTTTTATAGAAAAATCTATCAATTTTTCTTCTGCTTATGGTTTGTACATTTGGGGTTTTCTTTAAGTTATAGGTCCCATTCAAAAGTTATAGAGAATAGCAACACATATTCTCTTCTATTAATATATAATTTTACATTTAACATTTAGTCCCTTAATACATTTGGGGTTTCCTTTCAGATCATGTGAGTTGGGACTGAATGTAGTTAATTTTCCCAATACAATCTACTAATTGACCTATTTCTTCCCCAGTGATTTTGCAGTCCTCCCTCATATTACATACCAAGTTCCCAACTACAGTAATGTCTATTTCTGGGTTCTCTATTCTATGGCATTGGTCACTATGCCTTCCCCCCTCCTTTTTTATTCTGGCATTGTGATATACCTTAATATCTAGTAAGGCAAATCTCTTTTTTTCTTTGCTTATTTTTAAAAATTAGCCATCTGTGATGTTTATTCTTCCATATACATTTAAAAACAGGTCTCTCAAAATTTCAAAAGTTGGACAATGGGGCACTTTACTGGAATTACATTGGATCTGTAGTTTCACTCGTAAAGAAGCGACATTCTTAAAACATTGTCTCAGGTTGCTGCATCACTCCATTTATTCATGTCTTTGTTTCTGTCCATTACTGTAATTAAAACTTTCTCCCAATAGAAAAAAAAAAAAGAGACTTGTACATTTTTGTTAGATTATCTCCTAGGTAATTAAGACATTTAAAGTTTCTATCCCCAATTCCTCTGGATCTCCCCATTGCTGATTATCTGCTTGCACTTTTCCTCCACCCTGGTCTTGTTTTCCCCTGTGGTTTTTATAGTCTCTTGGTTTCTCTTTGCTTTCCTGGCTTCAGTCCTTACTCCTCTGCCTCTTCGATTCTACCTCCTGATCCCTTTCCCTTGACCTGTAAGCTACCTACCATTTAGATATTCTTTGCTCAGGGGGATTTAAAGATGTTACCTAAAGCCATACTTGACTTATAGCCTAGGATGTTAATGAGGATTATGTCTGAGAGCAGAATATGACTTTTATGGAGGCAAAAACAGGACCACTCATCTGTTTATCCAGCTTTTGGTCATGGAATTTACATGAAATTATATTTGTTCCAAAACGTATCAGTTTGAGAAAAATATTTTGGCTCCTACAGTATAAAATTCAAATAATAGCCTGAATAATAAAGGCATTTATGATCTCACATAGGAAGTTTGGGGGTGGTTCCAAGGTTGGTACGGAAGTTCAGCGAGGTCACTTTAGCATTTCTTCAGGTCTTTCCCTCATGGTTGCAAAACAGTTGCTATGATTCTAAACATGACATACCTTACCACATTTGAGAAGTGAAAGGTTGGGGGCAGAGGTGGCTACAGAGAGCTCTCTACATATTGTTCTTTCTTTGCATCAAGGGCAAACATCTTTCCAAGAAGCCCTTTAGATACATCTATCTAGCTAGATATCTCCATCTAGCTCATTAGCTGGAACAACATGTCATACTTATTCTGATCCATCACTGCCACAGGAGAGTGGGATTGCATGATTGATTTAGACCAATTCATGATTTAGTCTTTGGGCTGGGCATTTTGTCAACTAAACAACATCCATATTCTGATAGCAAAGAATATGTGGAATATAGCTATTGGGTAGAAAACTAACAAAGTTTCCTGGTGTGGATGGGAGAAGATTTGAGGCAAGATCATCTTTGTTCTTCAACTTTAAGGCCCTGAAGTTAGAGCTTTCTCATTTATGTACTTATTTAGCAGTATTGATTGAGCACCTGTGATGCTAGGGACTGGAAATATAATGATGAGCAAAACCTGCCAGGATCTGCACCACCACCAAGACTGCAACATTCTATGGAACAGAACATTAAATGAATGTTCCCACAAAAATACAAAGTCAGCAACTTACTAAAGTACTATGAAGGACAGGAACAGGGAACTAAGGGAGTACATAATGAGGGCACCTGTTTTTGAAGCAGTGATCATTTTTTCACATCCCAGTGAAGAGTTGTAGAGTTGCTAAGAAGGTTGGTGGCCTGACAGAAGCCTGAAATTGCTATGAAATGGGAGGAGTCTCTGGGGCTGGAGGCAAGTGGCTGGGGCTCTCGAATACAGTGGTGAGCACCAGCCCATTGATTCCAAACAGCCAGATGGGACCAAGGACACATCATTGCTTACCACTCCATGGAGCAGACCCATCCAGCTACTGCACAGCAGAGATCAGAATGGACCTGGTTCTCTCTCTCGATGGGTTTAAGGAGCCTACCTCTCCTTTGCTGACACAAGGTTACTGACTCACGAAACCTCTCCTCATATGCCCAGATACCATCTTGGAGGAAAGAAGCAAAGGCCTAACACTTATTCCCAAAGAACTGAGATTCCTAAAGAAATATTCAAGGCATTAGATCGGTATAAAATTAGTAGATTGGACAAAAATTAAGGTTCTTTTCACACTACTCAGCAGCAGGAGTTTATAAGGAAAACTAGAGCAGGTAACTGAAAATTAAATACATTTTATGCAACTGAGTTAATGTGAGTATGTCAAAACAACATTAGAGGAAAGTGCTATTATTGACTCCATTTTATAGATAAGGAAATTGAGGCTCAGATAAGTATATTGTCCAAGGTCATGTAGTTAACAAGTGGCTGATCTTGAATTTGAGCCAGATAGGACTTCAAAAACTCCATGCTTTTAACCACTTACAAGATACCACTTTATAAGGTGGTAACTGCAATAAGAAATACAGATAAACTTTCAGGACTATGTCAAGGAGGAAAAGATGGCTTCTAAAAAAAAGAGGACTGAAGAAAGTTTTGTGGAATAGGCAGCAATGGATTCCATCTTTTCCTTTTTTTTTTTTAATTTTTTTTTAACATTTATTTATTTTTGAGACAGAGAGAGAGCATGAACAGGGGAGGGTCAGAGAAAGAGGGAGACACAGAATCTGAAACAGGCTCCAGGCTCTGAGCTGTCAGCACAGAGCCCGACGCGGGGCTCGAACCCACGGACCGCGAAATCATGACCCGAGCCGAAGTTGAACGCTTAACCGACTGAGCCACCCAGGCTCCCCCATCTTTTCCTTTTTAACAAACAGTGATGGTAAATTGTCAGTCCTTGTCAGCTAACTTCAATGTCTAGATCTCCTGTCTGTGTCTACTGTCTTTTTCCCTTCGGTTTTTCAGCCTCATGATCCTGTCCTTTGGTATACCTAGTAAATCTTAATTGAGTGTTGGACATTATGTATACTAAGTCGGACATCAAATGATATATTCTTTTAGAGAAGTTTACCATCCCCTTGCTGTAACTGACAGAATGATGTCTGGTCATGTTCTGGTGATTTGCTGAGTGTAGGTTGTATTATAGCGCTGATAAATCTCAGTCTTCCATTGGTTCATCTCTGACCTGGTTCATCTTTGACCTTCGACAAAAAGCCTATTGTATTCTGCAAGGTCCCTCCCATTGTGGGTACTAAACTCTAATCTTAGTCTTACAAGACTGCCGAAAAACTTCCGCTCTGCTTTTCAGAGGCAGGGTTTCCACTTGCATTTTAAAACCCCTGCTCTAAACAGTCCCTGTATTTGGCACAAGTTCTCAAGAGAAAAGCAGGCTGCATGCTTGAGGGCCTCCCAAGTCCTTCACCAAAACTATTGGTTTCTCTCCCTCCTTAGCAGCCCTTGGCCAGACTTTGTACTGCACGTTGCCTCGGGATTCTCAGCCTGCTGCAAATGCTCTGAGAACTTTCAAGATCTTCTCCTTCCAAGGCCTTAGCTCTTCCAGTTTTCCTTGCCTCAGCAGCTCTCAGCTCCCTTCAAAGGGATGATTTCTGTGTTTTATTTGGCTTTTCTAATTATTCTGTCGGGAATGCTGGTCTGCTGACAGCAATTCTATCCAACCAGAAAGAAGAAGCGGTTGAGGGGAGAAGGGTGGATGGATTTGCATATGGGAAGTAACTGCTCTAAAAAGCAGCTATGATCTATCTCCCTGTCACCAACTCCATTGGTCTTTTCCTTATCCGCCAGCTCACTGATCTTTCTGTATTATTTGGCCCCTCCCCAGAGACTCTCCATTCTTGTTTTAAAAAAAATGTTCATGTTTTTTGAGAGAGAAAGAGAGAAAGCAAGCACAAGTAGGGGAGGAACAGAGAGACGGGGACAGAAGATCCAAAGTGGGTATTGTAAATCAACATTCTCTGGGCTTCAGTAGCCACCTCTGGGTGGATAACTCCTGATTCTATGCTAAGAGACCTTCCCTGTCTCTGAAACTCCAATCTTACCCTTAGAGTCCCTCACTTATGTGCACTTGGTATAGTGTGGAAAGGGAGCAGTTTGCAATTTCTTCTTAAAAGGGAAGAAGAGGCACAAATAATTTTAAAATTATAGGTAATATCTGTCTGGGAAAGCAGAAATGCTGGTGCTAAGAATGTGAGAGAGGTTAGAGGAGGAACTGGCTTGCAGAGTATAACTTTTTTTTTAATGTTTATTTTTGAGAGAGAGAAAGCTAATAGATGTGTAGTGGTATCTCTACATGTTGTTTTATTTTTTTTGTTTAATTTGCATTGTTTTTTTAATTTGCATTTCCCTGGTGACATTGAATGTGGAGCATCTTTTCACATACTTATTTGCTCTCTGTGTATCTTCTTTGGTGAAGTATCTGTTAAGGTATTTGTGAGCAGGGGAGGGGCAGAGAGAGAGGGAGACAGAGGATCCAAAGCAGACTCTGTCCCGTAAGCGTAGAGCCCAGCGCAGGGCTCAAACTCACGAACCCCAAGACCTTGACCTGAGCTGAAAGTCAGGCATAAACAATCTGGTATAAACAATCAGATATAAACAGTCTGAGAAGTCAGATGCTTAACTGACTGAGATGCTTAACTGACTGAGCCCCCCAGACGCCCTCAGAGTATAACTTTTTTTTTAAGTGTTAATTTTTTCAGAACAGTTTTAGATTCATAACAAAATTGAGGAGAAAGCACAGAGATTTCCTATATACCTTCTGACACCACTCATGCATAGCCATTATCAAAATCTTCCATTATCAACCTCTCCCACCAGAGTGCTACATTTGTTGTAATTGATGAACCTACACTGATGCATTAAAATCACCTAGCGTCCACAGTTTACATTAGAATTCACTCTTGGAGGGGCATCTGGGTGGCTCACTCAGTTAAGTTATATCCAACTTTGGTTCAGGTCATGATCTCACAGCTCATAAGTTCGAGCCAAGCCCTGTGTCAGGCTTGGCGTTGACAGCTCCGAACCTGTAGCCTGCTTCTGATTCTGTGTCCCTCTCTTTCTCTGACCTCTCCCCTGCTCATGCTCTGTCTCACTCTCTCTCTCTCTCTCTCAAGAATAAATAAACATAAAAAAAAAAGAATTCACTCATGGCGTATATTTTGTGGGTTTGGACAAATGTATATGTGGCCTATATCCATCATTATAGCACTATATGGAATATTTTCACTCCCCTAAACACCCTCTGTTCTTCTCTTATTTAGCCTTCCCCACAACCAATCCTTGGAAATAACCAGTGTCTTCATAATTTTGCGTTTTCGGAATGTCATACAGCTAGACTCATACAACATGCAACCTTTTCAAATTGGCTTATTTCCCTTAGTAATATGCATTTAAGACTTCCCCATCTTTTCATGGCTTGATAGCTCATTTCTTTTTAGCACTGAATAATATCCCATTGTCTGGATGTACCACAGTTTATCCATTTACCTACTGAAGGACATCTTGGTGGCTTCCAAGTTTTGGCAATTATGAATAAAGCTGCTATAAATGTCTGTTATTTTTATGTGGACATAAATTTTCTACTCCGTAAGCTAAATACCAGTGAGAGTGATTGCTGGATGATATGATAAGAGTATGTTTAGCTTTGTAAGAAAGCACCAAATGGACGTCCAGGGTGGCTGTGTGCATCCCACCAGCAGGTATGAGAGTTCCTGTTGCTCCACATCCTTGTCAGCATTTGGTGTTGTCAGTGTTCCAGACTTTGGCCATCCTAATAGATGTGTAGTGGTATCTCTACACGTTGTTTTATTACTTATTTATTTACTTAGTGTTTAATTTGTGTTGTTGTTTTAATTTGCATTTCCCTGATGATGTGGAGCATCTTTTCACATACTTATTTGCTCTCTGTATACCTTCTTTGGTGAAGTATCTGTTAAGGTGTTTGGCTTATTTGAAAAATCAGATTGTTTTCTTATGTTGAGTTTTTATTTTTTGTTTTTGAGAGAAAGAGAGAGAAAGAGCATGAGCAGGGGCAGGCAGAGAGAAGGGAAAGAGAACAAGCAGGCTCCACACCCAGTGTGGAGCCCAACACGGGGCTCAATCTCATGACCATTAGATCATGACCTCAGCTGATATGAAGAGTTGGACACTTAACTGACTGAGGCACCCAGGTGCCTTGAGTTTACATCTAAAACTCTTAAAGAGTTCTTTGTATATTTTGGATAACAGTCCTTTATCAGATGTGTCTTTTGCAAGTATTTTCTCTTGTGTGTGGCCTGCCTTTTATTCTCTTGACTTTGTCTTTCACAAAACAGAAGTTTTTAGTTTTAGTGAAGTACAGTTTATCAGTTATTAATTTCAAAGGATTGTGCCTTTGGTGTTGTATCTAAAATGTCATTATTATACCCAAGATCACCTAGTTTTGAATTGTATATTTAGGTCTATAATGTCTTTTGAGTTGATTTTTGTGAAGGATGTAAGATCTGTGTCTGGGTCTGGATTTATTCTTGCATATGGATGTCCAGTGTTCCAGCACCTCTATTGAAAAGACAATTTTTGATCCATTATATTGCCTTCCCTCCTTTGTCAAGGATGAGTTGGCTAGATTTATATGGGTCTATTTCTGGGCTCTCTATTCTGTTCCATTGATCTATTTGTCTATTCTCTCATCAATGCCATACTGTTTTGACCATCATAGCTTTTTAGTCAGTCTTAAAGTTGGATAGTATCAGTACTTCAATTTTTTCTCCTCAGTATTGTGCTGGCTATTCTGCGTCTTTTTACTTTCCACATAAACTTTAGGACCAGTTTGTCAATATCCACGAGATAACTTGCTAGGAGTTTGATTGGGATTGTATTGAATCTATAGATCAAGTGGGGAGACCTGATATCTTGACAAGATTGAGGCTTCCTATCCATGAATATGGAATAGCTCTCCATTTATTTAGTTCTTTGATTTTGTACACCAGAGTTTTATAGTTTTCTTCATATAGATCTTGTACATATTTTGTTAGACTTATACACAAGAATTTAATTTGTGTGTGGGGGTGTGTTAATGTAAATAGCATTGTTTTTTTTAATTTAATTTTTTTTTTTAATTTACATCCAAATTAGTTAGCATATAGTGCAACAATAATTTCAGGAGTAGATTCCTTAGTGTCCCTTACCTATTTAGCCCATCCCCCCCCCCACAACCCCTCCAGTAACCCTCAGTTTGTTCTTCATATTTATGAGTCTCTTCTGTTTTGTCCCCCTCCCTGTTTTTATATTATTTTTGTTTCCCTTCTCTTATGTTCATCTGTTTTGTCTCTTAAAGTCCTCATATGAGTGAAGTCATATGATTTTTGTCTTTCTCTGACTGACTAATTTCACTTAGCATAATAGTCTCCAGTTCCATCCACGTAGTTGCAAATGGCAAGATTTCATTCTTTTTGATTGCCGAGTAATACTGCATGGTGTATATATACCACATCTTCTTTATCCATTCATCCATCGATGGACATTTGGGCTCTTTCCATACTTTGGCTATTGTTGATAGTGAATAGCATTGTTTTTTAAATTTCAAATCCACTTGTTTCTTTGCTGGTCAATAGGAAAACAGTCGGTTTTGTATATTAACCTTGTATCCTTAACCTGGTTACAATCACTTACTAGTTTTAGAAATTTTTTTGTTGATTCTTTCAGATTTTCTACATAGATGATAATGTCATCTGTGAACAAAGACAGTTTTATTTCTTCCTTCCCAATTTGTATGGCATATTTCCTTTTCTTGTATGTATTAGGTAGGATTTCCAGTATAGGGTTGAAAAGGAGCAATGAAAGGGGACATTCTTGCCTTTTTCCTGATCTATAGTTAGAAAGTTTTTTGGTTTCTCCTCGTTTAGTATGATGATTTTTATAGATATTTTTAATCAAGCTGAGGAAATTTCTCTCTATTCCTAGGGTTTTCATCATGACAGGATATAACATTTTAAAGCAAAGGAGAGAGGTAAGGGGAGGAAAATTATGAAAATGTGATTTTTCAGTGATTGTAAGAGACCAATATGAAATCAGAAAAAGTTTGAAGACAGTTGTTACAAGGGAAACATTTGATTATAAATGAAAACATGTGAATACATTGAAAATATAAATATTAAAATATAGTATTTCAAATCAATACAGAAAAGATATATTATTCAACAAATAGTTTAGAATAACTGGTTAGCCATCTGGAAAAAAATAAAATTGTATTCAAACCTAAAACTTTATTTATTTATTTATTTATTTATTTTCAAACCTAAAACATTTAGACCAGGATAAATTTCAGATAGATTAAATATTTAAAAGTAACAAATCATAAATGTGTAAAAAAGAAGCCATAGGATTTTTTAAAAACAATCTTAGACTGGGAAAGTAGGATAGAAAACACAGAAGCCATAAAATTAAAGGACTTTTAAGATGCCAACAACAAAGTTGGAAGACACAGATCTGGGGAAATATGTGCAACTAAAACCACAGATAAACTGCTAGACACTCTACTGAATAAAAAACTTTTACAATTCAGGAGCACCTGGGTGGCTCAGTTGGTTAAATGTCTGACTCTTGATTTCGGCTCAGGTCATGATTTCACTGTGCTGACAGTGTGGAGCCTGCTTGGGATTCTATCTCTCCCTCCCTCTCTCTCTCTTAAAATAAATAAATAAATAAACAGAAAATAAAATAAAATAAAATAAAAAGCTCTTACAAACCAACAGAAAAAGATCACTAACGTACTATACAAAAAAAAACCTGAAGGCTATTAATAGTTTCTAGGACAAAAATACAAACTGCCCTTAAATATATGAAAATATTCTCCTCAAAAAATTAAAAATAGACCTACCCTATGACCCAGCAATAGCACTGCTAGGAATTTACCCAAGGGATACAGGAGTACTGATGCACAGGGGCACTTGTACCCCAATGTTTATAGCAGCACTCTCAACAATAGCCAAATTATGGAAAGAGCCTAAATGTCCATCAACCGATGAATGGATAAAGAAATTGTGGTTTATATACACAATGGAATACTACGTGGCAATGAGAAAGAATGAAATATGGCCCTTTGTAGCAACATGGATGGAACTAAAGAGTATTATGCTAAGTGAAATAAGCCATACAGAGAAAGACAGATACCATATGGTTTCACTCTTATGTGGATCCTGAGAAAATTAACAGAAACCCGTGGGGGAGGAGAAGGAAAAAAAAAAAAAAAGAGGTTAGAGTGGAAGAGAGCCAAAGCATAAGAGACTCTTAAAAACTGAGAACAAACTGATGGTTGATGGGGGGTGGGAGGGAGGGGAGGGTGGGTGATGGGTATTGAGGAGGGCACCTGTTGGGATGAGCACTGGGTGTTGTATGGAAACCAATTTGACAATAAACTTCATATATTGAAAAAAAAATAAGATAAAAATAAAAATAAAAAAAGAAAATATTCTCAATCACACTCATTATAAGAGAGATACAAATTAAAACTATACCCAGATATCACTGTTTACCTATCATATTTATAAAGGTTGAAAAAAAAGAGTTGGTAAGATACCATACTAGCAAAGGTAAGAAGAAACAGGCACTTTCTACACTACTGGGAGGGCTTTAAATTAATACAGTCTTTATGAGGGGAAATTTAGCAATTTCTGTCAAAATTACAAATGCTCATATCCTTATATCTCACATCTCCCTTTCCAGGACTTTTTCTTTAAAAAAAAATTTTTTTTTTTAATGTTTACTTATTTTTGAGGGAGAAAGGGTGTGAGCTGGGGTGGGGCAGAGAAACAGGAGGACACAGAATCCAAAGTAGGCTTTAGGCTCTGAGCTGTCAGCATGGAGCCTGACTTGGGGCTCAAACCCACAAACTGTGAGATTATGACCTGAGCCAAAGTCAGAGGCTTAACGGATGAGCCACCCAGGCCTCCAGGACTTTATTCTTGATATAAAGTTGTGGATGTGTAAGATAATGTATCCTACACCATTGTGTAAAATGTTGCACCATTGTGTAATGGCAAAATTCAGACAATAAATGTCTATAGGGGAACTGATTAAATGAAATATTCTTTATTCCTACAATAGAGTATAATGAAATGCATCTATAATAAAGAATGAGGTAGCTCTTTAACTTATGGATACAAAATATCCTTAAGATATTAAGTAAAAATGGCAAGGTGTAGAACAGTGTTTGTAGTAAGCTACCCCTCATGTAAAAATTTTCACAAAAGAATATATGTGTGATTATATATTTAAGTATGTCTAAAATAATTCTGGAATGGTATATAAGAAACCAGAACTTGTTTTTGCCAGGACAGGAACTGGGTAGCCGTGGATAGAAGGGAGACTTCTCACTGTACATCCTTTGGTGTCTTTTGAATTTTAGACCATATGACTATATACTTCCTATTGAAAAATAAATTAAACTAAAAAATATCTTTAGGAAACTGTACATATTTTGAAAACTGCAGTGACCTTAGATAGGAGGTTGTTTGCTAGAGAATGGATTTCCATGAGGTGGGAGGGGTGAGAGAGAGCCAGGATGGCTTTTAAAGAATAGTTTGAAAATCTTCTCAATAGAGAAAAGAAAACACAAACATAGCACAACTCTTCCCAGATCATCAGTTTCCTCTCCTGCCTTGGCTATGAAAAGCTTTTCTCCTTTGCCGGACTCTCAGAGCCACACATATTTCCTACCTTTCAGCTGCCTGAGCTTGCTGGCATCTGGCTTGAATGAACCGTACAGAGACAACCAGGGTGAGAGGGGTACTTCTGAGAAATGTCTGAAACTTCTCTTTGAAAGGTCAATGCTTGGTAAGCTGCGACTCCTGAATGTGCTCGTGTACTTACCTGCTCGGTATTTAGCATGTCTGTAATATCTATAGATGTTTCCTTCTTGTGGGGTGCTTTCTAAGGATTTAGTCAGTTAACAGCAAAGGCTCCTCTATGTTTAAAAGTGCTCCAGAAACTTCTCAGTTTCTTCAGTTGTTAACTTCTGGAGATCTAGGACAAAACTATCCTTAAGCAGGATCATTTTATTACTTCTGCTTTTGCTGTCCTTGATAGACCCTCACTGGAACCATCTTAAACCAGCATGGTTTTAGGGGAATATGTCTCACCTCTCCATTAACTAGCCTTGGCTCAGTCTTGGTTCTAGTCTCAACTCTGCCCTGCTAGCTGTGTTAACCATAAACAAGTCAACTAATATTTCTAGCACTCACCTATAATATTAGGAGATTTGAATAGAAGAGCTTCAGGTCTTTCTACATTTGAAACTCTAAGACCTAGGGGTAAATTCTCTCCTTTACCACACCTCCAAAGAAAGTAAATAGATCTTGTTCTTTCTATTAGAAGTAGCAGCCATTATTCTAAAAGTCTGAAGGATCTATGAAATAACAACTTTCAATATGGACAGTTAAAATAATAGTTCTAAAGGACTAACACACGGACTTGGGGCTTCAGAAAACTACAAAAAGGCAAGTAACAGAACAACTCAAGTATGTGTAAGTATTTAGAATACAGTAAAGAAGGTATTTCAAATCAGTAGGAAAACCATGGACTATTCAGTCCAAATGTTAGAAAAATAATTTGGAGGGGCACCTGGGTGGCTCAGCGTCCGACTCTTGGTTTCGGCTCATGTCACGACCTCATGGTTTTGTGGGTTTGAGCCCCACATCGGACTCTGCGCTGACGGTGAGGATCCTGCTTGGAATTCTCTCTCTCTCTCTCTCTCTCTCTCTCTCTGCCCCTCCCTTGCTCATGCTGTCTCTGTCTCTCTCAAAATAAATAAATAAACTTCAAAAAAAAAAAAAAGAATTTGGATCTCTACCTCACATGACATGTCAAGTAAATTTCAGATGGCTTAAAAATATAAAAGTAGGGGCGCCTGGGTGGCTCAGTCGGTTGGGCGGCCGACTTCGGCTCAGGTCATGATCTTGCTGTCCGTGAGTCCGAGCCCCGCGTCGGGCTCTGTGCTGACAGCTCAGAGCCTGGAGCCTGTTTCCGATTCTGTGTTTCCCTCTCTCTGACCCTCCCCCCTTCATGCTCTGTCTCTCTCTGTCTCAAAAATAAATAAAAACGTTAAAAAAAATTTTTAAAAAATATATAAAAGTAAAAAACAAGGGAAAATAGAAAAAAAACATAGGTAAAAATTATATAATTCTGGAATGTGAAATACCCTTCTGATCATGATTCAAAGGTAAGACATAAAAGGGAATTATTAACATATTGGTCACTTAAGGCAAACCAAAACTTCTATACGTCTAAACTACATAGTCCAAGTTACAAAAAGCTGAGAAAAAAATTCACAACACACATGACAGCAAAGGGTTAATATTTTTGAATTATGAAGAACTCTTAGAAATCAATGAAAAGATAAAAAACCCATTAGGAAAATATAATTGGCACCTGGTCAGGCAAGTTACACAAAAAAGAGAAATGCAAATGGCCAATAAACATAAAAAACATTTGACCTCACTAGTAATAAATGAAATGCCAATTAAAACAAAAATGAAAATATCTTTTAACCTATAAAACTGGAAAATTTTAAAAAGAATGATAATAACTAGTGTTGATGAGGGCTTGAGATAATAGGGCATTTATACACTTTAAAGGGAATGTAAATTGGTTCCGACTTTCTGGAAGGCAATTTGGCAAATTGATACAGCACTTTAAAGTGTGCACGCTGACATTTAAATGTTCACATTTAAGAACTTATCTTAAGGAAATAACAGGATAAATGCACAAAAATGCCTGTTCAAGAATATTCTTTAGTGTGTCATTTATAATAACAAAAAATTTGGCACACCTAAATATTTGTCAATAGCAGAAGAGAGACCTATGCAATAATTGAAAATATGGCAGAGATGTTCTCAATATATTAAGTGAAACTGAAGATTATATAATAAAACATACAGTATGAGCATATATACTTATATTTTCTACATGTTTGCATTCAAAATAAAATCTAGAACACCAAGTGTGAATAGCTATCTCTGAATGTTTTGAATAATAGGTAATCTTTACTTTCTTATTTATGCTTATCTGTGTTTTCTGATTATTCAAAAATAAGCAGTATTTATTTATTTTCATTGTTAAGTGAAAAAGCAAAACTGTAACATTCCTTCCAAAACTCAAGTATGAGCCTTAGAAAACCATTGTAGGTAAGTGATGTGTATATTTCCATGACATGGCTTTCGTTACCATAGCAAAGTGCACCGAGAAATAATGTCCAAGACTAAACAGCTGTGTGTCTGTCAAATGTCTCAGCAAGAATTTGCTTCCTCTATTGCAGATGGAAAGCTAAATTTTCCAGTGAATTTCCCACAAAGTTGTCACTTCACCAGGTGGGTTCCAGCAGTAATATTCTAAACAAGGTTTGTCATAGAAATGGTTTTTGATTTCCATTTTCCATACAGAACAGACGTCTAAGACAGAAGCAACATACAGTTCCTTCCATCTATCTCACTCTTTTTATCTGCCCTGCCCCATTCTCATTCCCTCCATTTCTTCCTTTACCTTTCTCTCTCTCTTCTTCCTTCTTTTTCTCTTTTCGTATGCTCTCTGCCTACCCCCTTGTTCTTTTTCAGCCATTGTCTCACCAGGCATTTCTTGAGAGCTTTCCAGAAGCCAAGTCCTAGAATGGGTGCCAAAGGCTTTTTGGGAAGTGTCATGGGGACTTGGGAACAAGTGTGTTCTCCAGGTCCCTGCAGCTGATGGCAATTCTAAGGCAAAATGGTAATAGCAGGATTTTGTGATTTACTTCGCTTACTGGTTAACTCCCGGGATTGATATCGTTATCAGAATATTCAGAATTTATAAAATTGAAAACATCAGCGAGGGGCACCTGGGTGGCTCAGTGGTTGGGCAACCGACTTTGGTTGGTCATGATCTAACAATCTGTGAGTTCGATCCCCGCGTCGGGCTCTGTGCTGACAGCCCAGAGCCCGGAGCCTGCTTCAGGTTCTGTGTCTCCCTCTCTCTGCCTCTCCTCCACTCGCACTCTGTCTCTGTCTCTCAAAAATGAATAAACGTTAAAAAAATTAAAAAAAGAAAAAAAAAGAAAACATCAGTGAAACAATATGTGTGATGCTTTTTGAAAGGGCACATTTATAAGCCTGCTTCAGAACATTAAGCAAATGTGTAAGTTCTTAAGGATAAAAACATTAAATACACAGTATTAAGCTCTCACAAATTAACAAGGTAACAAATTAACATATAGCATTAAAAATAAGCAGTCATAAAAGGAAAATTCAAATATCATACTAAAAGTATTTGGTTTTTAAAAAAAGAGTATACTTTTAAAAACAAAGTGCTACTTCAGTGGTGTCTTTGTTGAATTGTCCGTATACTTTTACGCACATTTTTCAACTGTTAAAAATATTCTATTATGCTGAGGAGTGATTATAATTCACTTTAAATTCTTTTCTTCTGACTCATTCACCTTCAAATTATAGGATTTCCTGCTTTATAACTGAGGAGTTCTGGGGACTCTCAAGAGTTTTTTGCTGTGTGTTTGTGTGTGTGTGTGTGTGTGTGTGTGTGTGTGTACAAGTTTGTCGTATGTGTGTATAAGGTGTATGTGGGGTCTATGAATGTATGTGTGTGTTGTGTGAGATGTGTGTGGGTGAGTATGTGTGAGTGTGGGGTACGCAAGGTATGTATATGTGTGTGTAAATTGTGTATGGGGTCTGTGTGCTTGTGTATGATGTGTGTGGTGTATGTGCATGGGTAAGGTGTGTGGTATGTGTGTACGTGGTCTGTAGGTATCTGGGGTGGGGAGGTGGCAGAAACTAGCAAAATTCTCTAACTGTGCAGTTTGACTCTGGATATGGATCTTTCTCTACCTAATGTTGGCTGACTGTGGTCAGAGGTCCTTTTTGGTGCTTTGTTTATTCATGTGGGGACAAACTGCCCCCAAACCACTAGTAGTTTGTGAGGCCAAAGGACTGATAGATAGTGTCAACCCCTGAGTCATCCCTGCAGCTGCCAGATCAGGGGGGTTAGACACTTGCCTTCCTAGAAAGAAACCTCACAGAGACTCTAAGAAGCCCCAAGGGGGATTAGAGATTGAGGGCTGGAAAGCACCTCAGAGGGTGTCCAGTCCAGTGTTTGTCAACGTGAGGATTTAAAATTTTAGTGGGGAGTAAAATCAATTTAGTAGATTGCAAAGATCTTTTCTGAAAAGTAGAACAGAAAAGTGTGCATTGCACTAGCAAAAGTAAGTATAGATTCTTGGAACTTTTGTTTCAGTTCTGCATGTGTGTGCGTGTATGTGTATGTGCTGGGTTATGATGCAAGATGAACTTGATATCCTTAGTTGTGGTCACTGTTTTTATTTCAGGGTGATAAAATGGAGAATATGTGGGGAAAGAGATCTAGTTTGAAAGATCATAGCTGATTAGTGACGGAACAGTCTTCCTATTATATCACAGATAAG
The DNA here is from genome assembly GCF_028018385.1 of Neofelis nebulosa. Lineage (NCBI taxonomy): Eukaryota > Metazoa > Chordata > Mammalia > Carnivora > Felidae > Neofelis > Neofelis nebulosa. Next base: position 109,275,923 of record NC_080788.1, on the reverse strand, counting down.
AAAGCCAATAGTGAGTCACTAGAAAAGACCAGAACAATGACTTCTCTCTTCCTTTTGTGGAAAATAGCACTTTTAGTCCTTTTTGAAATGTTATTCCTTCTCAAAAATTTCAGACTTCCGGGAATTTCCAAATGAGAGAATTGAATAAGTTGGCTGATGTTCAGGATTCCCATCAATTTTGAAAATTCTAGAGTTCTATGACTTTAAGGATGTCAGAGAGAGTGTGCAAGTGACTCAGTGGTGGTCTATGGGGAAAACCATTTTTATCTAGAAGCAGTGAATTCAGATTCAGGTGTCACCTCTGTCCCCATGTGACTTGTGGTAAGTCATCGGACATTCTCCCTACTGTTAAAACACTATCCTTATAGCTACTTTGTGGAAGTCAAACCTGATCATTATGTGAGATGCTTGGAAAAGCACAAGATTGAGGCAAGAGTTGCTATTAGTGATCTAACAGCTGCTCTGGTCTCAGTATCCTGTCTTGCAGCCAGTCTGTGGGACCAGGGATGGACACCTAAGGTCAACCTGGGCACCATTCCTGCACCTATGAGAGGTAACTTAATGTGCTTCTTATCCTAGTAGCAACTATGTCATGTAATCAATTATTTAAAGAATTTTTCAGGTTATGAACATACAAAGATAGGATTCTCATTAAGAATATTAAAATCAAGGGGCGCCTGGGTGGCTCAGTCGGTTGGGCGGCCGACTTCGGCTCAGGTCATGATCTCACGGTCCGTGAGTTCGAGCCCCGCATCGGGCTCTGTGCTGACAGCTCAGAGCCTAGAGCCTGTTTCAGATTCTGTGTCTCCCTCTCGCTGACCCTCTCCTGTTCATGCTCTGTCTCTCTCTGTCTCAAAAATAAATAAAACGTTAAAAAAAAGAATATTAAAATCAAAACAAAGTTTGGGACTGGATGAAACACTATGTCGTGACTTTGCCAGTCACTGCACCTGTTCACATAGTGATCCTTGTAGCTGGCACTACCCTGCCCTCCTCTCAAGTCCACATCTTGATGACCATCCCTCCCACTTGCACAGTCTGGACATAATGGCCTTCTCTCAGGCCTTCAAACACTCCATTCATTTTTGCCTTTGCATGTGCAGGATTTCCCTCAGCCTGGAAAGCTGTTCCCTCCTCAATTTTCCTCTGAATACATTTTCTCAGCTTTCAGATCTCAGCTCAATTGTTAATTTTTAGAGGTCAAGTTAGGACTCCTTTGGTAAGCTCTCATAGCATCTTGAACCTTGCCATTGAAAGATTTTGGTTTAATTTTACATTCAGTTGTGGAATTGTTTGATAAATATGCATCTTCTTTTTAAACTTTTCTTAATGTGTAATTTTGAGAGCGAGAGAGAGTATGAGGGGGTAGAGGAGCAGAGAGAGAGGGAGACAGAATCTGAAGCAGACTCCAGGCTCTGAGCTGTCAGCACAGATCTGGATGGGGGACTCAAACTCATGAGCTGTGAGATCATGACCTGAGCTCAAGATGGACCCTTACTCGACTGAGCCACCCAGGCACCCCATGAATATTCATCTTCTTAACCTAGAAGTTCCATGAGGGTAGGGAGGTTTTCTATCTTTAATTCCCATTGTGTCCCCAACACCAAGGACAGTGTCTAGTGTGTAGGTCAGTGCTGAATAATGGCATGTATTATAAATACAAATAAATGCATGTATTTGTGGGTCTACAGACCACACTCAGAAAGCATGTATTGCATGCACATTTACAATCAAGTGCTATGCACATGGTCACATAAAAGGTGCTGAATGAATAAGGCAGTTCTTGAGCAACTTACTTTAATGTTTTAAATATGATTTTTCCAGAGAATATCAGATTGAACTTAAATCTCTTCATTGCCAGGAGAGTCTGTATTCTCAATAGGCATATTTTGTGTTTTTCTGAATAACCATTTTAGACGCTACGGTTTTCTTCCTGCCACCTTTTGACCCCTCAGTAGTTGAGGAGAGAGAGAATGAGAGAGGCCCTTTGTTTATTGTCTCCTCCTTATTTCTCATGCACTCCGTACAGTGGAGATTCAAAACCTGTTGGTATTGGTCTGATAGGTGCTACTCTGCTGCCTGGTTCCACTGTGCATCTAGGAAAAAGTATTTGGGTGCTTGCCTATGAAACATTGAACGAAGAACATTTGTGTGGCATTTCACAAAGCACTCCCGCCTACGTTACTTGGTTTTAACTCATAACAATACTGTTATCAGAAGATAGCATTTTCCAAATTTTATACACAATGAAACTCAAAGACCTTAACTCACTTGTCCAAGGTAATGCAGCAAGTATTTTGGACAGCAGGACTCAAACCTGGCTCTTTCAGTTCTAGAGTTTTCTATTACTATATAACACCTGTTTTGCATTCATGTTTCCTAGGATTCATAATACTTCATAATTGCTCCTTAGATTTTATGGTACTTCTTATTCTTCCAATTAGGCCACATTAATTCATGTGTTACTTACAACAACTTCCTGAGGTAGGTGGGGCAAGTATTCATCCCATTGGTAGAATGGCTTGGGGCAAATTTCACTTCTCTGCTCCCCATGTGACTACCTGTGGTAGACAGAATGGCTCCCCAAAGATGACCAAGTCTTCATCTTCAAATCCTGTGAGTATATTATCTTATGTGGCAAAAGAGACTTTGCAGATGTGATTAAGTCAAGAATCTTAAGATTGGGAGATTATCTTGAATTATCTGAGTGGGCCTAATGTAAACACAAGGGTCCTTATGAGAGAGGGGCCAGAGAATCAGAGTCAAGGAACAGGATGTGATGATGGAAGCAGGATTTTGGATGGGGGGGGGGAGAGAGAGAGAGAGAGAGAGATTTGAAGATATTCTGTCATCAGCTTTGAAGATAGAAGAGCCACAAACCAAGAAATGCAGGCAGACTCTAGAAGAAAGATATTTCCAGAAGAAGCAGATACTGCCTCCAAAAGGAACATGGCACTTCTAAAATCTTGATTTTAGGATTTCTGACCTCAAGAACTGTAATATATTCGTGTTGTTTGAAGCAACTCAGTTGTCGTAATTTGGTACAGCAGAAATGGAAAATGAATATACTACTCTAAGCAATGACTGACTTTTGTAGGTAAGGAGAATTTCAGACCATTTCTGGTGTATCTGGTATATCCCCCCAGGCTTGGAGGGAAGGGCTGTGGCAGGTAAGAGGCCTTAGGATGTAGAGAGAGATTAATATGTCACAAACTTCTGCTGTCTCTGAAGGAGGTGTGAGGTCCTGCAGTTCTTGCCTCTAGAGTTTTCCATTGGCCTCTAGCTCCCTGACCCAGCCCACCTCTCTGACCTTAGCCTATTTCTCCCTCACTCACTACGCTAGAGAGACACACACCTTGTTCCTGTTCCTAGAAGCCTTGGCACATCCTGTTTCTTCTGCCTGAAATACTCTCACCACAAAATTTCACGTCGCACCTCTCATCTCTCCTCAGAGAGGATGTACTTGGTCATCTCTCCAAAGTGGACCCCAAGCCATTTTCAACTCCATCAGTGAATTTTATTTTCTTTATAACTTTCCTTATCACTACCTAAGACTATCTTCTTCTTTCTCCACCCCTATTTTCTGGTGCCCCTCAGTAAAACATCCACACCATGAAAACTGTACGGCTCATAGCTCTATCCCAAGTGCCTGAATATATTAGCTGTTCAGTATATATTTGTTGACTGAATGATGAGACCAGAGGCAGCCTTAAATCAGGAGCACCTGGCTTCTCTAAGCCTCTTCTCCAGCCCTCCAGAAGGAGTTTCTGCTTAAGATGTGAACATTGCAAGCCTTCAGATTCTTTCCTCTCCAGGGTTCCTGGCTGTCTTTAGACACAGGGCTCAGTTCTAGTTGAGAAAGAGAAAACAGCCCCCAATATCTAGGACCTCGCCTGGCACTCACAGCTTGGCCATGATGTTCTCATGTTTAACAGAAATATTTCCATAGAACTCCAGCATCAGCCAAGGCTGCTCTGTGACCCTGATGAAGCAAAGCAAAACAAGATTACTCCATAATCATGCCTGGACCTAGACAAAAATAAGAACATTGTCCAAACCACAAAAATGACCGAAGATACCCCTTTCTTGGATAAAATGTGTGACTGATATTTCTTTACCAATTATAGCTTTAGCTTTGTCTCCCTCCTCTTAGCCTTTTATGTAAGAATAATCAAGATACCCATAGAATTACCCCTGCTTCTGATAACACCCAATCCAGAGCAAAATCCAGCCTCTCTGAACCCTCCCCAATATCACCTGAGCCAAAGCTAACTCCTGTAAGTTCTCTGTCATATCCTCTCACTGAGACACCCCACGGCTCCCCACGCTGTGTGTTAGCCCTCGCTGCAACTGGTCGGTAACCCCAACACTGTTCAGCTCCAGGTGATCCTGGTGCTCTCTGGCTGGAGGACATTGACACTCTGGACTGGAAGTCGGGCTTGGCTGCTTTGCCATCTTGGAGGAAGAAATGCTAGTTGGGCCAGCTGGTCAGCTAGAAAATCCTGAACTACTTTACCAGTGAGTCAGTAATACTGGATACACACTGGGTGTGTATTACCAGCTTGCACAAGAGCAGGGCAGTGAGGTTCCAGGTAAGGAGGAGCAGCTTCCTTACAGGCACACGGCACGCAGGGACTCAGAAGGTGCAGCCATGACCTGCCTGGTTTTCCTCAGGGATGGCTCAGCCCAAGACATGGCTGCTCCTTATTGCCAATCTATTCGAGTCAATCTCCCCAACACAGGTTCAAAAGCCAGTGGCACCTGCACTCTTTTACCTGCCCCACCCCCCAGGTTCCTTGCAGTCCATGTTAAACTCTCCTTCCTGCCTGAACTAATTCCCTTGTTGGTTTTCTTAATACCCTTACCCTACCCCTCCTGCCACAGCTGAGCCAGAACCACTGCTACCGCCACCAACACAGCCTCTGTACAGCCACAGCCATGGCCACATCCAGCTTCTGCCACAGGTATGTGCATCTGTGCCGCTGGGCTCTGACCTCTGGGCCTCCTTCCCTCTTTTCAAATCCTGCTGGATGATTAACTCCCATCCTCCCCAAAGTCTTCTTGGTTGAGCCCAGCTGCCTACCCACGCTCCTAGCAGCTGCTCTCAACATTTACCAAGCAAGCTCAGGTTACAGTAGCTGTAATCAGGTTGATTTATGGGTTCCGGATAATCGTGTGGACTGTGTGTATGTTTAATTTTGATGGAGTGGTGGGAGTGAGTCCTACTGCTCATGTCCCCATCGAGAGCCAAATGTCCCAGCACAGAGGCCACGCCTGCTGGCTTCCTTTTTTGACCACTTTCTCCCTACTACCTGAGCCCAGGATGGTGACTACCCGGCACTCCGCAAGTTCTCAATGCTCTAGGAGAAGGTCAATCAAGGACTGATTTTCTGTGAAGTTGAAGAATGATACCTGCTTCTCAGGTGACCCAAATCCCAACCCCAGGCCAGCATCTGTGCCTTCAGTTGCCAGGAAGGCTTCAGAGGGAGCTGTTTTCAGGGATCCAAGAAGCATATCAGCTCTCCTGACCAGCCCAAATTGTTTGCTCCTAGCTCGGAGCTTCATGGCCTTCTGTTCATAAAACATTGATCCTGGCGTATTGTTTTTTTCTAGAACTGAACATTTGTCAGCCTGATGACTCCAGGAACCAGCTCACTCCAGTTAAGGGTGAGTTAATCTCTGAGGTCCTTCTCATCAACCACCTCTTGTAAACACCTGGTGACGCTTTACAGCACAAGGTCAAAGATAAAGCCAGGGGCGCCTGGGTGGCGCAGTCGGTTAAGCGTCCGACTTCAGCCAGGTCACGATCTCGCGGTCCGTGAGTTCGAGCCCCGCGTCAGGCTCTGGGCTGATGGCTCAGAGCCTGGAGCCTGTTTCCGATTCTGTGTCTCCCTCTCTCTCTGCCCCTCCCCCGTTCATGCTCTGTCTCTCTCTGTCCCAAAAATAAATAAAAAACGTTGAAAAAAAAAAAAAAAAAAAGATAAAGCCAGACACATTTTTAAAAAGGGGGAGCATTGGGATACAGAATACTCTCCTGCCTTAAATAGAACCAGATTAATCTAAATGCAAAATGTGGAGCAATGTCTAAGATATGATGTTAAGTGAAAAAGACAAAGGTTGCAAAATAGTATACACACTGTGAGTTCACTTTTATAACTCTATATTTAATGCTTTTATGTATAGAAAAAGAGTGGAAAGGATGTTAATCAGTCTGTTATATAGAAAGAGTTATGAGAGGACTTTGAATTCTTTATAGTCATGTCTTATTTTTGCAATCAGTAAATAGTTTTTTGTAAAAGGGACTTGAGATAACAACTCTTACTTTCATACCATTTATTTTTTGCTTTACCATTAAAAGAATTTTACCTAATTAAAGGAATCTCTATGTATATCTTTGTTTAGATTTTTATTATCTCTGATTTCTAACTTATTCTTGCCTCAAAAAAACATAAAACATATCTCCAAGCACTTCAGATTTCTCACAAACTTCATCCTGACACCAGCCTGGGGAAATCTGAGGAGGGATCATTCCACAGCCCCTCAGAAAAATAGTTCGTTGGGGAAGTGGTTGAGGGACAGTTATTCGCTGTGTTCATTCAACATACACTACTGAGTCCTGCTGTGTATCAGGCTGTGTGCTTGCTTCCAGGGCCAGTTGACAAAAGAGACTAGAATTTCAAGGAAATACTCTAGGCTATTCGGTTGCATTAGGACTACAGGTTTGCCCCACAGTACAGGGTGGTGGGTAAGAATGAGGGTTGGAGAGTCAGGCACCAATAACCTCAGGGTCATCTGCCAGTTAAGGAGTGGGTCAGATGCTAATAACAACAACCAGAAATAACATGGGATTAAACAAGATAGAAGTTTGTTTTTCCTTCATTTAGGCAGACGTGCCTGGAGGGAGGCAGTGTGATGCTGGTACAGAAAGTCATGGTCATCAAGGACCCAGGCTCCTCTGTCCTTCTGCCCTGCCATCCGTAGGTTGTGGCCTCCTTTCTCAAGGCCACAAGAGTTGGTGCTGGAGCGTTAGCCATCAAATCTGTACTCTAGGCAGGTGGCAGGAAACAGAGGAAAAGAGTAAGAAAAAAAGCCCACATAAGCCCATAACCTTATTAAGAAGCTTATTTGGAAGTCTTACCCAGTGACCTCTGCTTCCATTTTATGGGGATAGTGGCCTATAAAAGTCTGGAAAATGTAGAAAAATATAGACTTTGAGCTGTCTGTATTGCCTGCTCGGGTGAAGTCAGGCTTCCCTTTACAAGTGAGAAGGGGACTTTACATCCTAGCTGGGTACCCAGCTGTCTCTGCCCAGGGTCATACCTTGCCTGCTTCCCCAGTACTAGAAGATTAAATAAGATACTTGTAAAGCCTTCAAATGTCACCTCTCCTTGGAAGCCTTCTTTGGTAAAGTTGGTCATCTTTTTTTTTTTAACGTTTATTTATTTTTGAGACAGAGAGAGACAGAGCATGAACGGGGGAGGGGCAGAGAGAGAGGGAGACACAGAATCGGAAGCAGGCTCCAGGCTCTGAGCCATCAGCCCAGAGCCCAACGCGGGGCTCAAACTCACGGACCATGAGATCGTGACCTGAGCTGAAGTCGGACGCTTAACCGACTGAGCCACCCAGGCGCCCCAAAGTTGGTCATTTTTAAAATTTATGGATCCAACGGCACATTGTTCACACCCAAATCCTACCACTGGCTGGGGTTTATTGTAATTTTGCATGACTATCTCTCCAGTGGACTTTGAGGCCAGGGGTGAGGCCTTATCCATCTTTGCTGGAGTGCTAGCATTCTGTAGATTCTCAATCAATCTTTATGGAATAAATCAAAGAATTTCCCTCTATTCCTTTCTTGATTGAACTTCCTGAACCAATTTTACTTCTAAGTCCAAATACCCTCCAGGTCCTAAACCTTCATCTTTGAAAAGTCGCTTTTGGGTTTTGGTCTCAGGTCTGAGAAAGAGTGGAAGGAACAATAGCACTGGTCTCAAATACCTGCTTTGTCCTTTATTTGCTGTGTCACATAAGGAAAATTGCTTAACTTCTTTGAGCTTTAGTTTTCACTGGGAAGTAAGGATAACATTAACGATGTTGTGTATGTGATATAAAGATTAAATGAAAGTGTTCAGCATGTATCTGGCATGGACCAGCACTTATCAGTAGACATAAGCATCTTTGGTCTTTTGATATTTTCCCCCTGTACTCTAATAAAGCTAGCCCAGGCAAGTTAAAAATAGCTACCACTTTTTGAGCATTTAAAAATTCCAGGTGTAGTTACCTTGAGATAGTACCATTAGGTTCGCCCCATTCTACAGATAAGGCTACTGAGGTTCAGGGAGTCACCCAGCTAGAGGACAGAGGTAGAGTCAGAGCAGTCTGGTCACAGACTGTACATGAGACCATACTGCTTCTCGTGTTGAATTTGCCACCATTTAGCTTTAGCATATCCCCATCAACGTTTCCAATTTCTCTGGGTACTCAAGAGGCCACGTCACCGTGGAGGTAGACAAGGAGGATTCCGGGTCTGTTTACCCACAGGGATGACTTTCTCAGCTTAAAAGTTCCCACAGAACCCAGCAGCTACTCATTCCTCAGAGAACATTATGAAAAGTTCAGTTGAAGAGCCTGAGAACGACTGTGACCTCAGAGCTCATGAAATCCAGCCTGTGAAAAATTCAAACTTGTAAAAAAACATCAGTGTGTGTGCGTGGGAGGGATAAGGTACATTATCTAAGGATAATTTACTTTATAAAGTATAGCACCTAAGCCTTCCTTTATTTGACAATCTTTCCCCGTGTAGTTATAGTGATTTAATTTTTTAAAAAATTCCATTTATGTGAAAGTTTACAGGGACATAGCTATTAGGCCAAGTGAGATACACCCATGTAATTCTGTGATCTTGATATTGCCAGGAAATTGCTGCAAACACTGCCCTATCTTACCCTTTGCCTTGCATTTTTCTCTTCCAAATTTTCCTCTGAGAAGGTACTTTTTGAACCCAATTATAAGAAGAACATCATTGAAAATCATTCAATTATCACAATAGAAAGAAGTTAATTTTGGCTGTGCTGGAAGCTTCCATCAACCACTAGCATCCTTTTTCAGCACTGGAAAATTACAGTTTCTTTCCCTACTGTTTTAAAACTCACAGAGCCTTTGGGAATCAGCCTAAAGGATCTGGCCACCAGCCAGTACCAGAGGGGCGGAGGCAGATCGCTAATGATATCACGGAACTTGGAGGCCAGTGAAGGAAGAGACGGTGTAAGGAGCTGGCCTCCTGAAGCTGGCCTTGGTTGTTCCTGGACAAGCTGTCCTAGACGCTGTCTCCAGTGTGCCTTTCTGACCAGACGGCCAGTCATGGGGTGTGAAATTTCTGGCCAGAAAGGGCAGAAAGCAGTGGGGAGGAGGAGGGGGGAGGAAAGGGGATGAGAATCCATAAAATCATAGAGAAGTGAAGCACATATTTTCCTTACATTTTCAGAAAGTTTAAACCATACTTGACTTTGATACAGAAGTTATGGGTTGCCAAGGGACTAGAAGCTACTCAAACATCACCAGCCTCAACTGAAAAGAAGAATCAGGAACCCAAACATTTAAAAATTTTTGAGTGTGGCCTTCTAGAGGAAACCGCTGCCAGTTTACATTTCAGGAAAACCTGGCCTGCTGAAGTCTCTTCTGACTCATGCTTATGGGCTAGAGCTCTTGCTCGAAAGGGTTGACATTTCCTTGTAAAGCAACAAAATGCAGCCATAGGACCCAGGGCTTCTCAGAAATCCCCTGCAAGCTCTTCCTCTAAATCCTGAACCAATGGGGCCTGTCAGGGTGAGGCCAGTAGGAGTTTAGGACAAAGATTTAAGGAGGCCCTCACTCTCAGGGTTGCTCGAATGCATGGTCGGCCCCGAAAGTGAGGGCCTCCTTAAATCTGGCTCCCTGGACCCTTGCTTTGCTTACTTTCCTCCCAGCCCTGCCTTTCAAAGTCCCCACTCAGCGACCCCCATTCTAAATCCCTTGGTTTGGGATTAGGGGGTAAGATTTCTAAAAGCTCCTCAGATGATTCAGATGTACAGCCAGGAAGGAGAGACACTGCTTTAAGTGAACAAGGGTTGGTGGAAAATTCAAGGAATCCAACTAAAAGCCAGGAGTCAACCTTGAATTCATTTCTTCCTTGCATGTTAACTGGGGGGGTGGGGGGGGTGGGGGGGGGTGGAGGTGGAAGGGGGAATTCTTATCAAATTCATTTTGGTTCAGTCTGTTTGCTATATTATAGGTCACAAAGGGTCCCATATCCAATTGCCAGATAAAATACAGGATGCCCAGGTGAATTTGAATTTCAGATAAACAACAAATGATTCCAAATCCAACTAGGCATCCTATATTTCTGTTGGCTAAATCTGGTGATCCTCATTTTGCATGACATGTCAAAGTATGTGGACTTGATTATGTAGGGCAGCATTTCCTAGTTTGTATTACAGAACAAAGTTGTGGTGGATATAATGTGTATTATACTAAGAAAGAACCTCCATAGTCAGCTAAATTTGGCAAATATTGGGTTAAACCAAGTTAACCTGGGTTTTTTGGCTACAAAACTTCTTGGAGGCTTTAATATGTAAGTGGACATTGTACCCCTTGGAGTTGGAGAATTACAGTTTCCAAGTTTACATACCTGGGACATCTTAATAACAAATGTTCCAGAAAACTTAAATGTAGAAAACACCACAGGGAGAGGTGGGGTGCTACTGAAGGGTTTTAAGCAGGCAAGTGACACAGACCAGTGATTGAGACAGATCGTTCCACTTTTAGAAGTATCGATTTTGAGAAGGACATGACTGAAAGCAAAGAACTGAGATAGAAGGCTCTATTTGTTTGCTAGAGCCAACATAACAAAATACCACAGACTGAATGGCTTAAATGACAGAAATTTATTTTCTCACATTTCTGGAGGCTAAAGTCTAAGATCAAGATGTCAGCAGGGTTGGTTTCTTCTGAAGCCTGTCTTCTTATCTTGTAGACAGCCATCTTCTCTCTCTGTCTTCATGTGGTCTTACCTCTGTGCCTTTTTGTGTCCTAATCTCCTCTTCTTGAAAGGACACCAGTCATATTGGATTAGGAAACACTTGGGACCTCATTTTACCTCAATTACCTCTTTGAAAGTTCTGTCTCCAAATATAGTAACATTCGGCAGATACTTGAGGCTAAGCCTTCAATGTGTGAATCTGGGTGGGAGAATACAATTCAGCCCACAACAGAAGCTATTAAAATAATCCTAGTGGAAGATGACAAGGTTATTAGTTAAATTAATGGCAGTGGGAATGCAGAGAAGAGATTGGATCCTAGAAATACTGGAGGCAGAACTGAAGAGACAGATGAATTGATTAGATGTGGTGAATGAGCAAAAATAAAGCATAGTTTCTAGCACATAATCACATTCAAATATATTTGTTTCCATCTCTACTCTTCCCTGAGTCTGGAATAGATCTTTCATGTAACAAAAATTTATACTCCTAGTGCAATATTGGTGTGGTATTGAATTCATCTCAGAGACAGAGCATGAACAGCGCAGTTATTAAATATTTCCTCCTTACTTCCAAAAATGTACACTAGTTTTTGTATTGGGATGATTGACTAATCTCTGAATCATCTCTCCCCACCCCTGGAAAAAAGTATTGAGCGTTATGAAAACGCCTGGCCGTAACTCTGCCAGATTCGTTCTGGCTCCAGTGAGTAGAGTTCGGGTGATCTCCATGGAGAACAAAGGCTTGGTGAGGAGCAATGTCTTAATAGACCTGGCTCCCCTGGAGGTTGTGGTCCTCTGGCCCTTTAAGACATATCGAAGACCAGCCATAGTTCCTACCTTCAATAATAACCTCTGAGAATTGAAATCCTGGTCAAATTTTGATAGTATGAAAAAAAATTACTGTGTGGTTTACACAGATGAAGAAGTAGCCAAAAGACATTTTTGGTGTCAGCCTTCAGTTCTGCAGAATCTATAGAACAAATCAACTCTATAAAAAGAAACTCTTAGGATTGTTGGAGTGAGGGACTACAGATCCACAGGTCAATGTACCTTCTGAGTACCAGCCTTTAAGCTCTCCCTGGCCTCATTTGGTTCGGGCACCAAGAACATCAACAACTGGATGGCTATAGTATGAAGGGGGTGTCGTGGTAACACCCTGAAATTCTGACAGACCTACCACAAGCTGGGACCCATCTTTGCTGAGGCCTACAGAATTCTTGTTGATACAAGTGTTCTTTAAATTAAAAGCAATAAATTCCTTCTGGTTTAACTTAAGAAAAAAAGAAACAGTTGAGACAACTTGGATTCTTTTCCCTTTGTCTTCTGAGGATTGATGCATTTCTCAGGCTTTTGGCCTTTCTACCTATTAAATAAAAATGCTGGCAAAAGGGCAACCACTGCCTGTAATCTTCTTCTCTTTTGAGTCTTTAATCTTTCCATGGCTTCTTCCTTTCAGCCTATACTTGAAGTTTGCCTCATTCCAAAGATTTTCCCTTGACCAGTCATCTTGTAGCATTAATATTCTGCCTTGTTGTAGAGCTGGAGTCTTGCCCTGTGCTCCCTTATTCAAGTAATAGCTGCTTGAAAGGTAAGAAGGAGTTCCTCTGTGACTCTCCCTTGGCTCCTAGCACATACCTTGATTATGGCAAATACTCATCCAGCTGTCCTGAATCTGATGTAGAGCCTCTACCACTACCTCCTATACTTGCAACACTCAGGAATTCCTAGTTTGCTCCACTGCTGGCATCTTTTCTCCTGAAACTTAATTCAAATTCATCCCACAACAACTTAAGTCCATTTTGTACTCCATTCGTAGTACACTGTTTGAAAAAATGGTCAAAATCATCCCCTTCCTTGTATCCGTGACCCTTTGCAATGTGGCTTTCCACTTCCTCCCATCAAAGGATAGTACTTATCTTCCTGCCCTTTGGATGTGGACTGACCATGTGACTTCTTTGGCCAGTAAATCACAGCAGAAATGACGCTGTGCCATTTCCAAGCCTAGCCCTTAAGAAGTTTGGTGAGTTTCTGTTCTCTCCCTTAGAATTCTCTCCAGCTACCATGTGAACAAGATTAAGCTATGTGAAAGACCACATAGCCAAATCAACTTTGTTGCCCCTGTTGGCTTTAGCTGACCATCAGTTATATCTCAGAAGCAGAACTCCTTAGCTGACCTGTGGCTGACCATGGATGCATTAAAGAACTCAGCAAAGACCAGAAGAGTGTACAGTTGATCACCCTAACCTGCTGATTTGCAGAGTCATGAGTTAAATAAATTGTTGCTGTTTTAAGCCACTAAGTTTTCCACAAAACTTAAATAGTTAACTACACACCGTCCAAAATGTTCAGATGTTTAAAGAGTGTAAGGAACTTCTAGTCAATCCATATGACTCCACAAATTTATGCATTTATATAATTTTGGTGCCCTAAACTCATAGTAATAAGAGATAGAATAGGAAATAAAAACTGGATAGCTGGCTCATGGACAAACATCTCAACAAACCAGAAACTTATAGTGCTGAGGAATAGGAATGAAAGCAAGGAGAGGTCACTGGGGAGTTTGGTCTCTGCAAAGTAAAGGGAATTTCACTTAAGGCAGGGGATAAAAGCCAGTTTACTGCTTGAAGCCGGGGGTTGGTGGGAGGTAGATAACACCCCCCAGTGTCGACAGTGCATGAAAGGAGGCTTAAAAATAACTGTCTAGTATGGGGTGCCTGGGTAGCTCAGGTCATGATCTCACAGTTCGTGGGTTCAAGCCCCACAATGGGCTCTGTGCTGACAGCTCAGAGCCGAGAGCCTGTTTAGGATTCTGTATCCCCCTCCCCCCACCCACCCCCAGCTCCTCTTCCACTCATGTTCTCTCTCTCTCTCTCTCTCTCAAAAACAAAAAACACGAAAAAAAAAAATAATTGCCAAGTATTACCATCCAATCAGGCATTCTCCCCCTGCTTCATCTACTGACTTTGCTGAGGCTAGAGGTCAGTTCTCAGTCCTCATTTTACTAAGCAGACTTGATCCTCTCAAATTTTCCTCTTTTCTGTGTGAGGATACAACACTTCCCTGGTTTCCCTTCTACTTCATTGGCTAGTTTACTTGGTTTTGTTGTTAATGGTTCCCCCTCTTCTTCCCAAACTTTTAATGTTGGAGAATGCTTAGATTCAGTCATTGGTCCTGTTCTGGATACATCGTCACTCCTTTGATGATCTCATCCGTGTTCATGGCCTTAAATATAATCTAGATCCTGACCACTTCCAATTTAAATTTCTAGCTCAGATCTCTCTTAAAACTCCAGGCCTATGTATCCAAAAGCCTACTTAATATCTTCATTGGATGTCTAACAGAAATGTCAAATTCAAATGAACTCCTGATTTTCCCCTGCCCTAATATCTCTGCTCTACCCGTAATCTACCTGATCTCAGGTAATAGCAACTCTGTCCTTCCGTTCCCGAGGCCCAAAATCTTGATATAACCATTCTCTCATATCTCTCAACAAACATCCCAGGAAATAGTGTTAAATCTACCTTCAATACTTATCTAAAATTTGACCATTTCTTATTTGGAATCATGGCTTTTGGCAAACTGTGAGCCTGGGAAAGTGAGAGGGCCTAGACACAATCTATGAATGGAAAATGAGTAAATGCTGGCTAAGTGCCTAGATGTATAGTATCTCCAATTTCACCAAAAGATAGAAGCTTCACCTGTTTCTAAGCTCAGGTGAGGCAACCGCAAAACTATTTGGGGGAGGTGGGAAAATAAAAAAGTTAAAACCTTCCCAAATAAGATTTGGAAAGCCTGTAGACCAAAATTCTAAATTCTACCAAAAAAAAAGTCTAAAGTGAATGAAGTCAACAAATTACTTATCCTGAGTAAAATTATTTTATAGAATAGCCTGAAAATATTTTTTAAATGAGTATGTTTTAGAGTATTCAAAGAAATAAAATGAAGGACCAGCTTCCATTTTTTAAAAAAGAGCATGTTATGAAAAACTAATAGGCATAAATAAAATAAATTATGTAAATATGAAAAATAAGCTATTTGAGGGGTGCATGGGTGCCTCAGCTTGTTGGACATCTGACTCTTGATTTCAGCTCAGGTCATGATCTCATGGTTCATGGCATCGAGCCCCACATTGGGCTCTGAGCTGACAGTGCAGAGCCTGCTTGGGATTTTCCGTCTCCTTCTCTCTGCCCCTCCCCCTCTCTCCAACTCTTCCTCAAAATAAATAAAGAAACATTAAGAAAGAAAAAGAAAAAAGAAGCTATTTGAAATATTTGAACTAAAAATGTTAGTAATTTGAATTAAAAATTCAGTTGATAGGATAAGCTCTAGCCTGAACACAAATACATAGAGAATTAAAGAATTGCAAAATCATACTGAGGGATTTACCTGTACACAGCCAAAGATAGAAAAGATATGAAAAAAGACAAGGGCCATAGTTTGAATAGCTACAACACATGGCAAATAGGAGTTCTCAAGAAGGAAAGCAATCCTTGGAGATGTAAATAGCAGAGGCTTTTCCATGATTGAAAAAAGAGAAGAGTCCTCACAAGAAAGGAGCTCTCTGAGTGCTAAGATGAATAAAGAAAACTCATGCTTACCATGCTTACCAGACACATTGAATTAAGAATGCAGAGTGCTAACATTAAAGAGAAGAAGTTTGGGGAGCCTGGGTGGCTCAGTTGGTTAAGCATCCGACTTCAGCTCAGGTCACGATCTCATGGTTTATGAGTTTGAGCCCTGCATTGGGCTCTGTGCTGACAGCTCAGAACCTGGAGTGTGCTTTGGATTCTGTGTCTTCCTCTCTCTCTGCCCCTTCCCCACTCACACTCTGTCTCTCTATCTCTCAAAAATAAATAAGCATTAATAAAAAAAAAAAGAAATCATAAATTTCTGGAGAGGAAATATATTCTCTATAAAGGAGTAACAACTGCATTGACAGTAGATTTCTTACCAATAACAACACAGTCAAAAACTCCACTGAAAGAAATATTAAAGGATGTTATTCACGAAGAAGAAAAGTGAACCCAAGGCATGGAATATAAGAAATAATAATAAGACAGAAATTGATAACATTTATCAGTGAGTTTAATTAATTATTGACCATGAGGACATGCATATTAACCATAACCATACTTTTGGATTTTAAAAAGGGTATAATTCAAGCTCAATAGTAAGCTTACAGCAATAGTAAGATAGGGGGAAAGGAATACCATGTTTAATCTCTATTAGGCCTATGCCATAGTAAAAAGAAAAAAAAAAAGGATAGAAATTATGAATAACTTTAGCCTTTGTTTAAAAAGTTTATGGTTAGGGTAGCCTGTGTGGTTCAGTTGGTTGAGTATCTGACTCTTGATTTTGGCTCAGGTCATGATCCCAGGGTTGTGGGATCGAGCCCTATGTTGGGCTCTGTGCTGAGCATGGAGCCTGCTTGGGATTCTCTCTCTCTCTCCCTCTGCCACTCTCCCCTGTTTGCATGTGCTCTCTTTCTAAGAATACAAAAAATAAAAAAGAATAAGTTTATGGTTATAAATATGTATTTTTTAAAAATTAAAGGGAACCACTGTAATCAATAAATAAATTTGTATCTATTTAAACATTCTAAGTATATGAAAACTATTAATACAGTAGAAGGCAGAAAAGGAGAAGTTTACAAAGCAAAAAAAAAAAAAAATTATGGTAAGGTGAAAACCCAAAATAAGAAGGCATTTCAAATATACCACAAAAAATATAAAGGGATCACATTTATCTAGTAAAAATGGTTTTCAGAGTGGATTTTTTAAAAATCCAGCTGTATTCCTCTTTTAAGAGACATAAGTAAAACAAAACCAAAAGAGAAATTTGAATAAAAAAGAATAAAAAAGAGGAACCATGTAATAATAATAAAAAGAAACCCAGTACAGTAATATTTTATCAGATAAAATAGATTTTAAGGTAAAGGCTCTATATAATATCAGATGAAATAATCCACCAAGATGTAGCATTCATGATCTATCCACATCTAACAGCATAACTCTGAAAAATACAAAGCCAAGGCTGAAAGAAATAAAAGGAGGCATCAACAAATCTATAATCATAGTGTAGATTACCGAGATCAAGGAAAATGAAAGCTTAGCAAGAATTTAAGAGGTTTGAACAAGAAATCTATTAGATATGTAGGAAAAAGTCCTTATACTCAACATTAGACCTAAATACATATTTACATAATCTTATCTCCTATTCAAGTCACAAAGGATAGCTCAACAAATGTACAAGGATATTATAGAGACCATATTCTCTGACTATAATGCAATTAAATTTGAAATTAGCAATGAAAAGTAATAAAAACAATAATGACACATGTCTATAAACTAGCAAAGCAACCTACTAAATAACTCATGAGTTAAAAAGGAATTCACAATGGAAATGATAAAATATTTAGAAGTAAATGACAATGAAAGTACCTCATATTACAACCTGTGGAAGCTGGTCCAAAAAAAAAAAAAATGCTGTTAATGGTATTTTGGGGACAACTGGCAAAATTTGAATAAGGTCTATATATTAGATAATAGCATTATATTAAATTTTCTGATTTTGATAATTATACTGTGGTGTGAGTGTCTTTGTTCTTAAGAAATATTCACTGGGGCACCTGGGTGGCTCAGTTGGTAAAGCGTCTGACTTCAGCTCTGGTCATGATCTCACGGTTTGTGGGTTCGAGCCCTGCATCGGGCTCCGTGCTGACAGCTCGGAGCCTGGAACCTGCTTTGGATTCAGTGTCTCCCTCTCTCTTTGCCCCTCTCCAGCTCTCACTCTGTCTGTCTCAAGAATAAATAAAACATCAAAAAAATTTTTTTAAGAAATATTCATTAAAATATTTAGGGATAGAGGCATATGAAACATTCTCAAATTGATCAGATGATGATGATGATGATGGTGATACCTAGAGAGAAATAACAAAAATGGTATACGGGAGTGAAGGGCAAACAATATTCTTTTACACTATTTTTAATAATTTTTTGTGTAAGTTGGGAGCTTGAACTTCAAAATAAAAAGTTTAAAAAGAAAAAAAAAACTAATGCAGTCAGAGTTAAAGTTAAATAGTTAGTAGTTAAACTATTTAAAACTCCAAATAGTTCTGTCTTTTAAGAAGGATAGTGATTTGCCAGAATGAATTTCCCTTCTGAAGATTCTCAGTTTCACTGATTGGATAAAACAAAAACCTGTTATGTGAGAAAACGGCATGTTCTGCAAATGAGCAAAGTAGCCCACAATGTCTGTCGTGTATGGAACAGCATCTCAGGGT
Source organism: Neofelis nebulosa (assembly GCF_028018385.1). Lineage (NCBI taxonomy): Eukaryota > Metazoa > Chordata > Mammalia > Carnivora > Felidae > Neofelis > Neofelis nebulosa. Next base: position 109,257,627 of record NC_080788.1, on the reverse strand, counting down.
TGTTGGCACCATTTGTTAGGAATTGCCTTGGGGATAAACACAGGCTAGTGACTAAACAGTGATGTCACACAATTGTTTTATTTTTTTTTTTAATTTTTTTTCAATGTTTTTAATTTATTTTTGGGACAGAGAGAGACAGAGAATGAATGGGGGAGGGGCAGAGAGAGAGGGAGACACAGAATCGGAAACAGGCTCCAGGCTCCGAGCCATCAGCCCAGAGCCTGACGCGGGGCTCGAACTCACGGACCGCAAGATCGTGACCTGGCTGAAGTCGGACGCTTAACCGACTGCGCCACCCAGGCGCCCCCACACAATTGTTTTAAATAAATGAACCAAAAACGCCATTTGTGCCACATTCCAACTAGGTCATAAAACTTTATTTAAGAAGTTTTGACCCTAGGATTTCTCAAAGCCATTCACAATACTTTGTTTTGACTCCTCTCTCCATGGGTCGTGATTCAAAACAGTGCAACCCAATCTCCTTTAAAATGTTGCCTGTGAAATCTGGCTCTTAACTTCAGAAGAGCGCTAAAGTGTCAACACGTGGCTGAGAGATTGCTTCCAGACGCTCAGCACTGTGTAGAAAGATCCAATGGTGGAGGATAAAAGCAGGAATATCGTGCAATGCTGTGCGATCACCAAGGAGTAAACGTGAGTGTGGAGGAAGGAGGAGAGAGAAGTGAAAACAGAGAAAAGATGGATGAGCAACGTGTGGTTTTGAGACGAGCTCTAAGGACAGGTTTGGGAAAATCTACCAGCCCCTACACGTCCACAAGGTCACTCAGTTGCCAGGTAAACCTTTTTGGTGAATAAGGAGAAAGTCCTAGACTGAGGGCTTTGGGAAGGTTGCATGGTGGAGAATCATTGCTAGAGATGATAGAGAAGAATATAGATGCCAGATGTGTGATGACACTGTTTTCTCAGTCAGTAGATTACGGTGGGCTTGATGGGCCAGGCCATGCGGATTGTTTGGGGACCTTACGCATTTTTGCAGCAGACTTACTTTGTAGTCCTCCTTTGGGACACCTCTCTCCTTGCCCCATCAGACCCACAGTCTTGGTCCTGCATTATTTCGCAAAGTCATAGCAACTCGGGTCAATGGCGCTCACAGCATATTGGCAGCCAGGAGGAGACTAGGAAATTATGCCGCTTCTACAAGACAGCGCAGTTTAGGTTTTCAATGAATTCTTTACCTCTTTATTTTATGTCAAAGTCTATTTTAATTAAAATTACTCCAGAAAATAGAGCGTGCAACCAACCCTAGAAGTGCACATTTTACTTCTAGCAAGTATAGAGGGTCAGGAACTACCTGAAATTTGCAAGCGGTGCCTAAGTATCATCAGCTCATGGGAGATGGCTATGCTTCTGAGGGCTCCAGCCCTGGTCTCTATTTCACCTGACCAAATTCCTGTCACAGCTGTTTCCCACAGAAAACCTTTCTAGCCTGGATGGGTCAAGCGGAGAATTCCTAATCTACCGGGTAAGTGTGAATACCTTTTTTTCTAAACTTTCCTTCCTGACAGCTATTAGCTGTGAAGGGAAAGAGAAGAAAAAATCTGACTATATGAAAATAAATATTTCATAGGGGCAATCAGTGAAGGTTCTGGTGGAATTTGGGGGCCACAGAAAATAACGCTGGAAGACAGCAATGTTCAAACTTTCCCTATTACCCCACATTTTATAAAGATGCCTCAAGTGCCAAATCATCACTGACATCATCACCACCACCATCATCGTCATCATCATCTTCATTAAGTCCATCTCTACTCCTCCTGCCCATAAAGGGTTTCAATGGACACTATTTGAAAACCTCCAACTTAAGAAAATGAGGCCCAGAGAAATTGAGAGCCATACTCCACGCATGCCAGCTAAATGGTGACAGTATTGGCACACAGCCCCTTTGCCCACAGAAACATTTACTCATTGTCTGGAAGTTACTGCATCATAAAAAAAATAGATGGCAGAGACTCCAGTAATTTCCAGTGTAAGAAAGACACTGTCGGAGTCAGGACACACAAAAATGTGTCTTCAAGCCCTCCAAATATGGGCAGCCAGGCTAAAACTCTTTGTAGCATTTATATTATTAACAAGCAGCAGACTATGTCTCCAGGAATTTGCATGACATCTCCTCCACCCCAACATGAGGTCCAGGCTATGGAGTCAGTGTAAGAAAGCAAACAAAACAGAGATGCAGGGTATGTGTATTCTTAGGAACTCTTGGATGCGTCCCACAATAGTGCTAGCCTTCTCCACTCTGGCCAGGACTTAAATTAGGCGTGCCATCACATCGTTTGGCAAGGATTTTGTTCCTGTTTTTTTTTCCCAGGGAGAATAGGGAGAAAGGATAGGAAACACGACTTCACATAATAGCATGGCTATATTTATGTACTATTTTAAAACTTTGCACAGTTCACCCACATACTGCAAATTAAGTAAGTTTCACAGTAATTCTATGAGAGTGAAAGAGCTGCATTTTCCTTATTCCGCAAACAAGGAAAAGAAGGAGAGGGCAGTCATGTGGTTCACCCAAGGCCACTCCATCGGTTGGTGACAGATGGGATGGGATGATCAGTCAGTGACTGAAGGAGGAACACTCCATTTTATTTTCCAGCAGACTCTAGACTGGATTCGGGCTCTGTCCTTCAGGGAACAGGTTGTAGGCTCAAACAGAGGGACTGTTCTAATTTGAGGAAACGGAACAGAGAAGAAATTTCAATGGCGCATGGATCAGAAGGGGGAAAAAAAAACAATCATAGACAGATGACAGATATCACAGGATTCCCTCTGACCAGTGTGTTCTTCAAAATTGTTTTTTAGATCACTTATATTCAAATATAGACTTACCTTTGGTGAATAAGTAAGTTGTAGTACCACAGACTTGCATACCCTTTGCTGGTCAAAACTACCCTTCCCCACGAAGAGTTTTAAATCAGTTTAACTGACCCCTGAAATAAGGCTGAAAAAAACTTTTTAAATGAAGAGTGAACTTTGAAAGCAAAGATCTCTGGTAATGCCAAAGCAAGTCCCAGGAGTGAGAGGGCTAATTTGGCAGCTGTCAGGACAGATCAGTTCATGGAGTGAGAAATGGGTTGAAGGGAGGAGGCTCTGTCTACAAGGACAAAGCTGGGCATGTAGGTCCAATTTTTCAAGCTGCTTCTCTTCCTGAGGGAGCCACCCATAAACCCCCACATGCCTTGCCACCTCATCTGATGGAAGTAGAATGCTACCTCTGGCACAGAGTCATTTCTAATTTCAATGGCATTACTGGGGCCTGAAACATCCATGCTCAGAAGTCCTGAAATAACATAGGTTTTTCGGCGGCTTGTCTGAGCACTCCTGGAATTCCTTTAAAATGCAGCAGGATGAGTAACTCTGGGCTCATTTCTGCAGAGAGAGCTGGGGAAAGGCCCAGATGCACAATGCCAACAGTGCAAAATTTGTAAAGCAAATCTAGTTAACAAGCTGTTACTTTTCAGACCAAAACCAGTTGAGAATTAAGACGTCTTTCCGGAAACCCAGGGATTATTATTCATTTGCCTGTTTCACCTGTGCCAGTAGCGTCAGGAAATAGCAAGGTGGGACAGCCCACAAGAAAGCTAGCATCAACCACAAAGGATGTTCACGGCTCAGGCAGAACCAAACTTGGTTAAAAAGGCTTTTCAACTCAGGAATCGCTTCCCACTCTAAGAGAGTTTCTGATCATCCCAGAAGGTGATCTTGAGAACTTCAGCACCTTCGAATAAATATGAATACCAAAGAACAAATCCAAATGTTCTTGGGAAGACAAGTTCTTTCTTTTTCTTTCTCAGGGGCCAGTGTTAAAAGCCCCTGACAACATTCCTGGGGAGCACATGTGCCTCTTGTTCAGGGAACTGAAGCATTGGACCAGGGGGCAGGGAACCATTGGATCAGGGAACAGGGAACGTTGACCTTGGGCTAATCATTTAATTTGGGATTGGTAATTCATAGTCAAAGCCATGATTACTGTGATCTAACAGAAGTAAGCCTGCCTAGGCATGGGGACCCAAGGGTTATAATTTTAAGGATTTATTCTTTGGGAGTGGAGGCAAAATGATGATGGAAATAGAGCAGCCCAGATTTGAATGCCTTATCCGTGAGTTTTATTAGGGCTCCTATGCCTTTCAACAAGCCTTGAGGGCTTTCTAGTGGGTCTGGGGAGGCATAACCCTTGTTAGCTCATAGGTATAGAGGCAGGACTTGGGTGGTTCATCAGCCCACACAAGGGATACTTGGAAGACATCGAGAAATGATATTTTCGCTCATCATTGTCTCACCAGAGCAATCTTCTGGAAAACTTAAATTTAATGTTCTTATCCCCTATTCAAAATGGCTTTCCATTATTCTAAAATAAAAGCCAAACTCCTCAATACTGATTACATATCCCCGTGTGATCCAGTCCCTCCCTACCTCTCCAGACCCTTGCTTTCCTCCTTCCCTTTAATCCACCCTCAAGGACTAGATTTCGTTTCCTCCAATAACCAAGCTTTTTCTATCTAGAGCACTCACTTACCCTTCTTTACGTTTTAATATCTACTTTTCTTTCAGTGTGCAGCTCAAATAACACTTTTTCTGAGAAGCCCTCCTTGAATCTTCCGGTATTAGATCAGATAAAACCTCTCATACTGCTCTTGTAGAGCATCCTATTCCTTTCTTTTAGGACGTTTATCACAGTTGATAATTACATACTTACTTGTTTACTTAGTGGATTAATTCCAGACTTTCCCACAAGATGATAAGCAGTATCTACTTGCCATTGTATCTCTAATGCCTACCAAACTCCTGGCACAGAGCAGGCACAAGATCCAACGATCTCACTAGGATGAAGGTGATGTGAATGGAAGATGGCAACCTTACTCTAGAAATCCAGAACACTGCTATGATCCACACCTGCAGGCCTTACTGGGCAATGGAGCACCTATGAATAAAACAAATTCATTCTTTTCTGTTGTTTTGGCTGTTGGCAACACTGGGGGAATTTGAGAAGAGCTGAAATCCCAAACTTGCTTGTTGACTTTCTTTAGACATAAACCCAGCTGGAACACATTCTACCACCTGCCCTGTCTCTGGGGGAGCACACAGGGCAAAGTGAGGGAGTCTGTGTGGAGGCACTCTGGCCTGACTGTGGGATCCAATATAGCACATACTTTAAAATATGCTGACATGGAGTTATATCTCTTCAAAGCACTGTAGGCAAAACCCCTTGTTTTTAAAACAAAGCATTCATACAGAGCCAAGAATGTCCCTGAGTCAACAGTCCTAACCCTTTCTCAGTCTGCTTATGAGGCCCTGGGTCTCAGATGGATGAACCAAGGACCTGCCACTTAGAGACTACTGTCTGCTAACCCCAAGTGACATTGGTCGAGCCTAGACTGTGTATAGTAGGAGCCTGGGAGATAACAGGAGATGAAGAACATAGAAGGCTGCTGATGTAGCTGTGTAGACAGATAAGAACAGAACAATTAGAGAATAATTCCAAGGTTACACAAAAGTAAAAGTGTGATGGGATGGTACAGACCCTCCTCCTGAGCGAATTTCCTTTGCTTTAAGGATGAGATCCCTACGAATGAGGTCATTCAGGAAGTCTTCTTGGAGGAGGTCAGTTTGAGCTTTAAGGGAAAAAAATGGATTGGCAAAGAGAGCAGAACTGGACCTACAGTAACCATGCTGCCTGGGGCTGAGAGTCTGTGTGAGCGCTGTCGTCACATGGGATGCCTCTCCTCAACCATTTGGAGAAAAAGTAAATCTCTTTGTAACATCTAGGCGATGTGGGTGAAGATTTGTCCTGCTTTACAACTTCAAGTTAGGATATTATGTAGTCCCAGTAGCTCTCTGATTCTCTCATGAATCCAGGATTCCAGGTAACAGTCACTTTGTTTCACCAGCTGAATCAGGCCCCCACTCCCAAAAGAACTGAAAACTATCTTATAACTTGGACTGAGCACTTTTGCTTCCCGTTTGTTATCTTTCCTGTTGTCTGAATCATTCTCCAAGGAAACACTGAAGTCCTCCTGAATTTTAATCAGCTGTGTCCACTTAGCTTCTGTTCACCTAGGCAAAGGGGCAAGAATAAAGGCACAAGGCATACCGCAACAGCAATTACTTTCCACGAGGAGTCAGAGATTGGAAGTGAAGCTAAAAGCATCTCTTTTAAGGCAAGCCATTTCCCCCAGGGAGTTTGCAGCTTGGAGCAAAGGCAGGACAATAAAAGATCAAGGATGTCTTTCTAAGGCTGCAAACAGAGCAGCTGACACATTCAAGTTGGTCTGCTTTTGACCTCTTTAAATGCCAGGACAGCAGCAAAGTGCCCACATCTGTTATAAGCTGGCCACCCATCTTTTTTTATTTTAAACCACAAACCCCGAGTGTTTGTAGAGAACAGGCAGGGAAGGACAGCCTGGGAGATCAGGGCCCTGTTTCAGCTGGTGTCACTCAAGCCTGTCTTCCCCAGAGTAGTTTTCTGTACTTCCGTCTTTCCCCTGTCAGTCCCACTCTGGAAGTCTGTCCCTCTCCCTGCTCTTACCTCCAATGGTTTCGGCACCTTCATTTTCAAATGCTAATGAAAATCGTGCTAGGCTGTGCAAATGAACAACTCCAGGGTAATCTTTCTCCCATTGTCTCTCCTGTAGTTGGTAGTTAGACCTTGGAACTGATTCCAGCAGCACTGAGGTCAGAGCTACTGCTAAAGCTAAATCCCAGTTCGACTTTGTTAAGGAGGTGGTCCTTTGTCATTTTCATCTCCAGATAGAACCTCTGGAAACCTCTGTTTTCCCAGAGGTGAAATAATAAAAAAAGAAGTAGCCCAAGGTGAGTGCACACAGGTGGATGAGGTCTCTTGTCGAGGGCAGGAGGTATCTGTGAGTGCTGGGTCCTCCTTGTGAGCACGGTCATCGTGTCCTGCAAACAGAGCTTAGTGAAGTTACATCCACCTGTTGTGGTTTTCCCAAGAGGGAGAAAGAAATGACTGGGACTCTACTAACGACCACTAGCAGCACACTTTGGGTTGGGTCTCTCAAACTTTAACAGGCATACAGATCCTCCTGACTTTAAAATGCAGATCTCCTTTCAGTCTGGTCTCAGACAGAGCCTGCATTTCTACCAGGCACCTTGGTGATGTTGAGGCCACTGATCCCATGCACATTTTGAGTAGCGAGGGGTTGGGTTTTTGTTTACTGCCTTCCTACCCTCAGCTGGACTATGTCATTTTATCAAAACAATATAGTAGGAGTGATACCCAATTATTAGCCTCCTGAATCATCCATTGTTAGAGCTATTTCTTGCAGCTACATTAAAAAAGCCCCTCCCGGTAGTTCCCCATTGCACAAGAAGCCCATTTGTAACAAGACACTTTAGGCAAGCAAGCCACTATGCAAAACATTTTTGGCTCTTTCTGCTGCCTGACAGGTGGCTGCTGGTTGATGTTGGAATAGGAAGTTTTATATGATAGCGTTGACGGTGCTGATTCTGAAGGGGGTGAAGAGTACTTTGCTGTGGCAGCTTTAGCTCCCACTCAATGCCCGCTCCCCCCCCCCCCCCAGGCTTATGGGAAAGATGAGGTGGAAGCTGGGAGAGAAGCATCGGGCCATGCTCTGCAGACTGGGGGATATTATTTTTCACTTTCTCTGCTACAGGGCTTCCCACGCCTTTTATAAATATTTATAGGACAATTTCCTTCTTGAGAGTGCCCAAGAGTGGGGGATGGTGAGGAGGATGGTTGAACTGGGAAAGTAGGGAAAAGGTGGTGCTCACATGTGTGAAGATTAGAAGGTGGCAGAAAGCTCCAGAGGGCTCATTCCAGGCCAGTCCCGTCACTTGCAAGAAGAGGAGTTGGACTAGACTAGAGATATTAAGTCTGGGGGCAGGGATTTAAATTAGCAACTCCAGTCCATAGATTTCAACTGATTCTCAGAAGGTCCCTGATTCACAAAAGGTTAATCAGCACCAACCAGGATCATTTCCTAGCCCCTCCCAGAGTGGATATTTAGAGTGCTAGGCTTCAAGAAATGGCAGACATCAAGCTCAGGTCGTGGGATTCGGAGGGCCAAGACAGCCACTTAGAATCATTTTCTAGCAGAGGCGAAAGGGGCTCAGCTATCGGCAACCCCATTTTACAGAGGGAAAGCTGAGGTACAGTCAACTCAAGTGACTGTCCTAAACCACGGGGTCAGAAGATAAGTCTGACTTAGAATCCAGGCCTGGCACAGGGAACACTGGTCTGCACTGGCCGAAAAGCCCCTTCAATCAGGCCGTCGCCTGGGAAGGGCAAGACACTTGTGGCCACAGCGCCAGGAGCCCCGCTGGTTATTTCTAGCTTGCTGAATGTCAAAAATCCAGGCCGCTTCTCACAGCAGCCTCCACTTGTCAGACCAAATCAAGGCATCCACGCGTCAAGCAGGCGAATCAGCTGCCTCCAGCACTGGCCTCGCTGCGCCCGCCCAGCGCGGTGCACCTGACCTTGTCCGGATGCAGCCGGCCAGCGAGCCCCGCCCCCGCGCCCAGGGCGACTGCTCCCACCTGCAGCCCCCGCGTTTTCTCCGTGTGGAGCCCGCTTGGCAGCCTGCCTTGGCCGACTGTGACCACAACGGACAGCCTCCCACGGCCTTTGACCCTAGAGAGGGATTGGGTAGAACCCTCTGCTTGCTCTCTGTTCCGGTTTGGAATTTCCCACCTTCACTTGCTTTTCTTCTCAACACACTTCTCACCCTGCAGCCCAGTTCCTTTTTAGGTCCAAATCAGCAAGCTTGTTTGTGTCTGCAGAATCCTGTTTCACAGCAATTGCAAGGCAACACTAGTCCTGAGTGTCTGCTGTTAGTTTCTTGTCCCAACTTCTCTTCATTGAATATTGGAGCAACTGCTGGCTAGGCTTTGGATACAGCAGACTGACCTTGACCCTCAGGGAGCCCACAATCTTCTGGGGGAAGAGAAGGTGATGTTTTAAGCTGTGATTTGATGGTTGCTATGGAGTTTGCTAGAGGAAATGGGGGTTGGGGGCAAGGATCATTGCAGGCAGAGAGAACACTGCAAGGTGTAAGGCCTGAAAGAAGGCAGAGGTGCCACCCAGGTAAAGAGATGGGAGCAATTAGCATGTGATGAGTTGGGAAAAAGCCAGGAAGGGACTTGTGAGCCAGAGAAAGGAATGTAGACTTTATCCTGACAATACAGGGCTTTGGAGGGGGTTTTACCATTTGGTTTGGTTTTGTTTTTTTGTTTGTATGGTTTGCCTTGGAGGGTTTTTAACAAAGAAGTGACCAATCAGATTTGATTTATAGGTGGGCCTGGAGGTCCTGTAAGTCCCAATACAGGGTCAGTAGCAGCATTTTCAAGGGCAGGGGCTATGTTCTCCCACTTGGGGCTCAAATTGGGGCTCCTACTTGGGGTGTTTCTTCACCCCTTCCCTGATGCTTTTTTCCTACACCCACCCCCACTGTGACTGGTTTGTTCTTTGGCGTCCTACTGGCCCTTCCTAAACTTTAGTCAAGATACTAGGTTGACAGTATTCCCAATCTACCACCCTGTTTTCAATCATTTATTTACTCATCTCACTTATAAGAAGTTGCTATATGCCAGGTGTTGTGCCAATCACTGGGGGGTGCGGAAGGGAAGACTCACATGTTTCCTGATCTCAAAGAGCTCAGAATTTGTCCAGTAGTCCCTCCACTTGCCCATGCACCAGAATCCTCTGTAAAGTTCTGAAAAATACAGCTGATTGAATATCACTGGACTGACTAAATTGGAATCTTTGGAGGTAGGTTCCATGGAGCCATATTATTAAAACTCCCCTCCAGGTAATTCTGCCGAGCAGTTAGAACTACTGATCTTGGGAGGGATTTCTCTGATGGCTGTTTGTCTACATGGTCGATGGGGAGAACAAACCCAGAGTCTGGCTCCTAGTCATAAGACAGTCAGAAATCACTAGGAAGGAAGACAGGGGCAAGCTCAGTCCACTGGACCTGTAAGCCTGGGACCTGCTGACATGCCTGCAGAGAAACAGGAGGGGTAGCGGCGGTGGGTAAATGGAAGGGCGGGGTAGAATGTATTTGGATGCTAGGGTGGCTGTGCCTGCCTAGAGTGGACAGTGCTTCTTCCTCAGCCTAAATTGTATCAATTGTCCAGTTAGAAAGCAGGAGACCAGCTTTCTGGCTTGTTGACATAAAGACTCCTTTTCAGCACCACCTTGATCGTCATGGTCAAGACCTAGGGATGTTCACACTGACCGGTTTCAAATGGTGACTGTGATGAGTAACAAATCAGCAAGCATGTTATACACGACCCACGAATCTCTACTAGTTATGTCTGAGTACTGGGGCAAACTAAAGCAAAGGGAGTCTGTTAGCTCACTGTTCCCAGAAGTAGACCCCATAAGTATAACCATCCTCCGGGGGATTCCAGGAAGGTGCTATCCTGTCCAATCATGTCTGGAATCTCACATCCCCAAGGATGGGTCTTCAAGGGGTTTGAAGGATTGGATTTCCAGTTCCACTTTCTGTCTCTTGGCAACGACTGTTCTGAGAAATCTGTTAAGTATTTATCTGTTGAAAGCTTACTGTTGGCCAGGTACTGTGAAGCCTCAGTGAATATATGTACAAGCCACTTGGGAAGATAAGACACAATTTTGTGTAAAAGTAAATAAATACAGGACTTAGATATTCCCAGACCAACCTAGAAGACCTGGCTTGTGGTTGACTGGGGTTTTGTATCCTGACCACTTACTTGCCCAGTGTGTATTTGAGTGCACTATATTCCGGGTCATTTGCAGACATGTAAGGCATAGTCTTTGCCTTCAAGAAGCTCTCATTCCAATAGGGAACACAGAATGTATCAGTATGGATATATAGCAAATAGTGTAGGCTGGGACGAGAGAGTGATTCAGTATCTGCTTTAGCATCAATAGGGCTTGTCCTGAAATATCCAACTTTTCTTTTCCATACCCTAGACGTCTTTTGGGAAGACAGCTCTGATCATTCCGGGATTCACCTTATTGGAATTAGTGGTCAGGACATTACAGCCACTTCTATCACCATTATCAAACTTTGTGGTCTAGCCCCCGTGCTGGATTTCACTTCTCTCTCCATTCCTGTACATCACCTCCATTTCAGGTATACACCCATCTCTTCTACCAGGAACTGAGTCACTTTGGGTGGGAAGGTGATACAAAGAGAGAGAAGAAAAATGAATGAATACCTGATCATCTCCAGAAAAGGGGTAAGGTGAGTGCCACTTAACAGTAGAGTCTCCTATATGCCAATTGTGCAAACTGTTCATGGGCGTTTGCTCTTCTTTTAATCACTTCCCAGAAATACTGGTGATTTAAAATGACAGAAATCAGGACCATCAAGCCTAGAGAAGTGGGTGACAAGTGATTTCCACCTGGACAAAGTCACTGCGTCCCTGTGCAGAGGCAGGTGCCCTGACCCCAGCCTGAAAGCTGAAGTTGGCTCAAAGGAGGCAGGTAGGAGGTCACTTCGTGTCTCACTGAGAGGAGGCAAGCTGTCTGGCTCCTGCTTAAAAACCTACGTGCGATTTTGTGATTTTTTAGTCCCGACAACAGGTAATTACAGAGGCTTTGCCTGGCCCGGGGGGGGGGGGGGGGTGGGGGGGGAGGGGGGGAGGGGGGTTGCGGAGAAGCTGCTCTCGCCACAGCAACCTTGGTGCACGGCCTCTATCGCATCTGGAGGGAGGTGCAGTCAAGCACTCAGGCCCCCCTCGCTGGTCACGCTCTTGGCTTCTTTGCATTCCTAGCTGGGAGACACCTTTGTTCCTGTCTCCCTGTCTGAGGCTTGAGCAGCGGTCCTCTTCAGGTGCCCATCTCTGCTGAATCCTCCTTAGTGGAGGGAGGGATGGATGGACGTGGGGGAGGAAACCCTGAAGACACTCTCTTCACTGTCTCAGTACCCAGTACTTTTCCACTCGGAGCCCTTTCCGCAGCCTTCTCCTCCAACCTCAGGGTCCATAAAGCTGCCTTTTCCTCAGGGGTTTCCTCATGAGCAAGACAAGCCTCACATCTACACTGATGCAGCTGCCCCTGACTGGTACGCAGTTCCATGGCAGAAAATGGAACAGGAGATGGGCACCTTCTCTGATTTTAGACTCTTGCTTGTACTGTCACAGTGAGTGATTAAAGGCTTGTTGCTTTAATTGGCTACTCTGACTCCTGACAGCAAAGCCCTCTCTCCCTCTCTCTGAGCTGAGCTCCTGACAAGAGGGACTCCTCAAGCCCCCTACCCAGTGGGGAGCACACACTTCAAGCATGGCCCCATTTCTGGTGGAGGCCATGTTCCTATTTCAGTTCTCCACTCCGTTTCTCTGTCTCTCTCACTCATACACAACAGTACCTGAGGACAAAAAGAAACCCAGAGTTGCCATGGGGGGCTGGAAGGGAATCAGTAGGAAAGAGAGGAATAATGAAGCAGGCCCTGGCCAGATCCAGACTCAGAGACCAATTTCTTTCATCTATGCTACAGAGGAGGAATCAGAGTTGGCAAGGTGAGTGACTTCGCTCTGGCCACCCAACTAAAGCCCAGGTCCTGATGATTTCCAGGGTGCCTCCTTGATCTTGCAACCTCCTGCTACAGGTTCCGGGCAGGGCTGCATCTCTGGGTGCCCAGGACTGTGCCCTGCCCTCTGTAGTCTGTCCTCTGAGGAGCCTCAGCCTCACTGGGGAAAGGGAGACTAGAGCAGGGCTCTAAACTTTGAGCAAGCTCACCATGAAGTCACCTGGAGGGCTGGGTAAAACACAGACCGCCAGCCCCACTCCCCGAGCGTCTGATTCAGTAGGTGTGGGGTAGGGTCTGAGAATTTGCGTTTCTAACAAGTGTCCAGGTGTGGCTGATGAGAACTGCTGGGCTAGACTATGAACAGCCAAAAAGCAACAGAGAAAGAAAGAATGGAAACTAAGCAAAGGAAGGAAGAAGGGAAGGGGTAGGGGTGACATCGTATCAGGGCAAGAAATGAACCTGAAGGGCTGGGCCCTGGGAGGTTTTCCTCTTCCTCAACCACCCTGACCTCAGGCTTACCCAGAAGTTTTCAGTTTCTTTTAAACCCCTCCCCCACCCTCTGCGCTCTGGCCCACAGGTGAGGGCAAAAGCCCCACTTAAATGAGAAGCCTTAGAGCCTGCGCTTAAAAAGCTCTGAGGTGGCTTCTCTTCCAACACCGTTCATCCTCGCTTCCTTGTTGCGATGCAGCAGGCTGCTCAGCTGCTAGCTACCCATGAGCCTCAGGTCCTGAGGATAGAGTCCTGGAGGGTGGTTGTAGCTAACTTCCCCATCTTTCTCTGGCTGCCCCCGTGCACTCACAGGAGCCCTGGAAAGGCTTCTCTGGAAAGCCCAGAGAAAGGTAAAAGGCGGGGGGGTGCACATTACGATAGGCTGGGTGGAGGAATTAAAAACCACAGCTCACATTGACTCAGCTCATGTTTCAAGTTCTCCTGAATCATCAGTGAACGCGGACTTCAGGTCTGAATGTGGGTCATAAATGTGTTTGAATGTAACAGGATAGAGTGAGCCAGATACACAGGAGAAAAAACCCAAAACTTTCAAGTGGGTGTGAAAAAAACGACCCACCTCTCCAAATCTGTTAGCTGTTTGATTAGCTCCCGTTGGCTGTGGGAAAACCAAGGCACAAATATTATGTCGGGGGGCCTAAAGCTGTTCCAGCGACAGCAGGAGGAGGGCTAGAGAGTAGTCGATGCAAAGGCAGACAGCAGGAACCCTCCGCCCAGAGAAGAGGCACTGGGGGACCCTGGACGGGGTGAGGCCAGCTGGAGGCCCCCCTCCGGCTGCCTAGTGACCCACAGAGCACCAACTGACAAGCAGCTGCTGTGAGCTTCTCTGCCCCAGGCTGGCTCTGCAGGTAAGAGGCTGTTCTCATGTTGAGGAAAATACAAGCCTTGCCACTCAGAACGTAGAGACTTCTGCCTACTTTCATTGTTGCTATGAACTCCAGAAAAAAAAAAAAAATCCAAATAGTGAACAGATCTTCTGTTTCAAAAGACTGAAAATATTTCCAAAAGACCTGGGGCTCTGAGATCTCTCCTCTGCCTGTTTCTCCAGCCCCAGGGGTGGGGAGCTACCATGCAGCCCCCCCCCCCCCCACTTTAGTCCCTTTCAGAAAAGCCTGTGTGTGGCTAGGGGTTGTTTCTCCCCACTGGAGAGGAGGCGGGTGATGCCTTGGACGTGCTTCCTTAAAGCCACAGGGAAAGAGTTTTCTGATTCACCACCAGCTGCTTCCTGGAATTGCAGCGCAGGGCTGGCAAATGAATGGTGTTTTTCCAAGGTGATCCAGAGCTGTTACAACATTCCTGTTCAATACCCATCAGACCTTCCTGTAAGTCAAACCAGAAAGTTACCCAAACCATGCATTCCTGAGCAGTCAAGCACACGAGATTCCAGACACACTGTTTCCAACATGCCTCCATATCCCTCTGGAGACTTGAGGTCCAGTCACCCCCACGACCTCTGGACTTCCCTAGTGGGGCCATGCATTTGTCTGGCTGACATTGGAGTCATGTGGAAGCCTATGTACGGCTCCCAGTCATCCGGGAAGTGCAGGACTGTCCTGATTCCCCTAATAGGACTGTCAGCTGAGAAAGGAGTGGAGCCTTGAGTTTGCTTTGTTCTGCATTTCACAAAGACCCTTTCTCTTGACCTGCCCAGCTCTCCAGCTGGTCTGAATAGAAAGCTATCTGGTCCCACACTGAATCGGTATTGGCTTTTTGTCAGAAATAAGGCACTGGTTTGGGAGTGCCCCTGATTGACCCTTGGTCTGCGCGCGCTTGCTCTCTCTCTCTCTCTCTCTCTCTCTCTCTGTCTGTCTCTCTCTCTCTCACATTAAGGAGGCATGAAGGAGAATCCAAGTCTCTCTGCTGCTTTTGAGTGTAGAGGCTTTCACTTGGGATGTACAGAGAGGGGAGAGGAGAAATTCTGGACTTGTTCTGCCTCTGAGACAACACTGCAGTGGGAAACATGAAAAAATAAACCTACTTGGTTCTACTTTCCTTATCCCTTCCCCAGTAAATGGAAAGCTACTCAGAGTGGATGTGTCTGGGGAATAAAACAGATGGAGCTGAGGACTGGGGCCTGCTCTTAACAGTGACTGAACTCCAAGCCTCCTCTAGGATGAACTGGAATAAGACCTCCCCCACCTTCCCCCTCCCCCTTGACTGATGGCTTATGGAAACTTTAGTTGGGAAATGCTGACCAAGCTGAAGGCCCCTGCTTTTAAACCCAATTCCTCAGTTATGGCAAATATAACTATAATTTGCACGGAGAGTTAAGAGTTTACAAGGTATCCTATTTTTATCCTCGTCACAGTCTTCTGAAGTAGGTATTATTATTGCTGTTGAATCAGTAAAGACAGCCAGGTTTGGGAGGGTTGGCCCAGGGTGAATGCGGAGTCAAGTTTTACATCCATGTCTCCTGACTCAAAGTCCGTATTCTTCAGAAGCATGGCATGATTGGCTGGGAAATCGTATTTTCTAGGGTAAGGTGAGCCAGCTAAAGCAGAGTTGGAGGATTGTGATTGGTGTTTTTGCTTCTTTGACAGGTGTTTCCTGTTGAGTGCAGGCTGACTTCAATCTGTGACACGGGCCGGACCGCTGGGGCAGCATCTGTTCTGTGGGTCCCGGTATACGAATTAGCTTTCTCAAGGCACTAAAATTCTGAGAAGATACAGATTAAATGGAGACGTCTGCTGAGCCTGTGGCTTTGTGGCAGTGTTGGTCTGCAATAGGCACATGTGATATTGTGATTTATAATATATATTTGGTTTGTGATCCATTCCTGGCACAGAGCTCCTAAAACACTTGGAATTTCCTGTGATAGCAATGAAGGTGTCTTTTGTGATGTTAATGGGGTGATTTTTTATTTTTTTTGAAGACCTCTAAGGACAGGACTGCTTGCCAGTGGAACCAACTACCTAACTAGAGAGTTGGAATGTCCAGTCTCACTCCTCCCCCATCCCTCCTATCCTCCCTCCAGTGAGAGGAGAGGGGCTGGAGATTGAGTTCAGTCATCAATGACCAATGATGTAATCAATCATGCCTACTTACTAAGGCCTCCATTACAAACCGAATGAGCTTCTGAGTTGGTGAATACTTGGAGATCTGGTGAAAGTAATGCACTCTGAGACACATGGAAGCTCTATACCTTTCCCAACACCTTGCCCTATGTATATGTCTCTTCTATCTGGCTGTTCTTGAATTATATCTTTTTATTTTTTATTTTTTGAGAGAGAGCATGCACGCATGCATGGGAAGGGGAGGAGCAGAAGGAGAGACAGAAAATCTGTCCCCTCGCTCAGCGGGGAGCCAGCATAGGGCTCTATCCCATGATCATGAGGTCACGACCCAAGCTAAAATCAAGAGCCCGATGCTTAACCAACTGAGCCACCCAAGCACCACATATCCTTTTATAATAAACCAATAATCTAGTAAGTAAAAGTTTCTCTGAGTTGTGTGAGCTGTTTTAGCAAATCAATTGAAACCAAGGAGCAGGTAGTGGGGACTTCCACCCTATAGCTTATTGGTCAGAAGCACAGGTGATAATCTGGACTTGCAAGTGGCATGGGTGGGGCAGTCTTGGCCTTAACCTGTGGGAGCTGACTTTACCTCCACATAGATAGTGGCATAATTGACTTGCTTTGTAAGACCCTCAGCTGGACTTGCTGGGAATTACCCCCCTCATCCAAATTCCTGACCAGAATCTTAGTGGTTCTTACAGGGTTCATGCCAGTGCAGTAGCTCAGGAAGAGCACAACAAACAGGGAAGCATGTCCTATGTTCTCTGTGTATCTGTATAAGTTGCAAAAGCTTTTTATTTCCCCTAAGGAATATTTCTTTTTGAGGAGTGTTAATTCAAAATGTTATTGTCTATTAATAATATTACTATTTTTTTGAGGTACGCTTGACATGACCTCTATTGGTTTCTTTTTTTTTAATGTTTATTTATTTATTTATTTATTTAATATATGAAATTTACTGTCAAATTGGTTTCCATACAACACCCAGTGCTCATCCCAAAAGGTGCCCTCCTCAATACCCATCACCCACCCTCCCCTCCCACCCCCCATCAACCCTCAGTTCTCAGTTTTTAACAGTCTCTTATGCTTTGGCTCTCTCCCACTCTAACCTCTTTTTTTTTTTTTTTTTCTTCCCCTCCCCCATGGGTTTCTGTTACGTTTCTCAGGATCCACATAAGAGTGAAAACATAAGGTATCTGTCTTTCTCTGTATGGCTTATTTCACTTAACATCACACTCTCCAGTTCCATCCACATTGCTACAAAAGGCCATATTTCATTCTTTCTCATTGCCACGTAGTATTCCATTGTGTATATAAACCACAATTTCTTTATCCATTCATCAGTTGATGGACATTTAGGCTCTTTCCATAATTTGGCTATTGTTGAGAGTGCTGCTATAAACATTGGGGTACAAGTGCCCCTATGCATCAGTACTCCTGTATCCCTTGGATAAATTCCTAGCAGTGCTATTGCTGGGTCATAGGGTAGGTCTATTTTTAATTTTCTGAGGAACCTCCACACTGCTTTCCAGAATGGCTGCACCAATTTGCATTCCCACCAACAGTGCAAGAGGGTTCCCATTTCTCTACATCCTCTCCAGCATCTATAGTCTCCTGATTTCTTCATTTTGGCCACTCTGACTGGCGTGAGGTGGTATCTGAGTGTGGTTTTGATTTGTATTTCCCTGATGAGGAGTGACGTTGAGCATCTTTTCATGTGCCTGTTGGCCATCCGGATGTCTTCTTTAGAGAAGTGTCTATTCATGTTTTCTGCCCATTTCTTCACTGGGTTATTTGTTTTTCAGGTGTGGAGTTTGGTGAGCTCTTTATAGATTTTGGATACTAGCCCTTTGTCCGATATGTCATTTGCAAATATCTTTTCCCATTCCGTTGGTTGCCTTTTAGTTTTGTTGGTTGTTTCCTTTGCTGTGCAGAAGCTTTTTATCTTCATAAGGTCCCAGTAATCCACTTTTGCTTTTAATTCCCTTGCCTTTGGGGATGTGTCGAGTAAGAGATTGCTACGGCTGAGGTCAGAGAGGTCTTTTCCTGCTTTATCCTCTAGGGTTATCATGGTTTCCTGTCTCACATTCAGGTCTTTTATCCATTTTGAGTTTATTTTTGTGAATGGTGTGAGAAAGTGGTCTAGTTTCAACCTTCTGCATGTTGCTGTCCAGTTCTCCCAGCACCATTTGTTAAAGAGACTGTCTTTTTTCCATTGGATGTTCTTTCCTGCTTTGTCAAAGATTAGTTGGCCATACATTTGTGGGTCTAGTTCTGGGGTTTCTATTCTATTCCATTGGTCTATGTGTCTGTTTTTATGCCAATACCATGCTGTCTTGATGATTACAGCTTTGCAGTAGAGGCTAAAGTCTGGGATTGTGATGCCTCCTGCTTTGGTCTTCTTCTTCAAAATTACTTTGGCTACTTGGGGCCTTTTGTGGTTCCATATGAATTTTAGGATTGCTTGTTCTAGTTTCGAGAAGAATGCTGGTGCAATTTTGATTGGGATTGCATTGAATGTGTAGATAGCTTTGGGTAGTATTGACATTTTGACAATATTTATTCTTCCAATCCATGAGCAGGGAATGTCTTTCCATTTCTTTATATCTTCTTCAATTACCTTCATAAGCTTTCTATAGTTTTCAGCATACAGATCTTTTACATCTTTGGTTAGATTTATTCCTAGGTATTTTATGCTTCTTGGTGCAATTGTGAATGGGATCAGTTTCTTTATTTGTCTTTCTGTTGCTTCATTGTTAGTGTATAAGAATGCAACTGATTTCTGTACATTGATTTTGTATCCTGCAACTTTGCTGAATTCATGTATCAGTTCTAGCAGACTTTTGGTGGAGTCTATCGGATTTTCCATGTATAATATTATGTCATCTGCAAAAAGCGAAAGCTTGACTTCATCTTTGCCAATTTTGATGCCTTTGATTTCCTTTTGTTGTCTGATTGCTGATGCTAGAACTTCCAGCACTATGTTAAACAACAGCGGTGAGAATGGGCATCCCTGTCGTGTTCCTGATCTCAGGGAAAAAGCTCTCAGTTTTTCCCCGTTGAGGATGATGTTAGCTGTGGGCTTTTCATAAATGGCTTTTATGATCTTTAAGTATGTTCCTTCTATCCCGACTTTCTCAAGGGTTTTTATTAAGAAAGGGTGCTGGATTTTGTCAAAGGCCTTTTCTGCATCGATTGACAGGATCATATCGTTCTTATCTTTTTTGTTGTTAATGTGATGTATCACGTTGATTGATTTGCGAATGTTGAACCAGCCCTGCATCCCAGGAATGAATCCCACTTGATCATGGTGAATAATTCTTTTTATATGCTGTTGAATTTGATTTGCTAGTATGTTATTGAGAATTTTTGCATCCATATTCATCGGGGATATTGGCCTGTAGTTCTCTTTTTTTACTGGGTCTCTATCTGGTTTAGGAATCAAAGTAATACTGGCTTCATAGAATGAGTCTGGAAGTTTTCCTTCCCTTTCTATTTCTTGGAATAGCTTGAGAAGGATAGGTATTATCTCTGCTTTAAACGTCTGGTAGAACTCCCCTGGGAAGCCATCTGGTCCTGGACTCTTATTTGTTGGGAGATTTTTGATAACCGATTCAATTTCTTCACTGGTTATGGGTCTATTCAAGCTTTCTATTTCCTCCTGATTGAGTTTTGGAAGAGTGTGGGTGTTTGGGAACCTGTCCATTTCTTCCAGGTTGTCCAATTTGTTGGCATATAATTTTTCATAGTATTCCCTGATAATTGTTTGTATCTCTGAGGGATTGGTTGTAATAATTCCATTTTCATTCATGATTTTATCTATTTGGGTCATCTCCCTTTTCTTTTTGAGAAGCCTGGCTAGAGGTTTGTCAATTTTGTTTATTTTTTCAAAAAACCAACTCTTGGTTTCGTTGATCTGCTCTACAGTTTTTTTAGATTCTATATTGTTTATTTCTGCTCTGATCTTTATTATTTCTCTTCTTCTGCTGGGTTTAGGCTGCCTTTGCTGTTCTGCTTCTATTTCCTTTAGGTGTGCTGTTAGATTTTGTATTTGGGATTTTTCTTGTTTCTTGAGATAGGCCTGGATTGCAATGTATTTTCCTCTCAGGACTGCCTTCGCTGCATCCCAAAGCGTTTGGATTGTTGTATTTTCATTTTCGTTTGTTTCCATATATTTTTTAACTTCTTCTCTAATTGCCTGGTTGACCCACTCCTTCGTTAGTAGGGTGTTCTTTAACCTCCATGCTTTTGGAGGTTTTCCAGACTTTTTCCTGTGGTTGATTTCAAGCTTCATAGCATTGTGGTCTGAAAGTATGCATGGTATAATTTCAATTCTTGTAAACTTATGAAGGGCTGTTTTGTGACCCAGTATATGATCTATCTTGGAGAATGTTCCATGTGCACTCGAGAAGAAAGTATATTCTGTTGCTTTGGGATGCAGAGTTCTAAATATATCTGTCAAGTCCATCTGATCCAATGTATCATTCAGGGCCCTTGTGTCTTTATGGACCGTGTGTCTAGATGATCTATCCATTTCTGTAAGTGGGGTGTTAAAGTCCCCTGCAATGACCACATTCTTACCAATAAGGTTGCTTATGTTTATGAGTAATTGTTTTATATATCTGGGGGCTCCGGTATTTGGCGCATAGACATTTATAATTGTTAGGTCTTCCTGATGGATAGACCCTGTAATTATTATATAATGCCCTTCTTCATCTCTTGTTACAGCCTTTAATTTAAAGTCTAGTTTGTCTGATGTAAGTATGGCTACTCCAGCTTTCTTTTGGCTTCCAGTAGCATGATAAATAGTTCTCCATCCCCTCACTCTCAATCTAAAGGTGTCCTCAGATCTAAAATGAGTCTCTTGTAGACAGCAAATAGATGGGTCTTGTTTTTTTATCCATTCTGATACCCTATGACTTTTGGTTGGCGCATTTAATCCATTTACATTCAGTGTTATTATAGAAAGATACGGGTTTAGAGTCATTGTGATGTCTGTATGTTTTATGCTTGTAGTGATGTCTCTGGTACTTTGTCTCACAGGATCCCCCTTAGGATCTCTTGTAGGGCTGGTTTCGTGGTGACAAATTCCTTCAGTTTTTGTTTGGGAAGACCTTTATCTCTCCTTCTATTCTAAATGACAGACTTGCTGGATAAAGGATTCTCGGCTGCATATTTTTTCTGTTTAGCACACTGAAGATATCGTGCCAAGCCTTTCTGGCCTGCCAAGTTTCAAAGGAGAGATCAGTCACGAGTCTTATAGGTCTCCCTTTATATGTGAGGGCACATTTATCCCTTGCTGCTTTCAGAATTTTCTCTTTGTCCTTGTATTTTGCCAGTTTCACTATGATATGTCGTGCAGAAGATCGATTCAAGTTACGTCTGAAGGGAGTTCTCTGTGCCTCTTGGATTTCAATGCCTTTTTCCTTCCCCAGTTCAGGGAAGTTCTCAGCTATAATTTCTTCAAGTACCCCTTCAGCACCTTTCCCTCTCTCTTCCTCCTCTGGGATACCAATTATGCGTATATTATTTCTTTTTAGTGTATCACTTAGTTCTCTAATTTTCCCCTCATACTCCTGGATTTTTTTATCTCTGTTTCTTTCAGCTTCCTCTTTCTCCATAACTTTATCTTCTAGTTCACCTATTCTCTCCTCTGCCTCTTCAATCCGAGCCGTCGTGGTTTCCATTTTGTTTTGCATTTCGTTTAAAGCGCTTTTCAGCTCCTCGTGACTGTTCCTTAGTCCCTTGATCTCTGTGGCAAGAGATTCTCTGCTGTCCTGTATACTGTTTTCAAGCCCAGCGATTAATTTTATGACTATTATTCTAAATTCACTTTCTGTTATATTATTTAAATCCTTTTTGATCAGTTCATTAGCTGTTGTTATTTCCTGGAGATTCTTCTGAGGGGAATTCTTCCGTTTGGTCATTTTGGATAGTCCCTGGAGTGGTGAGGACCTGCAGGGCACTTCCCCCGTGCTGTGGTGTATAACTGGAGTTGGTGGGCGGGGCCGCAGTCAGACCTGATGTCTGCCCCCAGCCCACCGCTGGGGCCACAGTCAGACTGGTGTGTGCCTTCTCTTCCCGTCTCCTAGGGGTGGGATTCACTGTGGGGTGGTGTGGCCCGTCTGGGCTACTTGCACACTGCCAGGCTTGTGGCGCTGGGGATCTGGCGTATTAGCTGGGGTGGGTAGGCAAGGTGCACGGGGGCAGGAGGGGCAGGCTTAGCTCGCTTCTCCTTAGGTGATCCACTTCAGGAGGGGCCCTGTGGCAGCGGGAGGGAGTCAGATCCGCTGCCGGAGGTTTGGCTCCGCAGAAGCACAGAGTTGGGTGTTTGCTCGGAGTGAGCAAGTTCCCTGGCAGGAACTGGTTCCCTTTGGGATTTTGGCTGGGGGATGGGCGGGGGAGATGGCGCTGGCGAGCGCCTTTGTTCCCCGCCAAGCTGAGCTCTGCCGTCCGGGGGCTCAGCAGCTCTCCCTCCCTTTGTCCTCCAGCCTTCCCGCTTTCTGAGCAGAGCTGTTAACTTATGACCTCCCAGACGCTAAGTCGCGCTTGCTGTCGGAACACAGTCCGTCCGGCCCCTCCGCTTTTGCCAGTCAGACTCGGGCTCTGCTTGGCCAGCGAGCCGCCCCTCCACCCCGGCTCCCTCCCGCCAGTCCGTGGAGTGTGCACCGCCTCGCCGCCCTTCCTACCCTCTTCCGTGGGCCTCTCGTCTGCGCTTGGCTCCGGAGACTCCGTTCTGCTAATCCTCTGGTGGTTTTCTGGGTTCTTTAGGCAGGTGTAGGTGGAATCTAAGTGATCAGCAGGATGCGCGGTGAGCCCAGCGTCCTCCTATGCCGCCATCTTCCTTCCAATCCCTTTAGTCAACCTCTATTGGTTTCAGGTACACAAAATGATTTGGTGTAGTGTATGTTGTGAGATGATTAGCACAATTAGTTAATATGCATCACATAGCCTCAACTTTTGTTTTTTTCCTGTGATATGAAATTTTAAGATTTGTGCTCTTGGCAACTTTCAAATGTACAATACAGAATGGTTAACTATAGTCACATGCTGTACATTACATCCCCAGGACCTGTTTATCTGATCACTGGAAGTTTCACCCATTTCACCATACTGCCTGCCTCTGGCAACCACTAACCTGCTCTCTG
The DNA here is from genome assembly GCF_028018385.1 of Neofelis nebulosa. Classification (NCBI taxonomy): domain Eukaryota; kingdom Metazoa; phylum Chordata; class Mammalia; order Carnivora; family Felidae; genus Neofelis; species Neofelis nebulosa. Next base: position 109,234,446 of record NC_080788.1, on the reverse strand, counting down.
TATCTTTGAGTTTGGCTTTTGTTGTTGTTTTAGATTCCACGTATAAGTGAGATCATACAGTGTCTTTCTCTTTCTTATTCCACTTAATACCCTAAGGTACATCCATGTTGCTGCAAATGGAAAGATTTTACTACTTTTTTATGGCTGAATGATACTCTATTTTGTGTGTGTGTTTGCTTCTCTTATCCATCCACCTGTTAATGGACATTTTGGTTGTTTCATGTCTTGACTGTTGGGAATAATGCCACAGTGAATTAACATGGGGTATATGTATCTCTTCAAAATAGTAACTTTGTTTCCTTCACGAAAATGCCCAAAAGTAGAACTGTTGGATCATATGGTAGTACTATTTTTAATATGAGGAACCTCTATATATTTTTTTTCATAGTGGCTACATCAGTTCACATTCTTGCCAACAGGGCACAGGGTTTCCTTTTCTCTACATCCTTGCCAACACTTGTTTCTTGTCTTTTTTTTTTTTTTTTAAATGTCTATTTTTTTTTGAGAGTGAGAGAGAGAAAGGGAAACACAGAATCCAAAACAGGCTCCAGGCTCTGAGCTGTCAGCACAGAGCCTCACACAGGGCTCAAACCCATGAACCACGAGATCACGACCCGAGCCAAACTGGGACACTTAACTGACTTAGCCACCCCGGTGCCACTTGTCGTTTTGATAATAGTCATACTAGCAGGTGTGATGTGATCTCCTGTGGCTTTGATTTGCACTTCCCTGAAATTTGTGATACTGAGCACCTCTTTATGGATCTGCTGGCCATTTTGTATATTTTCTTTGGAAAAATGTGTATTCAGATCCTCCGCCCATTGAAAAAAATCAGGTTGCGGAGCACCTAGGTGGCTCAGTCAGACTCCGGCTCAGGTCATGATTTCACAGTTAGTGAGTTCAAGTCCATATGTGGCTCACCACTGTCAGTGCGGATGGAGCCTGCTTCAGATCCTCTGTTTCCCCCTCTCTCTTTCTCTGCCCCTCCCGTGCTTGCACTCTCTATCAAAAATAAAATAAAACATTTTTTAAAAAATCAAGTGTTTTTTTTTGTTTGTTTTTGTTTTTTGCTATCAAGTTGTATGAGTTCTTTGGGTATTTTGGATATTACCCCCTCATCAGATAGAGGACATGCAAATATTTTCTTCTGTTTTGTAGGTTGCCTTTCCATTTTGTTAATGGTTTCTTTTTAGTATAGAGAACCTTTCAGTCTGATGGAGTCCCACTTGTTTATTTTCACATTTGTTTCCTTTGCTTTGGGGTGTCAAATCCAAAACAATCATTGCAAATACTGATGGCAATGAACTTACCCCTGCCTCCCCCCCACCTTTTTTTAAGGAGTTTTAAGGTTTTTAGGTATTACATTCTGTTTTTAACCCATTTTGAGTTGGTGTGTGTATGTATGTGTAGTATAAGACAGTGATCCAGTTTCATTCTTTTGCTGTGGCTGTCCAATTTTCCTAACCCCATTTAGTAAAGCGATTATCCTTTCCCTACTGTATTTGCTTGGCTCCTTTGTCATAAGTTGAACATATATGATGATTCCCATTTATAGGCTCTCCGTTTTACTCCATTGATCTATCTATTTATGCTACTACTTTACTATTTTGATTAGTATACTTTTTCTTTTTTTTTTTAATGTGAAAGTTATTGTCAAATTGGTTTCCATACAACACCTAGGGCTCAACCCACCAGGTGCCCTCCTCAATGCCTGTCACCCACTTTCCCTTCCCTCCCACCCCCCATCAACCCTCAGTTTATTCTCAGTCTTTACAAGTCTCTTACGGTTTGCCTCCCTCCCTTACTTTTTTTTTCCTTCCCCTCCGCCATGGTCTTCTGTCAAGTTTCTCAGGATCCACATAAGAGTGAAAACATATGGTATCTGTCTTTCTTTATATTACTTATTTCACTTAGCATAACACTTTCCAGTTCTATCCATGTTGCTACAAAAGACCATATTTCATTCTTATTGCCAAGTAGTATTCCATTGTGTATATAAACCACAATTTCTTTATCCATTCATCAGTTGATGGACATTTAGGGTCTTTCCATAATTTGGCTGTTGTTGAAAGTGTTGCTATAAACATTGGGGTTCAAGTGCCCCTGTGCATCAGCACTCCTGTATCCCTTGGGTAAATTCCTAGCAGTGCTATTGCTGGGTCATAGGGTAGATCTATTTTTAATTTTTTGAGGAAACTCCACACTGCTTTCCAGAGTGGCTGCGCCAGTTTGCATTCCCACCAACAGTGCAAGAGGGTTCCCGTTTCTCCACATCCTCGCCAGCATCTATAGTCTCCTGATTTGTTCATTTTAGCCACTCTGACTGGCGTGAGGTGATATCTGAGTGTGGTTTTGATTTGTATTTCCCTGATAAGGAGTGATGTTGAGCATCTTTTCATGTGCCATTTGGCCATCTGGATGTCTTCTTTAGAGAAGTGTTTATTGGTGTCTTCTGCCCATTTGTTCACTGGATTATTTTTCATGTGTTGAGTTTGGTGAGCTCTTTATAGATTTTGGATACTAGCCCTTTGTCTGATATGTCATTTGCAAATATATTTTCCCATTCCATCGGTTGCCTTTTAGTTTTGTTGATTGTTTCCTTTGCTGTGCAGAAGATTTTTATCTTCGTGAGGTCCCAATAGTTCATTTTTGCTTTTAATTCCCTTGCCTTTGGAGATGTGTTGAGTAAGAAATTGCTGCGGTTGAGGTCAGAGTTTTCTCCTGCTTTCTCTTCTAGGGTTTTGATGGTTTCCTGTCTCACATTCAGGTCCTTTATCCATTTTGAGTTTATTTTTGTGAATGGTGTGAGAAAGTGGTCTAGTTTCATTCTTCTGCATGTTGCTGTCCAGTTCTCCCAGCACCATTTGTTAAAGAGACTGTCTTTTTTCCACTGGATATTCTTTCCTGCTTTGTTAAAGATTAATTCGCCATACTTTTGTGAGTCCAATTCTGGAGTCTATTCTATTCCATTGGTCTATGTGTCTGTGTGCCAATACCATGCTGTCTCGATGATTACAGCTTTGTAGTAGAGGCTAAAGTCTGGGATTGTGATGCCTCCCGCTTTGGTCGTCTTCTTCAAAATTACTTTGGCTATTCGGGGTCTTTTGTGGTTCCATACAAATTTTAGGATTGCTTGTTCTAGTTTGAGAAGAATGCTGGTGCAATTTTGATTGGGATTGCATTGAATATGTAGATTGCTTTGGGTAGTATTGACATTTTAACAATATTTATTCTTCCAATCCATGAGCACGGAATGTTTTTCCATTTCTTTGTATCTTCTTCAGTTTCCTTCATAAGCTTTCTATAGTTTTCAGCATACAGATCTTTTACATCTTTGGTTAGGTTTATTCCTAGCTATTTTATGATTCTTGGTGCAGTTGTGAATGGGATCAGTTTGTCTTTCTGTTGCTTCATTATTAGTGTATAAGAATGCAACTGATTTCTGTACATTGATTTTTGTATCCTGCGACTTTGAATTCATGTATCAATTCTAGCAGACTTTTGGTGGAGTCTGTCGGGTTTTTCACATATAATGTCATCTGCAAAAAGTGAAAGCTTGACTTCATCTTTGCCAATTTTGATGCCTTTGATTTCCTTTTGTTGTCTGATTGCTGATGCTAGAACTTCCAACACTATGTTAAACAACAGAGGTAAGAGTGGACATCCCTGTCATGTTCCTGATCTCAGGGGAAAGCTCTCAGTTTTTCTCCATTGAGGATGATATTAGCTGTGGGCTTTTCATAAATGGCTTTTATGATGTTTAAGTATGTTCCTTCTATCCCGACTTTCTCGAGGGTTTTTATTAAGAAAGGATGAGGAATTTTGTCAAATGATTTTCTGCATCAATTGACAGGATCATATGGTTCTTATCTTTTCTTTTATTAATGTGATGTATCACACTGATTGATTTGCGAATATGGAACCAGCCCTGCAGCCCAGGAATGAATCCCACTTGATCACCTATTTGCCGTCTACAGGAGACTCCTTTTAGACCTGAGGACACCTTCAGATTGAAAGTGAGGGGATTGAGAACTATCTATCATGCTACTGGAAGTCAAAAGAAAGCTGGAGTAACCATACTTATATTAGACAAACGAAGCTTTAAATTAAAGGCTGTAACAAGAGATGAAGAAGGGCATTATATAATAATTACAGGGTCTATCCATCAGGAAGACCTAACAATTATAAATGTCTATGTGCTGAATATGGGAGCCCCCAAATATATAAAACAATCACAAACATAAGCAACCTTATTGATAAGAATGTGGTAATTGCAGGGGACTTTAATACCCCACTTACAACAATGGATAGATCATCTAGACACAGAATAAATAAAGAAACAAGGGCCCTGAATGATACATTGGATCAGATGGACTTGACAGATATATTTAGAACTCTGCATCCCAAAGCAACAGAATATACTTTCTTCTCAAGTGTGTATGGAACATTCTCCAAGATAGATCACATACTGGGTCACAAAACAGCCCTTCATAAGTATAAAAGAATTGAGATCATACCATGTACACTTTCAGATCGCAATGCTATGAAACTTGAAATCAACCACAGGAAAAAGTCTGGAAAACCTCCAAAAGCATGGAGGTTACAGAACACCTTACTAAAGAATGAATGGGTCAACTAGGCAATTAGAGAAGAAATTTAAAAAGATATGGAAACAAATGAAAATGAAAATACAACAATCTAAATGCTTTGGGATGCAGCAAACCCTTTAGGATGTCCTAAGAGGAAAATACATTGCAATCCAGGCCTATTTCAAGAAACAAGGAAAATCCCAAATACAAATCTAACAGCACACCTAAAGGAAATAGAAACAGAACAGCAAAGACACTCCAAACCCAGCAGAAGAGAAATACTAAAGATCAGAGCAGAAATAATATAGAATCTAAAAAACTGTAGAGCAGATCAATGAAACCACGAGTTGGTTTTTTGAAAAAATAAACAAAATTGACAAACCTCTAGCCAGGCTTCTCAAAAAGAAAAGGGAAATGACCCAAATAGATCATGAATTAGAATGGAATTATTACAACCAGTCCCTCAGAAATACAAGCAATTATCAGGGAATGCTATGAAAAATTTTATGCCAACAAACTGGACAACCTGGAAGAAATGGACAAATGCCTAAACTCCCAGACACTTCAAAACTCAAACAGGAAGAAATAGAAAATTTGAACAGACCCATAACCAGTGAAGAAATTGAATCGGTTATCAAAAATCTCCCAACAAATAAGAGTCCAGGACCAGATGACTTCTCTGGGGAATTCTTCCAGACATTTAAAGCAGAGATAATACCTATCCTTCTCAAGCTGTTCCAAAAAGTAAAAAGGGAAGGAAAACTTTCAGACTGATTCTATGAAGCCAGCATTACTTTAATTCCCTAACCAGACAGAGACCAAGCAAAAAATAAGAGAACTATAGGCTAATATCCCTGATGAATATGGATGCAAAAATTCTCAACAAGATACTAGCAAATCGAATTCAACAACAAATATCTTTTTAATATAGTTTAAAATCAGCGACCATGATGCCTCCAGCTTTGTTGTTCTTTATTGAGATTGGTTTGGCTATTTGAGGTCTTGTGTGGTTCCATACAAATTTTAGGATTATTCCATATCTGTGAAAAATGCCATTGGAAGTTTGACAGGGACTGCAATCTGTAGATTGTTTTGGGTAGTGTGGACATTTTAACAGTACTCTTCAAATCCATGAACATGGAATATCTTTCCATTTATTCTTCTTCATTTGCTTTCATCAATGCCCATAGCTTTCAATGCATGGGTCTTTGATCTTCATGGTTAAGTTTATTCCTAGGTACTTTTTTTTTGTTTGTTTCTGATGCATTTGATGGCGGGGGGGGGGTGGGGGGAGTTTTCTTTTTCAGATACCTTATTGTTAGTGTACAGAAACACAATATTTGTTGATTTTTGTACCCTACATCTTCACTGAACCTGATTATTCTAACAGTTTTTTGGTGGAGTGTTTAGGGTTTTTCTATATATAATATGTCATCTGTAATAGAAATAATAATTTTACTTTTTCCTTTCTGATTTGTATGTTTTTTATTTCTTTGTCTTGCCTAATTGCTATAATTAAGACAACCAGTGCTGTGTTGGATAGGAATGGCAAGAGTAGGTATTCTTGTTTTGTTCCTGATCTTAAGAGGAAAAGCTTTCAGTTTTTCACTTTTTAGTATGCAGTTAGCTGTGGACTTGTCATATATGTGGTCTTCATTATGTTGAGGTACATTCTCTCTATACCCAATTTGTTAAAGGTTTTTATAATGAAAGGAGGATGAATTTTGTCAAATGCTTTTTCTGCATCTATTCAGATGATCATATATGATTTATATTCATTTTTAATGAGGTGTATCAAATTGGTGTTGTAGATGTTGAACCATTTTTGCATTCCTGGAATAAATCACACTTGATCATGGTGTATGATCCTTTTAATGTATTGTTGACTTCAGTTTGCTTATATTTTGTTGGAGACTTTTGCACCTGTGTTTATCAGGGATATTGGCCTGCAATTTTCTTTTCTTACAATGACCTTCTCTGGTTTTGGTATCAGGGTAATGCTGGACTCATAAAATGAAATTGGAAGTGTTTTTTTCCTATTCTAGTTTTGGAAGAGTTTGAGAAGGATTGATACTAATTCTTTAAATGTTTGATAGAATTCACCAGTGAAGCCATCTACCCTTACACTATTGTTTGAGAACTCTTAAATTCTTGGTTTGGGGTGCCTGGGTGGCTCGATCAGTTGAGCGTCCGACTTTGGGTCAGGTCATGATCTCACAATTCATGAATTCGAGCCCCGCATCAGGCTCTATGTTGACAGCTCAGAGCCTGGGGCTGGCTTTGGATTCTGTGTCTCCCTCTCTCTCTGCCCTCTCCCCACTCACACTCTGTTTGTCTAGCTCTCAAAATAAATATTATATTGATTCACCCCCTTACTAGCAATCTCTTGGTTTAAGATTTTCTGTTTCTTCATGATTCAGTCTTGGTAGTTTGTATGTTCCTAGGTATTTATCTGTTCTAGGTTGTCCAATATATTGGCGTATACAGGCAAACCTCAGAGATCTTGTGGTCCAGACCACTGCAATAAAGAGAGTATTGCAATAGAGTCAAATGAATTTTTTTGTTTCTCAATGCACATAAAAGTTTACACTATAGTCTATTAAGTGTGCAATAATATGTCTAGAAATGCATATACTTTAAAATATTGTTTAAAAAATGCCAACCATTATCTGAGCTTTCCACAAATTGTAATCTTTTTGCTGGTGGAAGTTCTTGCTTTGATGTTAGCGGTTCCTGACTGATAGTGTGGTGATTCCTGAAGGATGGGGTGGCTGTGGGAATATCTTAAAATAAGTCAACAATGAAGTTTGCTGCACTCACTCTCTGCCTTTCACAAATGATTGCTCTATAGCATGTAATGCTGATTGAAAGCATTTTATCCACAGAACTTCTTTCAAAAATGGAGTCAATCCTTTCAAACCTCACCAATGCTTTATCAACAAAATCTACGCAATATTCTAAATCCTTTGTTGTTGTTTCAGTAAACTTCACAACAACTTCACCGGGAGTAGATTCCACCTCAAGAAACTACTGTCTTTGTTTATCTATAAGAAGCAATTCCTCGTCCTTTCAAGTTTGCTTTTGTAGAAATTCAGGCTCTACTTAAGGCTCTACTTCTAATTCCAGATCTCTTGCTATTTCCCTCACATCTGCAGTTACTGCCTCCACTGAAGTCTTGAACCCCTCAAAGTCCTTCCTGAGACTTGGAGTCAACATCTTCCAAACTCCTGTTAATGTTGATGTTTTTTGACCCCTTCCCATGAATCACAAATGTTCTTCATGGTATCTAGAATGGTGAATTCTTTCCAAAAGGCTTCCAAGTTACTTTGCCCAGATCTATTATAGGAATCCCTACCTATGGTACCTATGAAATACATTTCTTAAACAATAGTTCAATTTCAAAATTACTTCTTGATCCATGAGCTGCAGGATGGATTTTGTGTTAGCAGATATGAACAATAACCTTAATTGCACTACTCTTGGGTGAGTAGTCAGTAAATGGTAATATTTTGAAAGGAATCTTAACAGCAGGTCTCAAAGTGGGTTCAAAATGTTCAGTAAACCACGTTGTAAACAGATGTTTGTAATATAGACTTAGCTCTTCTATTTATAGAGTACAGGCACAGTAGATTTAACATAATTCTTAAGAGTCTCTAAGATTTTCAGAAGAGTCAATGAGCATTGGTTCAACTTAGTTACCAGATATATTGGCTCCTAACAAAAGAGCCAGCCTGTCCTTTTGAAGCTTTGAAGTCAGTCATTTGCTTCTCCTTAATTTTATTTATTGAAGTATACTTGACACACAATGTTACATTAGTTTCAGGTATAAACATAGTGATTTGTGTAGCTACTATCTGTCACCATACTGCCCTATTACAATACCATTGACTATATTCTCTATGCTGTGCCTTTTATCCCCATGTCTGGAACGAGTTTCTTTGTATTCCAGGTGCCCTTTTATTTTTTTAATTTAAATAATTTTTATTTGAGTAAAGTTGATACGATGTTACATTATTTTCAGATGTGCAACATAATGATTTGACAAGTTTATACATTATGCTATGCTTACCACAAGTGTAGCTATCCTCTCTTACCATATAACATTATTACAGTATCATCGATTATATTCCCTGTGCTGTGCTTTTTATCTCCATGACCTTCATTCCATAACTAGAAGTCTATCTCCTACTTCCCTTCACCAATTTTGCCCATCTGAACACCCCCTTCCCCTCTGGCAAGCATCAGTTTGTTCTCCGTATTATAGGTCTGATTCTGTTTTGTTTTTTAATTTTTGTTTTTGTTTTGTTTTAGATTCTACATATAAGTGAAAGAATATGGTATTTGTGTTTCTCAGTCTATTTTATTTAGAATAATACCCTCTAGGTCTCCAGTTGTCTCAAATGGCAAGATCTCTTTTTTATGGCCAATGTTCTATTGTGTGGAATCTATCAATGGACATTTAGGTTGCTTCCATATCTTGACTATTGTAAATAATGCTACTATAAACATATAGGTGCATATATCTTTTCAAATTAGTGCTTTGGTTTTCTTTGGGTAAAAATCTAGTGTACCACCATTACTGGATCATAGGGTTAATTCTATTTTTAACTTTTTGAGGAACTTCCATACTGTTTTCCACAGTGGCTGCACCAGCTTGCATTCCCACCAACAGTGCAAGAGGGTTCCCTTTTCTCCACTTCCTCACCAACACCTGTTGTTTCATCTCTTGATTTTAGCCATCTGACAGGTGTGAGGTGATATTGTGGTTTTGGCCTGCATTTCCCTGATGATGAATGATGTTGAGCAGATGTCTTTTCATGTGTCTTTTGACCATCTTATGTCTGTTAGGGCAAAATGTCTCTTCAGAGACATTTTTTTCATGTTTATTTTTTTGAAAGAGAGGGAGAGCAAGGGCATGGGTGGGGGGAGAGGCAGAGAGAGAGAGAGGAGAGAGAGAATCCCAAGCAGGCTCTGAACTGTCAGCACAGAGCCCCACACTGGGGCTCAGTCTCACAATAGTGAGATCATGACCTCAGCTGATATCAAGAGTCCTACTTAACCACTTGAACTGCTTCACTGGATTGAGCCACCTAGGCACCCTGTCCTCTGCCCATTTTTAAATCAGACTGTTTGTTTTTTTGGTATTGACTTGTAGAAGTTCTTTATATACTTTAGATTTTAATCCCTTTTTGGAGAAATCATTTGTAAATATCTTCTCCAATTCAGTAGGTTGCCTTTTTGTTTTGTTGATTCTAGTTGCCCTTTTAAACCACAGCTTTTTCCTGTGCCCCAGGGCAGATGAATCTGCTCTTGGTCCCTCAGTATTCTCCCTCCCCACTACAGTTCACAGCATCCAGGGTGGGGATTCACTTTGCTAATGTGTCTCTGTCTCGTCATTCTCTATGTGGTCTTTCTATCTTTCCTTGTTCAGAAGCCGTTCAGTCTGCCCTCAATTTTCTGTCAGGGGGAACTGCTCTCAATAGGTGTTGATTTGGTGTGTTTATGGAGGAGGTGAGTTCAGGGTCTTCCTGTGTCACTGTTTAGGACCAGAAGTCTCCTGACTTCTCCTCTTCAACTATAAGAGTTCTACATCATGCCTTCTTCTGAAAGAAGGCTGTTTCATCTACATTCAAAATCTGTTGAACGTAGCCACCTTCATTATCTAAGTTAGGTCATCTTGGCAATTTGCTACAGCTTTTACATCGGCACTTGCTTCTTCATTTTGTGCTTTGATATTATGGAGCTGTCTTCCTAAACTTCACAAAGCTCTTCTAGCTTCAGACTTCTCTGCTGCAGCTTCCTTATCTCTCTCCACCTTCTCAGAACTCAAGAGAGTAATAGGCCTTGCTCTGGATTAGGCTTTAACTTAAGGGAATGTTGTGGCTGGTTTGATTCTCTACCCAGACCACTAAAATTTTCTTCCTATCAGCGATAAGACTGTTTTGTTTTCTTATCATGTGTTCACTGAACTAACACTTGTCATTTCCTTCAAGAATTTACCTTTGCATTCATGGCTTGGCTGTTAGGCTGAAAGCTAGGCCTTTTATACCAGTCTTGGCTTTCCATAGGCCTTCTTCACTAAGCTTAATAATTTCCAGCTTTTGATTTAAAATGAGGGATGTGTGGCACTTTCTTTGACTTGAACACTTGGAGGACGCTGTAGGGCTCTTAATTGGCCTGGTTTCAATATTGCTGTGTCTCAGGGAATAGGGAGGCGGGAGAAGAGGGACCGAGTTGGGGAAACGGCTGGTTGGTGGAGCAGTGAGAACACATACATTGTTTGCCATCTTACATATATATATAACATGGTTTGTGGGGCCCCAAAACCATTAGTAACATCAAAGATCACAGATCACCATAACAAATGAAATATTTCAAACTTCTTCACTCATGTTACAAGAATTACCAAAATGTGACACAGAGACCTAAAGTGAGCTAATGTTAGGAAAAATGGTGCCAATGGACTGGCTCAATGAAGGGTTGCCATAAACCTTCAATTTGTAAGAATAGAACATCTGTGAATCTCAAAGTGAAGTGCAACAAAATGAGCTATACCTGTAATTGTTCATAATAGTCCCTTACGATCTTTTGTATTTCTTTGGTATTGCTTATAATGTCTCCTCTTATTTTATTTGAACCCCCCTCTTTTTTTTTTTTTTGAGTCTAAAGTTTTGTCCATTTTTCCTCTCTCTCTCAAAAAAAAAAAAAAACTCTTAGTTTCCTTAGTATTTCCTGTTGTCTTTTTAGTCTCTATTTCATTTATTTCCAGCCTCCTCTTTATTTCCTTTCTTTCTAACTTTGGGCTTCATTTGTTCTTGTCCTAGTTCCTTCAGGTATAAATTTAGGTTGTAGGAGCTCTTTTTTGTTTCTTAATGTAGGGGTTTAGGACTTAGAAATTCCCTCTTAGAGGCATGCCTGGGTGGCTCAGTTGGTTAAGTGTCCAACTCTTGATATTGGCTCCTGTCATGGTCCCAGGGTCCTGGGCTCAAGCCCCACATCAAGCTCTGCGCTGACAACATGGAGACTGCTTGGGGTTATCTCTTTTCCTTGCGCTCTGCTCCTCCCCCATTCACTCTCACTTGCTCTCTCAAAATAAATGAACCTCAAAAAATATATACATAAGAAAAATTTCCTCTTAGAACTGCTTTTGTTGCATCGCATAAGTTTTGGTATGTTGTATTTGCGTTAATCATTTGTGTCAAGGTATTATTTAATTTATCTTTTGATTTCTTTGACCCATTGGTGGTCCAGAAGCATGCTTAATTTCCATATATTTGCGAATTTTCCAGTTTTCTTCTTAGGGCTGATTTCTAGTTTAATGGCATTGTGGTCAGAAAAAAAGTGCTTGATACTTACTAAGATCTGTTTTGTGGCCTAACATATGCTCTATTCTGGAGAATGTTCCATGAAAGAGTGTGTATTCTTTTTTTTTTTTTTTTGGTCTGGATAACCTATCTATTGATATAAATGGGATATAGAAGGCCCCTAAAATTGTATTGCTATATTTTTCTCCCTTTAGATTAACATTTGCTTTATATATTTAGGTGCTTCTATGCTACGTGCATAAATTTTTATAAATGTTATATCCTCTAGCTGGATTGACCTTTTATTTTGTCCTATGATGATTGTCTTTGCCTCTTATTACAGATTGTGTCTTTAAAGTCTAATTTATCTGTAGAAGTGCAACCACCCCTGCTTCCTTTCCATTTCCTTTTGCATGAAATATCTTTTTCCATCCCTTCACTTTCAGTCTGTGTGGGTCCTTAAAGCTGAAATGAGTCTTGTAGGCAGCATATAGTTGGGTCTTGTTTTTTTTCTAATCTATTCATCCCCTTTATGTCTTTTGAATGGAGAATTTAGTCCATTAACATTTAAAGTAATTGATCGGTATGGACTTGGCATTTTGTTAATTGTTTTCTGATTCACTTGTTCCTTTTCTTGCTCTCTTCATTTGTGATTTGATGATTTTCTCTAGTGGTATTCTTTGATAACTTTTTCTTTTATGTATCTATTGTAGGCTTTTGCTTGTGATTAACATGAGGCTTACATGAAACATTTATAACAGTCAATTTTAAATTCATAACAAAGTTTGAACACATTCTAAACCTTTACACTTTTACTGCCTCACGTCATGTTTTTGATACCCTAATTCACATCTTATTTTAATGTATCCATTAACAAGTTATTGTAGTTAGTTATTTTTACTACTTTTGTCTTTTAAATTTCACACTAGTTTTATAAGTAATTAACCTACTACCACTACAGCAGATTATTCTGAATATATATATTTGACCAGTAATATTTATACTTTCATACGTTTTCCTATTGCAAATTAGTGCCCTTTTCTTGCAGCTTAGCTGCAAGTGTCTTTAACATTTTTTGTAAGACAGGTCTGGTGGTGATGAAATCCTTTAGCTTTTCCTTACCTGGAAAACTTTGTCTCTAATTTTTAAGGACAACTTTGTTGGGTATTCTTGGTTGGCAGTTTTTTTCTTTCAACACTTTGAATGTATTATGCCACTCCCTTCTTGCCTACAAAGTAGTTTTTTTCTGCTGGAAAAAAAATTGCTAATAGTCTTATTGAGGTTCCCTTGTATGTAATAGGTTTTAGGGTTTTTTTTTTCCTCTTGCTGCTTTTAAGGTTCTCTCCTTTTCTTTAGCTTTTTGTTGTTGTTGTTATTTATTTACATCCAAATTAGTTAGCATATAGTGCAACAATGATTTCAGGAGTAGATTCCTTAATGCCCCTTATCTATTTAGTTCATCCCCCCCGCCGCCCGCCACAACCCCTCCAGTAACCCTCTGTTTGTTCTCCATATTTAAGAGTCTCTTATGTTTTGTCCCCGTCCCTGTTTTTATATTATTTTTGCTTCCCTTCCCTTGTGTTCATCTGTTCTGTGTCTTAAAGTCCTCCTATGAGTGAAGTCATATGATATTTGTCTTTCTCTAATTTCACTTAGCATAATACCCTCTAGTTCCATCCACATAGTTGCAAATGGCAAGATATCATTCTTTTTGATTGCTGAGTAATACTCCATTGTATACATATACCGCATCTTTATCCATTCATTCATCGATGGACATTGGGCTCTTTGCATACTTTGGCTATTGTTGATAGTGCTGCTATAAACATTGGGGTACATGTGCCCCTTCGAAACAGCATACCTGTATTCCTTGGATAAATACCTAGTAGTGCAATTGCTGGGTCGTAGGGTAGTTCTATTTTAATTTTTTGAGGAATCTTCACACTGTTTTCCAGAGTGGCTGCACCAGTTTGCATTCCCACCAGCAGTGCAAAAGAGATCCTCTTTCTCCACATCCTCGCCAGCATCTGTTGTTGCCTGAGTTGTTAATGTTAACCATTCTGACAGGTGTGAGATGGCATTTCATTGTGATGATGAGTGATGTTGAGCATTTTTTTTATGTGTCGTTTGGCCATCTGGATGTCTTCTTTGGAGAAGTGTCTATTCATGTCTTTTGCCCATTTCTTCACTGGATTTTTTTGGGGGTGTTGAGTTTGATAAGTTCTTTATAGACTTTGGATACTAACCCTTTATCTGATATGTTGTGTGCAAATATCTTCTCCCATTCTGTCAGTTGCCTTTTAGTTTTGCTGATTGTTTCCTTTGCTGTGCAGAAGCTTTTTACTTTGATGAGGTCCTAATAGTTCATTTTTGCTTTTGTTTCCCTTGTCTCTGGAGACGTGTTGAGTAAGAAGTTGCTGCAGCCAAGGTCAAAGAGGTTTTTGCCTGCTTTCTCCTCGAGGATTCTGATGGCTTCCCATCTTATATTTAGGTCTTTCACCCATTTTGAGTTTACTTTTGTGTATGGTGTAAGAAAGTGGTCCGGGTTCATTTTTCTGCATGTTGCTGTCTAGTTTTCCCAGCACCACTTGCTGAAGAGGCTGTCTTCATTCCACTGGATATTCTTTCCTGCTTTGTCAAAGATTAGTTGGCCATATGTTGGTGAGTCCATTTCTGGGTTCTCTATTCTGTTCCATTGATATGAGTGTCTGCTTTTGTGCCAGTACCATGCTGTCTTGATTACAGCTTTGTAATACAGATTGATGTCTGGGATTGTGATGCCTCCTGCTTTGGTTTTCTTTTTCAAGATTGCTTTGGCTATTCAGGTTCTTTTCTGGTTCCATACAAATTTTAGGATTGTTTGTTCTAGCTCTGTGAAAAATGCTGGTGTTATTTTGATAGAGATTGCTCTCCTTGTCTTTAACTTTTGACAACTTAATGTGTCTTTGTGTGGGTCTCTTTGGATTCATCTTCCTGGATATAGGTCTTCCTGACCTTCCTGGATATAGATGTCTATTTCCTTCCCCAGGTTAGGAAACTTTTTAGCCATTATTTCCTTAAATAAGCTTTCTGCCCCTTTCTGTTTTCCTTTTGGGATATCTATAATGTAAATATTGGCCTGCTTGATGTTGTCACATAAATTCCTTAAAAGTTAACATCACTCATTTTTCGTTTTGTTCCTCTCATTGGGTGAATTGTTCTGTCCTGTCTTTGAACTTATTGATCTTTTTTCTACTTCATGTAGTGTGCTGTTGAACCCCTTTATTGAATTTTCTAGCTCAGTTATTGTATTCTTCAACTCTGATTTGTTGAGTCCTTTCTTAGATTTTCTTTGTTGAAATTCTCCCTTTGTTTATGCATTATTCTCCTGACCTTGGTAACTACCTTTGACTGTTAGTCTTGATGGAGTGGCCTCATGTAGGAGGTTGAACCTTACTATTTAACCCTGCCCTAGACCTGTGTTGTCTCTCTCACCTTTGTGATTATCCAAGCAGCCATCTTTGTTCTTAGTGGCTCCTGGTAGTGGAGGGTGCGCCAAGACCTGGCAGTGAATCTCTGTCAACACCTAAATGTAGGCTGATTGGAAGCTGGACCCTCAAACAGAAACTTTCAAAATAGGCCAATATGCTGGGGTGCCTGGGTGGCTTAATTGGTTGCGCATTCAGCTCAGGTCAAGATCATACATTTCATGAGTTCGAGCCCTGCATCGGGCTCCCTGCTGTCAGCACAGAGTCTGCTCTCGATCCTCTGTCCCTCACTGTCTCTGCCCCTCCCTGACTTGTGCTCTCTCTCAAAAACAAATAAACATTAAAAAATATATATGCCAATATATCTCTTTCAGGAGAAGCCTGGAGATGAGTGTTTGTTCTCTCTGCACTGAGCCCTGGAGGCATAGTCAGTTAAGAACTGTTTGTTTCCTACTGTCCCATTGAACCTGTCAACATAAGCCCTGATAGCTACCAGACTCTCAGGGGTGTATTCTTTGAGCAGGGGCTACAAAAAGTGGGGTACCAGATGTATACAGAACCTCCTTATTTAGAGCTATCCTTGGGGAGGAGCAGAGGTACAGTGTAAAGATGGTACCCGCTGGCCTCCCTGGCCTCTGGAGAAGATTGTAGTCAGCTTCTAGATATATATTAAATTAGAAGGTTGGCCCTCAAGTGTTAGCTTTTAATATGTGTAGATAGGCCTCCCTTATGGAAGGACTGGACATCTAATTCTACTGTCTGTCTCTGTACCATGCCTTGGGATGGTTAAGAACTGTGTTTATTACAGTCCTGTGAAACCCACAAATGTAAGTTCTGCTGGCCACCAAAGTCAAGCAGCCTAATGGTGCCTCTCCTGAGTGACCGCTATAATACCTGGGGTGCCAAATGTGAGCACAAGCTCCTTTCTGGGAGATAATAGTGACCTGGAGTGAGGCAGAGGGCAAAGATGGCACCTGCTGGCTTTCCCAGTCTCTGGAGAGTATCCCAGTTAGCTCCTGGATAGTGTTACATTGGAAGCCTGTGCCTCAGGCCATAGGTCTTAAGATAAGCAAATAGGCCTCTTAAGGAAGAACTGGGGACTTTAATTCTGCTTTTTTGTGCTGGGCCCTGGGGGTAGAGGGATAGTCGTGGTGAGTCCATGTTGTCGAAAACTGTTTCTTAGCTTGCTATAGTCTTGTGGATCTCATAGACACAACCTCCACTGGCTTTCAGTACCAGATGTTTTGAAGGCTCATATTTCAGGTGGAAATCTTAAAAGCTGGGGCACCAGATAAGAGGTCTAAACCCTTTACTTTTCAGGGAAGAGCTTGGAGTTGTGAATTCCTTCCCAGTTGTGTGACGCAGCACTGGGGGTAAGGTTTATGACAAGACTGTGTCTCCACCTCTCCTACCAATTTTGATGTATTTTTTTTTTTCATTCACCCATGTGTAAGAGTCACTCAACTAGTTTCTATATTTCTTTCAAAGGAAACTGTTGTGTATATAGCTATAGATTTGGTATGTCTGAAGGAAGAGAGGAGTTTAGGAGTCCTGTGTGTCACCATCTTCAACCAGAACTGTAAAAGCTTAACTTTTTCCCTCCTACCCCTTATTTTCTCAAATCTTAATCCAAGACCATTTGTTTTCAGTTGATTTATCTTCCCTCTAAGAACAACCTTTTTTTTTTCTTGCTTTTTTTTTTTAAACACAGGCATGTATATCTCTTATTGAATTAGTGTTCTTGTATTCTTTTTTTTTTTTTATGTTCATTTATTTTTGAGAGACAGAACATGATTGGGAGAGGGGCAGAGAGAGAGAGGGAGACACAGAATCTGAATCAGGCTCCAGGCTCTGAGCTGTCAGCACAGAGCCTGACATGGGGCTTGAACCCACGAACCATGAGATCATGACCCGAGCCGAAGTCGGACACTTAACCGACTAACCCACCCAGGTGCCCCAAGAGCAACCATTTCTCAATGTGTCTGCTGAGCTCTTTGCCCCCAAAAGGTCTGTTAGCTGGGAATGGAGACTGGGGCCAACCCTGTTGGTTACCTGATAAAACCACTCTCCTTCTCTTATCCTTCCCATACTCTAAAATCCTGATTTGGTTTTCCATTCTTATCCTTCAGAGGAGAATGAATCCCTCTCTAGCCCTATTTGGCCAAGTCATAATTTGTCTAAGACTTAGACTCTAAGCTATTGGTTCTGTATTCTAACTGTGTATTGAAACCATCTGGGAAGTTTTAAAAATGCCACCAAAATCCCACCTGGGGATCTTAGGCACCCTCAGGAGCAGTGGCTTGGCTGTCCTTTCCCTTGGCAAGTGATTGGCTTTAGGTGTGGTCATGTGATGTTAAACTGGTCAATGGAATCTGGGATGGTTCTCTACGTTAAACCCAGAAGTTATGACATGGGGGTGTTCTTTTTCAGTCTCTGGAGGTGATTGTCTGCATGTGCCCCAAGGTGAAAGAGCTTTGTTTAATTTAGCAAGTGACCTGTGGATATGATCTCATTTGACCCTCACACTGTCCTCTGAGGTAATTAGTAGCCCAACGTTGATGATTGTTCCCATTTTACGGTCAGGGAAACTTGAGTTTCACAGAAACTTGAGTACTTTCTCCCCAATGACAATAGCTAGTAGCAGCAAAGCCAGAATAAACCCAGCTCAGCCTAGTCTCAGAGACCATGATTTTCAGCCTATTACCTGGGGTGTGCTGATAAGCTATCAAATCCAAAACAAACACCTAAAACATTTTGATTAGTAAATGCTTAAAAACGTTCAATATATATTCTCACTATGCCCAATTTTAGGGTATATCGTGAATACCGAATACTAATTTTGGAAGCGTTTTGCACAGTCGATTCTTGTGAGCTTGTACGAGCCAGCTCCAGCAAGCCACTAGAAAATGGGGCAATGGGGCGCCTGGGTGGCTTGGTCGGTTAAGCGACCGACTTCAGCCAGGTCACGATCTCGCGGTCCGTGAGTTCGAGCCCCGCGTCGGGCTCTGTGCTGACAGCTCAGAGCCTGTAGCCTGCTTCCGATTCTGTGTCTCCCTCTCTCTCTGACCCTCCCCCATTCATGCTCTCTCTCTGTCTCAAAAATAAATAAACGTTAAAAAAAATTAAAAAAAAAAAAAAGAAAATGGGGCAAGTGCTTAAACCCAGTCTTTGGTGCTAAGAACCACATTTCTCACCAACTTCCTAAACAGAGCTTTCTCTTAACACATGTCTCCCTGGAACAGATCTTTATGCTAGAGTTCTGCCTTGTTAGGAAGGATGCTTAGCTCTTGTTCCTAGAAGGCAGATAAGCACTATGAGGGACCAACCAATAAGTGTGAACTTCAGAGGTTTTCTAATGTCTCCAAGATGCCAATGATGCAGACAGGAGTCCCAGAGGGCTACTTACCATTCTTTGTTTTAATGAGCCAGAGAGCCTCTCCCATCGCCTCATCTCTTTGCCAGTTGAGCTGCTGTGCATGTTGTGCACACTTGCTGAGTGCCACCGCACCCCCCACCAGTGCTGTGCACAGACTCATTACTGTGTGAAACAGCAGAAACCTGGGCATATGGCCAGTGGAAACATTATGGTAGGCCAACTCCAGGCCTGCCCCAGTGGGCCAGGGGAAAGAACACTATTATGGTGTGCTTGCTAAGCCCCTTCCAAACTGTGGCATGATAGTCTCTTGAAGGTTGGCAGGGCCCTCTCTGTCCAGTCTGACCTCCTGTCCCTCATCCCATCAAGAGTTGTAGACCGTTTGAAGATGTACTTACCAGTGATGGTAAACTCCCTCCCTCCCAAGGAAGTTGATTACACATTTGAGAACCTTTGTGAAAAAAGTTTATTTTTGTGCTAAAACAAATTCTGTCACCCCCGTTGCAGCCTGACAGCCTTGTTCTAACCCTGGGGCTATAAATTACTAGGCTAGTTTCTCTCCACATGGAAGATACAAGTCAGGATAGACCAGGTTATGCTAGAGTGATGAACGACTGCCATAATCTTGGTGACATTAAATAATAGTAAAAGTAACTATTTCTTGCTCATGCAAAGTGTCCATCAAAGGTTGGCTAAGGGCTTGTTGGTGTTAATCACTTGGGACGCAGGCTCTCAGAGCCCAGTTGTCATCTCTCAACACAGCCATTCACTGGAGGAAAGAGTCTGATTTGCTGTAAGGAAAAGACAGTCTCTCAGCAGCACTGAACTGTTCTACTTTGCAAATATTGTACATCATTCTGCTCTTCTTGGCTAGAACTGTCCATGTGGCCTCACCTGTCCATATAGCGAGGCTCCCGTTATGTACTCAGGAGGCAGAGAGCTGGAAATACTCAGAGTAGCCTTAATGATCACCACAATAGTTTTTCATATATTTGAAGGTAGTTAGGACATTCTCCTGCCTTTCTCCTCAGGCTCCCCCCTTCGGTTGACATCACTATTGTGTTCCATACTTTTTGCTCCCTTCATCACTCAATTGGCATTCGTCTGAATACGGTGGAGTTTTGTATCTCCCCATGCTGGTGTCTGGAGCTGAGTCCGGTTTTCTAGGCACAGTCTAATCTTGGCAGAGCTCAGTGGGGCTTATCATTTCCCTCATCTGAGACCCCATGGCTAGGCCTTTGGAGCCTAAGATTACATTTTTATCTTTGTGGCAGCCACAGTACCCTGCTGTTGTATATTCACTGGACTGTAAGCTCCAAGATGGTGGGGTCTGACTTGACTTGGTGTAGTATCCGCATCACTTGGAAAAAGATCTGATTAAATCCCAATCTGTTGAATACATATATTGAATTCATTATTTTCCTCAAATTTTTTACTCATCAAGTCTTAACTCCATCTTGTTCTGACATAGTTTTTTTCAGACTCCAATATAGGCTATATTTATTTTTTTACATTGGTTCTAGCATATAGCTTTGAAAAAATATTGAAGGAGTCAAAAAGATGTGTTTAATATGCAGCTCTGATTCTGTCATTCAGTAGCACATATTTCTTTGTCTTTCTGTTCAAAAAAAAAAAATCTATTCATTTACATGACTGAAAAGTTTAGGTGTGATTTTATCAGTAGTTGAAATAATGTCCCAGGATTCAGTTCCCCATTCTTTTTTTTTTTTTTTAATTTTTTTAATATATGAAATTTACTGTCAAATTGGTTTCCATACAACACCCAGTGCTCAACCCAAAAGGTGCCCTCCTCAATACCCATCACCCACCCTCCCCTCCCTCCCACCCCCCATCAACCCTCAGTTTGTTCTCAGTTTTTAAGAGTCTCTTATGCTTTGGCTCTCTCCCACTCTAACCTCTTTTTTTTTTTTTTTCCTTCCCCTCCCCCATGGGTTTCTGTTGCGTTTCTCAGGATCCACATAAGAGTGAAACCATATGGTATCTGTCTTTCTCTGTATGGCTTATTTCACTTAGCATCACACTCTCCAGTTCCATCCACGTTGCTACAAAAGGCCATATTTCATTCTTTCTCATTGCCACGTAGTATTCCATAAGTAGCACATATTTCTTAAGCAACTACAATGTGCCAGGTGCCCTGGATAGAATTATGAGGAAGACCAAAGGCCCCCATCCCACCGAGTAGGTTAATTCAGACAAACAATATAACCTCTCTGGTGCAATCCATGAATGCAAGGATCTTTGGGTGTCTTTTTCACTCTAGTTTTCCCAGCAACAAGACTATGCCTGGCATATAGTCAGTGCTCAAATAAATTATCAGTTGAATAAGTAAATGGATCGCTAAGCTATAGTTTGCTCCTCTGTGTCAGAATCTGCTTGGAGGGCAGGTAGAGTTTGATAGTAGCTTTTTGTCCCATGGTTTAATTTTTGTATTTTGTCATGATGTTGCTTATTTGATAAAATGAAAGAAAGCTGTGAAACTTGTCATGTTTACTCTCAAGGGTGTAGAGGTTATCTAAGGTTGTAGAACACTATTCCAGATTAGTATCAATCTATTAATTATCATACTGAGGTTACCATTATCCATTAAATCCAGCTTGGCCACAGGTTACTGAGATTTTGTCACATATGTTGCTGAAGCTCAAGTATGTGAAACCTATCCTATGCTTCTGATCAACTAGTTTAGAAACCATCCAAGAAAATGACATTAGACTTTCCAGACTTACTTTTATGAGCCCCTGTACAGTCCTGGGCATGAGTACTCCTGCTGCTCATAAATGACTGCTTAAATAATTCTGTCCTACAATTTTGCCTGTACTTACCTGAATGCTTTATATAATCTCTTTATTTACTTGGACTGCAATTCATTTTATCAATGACTCGGGCAATCTTTTTATCTATGACTTTTGTGAGCTTTTTATCTTGAAAATCACTTTCCACAAGGAAGAAAAGGAAGGAGAGCTGAGAAATCTTCTTCATTCATTGTGCTCTATCATCAGTTTCTAGAAGGGGGCTTATCTTCTAGATCTTGTGCTGATCTTTAGGAAGTCGTTTTTCCTTTCCATGTATGAATAAGTATGAGAAGGCAATTAGGTATGAGAGAGTAGTATGTGATTTTAGGGGCAAGTGATCTGTAGGAACATAAAGGGAATTTGGGAGAGGGTGTATGGGTATGCTAGGGTGTGAAAGTTGCACAGAGATGGACAGGGAGGCAATCTGAGTGATGGAGTTTTGTGTGGGCAAGGGCAATGTGGCATTGGCTTCTACTGGTAGAGGCTGATCAACCATACCCTTCTGTTCACCTTTAGTCTTGAGGACACAAGGCTAGAAAAACTTGAGGGATCATCTAGGTTATGACCGGCACTGTCAGGTCAAACAACTACTAGATTATCCCTTGTTTCTAATTGGAAATGTCTCTAAAGAAAATTCCTGTCTCAACCTCTGCAATCCACTTGAATGTTTGACTATACTCAGTGCCTACACAGTCTTCACTCTGTCTAGCTGGAATCCTTCTAGCTATGGTCCAAGCCCTTAGAAAAACAAAACCTCTGTGGCATTAGAACTGCCTTCGTGGCATAAGAAAGGCAGCCCTGGGTGGTGTGGAAGGGTATTGTATGAGGACAGGGGTGTACTGCCCAGTTCCTAATAAGAACACACAGGACTTCAGGGTCTCTCATTATGTTAGAAATCATCTTCACAGCTACCTTATTATAGGAAAACAAATCCCTTGGTTCTAGTGGCTTCAAACCCTAAGGGATGCCACGACCTAGGGAACATCTTGAGCACACCTCCTCTTTTCTCTGAACTGGTCCACAGGCATGTTGAGTGTCCAGAGCGTGACCAGCCGGTACTGGTATGGGGCTATAGTCTCTGTTATCTGGTCCGAAGGGAGTTAAATGTGCCTTCAGGTTAAATCTGGAAGAACAAAAGAATTCCTGAAAGGTTTGAGGGAGGAGCTACTTGAGGGAAAACCATGGATATACCTTAGCCTCTTTTTTAGAGTGAGCTGCACAATTTCAAGCATGATTCTGCATGCCAATCAGGGCAGGATGAAATCCAAACAGCCTAAAGGAAGTTTTTAAGACTCTCCTGAGAAATTTCTGTAGCCAATAAGTTAGAAAAGTAAAACCCCTCCAACTTGGAGCTGGCCCAGCACCCCTATCAAGGTGGGGGGATGGGCTGTAGGAGGAACACAGGTGTCCCATTCTCATTTTGTGGTAGACCTCCCATGCAACCTTCCTTTGGTCTTCTGGAACCGCTGACCAATAATTGCTAATACTGATTGAGCATGTTCTATGTCCCAGTCCTGGGTTAAGTCCTTGACATAGACTATTACAGCTAATTTCGGCAGTAATAATTCAAGGCAGGCAGGTGCCAGTCTTTTTCACAAATGAGAACACTGAGACCTAGGGAAAAGAACACATTTTCCCCAAAACCTACAGTATGTGGCAACCCAGTGCAGAGGTCCACGCCGTACTCAGGTCAGTACTGTTAACCCCTGGGAGTAGGCAGGATGGCTCTCCCAGGCTGCCTGTGCCAGGGTAAGAGCTGACAGCGTGATGCCGAAGATGGAGACATACATGGGAGAAATACCAAGGTAAAGGCCATTTCTGGGCTCTCAAAGAAATGTGTGAGTCAATTTCATGTAGTCTTGGTGGTTTGAAAACTGTCTCTGTGACTAGTCAAGCTCAAAAAAAAAATCAAATGCTAGAGGAGGGAAGAGTGTGCAGAATTGATTTCCTCACTGGGGTGAGTGAGGAAGGTGGCAGGAGAGGGGAAGAAACACCTGATGGGGAGAGGAAGTGATGGGGGGCAGCTGGGGCAGGAGGAAGCTGAGGGTGGCACTCTTAGTTTTGGTTCTACTTCACAGGAAGGGAGGGAGACTGCAAACCCCTTGCATAGCTGCACTCTGGTCCACTGTGTCCAGCCTGCAACTCCGTTCAGAGGAACATATGTCCACAGGGTTCATTTCCACTGCAAATGCCCAGGCTGTTATCTCAGTCTTATCCTCAGATGATGTACAATAAGTTATAGAACCCACTGACTCAGCACCAAGGGCATTTTCATTTTAAGTCAGTACAGCCCGATTAAGCAATCAGGATGACCAAATCTGGGAATAAAGATTACAAAGTTTTATGGTGTTGACCCACGATAGGGGCAAGGCCAAATCATGTGTGGCTGACATATTTTCAAGGCAACATACACCCAATTAAGATCAATAAATGATAAATGGTTTTTCTTTTCTTTTTTTTTTTTTTTTTTTTTTTTTTTTTTTAATGTTCTTTGCCACCAAGCTCTATCAGCTCTCTGCAGCTGCCAAGGTAGGTTCCACTCTACAAGCCTTCTTCCCAGTGATGCCATGGCGGGGATGCGAGATGTTACTGAAACAAGAGGTGCCTCTGGGGCAGTGGGGAGGGTGGTGAGGAAAGGACTGGAAGCCCCACCAAGGGTCAGAGGTTCCCTAGGGGTTCAGATGGGGTTTATAAGGTTCAGTATGACTCAGACTATTTCCTCCTCAGTAGGGAGGCTCAGACCCTGATTGCATCACTTTGGCCTGCCCCAGGCCCTGTGAGGGGGGATTAGCGGTTCCAGGCCCTTTACATGCAAATCACATAGTCTCCCTGCTGCTAAATGGTTCTGCAGACAGGATGACTAATACTGCCCTGCCCAGCTGGTATTTTATCTAGTGCTCCCTGCTAATTCTGGTTTACACCCTATTTATTTTCAAAACCTCAAAAAGTAGGAAAACTAAAATTGGCCTTAATATAAGACCTTCACCAGTTTGACTAAAAAAGTAGGGATTCTGGAGTTCAACTGCCTGGTTCAAATCCTGACATTAATGCTTTAGCTGTAGGACTTGGGACAAGTTCCCTAATCTCTGTGCCTCAATTTCCCTATCTGTACAATGGAGAGTGCCTACCACTTGGGGTACTGAATGAGCGAATGCACTTAAAGTGTTTGGAACAGGGCCTCACACAGAACAAATATGAACTAAACGTTAGTCCTTATTAAGTGAAAACCTCTTCTGTAGTCAAAGCAAGTGCTTGTAGTTAGTCTCCTTTTAAAGACTCAAGCCCACATGTCTACTTCAGTGGGGAATAGCTTGGGCAAGTAGGGACAGATGGGCATGGGGAGGAGGATGAGCTGGGGAGGACAGGAGGGTGATAAGGCCTGAGGGTTTTTCAAGATTCCTTATCCAAGAGGCAAGATGGTAACCAGAGGGAAGGGTAAATGTGACCTTGTCTTGACCTCCATGCTGTCAGCTGAGCTGGGGGAACGCCGCAGCCCCAGCAGACGCAGCATCTGCTGATCAAGTGGCTTGTGTCCAGTCTATTGCAGGAAGTATGGGCGGGTGACCTTGTGATCCTCAGGATAGAAGATTAAGGAGAATGGATTAAACACGTGAAGGGGAGCCCTAACCCTGGACTTGGAGACTCCTGGTGTTTTAGGTAAATATCCTGGAACTCTTCTCTCTCCCCTCCCATAAAAGAGGGAGGAGGAAGAAGCACTGGAAATCATCTCCTAGCATGATCATTGGTGTTCCATGGGGTAGGCCTGGAATTAAAAGAATGGACTTAAAGCCAACTATAGGGGAATCCAGGTAGCAGGTTTGAATAGGTTATGAAGAGAAAAGCTGCCGAGTTGATTTCAGACTCACTAAAGAGGACATCTGGGTCCTTGGGCTATAATGGATTTTGTAAACAAACACAGGAAGCATACTTTGTTGATCTTATATCGGTGTGAAATAAAGCCTATTGGGTGGATCATCAGCTCCACACAGCACTAGAAGATTGAGCTGCAATGTAGCCATGAAAGTTCCTGTTCACCCCCCTACCCCTGCAAATAGAAAAATCCCTCCCTTTCCATTAGTCTGTTGGATTAGAACTTCTGAGCTTTGGACTCTAGACTAGATGCATTCCTTTACCAAGTCTGAAACCTTTGGGCAGCCAACTAAACTTCTGAGTCTTTCTCTTATTTGTAAAAGGTCCCGTGGTATTCACATTGGAAGTAGTGGTAGAATGACCTGAAGATGTAATGAAATCATGCAGGTTGAGTGTGCCTATGAACTGCTCCGTGCTGAACCAAAGCAAAAGGAGGCTCCTAGTGACTCTATTGATTCAAACGACCTTTTTTAGGGGGCCTGGGTGTCAGGTAAGCATCAGACTTCGGCTCAGGTCATGATCTCGCAGTTTGGGAGGTCGAGCCCCGCACTGGGCTCTGTGCTGACAGCTCAGAGCCTGGAGCCTGCTTCAGATTCCGTTGTCTCCATCTCTCTCTGCCTCTCCTCCCCTCTCCCCCCCACCCCCTCAAAAATAAACATCCTTTTTTAGCTTGCAATATAAATAAAGAGCCCAGGACAGAGATTTTCAATATTGGCTAGCTACCCCTTAGCTGCTCTGTAATTCCTCATCCTGTTTGTAGAGGGAGGCCATGTTCTGGTCAATTTGATGTGTGCCCCTTCATCTCTTTCTTCCTCGCTATATTTTCCAGATGGCATATTTATAAGCTAGAAGCGGGCCATTGAACTTGCACTATACTTTCTCATTCACATAAACATTATGCCTAGGCACTAAGATACTGCAGCAATGTTTAGCAGTTATCACCCTGACTCAGAACAGAAGTTTTGGTAATAGTCTATGTCCACTTAAGGGACACACAAGTTATACTAACCTTTTGTGTATTTGCTTTAAGGACCCTATCCATTCTGCTTAGAACTTTTAATTAGATCTCTCCTCTCCTAGTGGGGATAGGACAAATCCTCCTGGACAAAAAGTTTCCTTTTGCTACAAAATGCGTTTATTTCCAGACAGACAAAATTCTCCAACTGCATATAATGAGTACATAAAGTCCTTCTTTTGATAAATGTCCTTTTATAAGAGCCATTTCTAATTATTAAAATGCATACC
Source organism: Neofelis nebulosa (assembly GCF_028018385.1). Classification (NCBI taxonomy): domain Eukaryota; kingdom Metazoa; phylum Chordata; class Mammalia; order Carnivora; family Felidae; genus Neofelis; species Neofelis nebulosa. The sequence continues at coordinate 109,207,788 of NC_080788.1, read as the reverse complement.
AAACATTCGTCTCTTAAAATATAACTTAAATAACCTGCTAATGTAGGAGTCCTGAGTGGCGTGCGATTCTTCACCGAGTTCAGAGCCGTATCCACACGTGGTCCCAATATGAGATTTCACAAGTCAGCAGGCAGCAAACGTGTCCAGCTCACCTGCTGGTGGGAGGAGTAGTTGCCGTGGTGGCCGCGAGCCCTCTTACGTGGAAAAAGTCATGTGCGGACAAAGAAGCATGATATACGCAATGTGGAGGCGGCATTTCACAGAATGCAAACACCATTCAGGTAAAGAAGTGGACTGGAGAAGGAAAGTTCAGGGAACACAAGTCTGTTTGCATTAGTAGGTGTCATGGCACCGTCTCACTGGGCACTCAATAAATATCCATTAAAGTAAGTATAAGACCAGAAGCTGGAACAGTTGTCTTGGTGCCCAACATCTGTTTTCAAGATAGGGCTTGAAGTTGTTTGACGGATGCTCTTTTGTTTCCTCAGAGTATATCATTCTCTTTGGATAGCCCATTTCCTTATCTTCAAATTCTTGATTAGCATTTACAGACTTCTGGCACACTGCTAGTATTCGGGACTCCCTGGCTTAACGGAGAGCACAGAGTGGTCCATATGAAATCTTGATTTGTCTTTTGAAGTAAAAAGCTGCCGTGGCTCACTTTCTCAGATCTAGGTGATTCTTCACACCTTCTCTTCAGTTGATTCCTTTTGATATCCCAAGCCCAAAGTAGCCATGGAACCTCCTAGGTGGAGCAGATTTCTTCATGAAATCTCATTCCAGTATCAACTATTTCCAGTACCACGGCTCCCTCAGGACGTGAAAGAGCTGAAGTTCTGTCCTTCAGAGTTTTCCACCCGTTCTCTGAAGGTAAGGTTCTTGTTCTAAGGCTGATACTAGGGAATGCCCCACAAAGGAAATTCCTGGAAAATCTGTATCCCCTTGTGATTCATTCTCTGTAAGGCTAAGGTTGTAATTCTGGAGACACAAAGGAAAAGTTTCTAAATTCATCCTGGTTAATCATAGGAAGATGCCCCTCATCAATTGGGGTTAAAACTGGCTCTTCCTTAATGAAGTCAGGGTCAAAATTACTGACATCTTCTCGGGATTTCTGTCAAAAGGAAACAAGTATTAGTTTGGGGGCACATGAGACTTCCTCATCTTCCCTGGGCCTGTGCCTGTTCCAGGGAGGTCCAAGAATGTCACTGAAACTCTCTCAGTAGCATTATTTACAGTTACGACAGTTATGGCTAAAGAGCACTGTATTGTAATTCTGCTGCACTGTGTATGGTATGGCATTTGGTAACCACCAGTTCACTAACCCCATGAAAATCGTACTGAGGAGGCCGGCCTTAGGTTGGGAGGCAAAGCAATTAATTTGGTCACCTGATCCAGGTGTCTCTATCACCCTTTACTCTGCATTTCACTAAGGTGCCACTTCTCAACAGGTCTTGCTGAAGGCCGCACACACTTGGTTGTCAACAGAGTGTAAGTTCACACTTGCCTCACCTATTGTTTATACACAGGGCTATGTGTGTGAAGAGATCTTTCTTGAAAGATGGGCAAGTGCGGAGTTTAGGAAACCACTGCCTCTCCCTTTATAAACCAGTTGGAGCCATGATGCCCTGCTGGCAAAGCCTTCCCTCATCCCCAAGGAGTTGGCAGGGGGAGGCCCATTAAAGGAAGTGGCTTTACGGCTGGGTGTCTGGTGTCCAATCTTATGGGCTGTTACAGATTAAGCTAGCTGTGCAGTTGGAAATGTTGATATTTTACATCTTTATAAACCAATGCTGAAAAGATCATTTCTGCCATTCTCTCCTATCTCGACCCATGGATGAGAAAGAGCTTAGTTCTCCAACCAAGAGCTAGACCACCCTCAGGAATGCTACACGGATCAGCTGCCTTGCTTGGGAAGGTACCCTTGGTGCTGCCAGCATTTCTCCCGTCAAAAGGGGTTTGGCCTGGGCTCTGTACTGTGGTAACTGATACAGGCCCAGGCTCTCCAAGCCAAGGAGCCAGGTTTGGTGAGGTGGGTAGGGCAGTGCTTTACCTACCCTTTCTCCTTCTCTGGGGGCTTGGGAAATCCACCCTAAGGAGCTTGAGGACACTGTAGAGGAATAATAAATTTCTCATTCCAACTCGTTTGGGGAAATCTGGAACATTTCAGGCCTCTTAGACGGCAGAAAGTGCAAACTTTGGTTAAGAGAGGATGGGGCTAGGGCGAGCAAGAGGTGAAAACTTTGAGAGAAGTAACCTGTACAGGGAGAGATGCTGCTTCAAGGGCATACCTCCTTCTGGGTGAGGCTGCCCTGAAAAATGTCAGGCTGACTTTCTGGTTCGGTTATTCCATAGGGGACCATCCCATTGTTCAACAGATTCTTAAAGACATTTGAAGAAAGAAAGTGTACTCTGCCGGTCTTGGACACTTACGATTCTGGGTCTAAAAGGTGGTTCTACTTGGCGATGGTTCAGCTGGGCCCAGTCGATTTCCTTAAAGAAAGGATGCCTCAGGATGGCATGCTCACCACCCTGAGTCAGGCTGCCTAGGCGCATGGTGGGGTTCTTGGTCATGAACTGAAAGGGGGAGAAAGAGAGTCAATCATTCAATAATCTACAACAAGTATGTCACAAGATGGTAGGCATCAGTTCTGGCAGAGGAGCCCATGTGAGGCCTTCTGGCTGATCTTGCTTAACAAGCTGAATTTTCCATTATGGGCAGGACAGCCAACATGAATCATCCCTTAAGGCGCAATTGCTTGTGTGTATTTATGGCCTTCGCCACTTCCATTTCAGACGTGGCCACTAAAATAAAGCTGAAGGGTCCAGTTTTCTTTACTGTAAATACCATGTATTTTTCTTTCCCTTTTAAAGAGACTCTTTATAAAATAGTGTGCCCTTCTCCCACACTGCAGTTGTAGACAACCCACAGCTTATGAATAGGGCTACTTTTGAAAACAGCTGTGCCATTTTTTGAGGCCCTGACCAGTCGGCCAGGATTCCCGCTCTCTGACAAGACCACAGGGAGAAGAGGGAGAGTCATTCTTTTGAAGACCTGTGGGAAGAAGCTGTGAGAGTTTAAAAAAAAACTAAAGTTGGCCACTTTTCTTTATGCAACAAAGATGCTCCTTTTCCTCCTGCCCATTTTGAAATGTTTAATGATTCAGAATCCTACTTAGACCATTTAAGCAATGTGTGTATAATAGGTGTATATATATATCATATATATACCTGGATCATATATATATAATTACATATGATATATATATATCATATATACACACACACACAAAGATATATAATCCTTTGCATATCAACTGGGAAGCTCCCTTGAGGCTGAGCCCCTGTCAAGGTATTTGGAACTAAGTCTACTTTGACAAAAAGGCCAGTAAGGTGTTCTGGTCATGTCTTAACCAAGAATTTGTACAGGAGAACTCAGCTTTTCAGGGCCAGAATGTGATTTTTTTTATTTTAAAGACACGTAAGATAATTTAACTTTGTGTTTTCAAAATAAAAGTTGCCTCGGATTAAAAAGTGTTGTTTTAAAATTTAAATCAAGTTGTCTTTAAGAACGCCCCCAAACAGTGCTTTCCAAATTTGATTTGTGAGCACAAAAGTAATGCTGTGTTCATACAACTTGCTTTAGAGTGTGAAAAGCCAATCTTGTTGAAGGTGTACAGACATGAAAAGGTAGTGTTTGGAGGTGGCCATCCCTGCTAGGCCAGGTGTCCAAAGCTGCAATGCATCCAGTGTTGGTTTGAATAAAAATGGAGGGAGAAGGCTGTAAAAAGCCCTAAGCAAATCTGACCGGACAGACCTCTGAAGAAAATTTTAAAAAGCCCACCAAGGGAGCTAATAAAAAAATGCAGATGCTGATGGGGTCTAATAGCTTTTCCTCTCTTCTACTGACAATGAATGCAAGGCCATTGGTGATGGTGGACTGCAGGGGAAACCCGAAAGGAAAAGGGGCTTTCAGAGATACACTGATCCAATCGGGGCAGTTAGCACTCCAGGCAGGTACAGTGGTCAATGTGGATTTAGGAAGTACATGTCTCATAAATAGCTTAGTTCTGTAAAAGTGAGGTCTTCATGCTGCTTGGGTTCTCATGGCTCAGCCTGTGCATTCAGAAAGGAAGGGGAAGGGCGCCTGGGTGGCGCAGTCGGTTAAGCGTCCGACTTCAGCCAGGTCACGATCTCGCGGTCCGTGAGTTCAAGCCCCGCGTCGGGCTCTGGGCTGATGGCCCGGAGCCTGCTTCCGATTCTGTGTCTCCCTCTCTCTCTGCTCCTCCCCCGTTCATGCTCTGTCTCTCTCTCTCTGTCTCAAAAATAAATAAACGTTAAAAAAAAAATTAAAAAAAAAAAAAAAAAAAAAGGAAGGGGAAATTATATACACAAGAAAAAAGGAGTAGGTTCCCTCCTTAGGAACATTAATGGGATACAATCCCTGATGGAGTAGGCATCTATTTGAAGAGCTAATTTACAAGGATGGTAAAACAGACTCAGATGGCTTGTGGGAAATTCCCAGGCCTGCCAACGATGAGTGCAGAGGGCATCTTGTGTGTGGGTACAACTTGTTCTTCTGGACAAGAGGAACAGTGCATGGCTCTCAATGCCAGGGTGGCAAAAGCCCAGTGACCATTCTTCCTTGCCCTTGGCACTGAAGCCAAGCTTCCAAGGGATACTGTGGAAAGGAACTCCATGAGGGAAAATAAACCAAATCACAACTGTTCTTCCTCTAAAAATGGAAATGGAGGCAGTCAGAATAACCCTTTCACTAGCTTGATACTTTCTCTTAGGTTCTGGGAAGTCCTGAATAACCAAGCAGTTTTGTTTTGACTTTTAATATATTGTCCTAAGCCCTTTAGATACAGCTATTCTACACTTAAAAGGGGGATCCATTTACAAAGGTTTACATGGTGTCTACTGTATGCAAGGCAGTAACCTAGCTATTGTGGGGATATAGATGACAAAGACAGTGTCTCCCCATGAGGAGCTGATGAAGTGGGGAAGAGGCCAGAAAAGTTTATGGGCAATCACAACTGGGTGGAATGAAAAGAGCAGAATGTGTAGGAGCTTGGAAGAGGGGTCTGGTCATGAGAAGGCAAGTAATGGCTTCATGGAAGAGGTAGCTATTTGCTGAGAGAGGAGGTAGATGAATAGAAGGAACGCAGGCATGAACAAAGATGACAGTTGCTCCCAGGAGCCAGCACAGGTACATGCAAACACCTGGTATGCTGCAGTATGACTGGTGCATTGGGGTGGTTGAAGATCTGGGAGAGGGGCAGCCCATTGGAGCCACCAACATCCTATGGGAAGATGAGTGGTAAGAGCTGGCCAGTGAGGTAGGAGATGACTCTAGCCACAGTGGACTGAATCAGTCAATGAAGAGATAAGAGATGGTAGGTGAACAGTGAAGAGGTTGAGAAAATAGCTGAGAAGACTGGAAAAGTTCAGAAACTAGAAAGGTTTCTGATTAGTGGCAAGGAAAAGTTAGGAGCAAGTCCTAGTAGGCTTGTGGAAGAATGGACACAATCCCACACTTGTTGGCCTTGCAGTGAAGGGGCAAACAGGAGTGCAGGTTCACAAGGTCTGCTCTGGCTGCCTGATGGAGGGGTAGTATTGGATAGCAGAGATAGGTAATGAAAGAAAGGCAATAGATTGTGGGTAGTATTAATAGAAATAGTAACAGTAGTAACAGCAGTATTTGGGGGGGAATGAAACAAAACCAGCATTTCTCAAGACCTAACAGTGTGCAGATCTGGGAGGCTGAGCTCAGCTTTGCATTTGAGGTATGCAGACATCCCCAGGAGATGACTAGTCCTGTAAATCCAGGATTCAGGCCAGGATTAGAGCTCTAACTCATTGAGACCTCAACATTTGGTGTGAGGGCAAGAGATGAAAGGGTAGGCAAGATTGTGGAGGAGGGAGAGAGTATAGCTGTAAGACCAGCCCCAGGCCTCTTGGCTCACACGACAGGTTTTAAAATAATTTTAATTACTTGTCAAATATTTAAAAACTAGGAAATGTCAACTTTAAAGTCAAGTTTTCCAATTTCTCTTGGAAAATAGGATGTTCTGGAACACTAAACCTGTACTTCTTGATATAAATGGCCTAGAGTCTAGCAGTAGCTGCCTTTTTTTTTTTTGGTGGAGCATATGATCCTTAGCCACATGCCCCACCATTCCCTATTGCCTCACCCTAGCTGGCTTCACTCACTGACTCTATATGGCTCTGACACCTGGCATAGGGATAGAAAAAATGCTGGGGTGGGGCTTCTGGTCCAAGATGGCAACATAGGAAGACCGTGAACTGACCTCATCCATGGACATACCAAATCTACACCTATCAAAGCAATTCCTCCTGAAGAGAAACTGAGGACTGACCAGCTTCTGCACAATAAAAGATCAAAACATGATAACATAATAAAGGGAATACCCAATGGTGCAAACTACAGTGGGGAAGAATAGTTATGGAGGGACTTTGGGTAGATTCAACTGCCCTGAAGCACTGAAAAAAACACCATTTTAAAGCACAACTAGAATATAAAGCATTCAGCCCTAAAACCCTGACAAATGGCAAGACACAAAATCTCCCCAGGTTGGAGGGGCTGGTGTGTGTTACTCACAATCCCTTTATAACTTGGCAACATGGAGAGCAAGGTCCAGTGTCTTAGTGAACCTTCTACTTCAGTGAGCCCCAGGCCTCTAGCCCACACCAGCCCCAGCTATCACACCAAGGTGGCCCCAGAATGGTGTATATCAGGATGCTTCTGGTCAGCACTCACTACAGATCTAGAACAGGATAAAGCAAAGCCCCCCAAGCTTAACAGCAAAAAGAAAAATGAATTAAAAAAAAGATGAAGGAATCTCTTGGATAATATCAAACAAACAAACATTTGCATAATAGGGGTCCCAGAAGAAGAGAAGAGAGAGAGAAATGGGCAGAAACTTGTTTGAAGAAATAGTTGAAATAGTTGAAAACTTTCCTAACCTGGGAAAAAACCTAGACATCCAGGTTCAGGAAGCACAGAGAGCTGCAAACAAGATGAACCCAAGAAGAACCCATGATGTGTCACATCATGACACATAATAATTAAAATGTCAAGGATTAAAGATAGAGAATTGAAAAAGTAGCAAGAGAGAAGCAACTAGTTAATTACATGAGGCTATCAGCTGGTTTTTTAGCAGAAAGTTTGCAGACCAGAAGGGAGTAGCATGATAGATTCATAGTGCCAAGAGATAAAAACCTAAAACCAAGAATACTCTAAACATCAAGATTCCTGATCTCTTCAATTCTGAATGGTAATTTTCCAAATAAAAGTTAAAGGAGTTCATCAACATTAAACTGGCCTTATAAGAAACATTAAAGGGACTACTTTTTTGGGGGTGGGGGAGAGAGGGGGGAGAGAATCTTAAGCAGGTTCCATGCCCAGCGTGGAGCCAGATGTAGGGTTTGATCCCATGACCCCAGTATCATGACCTGAAGTGAAATCAAGAATCAGATGCTTAACTGATTGAGTCAACAAGGCACCCTGAGGGACTTCTTTAAGTGCAAAAGGCCATAGTTAGAATAAAATTATAAATAAAAGTAATGTAAAATATGACATATACATAAAACATGGAGCAGGGAGTGAAAAAAAAGTTTTTAGAATATGTCTGAACTTAAGTGACCATCAACTGCATATGGAACTCTGTATATTTAGGATGTTATATCAGCCTCATGGGTAACCACAAACCCAAAACCTATAATAGATACACAAAAAATAAAGATAAATAAAGCCAAGCAGTGTATAATACTTGAAATCATCAATCACAAGGTAAGAGAGTAAGAAGGAAAAGAGTAGAACTACAAAGACAACCAGAAAACAATGAACAAATGGCAAAAAGATGCATACCTATCAAGAATCACTTTAAATGGTCTAAATGCTGTAATCAAAAGAAATAGGTCTTGTTTTCTTATCCATTCTGCTGTCCTATGTGCTGCCTACAAAAGACTCACTTCAGAACTAAAAATACATGCGGACTGAAAGTGAGAGGAAGGGAAAAGAGTTCCATGCCAAAGAAAGTGAAGAAAAAAAGCAATACTTTTGTCAGCCAAATAGACTTTAAAACAAACGTTGCAACACAAGACAAAGAAGGGCATTACATAATCATGGAGGGATCAAGCCAACAACAGGGTAGGACAATTGTAAATATCTATGCACCCAACATCGAAGCACCTAAATACATCAAATGTTAACAGATATAAAAGGATAAATTGACAGTAATACAATGATGGTGGGGGACTTTAGCACCTCACTTATATGAATGGCTAGATCAGGCAGAAAATCAATAATAAAACAATGTTTTTGAAATGATACATTAGACCAGATGGACTTGATGGATATATATATATATATATATATATATATATATATATACCATTCCATCCCCAAATGACAGAAGACACTCTTTTCAGGTACATATAGAACATTCTCCAGGGTAAATCACATGTTAGGCCACAGTACAAGTCTTAATAAATTTCAGAAGATTAAAATCATATTGTGCAACTTTCCTGACCACACCAGTATGAAACTAGCAACCACAAGGAAAAAATGGAAAAAACACAAACATGTCAAGGCTAAACAACATACTACTAAGCAACCTATGGGTTAAAGAAGAAATTAAAAAAAAAAATACATGAAGACAAAAATAAAAACACAATAGTCCAAAATGGGCCACAGCAAATGCAGTTCCAAGAGGGAAATTTATAGCAATACAGGCCTACCTCAAGAAAAATCTCAAGCGATCTAATCTTACACCTAAAGGAACTAGAAAAAGAACAAAGTCCAAAGTTAGTAGAAGGACGTTAATAAGATCTGAGAACAGAAATTAAAAAAAAAAAAACATAGACTAAAAAAACAATGAAACCAAGAGCTGGTTCTTTGAAAAAATAAAATTGATCAACCTTTAGCTAGACTCATAAAGGAAAAACAGAGGACCCAAATAAATCAGAAATGAGAGAGAAGTAACAACTGACACCACATAAATACAAAGAATCAGACTACTACAAAAAATAATATGCCAACAAATTGGACAACTTAGAAGGAAGACATGGATAAATTCCTAGAAACATAATCTTCCAAAACTCAACCTGGAATAGAAAATCTGAACAGACCAATTATTAGTAATGAAGTTGAATCAGTAATCAGAAAGCTTCCAACAAACAAAACTTCAGGACCAGATGGCTTCACATGTGAATTCTACCAAACATTTAAAGAAAGTGTAATACCGGGGTGCCTCAGTGGCTCAGTCTGTTAAACATCCAACTTTGGCTTAGGTCATGATCTCATGGTTTGTGAGTTCGAGCCCCGTATTGGGCTCTGTGCTGACAGCTCAGAGCCTGGAGCCTGCTTCAGATTCTGTGTCTCCTCCTCTCTCTGCACCTCCCATGCTCATGCTCTGACTCTCTGTCTCTCAATAATAAATAAATGTTAAGAATTAAAAAAAAAGAAAGAAAATGTAATACCTCTTTTTCTCAAACTATTCCATAAAATAGAAGAAGGAAAGCTTCCAAATACATTCTCTGAGGCCAGCATTACCCAGATACCATAACAAACAAAGATGCAACAGTCCTATAATAACAAAATATTAGCAAACTGCATTCAACAATCCATTGAAAAAATCATTGATCACAAACTGTATTTATTCTGGAGATGTAAAGATGGGTCAATATTTGTAAATTAATATGATACATTAACAACGTGAAAACTAAAATTCATATCCTCTCAAAAGAGGCACAAAAGCATCTGACAAAATTCAACATTCATTCATGATAAAAACCCTCAGCAAAGTGGGTTTAGATCTAGGCAACATACCTCAACAAAATAAAGGCCATATATGAAAAACCCACAGCTAACATCAAGTCAAGGGGAAAAAACAGGGCTTTTCCTCTAAGATCAGGAACAAGACAAGAATGTCCACTCTCACCACCTTCATAGTACTGAAAATCCTAGCTACAGTAATTTTCAAGAAAAATAAATAAAATGCATCCAAATTGGCAAGGAATAAGTTAAACTGTCACTATTTGCAGATGACATGATACTATACATAGTCTTCAGGGCTAAAAACTCCACCAAAAAAAAAAAAAACTATGAAAAATAATAAATTCAGTAAAGTTGCAGGATACAAAATTAACACAGAGAAATATGCTGGCATTTCTATATACTAATAACAAAGTAGCAGAAAGAGAAATTAAGAAAACAATTCCAAGGGCACCTGAGTGGCTCAGTCAGTTAAGGGTCCAACTTTGGCTCAGGTCATGATCTGGCAGTTCGTGGGTTCAAGCTCCATGTCAGGCTCTGTGCTGACAGCTCAGGGCCTGGAGCTTGCTTCAGATTCTGTGTCTCCCTCTCTCTCTGCCTCTCCCTGACTCATGCTCTGTGTCTCAAAAATAAATAAACATTTAAAAACTTAAAAAAATTACATTCCAGTTACCATTTCATCAAAAAGAATAAAATCACTAGGAATAAACTTAACCAAGCAAGTTAAAGATCTGTACTCTGAAAAGCATAAAATATTGATGAAAGAAATTGAAGACCCCGCAAACAAATGGAAAGACATTCCACGCTCATTGATTGGACTAAGAACTAACATTGTTAAAATGTCCATACTACCCAGAGCAACCTACAGATTCAATAAAATCTCTATCAAAATACTAATAGTATTATTTTACAGAACTAAAATAATCCTGAAGTTTGTATGGAACCACAAAAGACCCTGGATAGCCACAGCAATATTGAGAAAGACAAACAAAGCTGGAAGTATCACAATCCCAAATTCCAAGGTACACTGCAAAGCCGTTGTAATTAAAACAGTATGGTACTGGCACAGAAACAGACACATACTTCAGTAGGACAGAAAAGAGAGCACAGAAACCCATGCTTAGTTGATCAATTAATCTATGACAAAGGAGTAGCACAATAGGGAAAAGACGGTCTCTTTAATGGTACTGGGGATACTGGATAGCTACATTCAAAAGAATAAAACTGGACTACCTTCATACATCATATGCAAAAATAAACTCAAAATGGGTTAAAGGCCTAAATGTAAGACCTGAAACCATAAAATTCCTAGAAAAAAACATAGGTAGTAATCTCTTTGACATTGGCCTTAGCAACATTTTTCTAGATATGTCTCCTCAGGCAAGGGAAACAAAAGCAAAAATAAATTATTAAGACTACATAAAAATAAAAAGTTTTTTCACAATGAAGAGAATCATCAACGAAACAAAAAGTCAACCTACCAAATGGGAGAAGATATCTGCCAATGACATATCCAATAAGGGGTTAAGATCTCAACTGTAGAAAGAACTTACACAACCCAACCTCAGAAAACAAAGAGTCCAATTAAAAATGAGCTGAGAACCTGAACAGACATTTCTCCAAAGACCTACAGATGGCTAACAGTCACATGAAAATATGCTCAACATCACTCATCATCAGGGAAATGCAACTCAAACCCACGAACTATCACCTTTCACCTAGTCAGACTGGCTAGAATCAAAAACACAAGAAATAAGTGCTGGCAAGGATGTGGAGAAAAAGGAACACTCATGCACTGTTGGTGGGAATGTAAACTGGTGTAGCCCATGTGGAAAAAACAGTATGGAGGTTCCTCAAGAAATCAAAAATAGAAATACCATATAACTCAGTAATTCTACTTCTGGGTATTTACCCAAAGGAAACAAAAACACTAATTCATAAAGAGACATGCCAGCTCTATGTTTATAGCAGCAATATATACAATAGCAAAGATACGGAAGCAACCCAAGTGGCCACTGAGATTAACAGATCAGGAAGAAGTGGTACAATGTACAATGGAACATTACTCAGCCATAAAAAGAATGAGACCTTGCCATCTCTGACAACATGGATGGACCTGTAAGGTATTATGCTAAGTAAATAAGTCAGAGAAAGGCGAATACCATATGATTTCAGCTATATGTGGAATCTAAAAATTAAAACAAAAAACAGAAACAGAACCCAAAATACAGAGAACAAACTGATGGTTACCAGAGGGGAGGCTGGGTCGGTGGGGGGGGGTGGCGGGCAAAATGGGTGAAGGCTAGCGGGATATATGGAATGAATAAGTCACAGTGATAAAAGGTACAGCACAGGGACCCTAATGAATGGAACTGTAATAGCAGTGTATGGTGATAGGTGGTAGCTAACCTTGTGGTGAGCATATCATAACACAGACTTGTCAAATCACTATGTGGTACACCTGAAATTAATGTAACATTGTGTGTCAACTATCCTTCAAAAAAAAAAAAAAGGGGAGGATGAATGAAACAGAAACCAGGACAGGGACCATCCCAAGGTGGAGATTATAGTCCCTTCATGACCAACCCTCCAAAGATGCAAAGAGGTGTATAGGGTTGGGGATAGAGGGGACTTGTTGCTCTAGGCCAGGCACAGGACTCTCCCTAAACACTGTATTCCTGCTGCTGCGAACAGCAATGGCATAATTCTTTTGCAGAAAACTTCCTCTGTTTGCTTATGTCCTTAATGGGATTCAAATACCAAACAAATTAGCAACAATGTTGTTTGGAGCAATGTCTATCCACACCTAAGGTCATACTTAAACTTGCTTCAACTGACCTTTTCCCGACTGTGGTCCAAATGAGAAAGTCAGCCAAGGAGGAAAATAAAGTGACTTCATGAAAGATTATGGACACATTTACTAAAGGAAACAGGATATTTTCTAGGGTCAATAGAAGCACTTTATAAGCTGCAAAGAGTGAGTGAAGAGGCCAGGGTGGAAAATCTGATTCCACCCCAAATCTAACTGTCAAAGTAACTGGAGAATAGGGACAGGAGGGGGGTCAAGACTGGATGGTTTCATTGATATTCCCCTTCCTTCTGGAGTCCTCATTAAAGTGGAATTTAACTAGAGGATACTGAAGCAACCAGAGCTACATCTGCCCTGAGAATGAGAGAGTTAACAGTTCTTTCAAGGCTGCAGAGAAGGCAAGACTACAGGGGAAAACAGTCACCTGTCCTCCTGAAGGTAGCTCTACAGTGAAGTGTAAGCAGTTTAGGCCAGGTTTGTACCAGAATGTCCTGGGAAGCCTCCTGCACACCAAGGAAGGATACATGAAGGGTAGAAGAGCTCCTCTGATAACGCACAGAGGTTAACTGGTTAGGCTCTGCAGTTCAACTCCTTGTGTTTGTATACCAATTCTACCACTAATGAGCTGTGTGACCTTGTATAAATTTATTAACTTCTCTGGGCCTCAGATTCCTCAACTATAAAATGGAGATTTTCCTGTACTTCATAAGGTTGTTATGACAAGTAAATGCCTGGCACAAAGGAAGCCCTCAATAAATGTCTTAGTAAGCATCTTGTTAAACCACGCGTAGGTCCATCCTGTTTTACCTAGAGTCAGGGGCATGGACTGAACGCCTCCAAGAGTAAGGTCTGAAGTCACCCTTGACCCTGAGGCTCAAGCGGCTCTCCTTGCTACTCAACATTGCAGCCAGGAAAGATAAAAACAAGGTCTGTTTTTGCTTTCACGGTGGGGCCATTGTGGTGGTCTCTGGAAAACAGTTTTTCTGACAGCAAAGATTCCTAAAGACCATCTTAAGACAAGAGATACAAATAACACTCAGGTTTTATTGTGCAGTTGTATCCGCTTTAACAATAGAAGGGAGATACTGAACCCAGGATCAAGGATGCAACGGGGCAACTTCTTTGTGAATCTGGTGCCGGGGGCAGCATTCTGATGTGTCACAGGCTCTGCTACACAGGAGGAGACTTTGGTTTTGAGTTGTTGAATGTTCTGGAGGATAGAGTTTAAACTAACCCCACATAATAATGTGTCTTGAGAGAACAGGATTCAAATGTACTTTGAAACTCATTAAAATGTAGGCAATGGCTATTTTTTCCTCTTTCAAAATCTGTCTGATTTCAGAGGAAGAGGACTAGTTATACAAATAGACCAATTAGTCTAATTAGATTTTCTTCCAGGAGGGAGAAAACACTGTATTTTCTCCTAATAATTGGATTTGGCTGTTGGACAAACAAAATGACCTTCTCCTTTCATTCAATTTCAGACCAAAGAGGCAGAAAGGGTTAATTCTGGCAAGTCGTGGGGAAGGAAACCATGCCACAGGACATTCCCATCAATATTCCAGGGAGATGCTCCTAAATGGGAAGAAGGCATTTTAAGGCTCTACAGACAATGCTGGGGAGGGAGTGCAGAGAAAGAACACAGGACACAGAATAGGATTCACAGCTATGTTGGCCAACCCCACCATAGGTGCATAGCTGATGGCCACCGTGGGGGTGACAAAGTGAATGCCGGTGTGTGTATGTTGCAGTCATATGTCTGTCTGTTGCCACTGTTATAGGCAGAATCTAACCTGGTTATGAAGATTACTCATCAACCACCCTTGTAGCCCTTCATGCCAGCTGCAGTGGTAAGGCACAGACCTGGGAATGACCTAACCCAGGAGCACCATCCAGCCCAGAGCAGTGGTAAGAGGGACAAAGGGAGGCACGTGAATTAACTGACGGAGCAGCAAGGGAGGAGAGAGACACCCGGGCTTTGGCTTGGCATTGAGAAGTCACTTTTCCATAGAAGAAGGCAGAGACAGACATTTAAACCTAAAATGAGACACAACAACCATTGGGGGTGGGATGGGTCTCAGGGGCAGGTGGAAAGGATAGATAATGGATTTTTTAAATATCTCTTGGGAGGCAAACTAATCTTCTCAAGTACAGTTTATTCTACAGAATGGTATTTCCATGGAATATTGGAAGAGCCAAGAGAGGGAGAGTTGTTCTAGCTTGTTCAGATTGGGTCTGAATGCAATTTACTAGGCAGGGCTGGAACTAGTAATCTGCACACTGCTGGCAATAGACCATCTTGCCATTCTCAAAGCACAGAGGGATCCAGATCTAGACTGATTTGGGCAGGGAGCAGCTGCAGGAGTAGGAAAAAGAATGGTACAAATTTTAAGATTGTTTGTTCTAGTTTTGTGAACAGTAATATTGGTGTTTGGATAGAGATTACATTGAATTTATAGATTGGGTAGTATCAACATTTAACATTAATTCTTCTAACCCATGAGCATGGTATATCTTTCCATTTATCTGTTTAAATTTCTATGGACACAAAAGACCCCCAACGGCCAAAGCAATCTTAAAAGAGAAGAACAAAGCTGGAGGTATCACAATCCCAAAATTAAAATTATACTACAAAGCTACAGTAATCAAAACAGGATGATACCAGCACAAAAACAGACAACAGATCAATAGAACCCAGAAATAAAACCACACTTATGTGGTTAATCTATGACAAAGGAGGCATGAATATACACAGTCTCTTCAGTAAATGCTACTGAGAAAACTAGACAGCTACATGCAAAAGAATGAAACTAGACTACTTTCTTATACCATACCTAAAAATAAACTCAAAATGGACTAAAGACCTAAATATGAGACCAGAAACCATAAAACTCCTAGAAGAAAACACAAGCAATAATCTCTTGGATATTTGCCTTAGCAACATATTTATGGAGATGTCTCCTCAGACAAGGCAAACGAAAGTAAAATAAACTATTAGGAATACACCAAAAATAAAAAGCTTTTGCACAGTGAAGGAAACTATCAACAACAAAAAAAGGCAACATACTGAATGGGAGAAGATATTTACAAATGATATATCCAATAAGGAGTTAATATCCAAAATACAGAAAAAACGTAAGACAAGTCAACACCAAAACCCCACAATCTGATTAAAAAATGGGCAGAGGACCTGAATAGACATTTTCTCAAAGAAGACCTACAGATGACCAACAGATATGAAAAGATGTGCAACATCACTAATCATCAGAGAAATGCAAATCAAAACCATAATGAGCTATTACCTCACACCTGTCAGAATGGCTAATGTCAAAAAGACAAGAAACAACAAGTGTTGATGAGGATGTGGATGGGGAAAAAGGAACCCTCATGCATTGTTGGTGGGAATGTAAACTGGTGCAGCCACTGTGGAAAACAGTATGGAGGTTCCTAAAATAAAATAAAATAAAATAAAATAAAATAAAATAAAATAAAAATAGAAATACTGTATGATCCTGTAATCTCACCTCTGGGTATTTACCTGAAGGAAACAAAAACACTAATTTGAAAAGACATATGCATCTCTATGTTTACTGCAGCATTTTTTTGGCAATAGCCAAGATATGGAAACAATCCAAGTTTTGATCAATAGATGAATGGATAAAGAAGGTGTGGTATACACATATAATGGAATATCACTCAACCATAAAAAGTAATGAGATGTTGCCATTAGTAACAACATGGATGGACCTAGATGGTATTATGCTAAGTATAATAAGTCAGACAGATACCATATGATTACACTTATATGTGGAATCTGAAAAACAAAACAAACAAAACCAGACACAGACTCCTAAATACAGAGAACAAACTGATGGTTGCCAGCGGAGGGATAGGCAAAATTGGTGAAGGGAATTAAGAGGTACAAACTTCCAGTTGTAAAACAAATAAGTCACTGGAAGAAAAATATAACATAGGGAATACAGTCAATAATTTTGCAACAGTTTTGTATGGTGACAGATGGTAACTGTGCTTATCATGGTGACCATTTTGTAATGCACACAGATGTTGAATTCCTGTGTGTAGACCTGAAACTAATATACTGTATGCTAACTATACTTCAATTTAAAAAATGGTATAGTTTTTGTAAATGTTGTAGCTTGGTAAGTGGTAGCCATTACTATTACTCTACATATATGTCCTTGCATTACAACAGGTATTGACTTAAGTGTTTCAAGTTCATTCTATAGAATATTTACAGCAACCCTGATTATCATTCCCTTTTTACATACTGGAAAACCAAGGAACAGTCCAATCTGTAACCTGTCCCAAGGCCACCCAGATTGGGAGCGGTGGAGTTTCTATCTAGTACTAGAAACCTTTGCTTTCAGTCACTGTGCTAAACCATCTCTTGAGGAGACCAATCTTCTAATTTGTTTTCTGGATCAAAAACCAGTGTGGGCTGACAGGTCAGGAGGAATCATGGGATGACATTCAGGACTTCACCTCTGAAGGAGAATGCACAGCATTTTGTGTGCTTACTTATGTTATACTTCCTGTGCTGGCCCACGTGACCAGCAGGTACTAAGAGAAGGGAGAGACAACAAATAGTCTTGAAAAGAACCCAAAGAATCCTTTAGTCTGACTACCTTGCTTTACTTTGAACAACAGAGGTCTTTATATTGGAGAAAAAAGGATAGAAAGGCACTGCTGATATTTTCAAACACCAGAAGAGCTGTCGGCCATAAGAAGCAGTTCCAAGTAGGAGAAATCTGTTTAGGGAGTTGGAGTTAAGGGAGCATATATAAGCTTATAAAGACAATTAAGTTTAATACCCAATGCCATTAAGCGATAGAAAGAGCTTTGCTAGGAGGAACACGACTGTCTTATTGGAAACATTCAAAGAAGAACTTCCATGAGTTGTCAAGGATTCTGGATAACCTATCTGGCATCAGGTGGGAAGGGAGATCAATGCCTTTCATGGCCTATGCTAATATCAAGAGTCTACAATCTTATCTTATCTTTGGTCTCTTCTTAGTTTTATCGTTAAAATTCTGGGAGAGAAGAGCTGACATTTTGAAGATATACCTCCCTCAGCTAGAGAAGCCACATTTTCCTTGGGTCTCAAGTGGAGTTGTCTTTATAAACAATAAAATGAAACAAAGGTTGGTCAAGCTAATCTCCTTGGGCGAGACACTGAAGAGGGCACGCGAGTATATATTTGAAAATGCCAGTGGATCAACATCTTACTGCTAAGTTACTTGTAACTAATCTACATCAGAATATTCCGTATCTCCAGAGACACAGTATACAGTGTACTTTATTTCCTCCTCATGAAAGCCAGTATAATACCCTGTACTGTTGATCCTGCAATGGAGTAGAAACAGTGCTAAAGTCTGTAGTGAGTTTGTCGGCTATATTTCTCATGCTGTCAGTGACTGGAATCCAGCACCTTTTTTGTGGGCAACTGCTTAATTCCTTTTCAGTGCTCTTAACACTCTAATTTTCCTGTGTTTTATAATCATTATAGCTTCCCCTAAATCCCAAGTCATAAGACAATGTTGGTTTAAAAAAAGGTAAAGGTCAGAGGTGAGTCCCAGAGACAGAAAAGCCCAAGGTCAGACACTTGTGCCAACACCAGTGTTGTTGGCCAAGATGGTTTTATTCCTGGCAAACCGGTCTCAAGCAGCTCTGACTGACAGGTCAGGTTTCATTGCTCTCCAGTAACTCCCAAGCGTTAAAGGAAAAGGAAGCTCTATTCACCATAGCCACTACCACTTGTTTTCAGGTGTGATCCCCTGAAATGTAGCTCTTTAAAGGAAGCAAGTACTAAACAAGGATCCTCTAGAGGACACTACACAATGCCTTTTATTTCCTCCTGATGGAACCCAGGCCAATACTTGTCTTTACCTAGGATGGACACTATCTTTGGTGTCTGAACCAAACGTAACTATCAACGGCTAAAAATTATTGGTCTTTGATAGTTGGAAAGGGCACATGAAAGAAAATAAGTGTACGAGTTCTGTTCACAAGAGTTTTTCCAGCTTGAAACAAAAAGCTCTTCCGACGCACATTTCTTGGTTAGCAAACTACCACATCAAAAGGGTTTCCATGCTCATTTTATAAAACCTCTGACATCTTCATTCTCCTGGCTGAGATATGGAGACTGAAGAGGCAAGTGGTGGAGGGAACACCTGGGTGGCTCAGTTGGTTGAGAGTCGAGCTCTTGATTTCAGCTCAGGTCATGATCCCAGGGTCATAGGATTGAGTCCCACATTGGGCTCTGTGCTGAGCACAGAGCCTGCTTACGATTCTCTCTCTGCCTCTGCCCCTCTCCTCCACTCGCATGTGCTCTCTCTCTCACTCTCTCTAAAACAAAATCTAAAAATAAAAATTTAAAAAAATTTAAAAAATGGGACACCTGGGTGGCTCACAGTAGGTTAAGTGCCCGACTTCAAGTATTGAGCTCACAGCTTGTGGGTTTGAGCCCCATGCTGGCCTCTATGCTGACAGCTCAGAGCCTGGAGCCTGCTTCTCTCTCTGCCCCTCCCCTGCTCATACTCTGTCTCTCTCTCTGTCTCAAAAATAAACATTAAAAAAAATAAAAAATAAATTAAAATAAATTAAAAATTAAAAAAAATAGGCAAGTGGTATATTTTATTTTATTTATTTTTTTTTTTTTTAAATTTTTTTTTCAACATTTTTTATTTTATTTTTGGGACAGAGAGAGACAGAGCATGAACGGGGGAGGGGCAGAGAGAGAGGGAGACACAGAATCGGAAACAGGCTCCAGGCTCTGAGCCATCGGCCCAGAGCCTGACGCGGGGCTCGAACTCACGGACCGCGAGATCGTGACCTGGCTGAAGTCGGACGCTTAACCGACTGCGCCACCCAGGCGCCCCCAAGTGGTATATTTTAATGGAGTGGTATTACTCCATTAAAAAAATCCTTCACACTGCCAGCTACAAATAAAACACCAGGACCTCTATTCCTAGTAATCATATAAGCTAAAATAAGGGGGAAGGAAGCTGAGTACAGTACGTTTAATAAAATATGATTTTTAAGGGGCGCCTGGGTGGCCCAGTCGGTTAAGCGTCTGGCTTCGGCTCAGGTCATGATCTCGCGATTCATGAGTTCGAGCCCCGCGTCAGGCTCTGTGCTGACAGCCTGGAGCCTGCTTCAGATTCTGTGTCTCCCTCTCTCTCTGCCCCTCCCCTGCTCGTGCTCTGTCTCTCTCTGTCTCAAAAATAAATAAAAACATTAAAAAAAATTTTTTAAAAAATATGATTTTTAAAATGTCAAAAAGTCTATGGGAAGATCAATGTGCTACTGTTTTTCTATCTTCTGCCAACACTCGCATTGATCTATCTGTAAGAAAATGGTTCATTTCTGAAAGGTGTTTATTGCATTAGCAGTTTCAGTAAGAGGCCTGTGGAGCAGCTCCATTTCCTCATATGGGAACACCAGTCCCGGTGTTAACCATCTCTCTTGCTAAAGAATCATTCAGTAAATTTCTTTTGGATTTTCCCCATCACAGTGTTTGAAACATCGGTTCTAATGATCCACAGTTAGATCCTCTACCTTAATCTGGTCCCAGTTTTCCCTCCACTTCCTCAGCCTCCTCCTGGCTGACCACCTCCTTGAACATCTCAACTTCTGCCAGGAGAGGAGTAGGAAACGGAGAGGGTCAAATTCAATGCTGCTCTCATCAACTGCCTGGTGACAGACGTGGGACACACTCATGGCTAAAAGAGGCTCCCAGCACTGATTGTGATTCCCCCTTTGTGCACAGAGGCAAACAGGATTCCTGCAGACAATGCAGATGATGAAATCTGATAGGTGTGATGACAGGTAAACCCACACAAGTACACACACTTTAATTTCTATAAAGCTTAAGAACAAAAGCACTCTGTAAATCTCCCTCTAATGCCAAGTTTACAATGCCTCCTGCACTGACAAAGGTGACTCAGGAGAGTGCACCAAACTCCTTTCAGCACTTATTTAACCTGGCCACCTGTGTGAGCTCACAGAAAAGGGCACTGACTCCACCTGAGTCAGCACTGAGCCTCGTGATCCCTCTGAGGAGAGGAGATGATTTAGTACAAAGGAACACTCACCTCACAGAAAGGCCATCACCTTCCTAAGCTCTTCGGATTCGTGAGGACTTCCCCAAGTCTCTCTTTCTGGAGCTACACGCAGGCAAAACTCAGTGCAACCATAGAAACTCTAAGCAAACTCTGTATTTTCTTCTGTGTTATGATTATTAGCATTTGGGGATAATTAATTTAGTGCCAGTTAAGGAAACTCAGCCAACAGAAAGCATGCATTATTCTAAAACCAAGTTAAAAAAAACATTTAAAAAATCATTTTTCAAGTCATAAATCTGGAATGCTTTTACACAAGTGTGTCTTCATATTTCTTTTCTGTGTTAACTTCTATGGGTATTGCCAGTTTTTATAATCTATGAGAGCTAATGGGTGGGACTGTTTTGCTTTTGGGGCTTGGACATATGAGCATTTCACATACACGTTTAAAGGAACGATGAGAAATGAGAGACAAAAAAGCAAACAAGAAAAATGGCCTCCCGTTGCAGTTTTTTTGAGTGCGTGCAATGGGTATTTTTAGTTTTAAGGATCATGGTTAATGATTTGGGAGTTTTTCCCAAGTAGAAGTCCTGGGCTCAACTGTGTATGTTCCAGTTCCCCTCTTCCCGATGGTTCTGTGCCCCAAGGGTGTCCTCACAAACAAGTCCTCTGCCTCCATCCACGTCTATATGAAATGTTTGAACATCCTCACACAAGGAACTTAAAAGTCCACAATCTTGGGGGTGGGGGTAAAGGTGATGATAGGAAGGGCTAGGGTAGGAAAGTAACACTGGGAGTTCTGTTGGCTGGGGCCCAGCTTGTTCAACCACTCATTTTCTGTGGAACATGGGACAAGAATACCCCCTCACCCTTGATTCAGGGGACTCACTGACATTATTACACCATATGAAGCCACAAGATGCTTAACACCTGAATCTATGGTATGCTATATAAATGGGTATCCAAACAGTTTCCAGAGATGATAATAATGCCTTCCATTCTTAAAAAGTTTATTTTTGAGATAGAGATAGAGGGCAGGGGAGGGGCAGAGAGAGAGAGAGAGAGAGAGAGAAAGGGAGAGAGAGAAAAAGGGAGAGAGAGTATCCCAAGCAATTTCCATGCTGTCGGAGCATATGCGGGGCTCAAACTCACCAACTGTGAGATCATGACCTGAGCTGAAATCAAGAGTCAGTCGATTAACCAACTGAGCCACCCAGGTACCCCTAAATACCTTCCATTTTAAAAGGTAAAAAGAAATTCAAACAGTATTTCCTTTTGAAGGAAAAAAAAAAAGGCAAGCAAAATATCCAGCAGACACCAATTCCAGGAACAGTGCTGACCTTATGTTCTAAAGAAAAAAGCATCAGGAAATCTCAGGAAGCCAAATAGGGATGGCCCACCAACTGAGAGTGGTGGGGGGAGCGGACGTGAAGGGCTGGCTTGAGATCTTGGCCCTTCCTGCCTTGGTGGGAAAGGGAGGACCCAGCCCACAAGAAAGGATCCCACAGGGCAGGAGGGGAGCAGCTCGGGGCAGAGCTCACCAGTGAGGGCTCTCTTCTTCCCTGTTCTTTGTAAAAAAAAAAAAAAGAAATCATTCTTTGGGGTACACTTAGTTTATCAACTTGGGGCTGAGGTATACTTCTTGGGAAGGTACAGAGATTGTTCATGGATGTTGAAGAATGAGAATGTTAAAATCTGATTAATTTTGTAGCATAAAAATGACCAGGATGATATAGACTCCCAGTCCAGGACCTTGAGACTCTTACTGGCAATCAAAAGGCATAGCTGGATCCAGATCCACTGTTAATGAAATCTTTCATGATAAATTCAAAACTAAACTGAAAAAAAGAAAAAAAAAAGATGTACTGGATTGGCCAGATAGCTGCTATGTGGCTCACATTATTTCTTCTGTTTGTATATTTGTATTGTGAAACGATTTTGATGCATTAATGAAGACCAAGTTCATTTTACACAGTCTGTAATGTGTGTGTGTGTGTGTGTGTGTACCTACATATACATATAAAATCAATGTTATACAAGTTCTAAGTATGTATGTATACATATGTGCCTGTGTATGTGCACATACACACAACATATAACATTGATTGATTGAAAAAATTGTACTATTATGGGAGTTTTCCTTTTTAAAAAAAATTTTTTTAAGGTTTATTCATTTTTCAGAGACAGAGAGAGACTGAGTGTGAGGGGGAGAGGGGCAGAGAGAGAGGGAGACACAGAATCTGAAGCAGGTTCCGGGCTCTGAGGTGTCAGCACAGAGCCCAATGCAGGGCTTGAACTCAAGGACCATAAGATCATGACCTGAGCCAAAGTAGGACACTTAACCGACTGAGCCCCCCAGGCGCCCCCGGAAATTTTCAAACATACACAAATATGTAACCATCATGCAGCCTTGACACTTACTGTACACGCCCAATCTTGTTTCATCTGTTCCACTCTGCTACCCCTGGATTACTGCGAAAAAATAATCCTAGATATTTCACTTGCAAATGCTTCTGTCCGGTCTACAGTATCTCTTTATAACTATTCAGGATGATCTCTTAAACATGAAAAAAAACAATTTTGTGACTCATACTTGCTTGAAATCCTTCAATGACTTATCTTGGCCGTCCTTCACATGGCCTCCAGTGTCCTTCACACACAGTGTCATCTCCTACAACCCCAATAGCCCTACCCCTTTGCTCACTACAGTCCAGCCAGACTGTACTACTGCCAGGGAGGTACTCAAATGGATTCTATCTCAAGATCTTTGTGTACTTCTTGAACCTGACTAGCTTCTCTTCAGCCTTTGGTTTCAGCTTAAATGTCATTTCCTCAGGATGGCCTCCCTCGATGACCTAGATTGGGTTACATCGACCTGCTATATCTTCTCAAAGCACCTTAGACTTTAAAAAAAGAAATCAAATTGTTAAGTATATTGTTATTTGTATAATTTCTTTTGCGAACATCTTTTTTCCTTCCTATTCCTGCTGGACTTAAATTCCTTGAGGGCAAGGACGATGTCTGTCATTTCCCTTGTGTAGTACCTGAACACAGCAGAACCATGGCTGCTATGCGTATATGCATGGATACATGCCTGTTAAATGAATAAGTGAATCAGTATCTGTGTGGCTATTTACATCCCCCATAGGTGTCTTTGGTTTGGACAGAAACTCCTGGAAAAACACAATACAGTTCTCTCTGGAATAAAAATTCAACCCAGCCTCGTGTACAATTTAGCACTTAATGACCTTGGTGATGTTGGTGGATCTTGATCAAGGAGAGAGGGTGATGATAACGACACCTCTCAGTATGCTATGAAATTACTACTCATAACTCGGCAATCCTAAGAACTTAACTCCCGTATCGTGCGTGCCACTTCGAAAGTGCTTTCATGTGTACTCCCTCATTTGAAGTGGGTACCAATGGTGTCATCATCCCTGCCTTGCAGAGGGAGACTGAAGAGCCGTGGCAGAAGGGGAATGAGGCTGCGTGCCTCTCAGACTAGTGCGTGTTTCTTCCACTCTATCGTGTGAAGTCGGTTCACCTCTCTGGGTCTCGGCTTCATCTGCCAATGAGGGATTTAGACAAACTGCTTTTTAAATAATTTTTCATCTCAGCAATTCTGTGTGTATGTTTCTAATAGTCACCATGCTCTAAAAATTAAGGGTAATGACAAGTGATTGCAGTCCAAAACTTAGCTTGGAGGACCTCCTGACAGTTTTTAGGACCATGCAAGACACCAGCCAATGGAGTCAACGTTCAACATTAGGAACTCTTGATGTCACCAAGTTCCCAGAATTATAGGCGGTCACAAAATCCTGGAAAAGGGCTTGAAGTCAATATTTTTAAAGAAAGCAATGTGCCTTATCTTGAACTGGAATTGCACAACGGCATAAAGGCTTGTTCAGAGTCCTTAAAAATGTCTCAGCTTATCAAACTTCTAACATAGATGGACTCCCCAAGCCCTCCGTTATCTGGCAGAGGACCATTTGTTCCTACTGAGCCAGTACCACTCAAAAGTTACTGCAGACAACAGTTTGTGAATAAATCACATTGTAAAACCATTGGCCTATTTCGCCACAAGTAAGACTAGTAGACACGTTTTAGATTTGGATGTTTATACAACCTGAAGTCATCCCTTCCTAACCTCCTCACTGAATCCTCTTCCACTGTCACCCCTTGAACCCTGGTGGGCCCTAAGCCCCATCCTCCAACCTCCTTTTATTCTTCAGCCTGTACCCTAGTCATGTTTGCACCCGTGTTCTTATTGGTCTGGGTTTTTCTTTTATTTTTTAAAAAACCTGTGGTATAATATACAGAACATGATATTTACCTTCTTAACCACTTTTAAGTGTGTAGCACATTAGCATAGTCACACTGTTGGGCATCTATCACTACCCATCCATCTCCAGAACTTCTTCCATCCTCCAAAACTGAAACTCCATACCCCTTACACACTACCTCCCCACGCCCCGCCTCCTAGTCCCTGGCAAACACCATTTTGCTTTTTGTCTCTATAGAGTTGACATTCTAGGTCATTCTAGGTCCCTCATATAAGAGGAATCATACATTTGTCCTTTGTGTTTAGCTTATTTCATTAAGCATGCCTTCAAAGTCCATCCATGCTGTAACATGTATCAAAATTTCCTTCCTTTTTAAAGCTGAATAATAATCCATTGTGTGCTTATTACCACATTGTGTTTATCCATTCATCTGTCAATGAACATTTGGATTGTTTCCACCTTTTTGACATTGTGAATACTGCTGCCATAAACATTGGTGTACAAATATCTGTTCAAGTTCCTCTTTCATTTCTTTTGGCGATACATCCAGAAATGGAATTGCTGGACCATGTGGTAATTTTATGTTTAATTTTTTGAGAAACTGCCTGCCATATTGTTTTCCACAGTGGCTGCACCATTTTATATTCCCGCGAATAATGCACAAGGGTTCTAATTTGTTTCAAGAAATGTGCTTAATGGCCTCTGGTGAGTCACAATTTCTCTGGGCCTCAGTTTCCTTATCTATAAAATGGGGGGATCAGAATAGACAACAGACAATCTCTAAGGTTTCTCCTAGCAGGAAAAAACTGTATTGGCCTAATTAAATCAAGTTGCAATTAAAGCCAGAAAGTAGTCTGAATGGTTTATAAGCATGACTTGATACCTTAAGCTCTTTTCCTAACACAAGACACAAAGTAATCATTTTTCAAAGGACAGAGTCGAACAACGATTTCATGCATCCAGCTTTCATTAATGACATTAGTGGCCACCTCCTGAGCATCTAATCTATGCCGAACACTGTTCCAAGTATCTCCTGCACACTATCTCATACCCTAGTTGTACAGATGAGGAAACTGAGGCATGGCAAAATTAAGCTATTTGTCAAAGATAACACAGCTAGTGAGTGAAAGAGCCACGATTTGTCCTTGGACAGCTCTGCTATGGAGGCAGGTTCTTCACCACCACTCCCAGACGAAGCCTTTCCTTCTTGGTGAACGAAGCCTTTCCTCAAGTCTTGAGTGCTCTTAACTGTTTTCTCGCTTTTCCTTGATCACACTTCCATTTAAATGTCTCAGCCCTCTGCAGAGAAGAGCTGCATTTCCTCAGCTATGGCATTTAAGCTTTTTATTTTTAGGCATAGAGGGTGAAATGTACAAAAGTGTCCCAGAAATCCTCTGGGTAAATGTATTTTAGTAATTTTATCAGATACCTTTTTCAAGTGTTTTCCAGAAAATCACTTTTAAGGAATGCTCCTTGAAGAAAGAAGGAATCGAATGCTGAAGGTGTTCTGGACAATAATCTTATGATGTGGGTTTTATTACCTTGAGTTTGTAAGCAAGGACACCAGGATTCAGAGAGGTGCAGTAACTACCAAGGTCACTGAGCCAAAATATAATAGAGCTAGGAGGTAAGCCTGTCATCAAGGAAAGCCCATGCTCCTTCCTCCAGGGAGACACCCCACAGAGAGCACAGAATGCCACTTAGGAAAACCAGTGCAAGGTCAATGACACATCACGACCTCAGGTTCTGTCTCGACCCAGCTGAGCAACTGGTATCTGAAAGAAAACTAAAAGGAAGTGAAGAGGTTCACAGTTTCCCAAAAAGCGAAACTGCAAGGGGAGGGAACAAGTCAGTCTCCAGTGAAGATTAGCTTCACTTTAGGCACCAGAGGTTCAGTTTTCTCTTAGAACAAAGACTGTGGAGGGAGAATATTTCTGGATAACCTATATTCACATTACCAAAAAATATTTTTACACACATCAAAGATATCTTTTAAAGTAATTGGATTTACCTGCTTAAGAAGAAGCTTAATAGTTTCATATGGATCTTAATCTTGACTTAGTACCGATTCTAGGTTTCGCAGGCATTGAATGAGGGAGCTAAGATCTAGGTCCCAGATTTAGTTGGGAAGAATTCTCTCAAGAGGATTCTGAAATACTGGAATACAGCTAAGGACTACTGCAATTTTGAAGAAAAAAAAATCAAAAGAAGCAGATGTGAGTGATGTCCAACTCACATGATGAGGCCTCAAGATTTCCCCTGGATCCAGACAAAAGAGAGGAGATTATTTATCGTAGAAACGCTGAACTGGATTGTTAACCCTATAGAGAGAACATGAAAGTTTCCTAAGGCACAGACTGACTTATTTCCTACACTTCATGGTAGCAAGCATAATGACATTCATACACCATGTGAACAAGACACATTTCTTTATACTTTGAACTAGTACTTTCATTCGAATCATAAACTCTGGGGTTTTCTTTTACACTTTAAAAATGCTGAATCAGGGGTGCCTGGGTGGCTCAGTCGGTTGAGTGTCTGACTCTTGATTTCACCTCAGGTCATGACTTATGGTTCATGAGATAGAGCCCTGTGTCAGGCTCTGTGCTGACAGTGGGTGGAGCCTGCTTGGGATTCTCTCTCTCTATCCCTCCCCTGCTCATGTTCTCTCTGTCTCTCTCAAAATAAATAAAACTTAAAAAATAATGCTAAATCAGCTACAGAAATTGAACTAAATATGTGCACTATGAAAAACCATTAATATAATGATGGTGGTTGTAGGCCACAGGGGTTTAGCGTGCCTTAAGAGCCAGATTATGGACCATGGTACTGGGAAAGTAATAATGCAAAGCAAGCCTGATTCTGTAGCATGATTAGGTTGTGTTAAAGTAGCTTAGGTCATCAGAGTTAGCCAGAGCCAACCTCAGCAAGTGCTGTTCCCTTCCAGAAGTTAAACTTTAGGGCATGAATCCACAAAGAAAAGCCCTCCTTTGTATTTTATTCATAAAATTATAAAAGCCACATTCTTGGTTTCCTCAGTCTAAAACTTCTACTAACTCTACGACTCAGTTGTTCTTACGGACATATGCCATTATTAGGAGATATTTGGCAGAATCCAAAGTGACGTCACTTTTATTTCTATAGGAGATTAGTGTTTCCTCAATATCAGGGGGGTACTGGCACCTAACCTTGGGAATCAAGTTACCAATTACAATTTAATTTGACGATATTTGCCTGAGGAGGATTTCTGTGATTATTTCACTTTTAGAGATACGGAGAATTCTCAGGGACAATCGTGCCTTCAGCCAGTACACAGTGACCTGCATACAAAATGTTTTTGAAAAGGCGCTGATCATATGACTGAAGATTTCTAAAGGGAGACAAGTCTCTCAACATGATAGCCAATATTTCCCAAATTTAGTTTTTTGCCTCAAATCACTGAAAAGGACATAACTTAAGGAAAGTAATTCTTATCCCATAGAAATTATCCAACAAAGAGAATGGGTTGTTCTGATTTTTCCCTACTGGAAGACCTGAGCTTTTATTCACCTTTATTCCCCTATGCATACAACAGGTGATAATACATGACTTGTAAATTCAACTAATGTGGTTATAGGAATAATCCAGATTACGTGTGCTTTTTTATTTTCAACATAAAAGCATCAAATCCAAGTTTCTTCCTCACTTCAAAATAAGGCTTCCAACATGGTACCTTAAATGCACACAAAAAAGACTTTTCATGACACATTAACTGCACTGCTCCTGAATCTGGGCCTGGCACCTCACTTATTATTCATAAGAATGATATGAATGCAAAAGGAATCTGCAGAAGTTTGGAAAACCTCTCCCGGCTTCACCCAGCATGAAGGGAAAGGCCCCTTCATCCTGCTTCTTGGACACTGCAGACAGAAACAGTCAGTATGTAAACAAACTGGGGATAGCGTTCACGTGACCCAACACCCTGGCATGTCCTGACTGTATAAAGGAAGTGCATCATTTCACCTACACTAAAGTCACAGGTGCTAGAAATACTTGATAGGTGGCAAACAATGGTATCAACCGCTTGCATTTGGCCCAGAAAGAACTATTGCATAACAGAGGAAAACATTCCGAGAGAACTCATTCTTTGATTCTGCAATTTAAAACATATATTGCAGTTAGCACTAGGAGCTTACTATGGGAAGGTACTGAAAAAACACAAGCAGCACACACGGCCAGCTGGTATGCAGCCGCCCAAACCTGGCTAGGTAAGCCAGACTTACAGATTTCAGGATCCCTGTGGCATCTTCATGGAGCCATGTTGGGTAAACCACTTCATCGTTCAGTATGGCTTCAAAGAGGTCATCTTCGTTCTCTGCCTCAAAGGGGGCGTGACCACACAGCATCTCGTAGAGCAACACGCCCATTGCCCACCAATCTACTGCAGGTCCGTAGAGCATTTCCTGGAGGATCTGTGTGAAGAAGGCAATGTGACATGTGCTTTGCACATCTGATTAACAAAAGTGTCCTTAAAGACTAGGGAAAATGTTGGATTAGGAAATATCAAAGTAAAAAAAAAAAATGCACATTTCATGCTATCTCTAGAGACTGGTCCGTTTTCTCTGTGGTTCAACTCAGAGGACTTCTCATCCAGGTGATCAAACATTTACGGCCTGTTTTGGCCTAGGTAATGGTACCAGTGTGCAGAACCAAAACAGAAAGGGTGTTGGCACTGCATCCCTATAGAGGGAGGAAGATACTGGGCTCACTCATTTGCATGGGAAAGACTGAGGAACTTTACTGCTGCTAAATGGGGCTGGGATCAAAGCACTGAGTAGAGATAAAGAGGAAAATAACTAGCTGTGAGCAGAGCACACTTTGTCCTCATTCAGGGCTAATGCCTAAAGCAACTACAAGGTTTACAACAACATTTTTAATTCAAATTGTTATTTATAGGAACCGAGGGCATTTTCTGCCATCATTCACCCAATGAGGCATAAAGGAATGCGGAGGCATCAGCTTGCAATGCGCCCCCAGAGCCACAGCACGCAAGAGCAGCCCGTGGCATCTCTGCTCAGGATTTCCAAAGCCGTACTCACCTCTGGAGCAATATAATCGGGTGTGCCACAGAAGGTTGCTGTGGTGACTCCATTACAAATCCCCTCCTTGCACATCCCGAAGTCCGCCAGTTTACAGTGACCCTCGTGGTCCAACAGGACGTTGTCCAGTTTGAGATCTCTGAAAGAAACAAAGAGCAGCGTGCTCTAGGGCAGCCGGGCCCCAAACCTGGACGTGCTGGCTCATGGGGTGGGCGATCAGACCACACCAAGCAAGCTTTCTGCATACATTTCAAAGGGAACCAACGTCTTTGGGTTATCTTAGAAAAAACTTGAGACCAACTCTGAAAATTTGCCTCAGGGCTCCTAGACGATGGTCCCATATGAATAGGCTACCCACATATAAAAACCTAGGCGTGATGGTGTCCCCTCACCGGGGCATCTTCACAGCGGGCACAGGACTGTCATTCTGGAGCTTCATACCCACAGTGGGCTGTGTCAGAGCGCTCATGGCTCTATTTACCCATCTCTGCTCTGGGAATCAAATTGTGTTGGCCTATGTGGCCCGAGGGACAGACTGGTCTCTGTCCAGCCCAGGATCACCTTTCGGCTCAGAGGAGATCGGTGATGACAGAACTGGCGTGACCAGTTTCCAGGCTGTGCCCTGGGAGCTGATACTGTGACCACATAGGTCTTACAGAGAGAGGTCACTGGAGATACCCAGGAATGAAAACAAAGTCCTGTTTTCTAGGAATCCCCGATAAATGAGGTTAAAGCAGCAGAGTTTTCCTGGCACAGATCAGTGGGAATGCAGACCAGACCTTCTCTCTGCTCACCTGCTCCTGGCAGCAATCTCCCTGGGCATAAGCTGTGTAAGCACTCAGCTGCCCACTTCAGGAAAGGAAGCCTTTTCTGCCTCTAAACCGAATCTGGCCTTCTCCATGCAAAACCCTACTTTCCAACAAGCAACTGTTTTCAGTAGGCTGTGATCAGTGGAGATGGTTTCCTTCCCCATAGTCACCACACAATATGAGCAAGACGTATTTTTTTAAAGTTTGTTTATTTTTGACCGAGAGACAGAGACAGAGTGCGAGTCAGGGAGGGGCAGAGAGAGAGGGAGACACAGAATTCAAAGCAGGCTCCAGGCTCTGAGCTGTCAGCACAGAGCCTGATGTGGGTTTCAAATCCACGACCATGAGATCACGACCTGAGCAGAAGTGGGACGCTTAACTGACTGAGCCACTTGGGCACCTCAAGCAAGACATATCTGAAGGTGGAATCACGAGGTGCAGGGTGGCAGGTGGGATGACTGTAGTCCTGTACATGGGAGGAAGGTCACAGCCAAGAGCATGGTCTCTCTCAGCTGTTCTTCCAGGAGTGGTTTCAGACTCTAGGCCCTATCAGTGCCTGGTCGTGTGGGTCCTCTCAGCCAGATGGCACACATTAGAAGTGGCCAAGGTTAGGGGCTTGTGGGTGGCTCAGTTAAGTGTCCGACTTTGGCTCAGGTCATCCTCTCACATGTTGTGGGTTCAAGCCCCGCATCAGTCTCTGTGCTGACAGCTCAGAGCCTGGAGCCTGCTTCGGATTCTGTGTCTCCCTCTCTCTCTGCCCCTTCCCCGCTCACACTCTGTCTCTCTCAAAAATAAATAATAAAAACATTTTTAAAAATTAAAAAAAAAGAAGTGGCCAAGGTTAGAGATCACAGTCAGCCGCCCCAAGGGAGAGCAAGCCCGTGGGGGATCAGAGCCTGGGGGCAAACTCTTTCAGCACCAGGTTCTAGGCCAGTCGTCCAGGCCCCTGTGGACCTGTGCCTAGAGCATGCTCTCTCACTGCCAAACAAGGTTACCGGGTTTCTGAATTCTCCTAAAGCTGTTACGCCTGCTAAGGGCTCATAAAGGATTTTGTTTGGTAACAGAAACAAGTGCTAACAGAAACCCACAACGGTCTGGAGAACCGACCTTTGATTGCCCAAGAGAGCTTGTGACTAACATCCCAGGTAAGAGGTTTAATTGCTTATTACTCAGTCGCTGTCATGGGCAGCAGGAATCGTTCAGGGAGAGACAAGTGCTTGCAATCAGTTCTGTAAGCTGCCCATCACAATGCCCTCTGCAGAAGTCCAGAACACAGCCTCACTGCTCAGAAGACAGAACTGACAGCACAGGGCATCCCTGCCACAGAATGCCTGAGGCCACAGAGGCAGGTTATACTTCAATCCTGACTTTTCAGTCTAATTCTAGGCCTTCTTTAGACCTGTACAAGCCCTGAGGGAAATGCCATTGCTTGTTTTACACCAGGTGCTACTTAATAGACAAAACTCCCAAACTGGGATTCCAAGGGCATTCAATTAAGAGCATAATATAATCCCAGGCTATTAGTTCTGCCCTCAGCCTAAATATCTCACACCTTCTCTGTAAGTTCTGTCCTGATATCCCCAGAGAGTCAACTCTGCCCTCAGAGTACCCAGTTAGTTCCTGCTCCTATAACAGCATGCCCTGCGCTGTATTCCAGAAGGCTCTGTCTGTGTACCTGTCTCCCCCTTAGCTGGGGCTAAGCCTTACTCCTCCCTAGCTCCAGCTTGGTCATGGAAGAAGACGCTGACCAAAGACATAAACAGAAGCATGTCAGACAGACAGCAGTGAGCTTCCCTAGCCAGCTCAGTGCCTGTCTTATTTTCAGGGGAAGAAAGGAAGCTTCATAAACCTCACTGGGATCCTTGTTCCAAGGTAATTAAACTTATAAAAAGTGATGTGCTTTATCCCTTAGAGACAGATTCCAGAGGGAGGAGAAGAAGAATCCTGAAATGTAAGTTCAAATTCTTTGCTTTGGTGAAGCTGGAGAAGGGAAACTACTTTAGGAAAGACGATTATAAAGCAGAGAGGACCCAGTCATAATACTTTTCCATGGCTTGCAGCCAGATGACAGAGTAAAACATTGACAGGGTTAGTCAAACAGATTCAAAGGTTACAGAGCCATTCATGGACACGGTCAGCTTCCATTTTAAGGGCAAATCATGATCTTCACTTAAAAAAAAAAAGAAAAAATGGGGCACCTGGGTGGCGCACTTGGTTAAGCATCCGACTCTTGATTTCAGCTCAAGTCATGATCTCGCTGTTCATGAGTTTGAGCCCCACATCGGCTTCAGTACTGACAGTGCGGAGCCTGCTTAGGATTCTCTGTCTCCCTCTCTCTGTCCCTCTCTCACTCGTGCTATCTCTCCCTCAAAATAAAATAACACTTAAAAAAAAAAAGATGGTAAAGAAAAAAAAAGCAAAAGCAAAAAAGTCATTGTATGACTTCTGACTTTGAAATATGCAAAGGTCAGTTTTTGGCTTTGAAGTTCCTTAGCCTCCAATGCCAACATGTAACTCAACAGCCAAACTTAACAAGGCTACACAATGAAGATTACAAGTTCATACAGGGCAGAGGCTCAGATCCCAAAGTGCCAAATACACAATTACCGGCTCATCCTTCATTAGGTCACTGAGCACCGGTATTTAATAGCTGTAACTTTTGTCACACAAGCATAGAAGGGTAGAAAGAGTTACTTTATGCATTGTTGTTGCTGCATAATCAGGGTTACTTTAAAATGCCCACAGTGGTTTCAGAGAAGCATCCCAAGTGGTTGAGGACAAAGGAAATTCAGAAATTGTATTTATTTTGTTTCCACCATGAGCTATTCTGAGAGTCATAAAACAGAATAACATGAATCTTTCTGCTTAGATCACCGGAATCAGTGACTCTTCCAAAAGAAATAAAGGAAGGTGAGTTGTGAGCTGGCTCCTTGAACAAGAATGACTCTAAGAGGCTATTCAGTAACTATTTTTAATCTATTAAAATTTTTTTTTATCATGGAAAATTTCAAATCTATACAAAAGTACAGAGAATAATATAACAATCCCTGTAGTGGTCACAGAGCATAAGTGCTATCAATGCATGTCCCATCTTGTTTTGTGTATACATTTACTCCATTCCTGATCCATCTTTTTTCAGATTTTGAAGCAAATCCAAGACATAAAACCATCTCATCTGTAAATATTTTAATATCTTAATCTGAAAGATAATAATTCTTTAATGAAATACAACATTGATATTGGTTATTAAAAATATACAGTCAATATACTATTCAAGGTATACTGCTTTTTCTCTGCTCATTTGAGTTATGTGTGTGCATGTCCGTATAACCTGAAAAAAGCTTCTGTAGAGCACAATAGTATGATAGTAGCTAATTCAGCTACACTAAATGTTCACCAGATGCTAAGTGCTTTAGCCATATTATCTTATTTTAATCCTGAACAAACCCTGTGAACGAGGATCTCAGCAACATTATTTAGTTACCCAGGGGTAAATCCAGGATTCTCAGTTCTGCTCACCTCCTTCCAAAGCATGGGCTCATAACCCAATACAGTGGGCAAACACTCTTTTATATACTGGCATTGCATTGCTGGCTAATCCCCCTAGTAGATTATTTCCTGAGAAGACTTCCCCAATTGCAACAAGAACTGTGTGAGAATCAATAAGTATCCCAAAAAATGAATTATGGCAAAGAGACATTTTTATGCACATCACTATGAAATGCATCGTCAAAATTTTGCCAAAATTTTTTTTTGCTTCGGTTTTTAGTGTGTGCATGGAGAAGGAGTTCAATGAATTTTTTCCAATCCTTGCATGTACAGGAATAGGGGAGTGCACAGCAAATGTGTCTCTAGTGGTCAAATATTCTGAAGATCATTCACTGCTCTCTTCCAAGGAAGAGAAGCTGGTACATGGATAAGGGTGAAGAGGTGGCCGAAAAGAATAAATTTAATATTATGATCATAATTTCACAACAAAACCATTTAGGACTGGCTTGTATTTTGCGTGTCTGGGTTTAAATAAACTTGTAATTTTTTTTTTCAAGGCAAGACTGATTGTGTTAAATTGGTAAAAGAATGTTGAAAGGTCACTAAAACAGCAAAAGCCTAAAATCTCATTGTATCATCAGTTAGATAGGAGTGCCATTCACGTATTACCTAACACAAGATGTTTAGCCATTCACCCACCCAACAAATCTTAGAGTACCATCTATGAATCACACAATAAGCAAGGGGCTCAGAAGCCTGAATGAGCCAGGAAACGGCAGGAGCCTGCCAAGGCAGGGGCCAGTAAAAATTCCAGTCTTTAGCCCAAGGAGAAAGAGAAACCGTTGAAAGGTCACACACAGAGATGGACAGCATTAACTTGTGATCGTACAATGAGCCTCCAGCTACAATGTGGACAACAGATCAGTGGGGGAGGAGAGAACATGAGGAAACTAGTTGGGAAGCAACTGAAGTGTTCAGAAAAGAAAAGATGGTGGCCTGGAGCAGGGTGTGGCAGGAAGGCAAAGGGAACTAGATGGACCCAAAACTAATAGGGGGGAAAAGTAATGGGATTCAGTAATGGAAGGATATAGACAGTGAAAGGGAAGAAGGCGTGAGCATGTTCTGGCTCACAGGATTTATTTTGGACATATTGAGCTATTTTTTAGGCATCCAAGTAGAGACATTTTTTTTTTTTTTTTTTTTTTTTAGTAGAGACATTTAGAGGCAGCTGAATATACATGGCTAGAACTCAGAGGCTGGGCAGGAGATACAAATTTCAGAGTCATTAGCTGGGTGTGGATGAGTTCACCTGGGGAGAGGGAATGGAATGGGAAGAAGGCAGCTGGGGAACCGAGCCCTGCGAAGAGTATCCTGAGGATAAGGCCCCTGATCTTTTTCACACTGGGACCACAAATACTGCTCATAATTTATCAGCCAGAGTGGGTAGCATAGTTGAGTACCCAGGGAAGCAAGGGCCCCTCTTTTGCCTCTTAGGTGGGGCATCCCTAGTCTTGTCAAGGTTTAAAAGGGTTAGAAAATATTAACCTTTTACATTCAAAATCATCTAATGGGTTCTTTCTGGTTTTAACCCTCAGCCTCTGCTACATGATGTGGTGCTTTTGTGAGCATAAACTTAAGTGTTCTATTTTAGGAAAATGTTCATTGCTTCATCTTTCATGATACCAAAAATTTGGAAATAGGCCAAATTATTAATTAATAGGGGAATGGCTAAACAACTTATGGTATATACATGACAGAATTTTATGGGAGCTGATAAAATTTTATAAAAGATGAAAAATGGGAAATTTTTATGACAGAAGTTTTATCTTTTGAAAATTACTTCTTTTGTGATTATAAAATAATTTTCATCATATAAAATTTTATTATTCCTGAAAATTATGGGGAAAACGATGACAGGCTCACAGTCTTCAAATCTTTTCTTCTCAATGCGACACTAATACATATTATGAGAAACTTGCTTTTCTTACCTAACAAATATTTTGGACATATTTCTATATAGATCTACCTCATTCTCTGTAATGGTTATCTAAAATTCCGTTAGAAAGGTGTATCATAATTTAAATAGTCCCCCCTCCATGAACATTTAGATGGTTTTTAATTTTTTGCAACTTCAAGCCAGAGGGTAATGAACATTACTTGCACACTTGTAGGAGGGGTTACTTGGGTTTAAGAAATAAAAATGCTGTGTCAAAGGATATAAATGTTTAAAATGAAAACAGAAGCTGAACAACTGCTGAAAAGTTTGCATCAATTCATACTCCCACCAATAGTGTATGAGAACATCCATTTGGCTTCCTTATTCAAGTAAGACATAATCATCCTTAGGTCTTTGCCAATTTGCTAGGGAAAATGATCTCATTGTTTTAACTTCATTTCTTATGAATGAGATTAAGCTTTTAAAAACATGTTTAATGACCATTTGTATTTCTTCTGTCTGTTGCCTTTTCACATTTTCTACCCATTTTAAAGTTTGAGTTATCTTTTTGATTATTATTATTTTTATTTGAGAGAGAGAGTGTGCATACAAGGTGGGGAGAAGGGCAGAGTGAAGGAGAATCTCAAGCAGGCTCCACACTCAGTGTGGAGCCCAGTGTGGTGCTCAAATCCCACAGCCTGGGATCATGACCTGAGCCAAAATCAAGAATCAGATGTTCAACCAACAGAGCCAACGAGGCACCCCTGATTATTTTTTAGAAGCTTATTACATATTATGGATAGTAGTGATTTGTTACATTGTTTGCAAATGTTATTGCCCAATTTGTTTTTAAGTTTTATTTACGGTAACTTTCATATTTTTGTCCAGTCAAATCTCTCAATCGTTCCTCTATGGCTGCTGTATTTCATGACTTATTTATAGGCTGATACAATTCCAGGTGGAAGAGCAGGATACAAAGATTGTATTTTCAATATTCTCTCTTTTTTAATGTTTTCTTTTTTTTTTTTTTTTTTTTTTTTTTTTGAGAGGGAGAGAGGGAGAGAGGCAGAGTGCGAGCCAGGAGGGGCATAGAGAGAAGGAGACACAGAATATGAAGCAGGCTTCAGGTTCTGAGCTGTCAGCACAGAGCCTGACATGGGGCTCAAACCCACAAACTGTGAGGTCATGACCTGAACCGAAGTCAGACCCTTAACCAACTGAGCCACCCAGGTGCCCCTCAATATTCTCTTAATTACAGTTGTTCAGAGGATAGAAAGAAGGAAGCAAAACAGGAGGGAAGAAGGAGAGATGGGAAAAGATAAGAGAGAAAGAGAAAAGTCTATTTCTGGGTGCTATGTTTATAAATAATTTTTCTTTTCTTTGTGCTAACTTTCTTATGGGAATCATGTATCATTTTGATAACCAGGAAGAAATCATTAAGATATATGTCCACACGTTTTGGCTTTAATTCTTTTCTTTGGTTTCTGTACCATTTATTGCTATAATTCCCAAGGAAGATATGTAGGGAACATAAACCACTGATAGAAATGGAAAGGATTTCTTTTGGAATGCAGGCCGCAAGGGCATGTTGAAAAAAAACCAAATCAACTTACTTGCTTACAGATCCTGACAGAAGTCGGAAGCTCAACCGACTGACCCACCCATGTGACCTGCAACATTCCTAATTATTAAATGAAGTCCCCATACCATTTCTCCTCATGAAGTTTTGTGGGGCTGATCCATGAGAACAAATTAAGAACAAATACGTAGGAGCACCTGGGTGGCTCAGTCAGCTAAGCATCCCACTCTTAATTTCGGCTCAGGTCATGATCTCATGCTTCTGGAGATTGAGCCCCATGCAGGGGCTCTGTGCTGACAGCACGGGACCTGCTTGGGATTCTCTCTCTCCCTCTCCCTAGCTTGCATGTTCTCTCTCTCTCTCAATAAATAAATAAGCTTTCAAAAAAAAGAAAAAGAACAAATATGGGAAACATGAACATTCATTATCATGAGGCTGAATGTAAAATTACTCATTTTCTAATGAATACAGAAAATCAAAAAACAATTTCCAACTCCAAAAGTATTACCAAATCGCCTCTGAGGCTCCTCCTACCCTTTCGTATTTCTCCCAACAGCTACTTGGGAAATAATCATAAAAATGACCCTGTGCAAGTCTGGCTATTATACACCCTTTAAAACAGGGCCAGGGACTCACAAACTAATCCCCCCAGGTCAGGTGTTGGTCTCCATCCAGTTCTGGTGTTGGATGCACTTGATATGCAGGCAACATGTTTCCACCTTCACCACTGTTTATATACAAGACCGATTTAACCTGAGCAAAGGGACCAAGAGATTTCCCCTTGCCGTGTCTTATGGTTGGAAAACACGTACAAAGAAAACACTCATTGCCTCTCTGGACAAATGAAAGAGGCAATGAGTTTGATTAACGTCTACAGTGTGCAGGTCACACATCTCCCTGGGGGCCATCAAATAAATGACCCATCATGCTGACAGTTGAGCCTTCTCTCTAAATTTTTTCATTCCTAGCATCGCCCCTCCCCCTCCCAGGAGGGCTGAAATTCTCTAGCTGAAGTGGCACAAGTTTATTTAGTAGCTCTTTACAGTACTTTTATTTTATAGTTGCCAAGAAAACCTCTCTCACTGACTCTCCTTGCCAAAATGCTTCCTGCATGATACCTGGCTGTGTCTGGCATGCACACAGATGCCCTCCGCAAGGGGAAGCAGGGAGGCAGAATGGAGGGCTTCCGATAAAGACACCAAGGAGATGACAGACCCTTGGTGGCTAGGGGTCTCGTGACCATTGGGCCTAGCTCCGACAACACAGAAAAGATGCTGGGGCAAAAGAGACACCTGCGGTTGATAGGCTAGGGGGGGATAAGGTGGTCAACATACTGAATTCTGCTTGGCTCCTCCGGCTTCCCCAGTGCAGAGAGGTGGGTGCAGCTGACCCATGGGAAATTACTTTCCAGGGCACCTTTGCTTCCCAGCCATAGAAATGCAACAAAGAAATGGATCAGAGAGTCACAGGGATCCTGAGAGCCTGCAAACTAGGGACAGGATAGTCGTGGAGAAGCCCTCTGTCTGCAAAGAGGGTGCGTTAAGGAAGGTAAAGGAAGGAAAGATTTTGCAAGAGGAAGAATCAGAACACGGTAGCCTCTTAACCAATGTGATCTCAATGATAATTGGGGCAGCTGTGGAGTGGGGATGGGCAGGGGCAGATGGATCCTACGAGGCTTATGGTGGACACGTGGCACCAATACCAACCAACAGGTTGACAGAATGAAACTCTGTTAAACGTTAGAGGGCACGCGGTGCTAGGTAAGCGTTGGCCACTGTTGTCACCACTACTGTTGCCAGTAAGTGGATAAATGTTGTGGCTGTCACCCTTGAAAGATCAGCCAGACAACTGAGGTATCAGTGCGAATACACAACTAGCAAGTGAAGGGACGATGAGACATCTTAGCCCGTCTAGCTGTGGCTGGTTCCCTCTATGGAAACCCAGGGCTCTTCAGACTTGGGGGTACTAGACTCTGCCAGCGGTGAGGCCAGTTCCCTGAACACATTTTGTTGAGAGAAAACAGCGTGTGAGAGGGGACGTGGATACCGCGGGGTGGGGGCAAGTGGAGGGAGGCGGGGTGATGAGGAATGCTTTACAACAGGAAGGAGTGCAGTTTATAGCACCGACCTCAGGAAGGGATATTCAGGCTGCTTTTGGCAACTGGCTAAACACAAACCTTTGCCAGCATTAGTAATGCCTTACGCAATATCAAAGGGGAGGGGAGACAGACTTCTGACTTGAACCAGAACTTTTGGCCACATCAGCAGGTCTCATTCGGTTACCTGCTGTCTCCATCAGAGATTAAACCTGAGCCATTTAAACGGAAGTCTCAAAAACCCAAGAAGGCACCTACGGTTTCAGAACCACTCCCAGGCCCTTGGAAAAATGCGAACCTCACATGTTAGTTCTGGGTTATAGTTGGTATCACTTTGTTCTCTGTGTTTTGCATAAAGCCTTGTTTTCTTGAAAGTGATTACAGCCTCCAAGAGTAGGCCTGGAATATTTCTTAAGTCATTTCCAGTGTACTGATCACAGGCTAGACATATGACAGCAACACACATCTCAGTCCCTTTCCAGGGATTTACAGATCTCCTCCTAATGCTGGGCATATCACAGCAAAGTGTGCAGAAGACATCAAATTTACCCCTAAGAAGTTTCCTTTTGAAGAACTCGCTGCTACTTCCTGAGCACCCGCCCATGCTGTGTCCAGCACTTAGCCTTGCAAGACACTCCCAAGACATTCATTTCCCAAGACATTCATTTTGTTGAGTAATCCATTTGAGTAAATGTGCAGCCATCGGCCAAAGACTATTTCCAATTTTATGTAATAGTATCCTTAATAAAAGTAATCTCTGAAATGCAAACATCATTATGACTTCCTAAGATCTTAAAGGTAAACAATCCACAAATCAGGGAGAAAATTATTTTTTGGGCCTGTGTGCCTTATTTTTAGCTTAGAAAGTATCATCAAACCGCTAAGCAAAAGGAACTGATAAAGAGACCTTTTGAGAGACTAACCTTCTTCTTGCCTAAATGTTGGACAAATCTTGATCCAATAAATAATGGTTACTTCAGTTTGGTCAATTTCTCAGCACCTCAGTTCCTCTGTTAAAACATTAAAGTGGCAAGGTGATAGACTTTAATCTAGTCACTAACCCTGGATTTCACTCCACAAGCGACCTGTGTGAAAACACTTTATGCCCATATGTACATTACGGAGGCAATTAAAGATCTTTTGCAAATATAAGGTTTCATATACCATTAATAGTGGGGTATATTTTATATTTCCTGGAGAACTGGAGTCCATGCCGATAAGCTTATCTGTGATCAGTTCTGGAACACAGAAATTCAGACTAGTAGCCAAGCATGGAGTCCTCACACACATGGAGATAGAGGCCAAGGGCAAATTCTCAGCTGTCCTCTTAGGGAGCGAGATAGCTCCCGTATGCCTCCCTCACTCTGCTTCCTTCCCTAACTCCCGCATGGTTATTCAACCAACCTCTGTCTGTCTGATTCCAAAAGGCAGTATAATGGAAGGTTAAGGGTATAGATTCTGGAGCCAGGCTGCCTGGGCTTGAGTCTTGGCCCTGCTATTTACCATTTGTGTGATCTTGGGCAAGTTACTTAACCACTCTATATTTGGTCCTCTTCATGAAATGCAGATAACCACAGTGCCTGCCTCATGAGAATGAAGCTATTTAATGTGAATTGTTTGGAACAGTGCCTGATTGTATTAAGTACTATGGAAGCCTGAACTATTATTTCCTCATCAGCAAAAAAGAGAACACATACGTGGCCTATTCCTTGAGATTATTGTAAGAATCAAAACTGATGGTAGACACAAACTTTGAAAATACTAAGTAACATTGGAAATTTAGGAGTTTGGGACAGGTGGGCCTATTATATTATAAAGTGACACATCTGGCTTATAAACTGCTCTGTGGGTGATAGAGCAAGGAGCCAAAGGGAGTTTCTCATACAGTGCCAGGGCCTGGCACTAGCAATGGGCAAAATGTCTCAAGAACTGGTTAAGCTCCATCAGCCACAATACCTTTGTCTACTTTATCCGTCTTTGCTGAGGCCAAATTCTGAAGCATTAAGATACAGAAATTAAGCATTCACCTATCGACGGGCACTTGGGTTGTTTTTCATATCTCGGCTACTGTAAATAATGCTGCAATAGACATAGGGGTACATTATATCTTTTTGAATTAAGTGTTTTCACTTTCTTTGGGTAACTAGTAGTGAAATTACTGGGTCATATGGTAAGTTTTTGAGGAATCTAAGAAACAAAACAAACAAAGGAAAAAAGAGACAAACAAAAAAACAGACTCTTAAATATAGGGAACAAATTGGTGATTGCCAGAGGGGAGGTGGGTGTGGGGATCGGTGAAGTAGATAAAGGGGATTAAGAGTACATTTATCTTGATGAGCACTGAGAAATGCATAGAATTGTAAATTATATTGTGCACCTGAAATTAATATAACACTGTATACTGATTATACTCGAATTAAAAATGAAAAGATACAGGAATTGATCTCGTTTCACTGCTGACAGCCCTGCTCAGTGCAATGAGAAAAGGCTGGTTCAAGTTGAGGTTCATCCAGTTCCATCCCTGTCTGTCAAATGCATGAATGACCCATTCTTCTAAGCAGAAGAAGCCGAAAGAGGAACTGTGATTCTCTAGAAATAAAACATAGGATTCCCAAGAAGTGGCATGCTATCTATACCTCATAATGCAGTCAAAACTCAACTGGCACAGCCAGTCTTTGTTTTCCACCTTCTCCCTGCCTAATGATTCAGGACATAAACCCAACAGTGGATTCTGGTCTCATACATTCAGTGATGTGATAAGACCCAGATTCTGCAAAGTTACTTTGGGGAGAAGTCATTTCCAGTTTTTCACTGTTAGACACAATGCTGTGATGATTGAAGGTATCTTTTTAACATGTCCAAACCTATTAATATTTTTTATCATGCATACGCACAAACGAGCAGTCAACTCCAGGCACCATGCTCACGTTTAAGAACCTCTGTTAAGGCCACTGCATTGGTGTTTGCCTTCTTTCACCACAGGAAGCCAACAAAGATTATGGGTATTCACACTAGCAGGCAGGCAGAGAGCACAAATTCCAAAAGCCTGGAATTACTGTTATTTTAGGTTATTTAAGTTACTGTTATTTTACAAATGTGATCTCCAGGAGGAGAAGTGACTCATGGTTTTCATTTTTTCGTCTTTGTATTTTTGAATTCCCTTTGCACATAGTAGGCCCCTAATGAATGGCTGTTCGTCTGAACGGCAAGTACTCTCTGCCCTCTAGTCCTGGTTTGGTTCTGAGACCCCAGCGAGGCTGGGTTAAAGAGGATGTGGAGGACTGTTAGGCAACTGGGTGGATTCGGGTTTGTGCTGGGCCTCTGGCACCGATCCAGGACCTCTGACGCCAACAGGAAGCTGCCAGTACCTGCTGGAGTCCTGTCTCAGGGATGACCTAGGAGGACCAGGTCAGCACCCCAGGAAACTCTGTGGCTCTGAACACACTCTCGAGTACATGCTATTCCAGGCATTAGTCCTTCTAGACAAGTCCTGAGATACCAAGAGATACCAGAAATGAAAATGTGCCCTGCTTAGTGACTGCCTGTTCATGTTTGGCTTACAGGTGAGAGCAACCTTTGTGTCTATAAAAGAAGGATATTAAAAATTCCCTCAACTGCCTAAACAGGATTTACGTGAATTTAACTGGCTACTGTAGGACACAGAGAACCTTGCAGTGGCTTCTGTCATTAAGACAATGACCGTGAACAGAGAGCACAGGAGGTCAGGCAGGCTGGCTGAATGCAGCTGGGTAGTGGGGGTGGAGACGTGGCGGGGGGGGGGGGGCGGTCAGTGAGTAAGCTAGTGTCTCGGTGCATCTGGAACCTTCTGACAGACACACATCCTTCCCTCTCTTCAGAGGCATCATGGGGACTCGAGTGGGACAAGCTGGAATGCTGGTATTACCTGGTACACTGTCCGGTCAGTTAGTCAAGGGGCAAGAAAACTTTTCCTGAGCCAGAAAGCAGAGCTTCGAGACTCAGCTTTGTCACCTTGCTGGGTCTCAGTTTCTTCACCTGTAAATGATGGGATGGTACTGGATGACATGCCTTCCCCACTTCTCCGACCGGGCAGTCAATCACTAAGAACTGACAATTACACCTCCTGATTGTATTCAAAGCCAGACACCTTCTCTCCACCACACTGCATGGCCTCCATTCAGCCCCATCATTTCCCACCTGCATCGCTGCATCTCCTAACCGGTCTCACTACCTTCACTCTCCTCCCCTCTTTATGCTGGGCCAGTTGTTTTCCTGAAATTCAATTCTTGAATGTTTGACCCTTTAAGAGGCCCTGCCCAACTTTATCGGCCATAAGGCTCTACGGTGGGGTCTCTGTCTGCCCTGCAGCCTTATTTTCTCCCCCAGCGCTCTCCCCTGCTTCACATCCTCACGCACTCCAGGC
Organism: Neofelis nebulosa; assembly: GCF_028018385.1. NCBI lineage: Eukaryota > Metazoa > Chordata > Mammalia > Carnivora > Felidae > Neofelis > Neofelis nebulosa. Next base: position 109,163,428 of record NC_080788.1, on the reverse strand, counting down.
ACCCAACGCCGAGAGGTGGACCTCTCTCCCACCCGCGTATATGCTGTTGTGCCCTTGGATGGGCACTCACTCATAAACCGCTACTGGCCTGCAATGAAGCAGAAAATGATTGAATCACAGTGAATAAATGGGGGAAGAAGAAAAATTAAGAGTAAGCGCTTAGAAACTTTTATAACTACCTGACAGCAATTTTATGTCTGTTGAATCTAATAATAAAAATCTGGGCTCCTATTTCATGTCTTTTTAAAATTTTATTTTTCTAGTAATTGACTTTTATTACGTTTTATAAAAATATCAGTCCTAAATGGGTTGAAAAGGGAAAAACACAACAACACTGGTTTACCACCACAGACAGTATGGGGAGCTCTGGCCAGCAGCACCCTTCTACCTTCCGTTCTCCTGGGCAGATGACTTCATCCTCGCCGAAGGCTCTCTGTCTTGGGAGTCTTTTGCATCCCTTCCTAGACAAGCTTGGTGCCTCTCCTCCATGCTCCAGTGGTATTTGGTGCATACTTCTAATTATAGCATTTATTGCGCCGACTGTAATTGTTGGTTTCCCTGCAGGTCCTTCCCATGCTTATTTCTGCTAACCTCAGAACAAGGTGCCTGGCCCAGGGCTGAGTGAGCAATTAAGTGTTGACTGAAATGAACAAGCCCTAAGTTTCTTACCCTATACTCTGGTTGCCTTTCCTTTACCCATATATTCCTTGTGTGTAAAATCCTTCCTGCCTGTGTTCTCTCCCTCTGATGCCTACTCCGTGTTCTCTACATTATGGAAGCTGAGGAAATGAGGAAGAAATGAGAAGAACTGCTTTCTGCATCTGGGGGTGAATTTCTGACACCACCCATCGGGTTGTCCCCTCTCTAGCTCTCAGTCTAGTCCTAGAGTTAATATAAGGAAGCTGGGCTTGTAGCTACAACAACTGGTGACTAATGTGTGTGCCTGGTGATTAAGCATCCTTACAACAGCACAGTATTATAACCAGACAAGACAAATCACCCCTGTACATCTTGCATAAAATTAAAAGGTCAGTCCAGGAAGAGAAGGAATAATGAGATTGCTGAAGTCCTTCATCAAGTTGAAAAGCTCATTTGATTTTTTTTTTTTTAAGTTTAATGGAAAACTCCAAAACCAGAAGGGATGGAATATTACATAGAAACTGCTTCAAAGCTCAATTTAAGCTCAAACCAAAGAACATGATTCCCATCATATGGAACTAATTTCTTTTTGAAAGTTGATAAACCAAAAATTGCACTGGAAAGCAGCCGGTTCCCTGCGTTTTCCAGAGAAGGCAGTTTGGGAACACATTTCCTGAACCTCAGCCTCTTGGGTTCTACTCCTGGATTTTCCCCCTGACGCCATGGAAAAGTGCTTTCCTCTCCTCTCCTCTGCTGCAGAGTCCTTTTTAAAAAAGGATAACGTGATCACCTGCCCATTTACAGGATGTAGTGTATGAAATCATCCCAAGAGTTTCCCCAGGGCCTTTGATGCATGGAGTCAGGGAACCTAGGCTTGCTTATGGTTAGGAAAAAAGAAAACAAGCAAGCCCCAGAGATAGGACAAGTGATCGTTCTCCTATTGGAAAAGGAACTGTATTCCTCATTCAAATTAAGAAGCAGAGAATCAGCTGATAAAGAAAATTATTAAAATTTAGGGTCTGAAAAAAAATGACTTATTTTGAAAACACAACATTTTGACTGACTGATCTAGGTGATACACAAGCAATCGAGTTCCACCCCCTCAGATAAGTTCCAGTTTTGGTCTGAGTTTTATGACCATGCCAAACAATGTTCTGTCTGCCTGTAGAGCTTGAATCCCATCGATACATGTGTGGGCTTGGAATTTTTGATCTGGGCTGACACATTCCTGGCCAGGAAAGTGGTGCTCTCTCTCCTCCTATAACTTTCCACTGATGTAAATGAGGTCAAAAGTGCCCGGAGGCAGCAATGACAGGTGTGTGTGGGCAGAGAATCACGGGCCAAGGCAGGGCACACGCTTTCTCTTCTGTAAGAAGCATTTATACCATCCTGTGGGCATGCGTGGGGAAGGCCATAAGCTTTATAGTTTATGCCACAAGGAAGTCAAGACAGCTTCCAAGCCATTGTTCTGGGATGCCTTTTCTTTCTTGTGTGGCTCAGGACGCACAAAGCTTCCTCTGCCCTGTCAGGCCTTCACAGTGTGGGACTCAGGGCCATCTGAGAGGTTCTGCCTGTTCTGGCCTGGGAGCTGCCTCAGCAACTCCTGACTCCTGGCTGTCTGGAGCCAAATGTAACAGGGGTGAGTGGCCAGAGGTAGTGCCCTTTCCTAGGGACAGCAAATATGGTCTGCTCTCCCAGGAGCCCAAAGGGCAGCCTCTGGAGTGAGCGCTATTTGCCCTGGATAATGCTCACCTGCCCAGCGCTGGCCCTCAGGACCAGAGCCGCAGGCTTGATAATTCTGTCTTAACCAAATGGAGACTGCTAACTATCCCATCTGCTGGGTCAAGGAAAACCCCTTGGATATGTGAAAAGGGAAAACTGAGGGATAGTATTGGTAGAGGCTCTACCTGAGTCATTAAAGCAAAGTAAGATGACAGTTTGCTGAGTGGGGACTATGCTTTCAGGTAAATTCCAAGGCAACTGAATACAATCTTACTCAAGTCTCTGACCACTCCTAAGGGTCTCCTTTGTGAGCTCCTCCTCCTCCTTCTCCACTCTCCCTTAAAGGGTAGGCTGTTCCCTAAGGCTCTGTTCTTGGCCCTTGCTTAGCTTTCTTTCCAGAACCACTGCTAGACCAAATCACACCTTAGCGCAAATTAGAAAAAGGCTCCCCTTTCCCTAGACATGTTACCACCAACTCCTAGAAAACTCATAGTCATTACACAAATCTTCAAGGACTCTGATGAAGTGGTCCGCTTAGAACTGTTCGGTGCACAGTCTGCCCAGTTGTACAGTTGTTCTGTGCAATTGAATCCCAGGGATTCAAATATCACCCTAAGACTGATGGCTCCCCAATTTAAATCTCTACCCTGACAGCTCTTTCCAGAGATCTAGACCTTCATGACAAATAAGAAAGTAACTGATTTGGACGCATAGCTAACCTTCAAATGGCAAAAGATGAAACCTGGATTTTACCCAACTGTCATCCTCAGTGAAAAGCCTTAGAGTTCTTAGCTGGGAATCTGGAAAGCATCCTTAATGTCTACTCCTTGGGCTCCATACCCCATTCATCACTGTCCTCCAAGCTCTTCCTCCACTGTATCACACTCCCTTCCTCTTCTCCCTCTTCTTCTCACTATCCTGGCTTGCTTCAAGTCATGCCTATTTTCCCCCCTCTTAAGCTTATTTATTTATTTTTATTAATCTTTACGCCCAAGATGGGGCTTGAACTCACGATCCCGAGATCCAGAGTCGCATGCTCTGAGCCAGGCAGGCACTGCACCATGCCTATTTCTTGCCTGACTTATTCCAAGTCCTCCCACCTGAGCTCCTGGTTTCCAGGTTTGCTCCTATGCACTCTGCTTTACTACAGTTATTTCCTGTTAGTCTCTTTCTCAAAAACCTCTGATGGCTTCTACTGACAGGCAAATAAAGCCCAAACTTCTTGGCCTAGCACTCAAAGCCTTCCATGTTCTCACACCGACCCACCTCAACTGCCACCTTTCCCTGCTCTGCAGTTCCGGTCGCTCGGATTCCTCACGATTCCTTAGCACAGGACACTTTTCTGCCTTCAGGCCTTCATTCCCATTGTTCCCTCTACCTGGCATGTAATTCTGTATTTTGTTGATAACGAAAACCTATGGCTTAAATACCATTTCTTCTCTAAAGCCTCTGCTGATCCTCTCGGTTAGAATTCATAACTTCCTTTTCTGTACTCTCACTGCATTACATTTTACTTTGAGCATTAAGGGAACCATGTCTTAAACTGTCAATTTATAGATGCATTTGGAGCCCCCAGTAGACTCAATCCTTGAGGGCAAGGATTCTGTTTCATTTATCTTTTGGTCTTCAGGGCCAAATGTGGTACAAAGCAGATGTGCAGGTCACATTGAGTGAGTAACCCCGTGGTGAAATCCTCATGGTCAAACAAAGCCCACGGACAACTTAATGATGGTCTACTTTGAGCCTGTGTGTCTGTTTCGATGCATCAGGCAAACAAGGACAGGTGAGTGTAGTACAGTATGTCAGGTGGAGGTGAAGGGCACTTTCCAAACCAAAAAGTCCGTTTAAAACAAACACACACTTATAACTCACAGTCTGCATGAAATGTAATTCCTTGAAACCCACAAGTCTGGCAGGGGACATAGACTCGGCACCTTGAAGGAGGGTTGGCAGGATTTAGGGCTCATTCTGGAGACCCGTTCTGGTTCTGTCCAGCTCTCCAGACCCTGGACTGGCCCGGCCCCACCACCCAGGCCAATAAAGCCTTACAAGAAGCTAAACGCTTCTCAGAACAATGGTCACCTTGAGAAGGTGAGGACCTGGATGGGAATGAAGTGACAAGTGGGATGCTTACAAATCTAGTTAGGAGCATCTCTTGAGAAAATAACAATGTGAGAGTAAGTTCTGATTGAGAGCAATAATGTCTTCAGATTCCACTCTTCATGAGACATTTACAGATGAGAATCCAGCAGGAGAAGACCATTGATAATACAGCACCTTGAGTGCAGATAAATTCAACCACATTACCAGCATTTTTTCATCTTTACCCTATATAATACTGAGTATCCAAACCCACTGTTTTCTGAGACCAGATTCCTCAGTTTCTGGCAAAGAAATTACCAAGAGCACAAATTTACCAAGTGGGAAACTGAGGAGGGTTAGACAGACTTTGCTTTTCTGACACAGTGGAAAATGTGGGTGTATCACATACCACTGTTCTTTATATACTCTCCCGAAGAAGACTGACTAGCACATAAAAAAGGGAAGAACTTGAAAATCCAGCTGATCATACATTTTCCCAACCATCTGGGCTTCTGTTTCTCTTTTGCTGTCACTAGGATGGCTTTAATAATATCTTTAACCAAGCCACTCTCTATCACTGTTCCTAGAGAGGGAAAAAAATTCCTCTCTCGCTGTGTTGAGAAGAACGAAATTGCAGCCTCTGTATTGCCTTGGTTCTAAGATCTGTACCTGCTCCCTTCCCTCTAGTGCTTCTGAAACAGCTAAGTTCCTTAAAACTAATGACCAAAAAGCCTTGCCAACTGCCATGACTCTCATTTCTATCAAATCAAAAATTATCGGCATCTTGTGATCTGTAGCTTCTTGGAATCAAGGAAACGCAGCGGTTAGTACACATTCCTCTTGTCAGTTGCTGTGTTAAAGGTTGGGGACCAAAGGGAACAAGGAAATCTAGCAGATTCACCTTCAAAGAAAACAGAGTCTAGGTAACTCCATTTGAAGGCACCAATGCCTTATAAGAGGCTTCATGGAAGGCCAGTGACTGCAGGAACTTTCTTATGCTATTAGGACCAAACTATTACTCAAATGTCTGTTCAGGAAGTCACTGTGTGGTCAAGGGGAAGAAGAGGCGGTCAGGTTCCCGCTTCTTAGAGCTCCTTTCTTTCTTGGTCTGAGACCTGGGAGCTACAGAACGGGTGACTGATGGCCTTTCCCATCCTTCATGGGTGTCTCAGATAACGAGTGTCTGTCTAGTTCTCTAGGAGATCCATTCTTGGCACTGAAGAGAAACTTTCTGGGAGAGTGGCAGGAGGCAGATGTTGAATAAAGAACAAAGGAAGATGAGCTTTTCAGAGGCAGCCCACCCAAGAACCCGGGGAGTTTGAACTTGGCTTAGGAGGTTAGCCTCACACACTCAAAGGAGCCTGCATTCCTGGGCTGGCATGGACAGTGCCACCACTTACCCTCCACATACCCCTGCTGGGGCTGGGACCCTGCCACAGCCCCGCTGATTTGAGGCCTGAGGCCGCATTGTGGCGAAGTTCCTCCCACTGACTCACAGGAGACCACAGCAGTGTGTAGAAATTCTGTGATGAAAGATGATATTCCTGACATTTCTCTTAGCTCTCAGATTTTCCAGCAGATTTCTTTGAGCAGTCTTTCTGTCTTCCAGACTTCGGAGGGATGGCTCAGTGTTTCCAAAGTGAGGTAGAAAAGCTCACTTGTGGTTGTAAAATTCTAATACTGCCCTCGTTTTCTCTGTGAGACCCACAATGGGAGCTACTGAAATGGAAGACTGAACCAGGCCTGGTGGGCATTGATTTGGAGCAAAAGAACACCTGGGGGCTTTGGAGGAAGTTAATTAGTGGCCAGGGCCAAATGGAGTGTGGACAGTTCCTGCTGGCCCAGCCTTGGGCACCTTGTTTTTCTTTTTTAAACCGAACTTTAGTTGTATAGACATATGAATTTTATTTGGCTAAAACTCTGTGGTTGGAATGCCCCCATTAGACCCTATTCTGAAGCTATTTTGAGTTTGAACCCAGATAAAATATTTTAGACATTCAACAATGAAAGACTTGGGGAGAGGTATCTGTCTCTCTCACTTCCCTTTTCTTTAGTTCTGTGGAACAAAAGTGAAAATGAAAAACTCACTTATCTCCTTCCGTGTACTTTTCACAACTGGTGGTTACTTTTACGTCTTTATATATTTACATTAGAGTACATGCTTCTGGTAGGCCAACTCCTGGCCTATCTTGTTCACAATGATATTCTGAGGCACAAAGTAGGTCTCAGTGAATATTTGTTGCATGAATAAATGAATGACTGACTGGATGCGTGGATAAACAGATGAATGTAGGCTCATAAAGTTATGACAATAAATGTTTATCACATGTAAATATATTAAAGTATCATGCAAAGGAAATAAAACATGGGATCTGGGAAAGGCATTTTCCCCCAATGTGTCTTTGAGACTAAGAGAGTGACTTATAGAAAAAAAAAAGTATTTAAAAATGGTTAGTAATTGCTTTTCCAATTCATGGACTAGGAGCAAATAGTCTCTGAAAGGAAAGTGTTGGGAGAATCCCCCGTTTACAGAAGGGGGCCCCTCTCAGTTAGTAAAAATATCTTTTCCTTTGGTTCTACCATTTCACAGAAGAAAAAAAAAAGTTGTTACATGTAGACACCTCTTTGCAGCATGACTGTGCAGTGTATTGTTCAAAATGGGACTCTGAGGGTGAAAGGTGAAAGGGGGTGCTGGTAAGGAGGTCACAGGACCAAACCAGGACTTCTCTGGACAAACTGAGACACGTTGGCTGAGTATGTCTTTCACCATGTCGGTTAATCTAAGCCCACTCAAAGCATTTTCTTGAAATCCATCTTCTGATGAAAGTACTTGCTCTTCATTGAATTCTTCTCCTGTTAAGCTCCTTGATGAGTTTTGATCTTGAGAATTAGTTCTCAGAAAGTACAGTATCTTGAGCTTCTCTGGTAAACTGTTAGTTCTAGCGTTAACTCCTTCAACACAGTGTGACACAAGCTACCCTTTCTAGAGTGTGTGTGTCACAATGTCAAGTGAGACATTGTGAAAATATCTCACGCGTGGTAAGCCCTCAACTCTGCCTCTTTCTTCTGATGAAAACAGAATATAAAAATATACAATACCTGCAGTGAATTGTACAAAGTACGGCCGCCCCTCAGACGGACTTGAGAGGGAAAGTGCTTCTTAACGTATTTACTTCCTTTGGTAATGCCACAGCACAAAGATTACACTCAGCCTTCCTGGCCATAAAAGCTTCAGTTTTTCCCATTCTTGCTGCCAAAGCTGAAATGCCAAGAAATGCTGGGAACTGTGATTATACACACTTCATATTTTACATTCTAAAACCCCAAGGAATAAGCTGTGGAGAACAGAGTCCTATTTCTTAAATAGCAGGACAGATACTGAACTCCAGCTCTGTGGAGCATGGCTGAGTATTTGCATGGGGAGAAACAAACAAAGACCTCACAGATTTCTTCCAGTCTGTGTGTACCTTCCTGGCATCTGTGGCAGACCTTGGCTAACTTTTCTCATTTATTTCGTTTTTGTTATTTTTTAACTTTCTGAATGACTCAACCAGATTCTTACGGGAAAAAAAAAAATCACCACCCCACATACGAGTCAGTCATAAGGCAACTCAGTTACTGCCTTTGACAGGTTTGAACCTGTCTGTTCACAGATGAGGAAACAAAACTCCACTGTTCCTTCGGCCAAAATTATATCCCCTTCCTTAGCGTGGCAGTAAAGCAGCCAGCAGACAGCATTCAGATTTCACGGGTTCCAAAGCTTCCTCCCCAGCTGTAAATTAATTTCACTGCCACGGTGCATTTTTCTCAATTCCGTCCTCAAGTGTAGGAGTTAAAACAAACAAAACCAACCAACCAACCAACCAAACGTTCTCCTTCCTTCCTCCTTGCCTCCCTTCAAGAACTAACACAAGAGCCACAGGTACCCGGGAAGGGCTCGTGATGACAAGACCTGTACTTCTAAAGGGTGAATTTCCTGACTCACTGTCACCTGCCTTCGTCTACTGCTCAGAGCCCCATTTCTTTGTCAAAGAAGTGTTAGAATCCTCACGAGGTGAACGTGGGAGGGGCAGGCTTCTCACTGCTTGGATTAAATGAACATTTAATACTCACTTCTTGCTTAATTTGCAAGATTTGGATGCCTCCACACGTTCCTCATGTTCTCAGAGAACAGGAGCTCACACAGGATTTCTCCCCTTCCTCCCCACCGGGGCCGCACATGCTCCAGGGCCTTGCAGAGAAAGGGGTTGAGAGGCTCCTGGTAAAGGAGCGAGCCCCTTGTGCAAGAAAGCGGGCCCCATCCAGTCAGGCTGGAAGTAATGTGCTGCTACTCCTCAGCCCAGTTATAAACGGCAGCTGCTCTCCGTGTAGGGCTGGAAAGCAATTTCTCTCTGTGCCTATGTAACTGCAATAAACTTTTATAAGCCTGTTACATGATCTGAACAAACCAGCACAGTTTCTCCAACAAGAGCAGAATTCTTTGCAGGTTTGAACCCTCACCCACACACCCTTCTCGGAGAAGAAAAGGAGGCTCAGCTGCTACCTTTTTATAGTTTAGAGCTGGCCTTTCCAAAGACTTAGGAAAAACCTCTACTCTTTCAGGGCATCCGACAGCGCCATTTGGCTCTCAAGAGGAAACACTGTTTCAAACACAGAACTTGTGCATGCATAAATCATTTCTGGAAGGACACAGAAGAAATGCGCCTGGGTGGCTCCATTGGTTGAGGGTCCGACCCTTGATCCTTTCCCAGGTAATGATCTCACAGCGTGGGTTCGAGCCCCAGGTCTGGCTCTGTGCTCACAGCACTGGAGCCTGCTTCGGATTCTTTCTCTCCCTCCCTCTCTCTCTCTCTGCCCTTCCCCATTGCTGCTCTCTCTTTCCCTGTCTCTCTCTCTCTCAAAATAAATAAACATGGAAAAAAAAAAGGCATGGCTAACTGGTTGCCTTGAGAAAAAGAAATTGGGAGGCTGGATTTAGTGTTCACTGTAATCTTTTTAGAATAGCTAAACAGTTCTCTTTTTTATCATATGTACGCATTCTCTCATCTAATTAAATTACACTGACGTGCCTCTCCATTTTCTCAGATTACACAATACCACGTTGACACCCATCTTCATACCACTTATCTCTCCCGATGAGTATTCCCCGACAAAAGTGTTGACTCACTTTGCTAGAAATAAAACAGAAATGAAGAAATAAAAACTATTGCTATGCCTTGCGCCAGAAATTGAAGACAAATAAGAAAAGCAAAGCTCTGGCTGCAAGCCCTAATACGGCCATGACAAAGGAGAGGAAAAGTGTGGGTCTCTTGGCTTTTCGTCGTGTTCCCTCCTGGACAACACCTCCTCCCTTCCGACCATTCCCTCTCCTGCCCTGCTGAGAAGTTTCTCCTCTTCTTTGGTCCACCTCCCACTTTTTTTGCTTATTTCTTTTTAAAAAATTTGTTCTCAAAAATCCCAAAAGTAACACATTCTCACCACAGTGATACAAAAGGAAGATACATGATGAAAAATCATAACTGTCCATCCCCTCCCAAATGGTTTTGTGTCTGTTATTCCACAATGTTCTCCCCACGCAGATCTATGTTCAGATGGTTTTTGCTACTATTTTTTGTACCAAAAAAACAAGACTTAAATGAGCATACATACCACTTCTTAACTTCTTCCTTTCACTTATTTATCTATTGGGGACAAGCCACCTAGATCAATAAATGTGGATCTAACTCACTCTTTTAATAGCTGCATAATATTCTATAGAATGGGTATGACATAATTTGTTCAATTTGAAAGAACTGAAATAATACTGAAATGTATTGGATCTGTCCACCTCTTAAATGGATTCACTGTTCAAGTTTCTTCCCTGGATCACTTGTCGTCTTTAAAATTGATAATGCACTTGGAGCATTAACTGATACCAGATGCTGGCATAAACAAGCCCCATGAGCTGAAGTCTCACAATAATCCCATAGGACATAGTACTTAACGGGAAGCCAGCACAGCCCCATTTTCACACTGTTGCCGTGCAATCAACCTAGAGTCTGTGGTCACTGTCTTAAAGGTTAGCCTGGTATTTACAACCTGAAGACAGATCATTTGACTAGGAGTTCCACAGGTACCCCTATCTTGAGGTGTTCCTGTCTTTGCCTCTCTGATCCCCACACCTATGCTCATCCTGTGCCTCACCTTTGGCAATTCACCCTCGAACAAGGCACTGATGACCTGAGTGAAAAGTACCCACATTTTCAGAGTGAATGGCAGACAGAGACCCCTAACTCTGGGGTTCATGACTATCTTCTCTGTTTTCATGTGCACACAGAGGCTGACGCTATACTACAAAGGTAGGTAAGGCATTAAATTCCTCTAAGATCTACGTGAAAGGAGACCTTGCACACCCTATTCTAAATCACACCAACAATATGCTTACTACCCCTATATTCAGCAGGAACAAAATTCAATTAAAGCCCATAACTGATCTGGAAGAGGTAACATGAACACCTCTTACCACAACTCATATTAGTTTAACCCATTGCTACTTAAGATACTTCTGGTTTTGTAAAAGAAAAAGAATGTAACAAGTCAACTGGATATTGGTTCAAGACTATAGAATAAAAAATTACATGTATGGGGGCGCCTGGGTGGCTCAGTTGGTTAAACGTCTGACTCCTGATTTCAGCTGAAGTCATGATCTCACGGTATGTGAGATCGAGCCCTGCATCAAGCTCTGTGCTGACAGCATGGAGCCTGTTTGGGATTCTCTCTGTCTGCCTCTCTCTTTCTCTCAAAATAAATAAACGTTTTTTAAAAACGTTGTTTAAAAATTACATGGATGGCTTATCATTGCTCAGAAATCAGTGACTGTGACAAGAGAGCCAGGATAAACAGTATCATACCACTAATATTTCCTTCTTTGACAAGTAAACTACATTGGAAGATCCAGATGGCCTTCAAAAATCTGAAAGCCTTTTTTATGCAAAATTTGTGTTTTTCCACTTTATTCCTTAAAGGTGATCTAGCACCAGGGAACAGAAGATACAATGAGACAGTGTTTGAGCCAATATAAAGGTGAAATTTCCAATCATTCTATGTGCCTAAAAGTGGAGGGAATAAGTTACCCTCTGTTTAGAGGTATAGGAAAAAAAGACCACTCAGCAGGTTGTTAGGCATTCGTGCTTTGAAAGAGAAGGGTGTAGGGTGCTTGGGTGGCTCAGTCAGTTAAGCCCCCAACCCTTGATTTCAGCTCAGGTCATAATCTCATGTTTCATGAGTTCAAGCCCCAAGTCTGGCTCCACATTGACAACACAGAGACTGCTCGGGATTTTCTCTTTCCCTCTCTCTCTGCCCCTCCCCACTTGGTGCTCACTTGCTCTCTCTCTCCAAATAAATAAATAAATTGAGAGAGAGAGAGAGAGAGAGAGAGAGAGAGAGAGAGAAGGGTATCATGTAACTTTGAACTCTCTTCCAACCCTGACTCTAGAATTTTAACAGTGGGACATGGGATAGGTAAGTTTTGATGCAAGTATCGAACATGGTGTAGAATGGTGATTTTGTATGTGAAAGAGGTCAGAATGGGTATTCTGGAGGCAGGAGGAGCAGTGCCAAGGGAGGAAGGAGAAATGAAAGGCCATACAAGCTGCCACCTCCCCATTGTGTGCACCATGCACACACCTCCAGAACCAGATCATTCAGTGATGTCATCCTCTAGGGGGTGGGGAAGGTTGCCCATCAGTTTTCACTCACTTCTCTTTGCAACTAAACCCAGAAATTCATCGATTTTCTGAGGGTCTGAGTGTTTTTGTTAAGTGCTAACAGGGAGCCTGCACCGAGTTATATTTCTGCCCAGGAAGTTTGCTAGTAAGTTTAGAAGTTTACTTAACAAGTTAAGTAAAATTACTTTTAAGTAAAATTTGGCATCTGCAAGACAATGGAAAAAAAATCCCACCTTCAGGCAGATGCTGTAGACTGTCTATCAAGAGGAAAACTCTAACACCATGTTACACTCAGCTATTTATCCTGCCAGGCTTAAGAACTGGGATCTAGGAGAAGGATTTTTGTCTTAACACATCTGAAAACAATTCCACGACTGACATACATGGCTCAGTGAACCCAAAGAATGGTGATGAAGGCATCTAATCCTTAGCTGTTTGCTCATATCAGTCCACTATGTTTTCAATTCCAGCAGGTGCCGCCCTCCTTGGGGCCGAAATCATTTCCAGGTAGATTGTGCACTATTAAGGCAAGCGGCTGCAGAGCATCTTGCTCATTGTAACAGAAAACATAAAAAAAAAAAACTGAACATGTGTGTGAATGAATGACTGTATGGGCTGATGTTTATGTGCCCTTCCTCTGCAATTCATGCTGAAGCCCTGACCTTCCCATATGATGGTATTTGGAGATGAGGCCTTTGGGAAGTAGTTGGAGTTAGATGAGGCCATGAGGATGGGACCCTCACGATGGGATATTTGCCCTTGTAAGAAGAGACAACTAGAGAGCTTGTCTCTTCTCTCTCTCTTCTGTCATGTAAGGGAACAGCAAGAAGGTGGCCATCTGCAAACTGGGAGGAGAGCCCTCACTGGAAATAAAATTGGCTGGCACCTTAATTTTGGACTTTGCAGCCTCTAGAATGTAAGAAAGAAGATTCTGTTGTTTAAGTCACCTGGTCTATGGTACTTGTTACAGCAGCCTGACCAGCCTAAGACAATGACTAGGACGACTTCACTAGAACTAGGATTTATGGATTAGGAGTGATCACAGCCTGATGGTCAAGGTTTGGCAGAACTTAACTGTTACAACAGCAGGTTACCTATTTCTGACATTATCATGTTGAAAAACTCATATTAGGGTATATTCAATATCACATGTGGTATCCCTTCGAAAATATCATTTTTAAATATCAAAACCACAATATTTATTCAATACAGAACATTTGAAAACTATTAAAAAGACAATAAAAACACCTACGTTACCTTAGATACTCAAACAACCACGGCTGACATACCAATGTTTATCCTCCTAGAACTATTTTCCCTATTGAGAGTAAAACTGACTGAGAGAACAAAGTCTTCCCCTCAGTGGTTTCTTCTGACCACAACCACCACTGTACTCATTGAGACATCTTAAAGAACTCCATCTCTTATACTCAGAAGGATGTTGCTGAGAAGTGACTTTACTTTCAGGATCCTAATGTGGATATTCACATCCTATAACAACCATGTGAAATCAGCAGCGGTAGCCTATGGAGGTGGTTAGGAATTAACTGAAAGGGGTGTCAGGAAACCTTCTGGGTTGATGGAAATGTTCTATATATTACTTTGAGTGTTGATTCCATATTTGTGTCCACCTGTCAAAATGCATCAAACTGTATAAGACTTAAGTATGGGGAAAGCAAAGTATGGGGAAAAGCAAACTGGAAAGATGACACCAATACCCAACACCAGAAACATGTGCTTTGATATATTTTTCCACGGAATGTTCAAAAAAGCGAGTATTGCTGAGCTGAACGGCTTCATGTGCACCCCTGTTTAATCCTAACAACTACCCTCAGATGTGCATTTCTAGGATCTTCATTTTATCAGTGATGAAGCTGAGGCATAGAGGGTTAAGTAACTTGCTCAAAATTCCACAGCGGGGAAGTTGCAAAGCAAAACTGGAAGCCAAGGCCTTGCAATCCTGGAAAAAAAAAAGTTGTAACAATGTGCATGCCTTTTGACTCAGCAGTATCTCCAAGGAATGTGGTTCCAGGGAAAGAACTGAAGACCGATCCAAGAGATGTGTACAAGACTATAAACACATCATTTATTGGAATGCCTGGGTGGCTGACTCTTGATTTAGGGTTAGGTTGTGATTTCGCGTTTGTGAGTTCGAGTCCCATGCTGGGCTGGGCTGCACTCATGGCATGGAGCCTGCTTGGAATTCTCTCTCTCTGCTCCTTCCCCACTCGTGCTGACTTGCGTGCTCTCTCTCTCTCTCTCTCTTAAAATGAATAAATTAATTTAAAAAAACCCCATGATTATTAATAATACTGAATCAAGTTAAATGGAGTGTAAATTAAGTAGGCCCATGTGATAAACCACCTACATCACTTCAGTCACATCATATTAGCTTGAAAGAGAATGTAGACAACTTTCACGGTAGGGGAAAATGGTTATGGTATATTAATAAATATAATCAGGTTGAAAATGTTTACATGGTATGACTTCAACTTTGTTTCTTTTTTTTAAAAAAATACATTTAAAACCTTTAAGAAAACATGTCAAAAGACATATTTCAGTAGTAGGAATATAGGTTATTCATATTTATCTTTTTTATTTTCAGCAGTTACTATGTGTTACTTCTATAATTAGAAAGGCAAGAATAAATTTTATTTTAAAAATTTAAAACACGGGGAAAAATCATTGCTCTCATTGATGAGTATATACCCCCATGAAGATGATGTGTGTGTGTGTGTGTGTGTGTGTGTGTGTGTGTGTTTATGAGAGGAAGAGTTTGGTAGAGCCTAGTTTGAAGATAGCCCCTTAATAACTTCAGGGTGTTAGCATTATTCAATAACTTACACCTAACTGTAAAAAAGTGACATCACCAGGCTTTCTCCCTCAGTCATTATGTGCAAAATATATATGGTTGGCTTAAAAAACTTAAAGTCAATGTCCAATTTATAAAAAGACCTTGAAAAAGTTATTACCTTTGCTTTTAGCAGGAAGGCATAAAAATTGAGATCAATAAACACTGAAGTCCTCTGAATAAAGCAGACAGATCTAATGTAACTCTGAGAGAGATTAGCACCACCTTAAGCAAAAAGGTATACAACTAGGAGCACCTGGGTGGCTCAATCCGACTTCAGCTCAGGTCATGATCTCGCGGTCTGTGGGTTTGAGCCCCACATCGGCCTCTGTGCTGACAGCTCAGAGCCTGGAGCCTGCTTTGGATTCTGTGTCTCCCTCTCTCTCTGACCCCCACCTCTCAAAAATGAATAAACATTAAAAACAATTAAAAAAGTATACAACTTGAATGTGTCACAAGTGCTGTGGCTCCATGCCATCAAGTGTAGAGCCGTGGTTGAAGAATCATGGCAGAGACCAGCACTGTTTTTCCAACTTGTCTACTGCATGGCTCCTTTTTCAAGAACATGTGAAGAAACACAAAGTCTTTTCCTATGCAATAACTTTCATTTGAGAATTACAATTGCAAGGAAGAATTGTGTCCTTATAACCAGTGAAAGAATTATTTATATTATTAACCAAAATGAAAATCCAAATTTAAACATTCTTCAAGAATTAGAATTATCATTTGAAAACTTCTAGTATGGATGCTCAACTGTTCTTTTAAGTAGAGCAATTTCTCAGAAGGCTTTCATTTATGAAAAAGCATGACCTTGAATTCTGAGCAAATCATGGGTTTAGATTAGTGTAATGCTGGTCACAGACAATGGGTTAGACAGGCATGCTCCCTGCCTTCATGAAGTGGCCCGTACGAAGAGACACACAGGCCAGAAAAAGTGTGAGGGGAAGGGTATTACAGGATGTCACAGGAGCAGACAGGATAGGCAACGAACCTAGCTCATGGGTTAGGGGGCAGGGAGTCTAGAAAAGTCTCCCAGTGGAGGTGACATCTAGCTGAGACTGCACAGGTTAGCAGGAGTTAGCCTGGCAGAGAGAACACAAAGCATCCCATGCACTGTTGGTTGAGGAAACTTGGCATCTTCGTGGATTCAAACCTGAGGTAGGATTGTAGAGTTCCCCCGCATACTATGTGACCCTGAACAAGTTATTTTACTCCCAGAGCCTCAAGTTTCCTTATGTGTAAAGTAGGGATAGTACCATTTACCTTGGAGAGATGTCCCAAGAAGCTGAAATTAACTAAGTAGGACTCCTTACAGAGACATTTATCCTTAGAGATATATGCTAAGTACATGTGGCCATTATTCTGTATCGCAGAAACTCCAGCCCACTATTCTCTTTGCCACTCCTTCACTTTATAGAGCATGCTCCCCTCCCAAAAGCTTTGTCAGCTTGCCATTCCTTCTGCCCAGAATGTTCTTCCCCCAGATATTCACATAGACCTTGCTCCCTCATGTCCTTAGGTCTCTGCTCATCTGCTTAAATGTCCCACCCTCCCTGAACTTGATCTTCCCCTTACACAGCTTTTTGCTCCATAGAATTCATCGCTCCAACATGCCATATATCCACTTTTTGTTTATCTGACTACCTGTGCTAGAATTTAAGTTCCTTGAGGGTACAGGGTTTTGTCTCATTTGTTTCCAGAGCTTAGCACAGTGCCTGGCACACAGTACGTTCTTCACACATATGTGTTAAAGAAATGAATAAATACGCCAAGTTTGAGGGGATGCCTTTCTTTAGTCTTCTTTAACTCTCTTGGGACCTGACATAAAGCTTTGCATTAAGCAGGCATTTCATAAGCATTTGCTGAACTGTACAACTGAACCACTTTTTACAAATGTTCATCTGATACCTAAAGACCAACTGACTGTATTTTTATGGCTTAGCAAATAAATCCAAGATTGTGTTTAATTACAGTGAAGCAGTAAGCTGCTTGCTCTATCAAACTGGTGGGGAGAAGAACAAAACTGGTGGTTTGATTTCATCAGTGAGTGGAATCAATTAACACATTTATCAACTAGTTCCAAATAACCACAGCTCTTGCTGATACAAAAGGTCAAATGCTGATGAGGTATGCCAGGATCAGTACCCTGATTGAATAAGGACAGAAAGTAAAGTACAGAAACAAAATGTTTCAGGGCTGAAATTTCTTTCAGCCATTAATCTGGGTCCTTTGAGAAACCACACGGACTAAACTGTCAGGATATGCACCGCATATGGTCCAAAAAAGTTCTGGAACCTCCCCTCAAATGAAAAACCAAAAATCTGCTTCAGTACTGGAAAAGTTAAGTCCCAAATGAGTTCAATTGCTCCCTCCATACATTACAGAGTTAAAATTTAAACAAAATGCAAAAGTAGAGTGTTCAAATTTTACAATCTGTACCATATGCTCCAGGGTTTCATAAGGAAACTATCTTAAAGATTTACGATTAGTATGTGGTAAGTATAGTAACTATATACAATTTCAAAATATTGTTAAAATGCAAAGAAAATAATTTCGTTTGAAAAGAAAACACAATCAAATTTAGTTTACAATCAAATTTAGTTTACTATAAAAAGATTGGTCTTCAGAAGGTTGATATTTACAAACTAAAACTCCAATTTCTGTAAAGAATTCCCCATTCCCGAGGAAGCATCTTGAGGATAACTTCAGTTCAAGCCCATGCGACAAAGAAAATCCAAATCAGCTGATAACATGTATGCAAAGTATAACCTTTTTTTAAAAAAGTTTATTTATTTATTTAGAGACACAGTGGGGTAGGGGCAGAGAGGGAGAGACAGACAGACAGACAGAACCCCAAGCAGGCTCCACACTGACAACCCCTGATGCAGGGCTCCAACTCATAAACCCTAAGATCATGACCTGAGCTGAAATCAAGAGTCAGAGGCTTGACTGAGCCACTGGGTACCCCAAAGAATAACCTCTTATATTGACATGGCATGTTTCAAAGAACTTTCACATTTCACTTTCACCTGATTTGAGCTTCAACAATACCCTGCAGAGAAGCCACATCAATGTACAGATGGGCAAACAATCTCAGAGCATTCTGAAACCTGCCCACACCCCCAGAACCAGCATGAAGCAGGGCTGGGTCCAACACCAAGACCTTCTGAAAACCACGCCCAGGATTCTTTCAGTTGAAAGAATATGTAAGTGATCTACTATTCTTTTATAGCATTGTAATTTAAATGGATTTGCACTTTGGGGGACACTCTAAATGATGGAATATACCAAAAAAAAAAGGTTTTTTTAAGCCCTAGAGCCAAATTTAGGCACATTTCTAATGGGGTCCAGTTTCATAGGGTTCTGTCCTTGGCTCACAGTTCTACTTAAGACACTCTTGTCCGGTGATCTCGTCCAGTCCCCATGCTCTGAACTGATAGCTATGTCCTGATGACTTCTAAATATGTGTTCCAGTCTATCTGTTTCACTGAGCTTCAGACTCATATCCACCTTCCCATTGCACATCTCCACTGGAATGTGTCTCAGGTGCCTGACATACTATGTTTCTACATCTCGTCATCTTCCTCTTCTGTCTAGAAGGCTTCCTGGGCTCATTAGCTGGGCTCCCAGCTAATGGTACCATCGTCTATCCAATCTTCTAACTAAACACCTAGGAATGACTCCACGTTGCTCCCTCATCCCCTGGACCCACCCAGTCACTAAGTCCTGTCCGTTGTACATCTCTTAAACTTATGCCCTTCTCCTCAGCCCAACTAGCATCTTAGTCCAGGTCCTCATTATCTTCCTACCTGGAACACTGCAATGGTCACAAATTGAACCTCCCCTGCTACCTACATGTATGTGTCTGCATGCTCCCTCCCACACATAAATATGAAATATAAATCCACTCATGTCATGCAAGCTGCTGGAAATTCTTCAAAAACTCTTCTTCACCTGCTACAGAAAAACCAAATTCCCTGGCATGGAATTTGTATCTGACACTGTGAGTTTCCTATCAAATAACTATCTTGCCCCTCTCTCCTTAGTAAGAAAACCCTGATTTGTCGCTAGAACATGGCTGCATAATAACTTCCTAGCCTTCACTACAGCTAAGTGCAGTCAAGGGACCAAGTTCTGGCAATTTCCACGGTAAGTATTGTGTGGAATTTCAGGCTCCCTAAAGGGAACTAACTCAGCTGGGAGAAGTACCCTTTGCCCATCTGGAATACAGAGATGATTCCTGAAGCTTTAGCAAACATATTAGACCACAGAGTGGCCCTGAAGATGGCTGAACAAAAAAGATAGAAATCTGAGTCCCAAATGACTTCATGGAGCTTCATGAGCTGGACTGCCCGCTTCCAGACTTTTTACAGGAGAGAGAAATACATTTCTATCTGGCTTAAGCCACCATCATATTCCATTTCCTATTACAGGCAATGGTCCCAAATCCTAAGTGATAGAGAATTCAAACATCTCAAGAATGTTAAGCCTTTCATAGCTTCATTTCTGCCAAACCCTCTAGCCTTATCTTCCACCATAGCTCAAACTGTAAGTTCCAAAATTCTTGTAGTTTTCCACTCTACACACACACTCACCAGGAGCTTTCATACTTCTCAACTTTTGCTCAAGCTTGCCCCCTACCTAAACACCCTCCTTATTTTTGTTCAGGTTTTAACTTTTCATCACTTCCTACAGAAAGTCTGTCTAAACCTCCATGTTAGGCTAAGTGGCCATTCTCTTTGCTCCCATAATATGCTGGGAATACTCCAATTTTGGAATCCATCTGCCATTATGTATTTATGGGCCATCTCTCCCAACCCACAGATAGAGCCTCAAAGGGCAGACACCACATCTATTCATTTTGTATTTATATCTCCTAATAAAAGTAAGAGCTCAGGAAATATATTCTGAGGTCAACTGCATTTTCCTCACTAAAATAGAGTGAACAGTATCGAATGCCTCCAAATGTCCTGATTAGCTCTCCGTGTCAGTAGTAAGTTAAAGATTGAAACAAAATGGTAATTTTTTCCCCCTGAGATGGAAAATAAATTACAGGTGAGCCATCTTAAGAAAACACCCATTCTGAGAAACAATCTACTGTTTGGATGTTTCAGACCTGAATTTCCTCATGTATAAAAGAGAACTTGGCACTAGGCAATCTTGGAGGCCTCATCTGGCTCCAATATTTTTGTAATTCCATTGTTGAACATAAACACATAGAACCGGACACAAGGAGCCCACTGTGAATGGATAGCTCCTCCAGCAATTGGCAGCATGACCAGACTTACCTAACTTTTAAATAAATTACTTACAAAGAGTGTCTAATAAAATCGTGAAGTCATCAGATGACAGTGAATGCTCTAGGATAATGAAATGCCTATTGTGGGAGAATATGCCTCCTAGACTCCAAACACACTGGCCACCTATAGAGCCCTTGAACTTGCTATGCTTCTTCCTGATGTCGGGAACTTGCATTTGCTGTTCCTTCTGTTTTAAATGGTATTTCCATCCCTCTTCACTGGTCACCTCAGCTCAAGAGTAACTTCCTTAGAAAACTCTTCTGTCTCTCCCTGACCAGCCTGAATCACTGTATTAAAAGTTCTCACTCATAGGGGCGCCTGGGTGGCTCAGTCGGTTGAGCCTCCGACTTCGGCTCAGGTCACGATCTCACAGTTCGTGAGTTCGAGCCCCGCGTCAGGCTCTGGGCTGATGGCTCAGAGCCTGGAGCCTGCTTCCGATTCTGTGTCTCCCTCTCTCTCTGACCCTCCCCCATTCATGCTCTGTCTCTCTCTGTCTCAAAAAAATAAATAAAAAAACATTAAAAAAAATTTTTTTAAAAGTTCTCACTCATTGCAGTGCATTCCTGTTCTTCGTGGTACTGGTCACAGTTGTGATTTTCTACTAGTATGGCCATCTGATTGATGTCTTTCTCCCTCACTATACCATACTCTCCATAAGGGAATATTTTGTTTTTGCTCATTATTATGCTTGTATCCTTGGCAGAAAGTTGATGCTCAATAAACACCTGCTAAATATCTCCAAAGGCTGTGTGAGGGAGGAGAAAAGTAGACAAGTTTCATTGGGGGGGAATGTCCAACTATTCTAATAAGCTGGAAATCCTTTGAGCTCTCCATCACATCTTTGAAAGGGGACCGTGAAGTCACTTTCTGGTGACTGTGGAAGGCACTGAATGAGGCCTCCATTTGACAGAGCAATCATGACAAGCTAAGAGAAGAGGCAGGAATGTGACTACATAATTTGGAGTTTTAGTAACAATTCTAAGAAGGGTTCATAGTCAAAATCTGTATTGAGAGTCCCATGGTTGGCACATCCTGAAGAAACAAGGACTCTCATGAAAATGACAAATGACAAAATGACAGATCAAGAAAGGCTAGACCTACTTCTCGGAGGAGAAGGAATGATGTTATCCAATGACAAAGGGAACACAGAGCTTCTAAATTTGGTTTTCATCTTTATCTAAAGAGAAGTTTTTTCTCACTAGAATGAGTACAATAAATATAAATATGGAAATGAATTCCAATACAGGTGAGGTAACAGTAAGGGCCCAAAATTCCAGACTCAAATGAAAGACATTTGAGGACCTTGAAATTCTGTCAATAAGAAACACTTAGGAGTGAGAAGGTCCGGGAGATGGGAATCTAACAAATGTTACAAGATTTTCAAGAGGGGGGAAGAGGTAGATATCAGAGAACAATGACTCAAGCAGGTGACCTTCATTACTGACCCAAAAACAAATTGATTTGGAAACAGATTAACTGTGAATTCTTAGACATAGAAGCAATGCTCACAGTGGAGGGCTCCCCAAGCAAAACTATGCTTAGCTAATTTCAAATCACACAGGTATGTGAAGTCAGCAAGGTACCTGACAGTCCCGTATGACATCCTTGAGAAACAAGAGTCAGATGCTATTAGAGACTGATATTCACCCAGAACTGTTTTCAAAGACTAGCTGAACAGACCTTATCTTGGAGAGAGATTGTTAATCTTCCCAAATTCTGAATTTTAAAAAAAGTCAAATTAGGTAGAGACTGTTCTCTCGATTTGAGGAGAAATCAAAGTTGATTTTCTTGAAAAGTTAATGTGCTACATGTTAAAAGACATTATTTCAGGTCTGGCAGTCAGCCTCTGTGGGTCAGTTCCACACCTGGACAATGGGACAGGACAGCAAATTTCCATGGTAAGCACTTGGGGCATTAGGAGTAAACACTGATTACCAGGCACACAGCAAGCCAAGAACTGCATAGGGTACAGGGTGGTCTGACTCATGGCTTCACAGTGTGTATTAAAATGCACTGTTGGGGCGCCTGGGTGGCGCAGTCGGTTAAGCGTCCGACTTCAGCCAGGTCACGATCTCGCGGTCCGTGAGTTCGAGCCCCGCTTCAGGCTCTGGGCTGATGGCTCGGAGCCTGGAGCCTGTTTCCGATTCTGTGTCTCCCTCTCTCTCTGCCCCTCTCCCGTTCATGCTCTGTCTCTCTCTGTCCCCCCCCCCCCCAAAATAAATAAATAAATAAAATAAAATAAAATAAAATGCACTGTGTTCAGGTGTTAAGACAGTAAGGAGGAATCAAAAGTTAAATTGTGCCCTTCCATAAAGGTTTCTCACTAAACATATTTTAGATACATCCTATGCTTTGTCAAAAACAGCAACTCCAATGTGTGCTGGCTGGCTTTAAGAGTTTGGGGTTGAAATGTCAAGGGCGCCTGAGTTTCCCTTTAAAATAGGTTATGAAACATGATTGAAAATGGGGCTTGTAATGCGGGAGGGCAGGTAAATGGGATGCGTGCCCTTTTGTCTTCCTAACTTTTCTGTAGGACTTGACTCTGAAAAAAAGTCAATGGCCTTGTAAATTATTCATGAGCTCTATCTGGGCTCCCAATCAGCCAACAAGCCCAGCACAAAGGAATGAATAGTCTTTTTTTCCCCTTAGCAAAGTGGCTCATTGACTGCTTACTTCCCAGCCCTTTCTTCTTGGTCTCTGGGCCGCGGCAGCCCCAAACCTTCTAACCAAAGGCGAAGGCACAACTCCTGTTCTTGCCGTATCTCCAGGGAACTGGACTTCTGTTCCTCCAAGAAATGCAAGTGAACACGTCTGAAAATCAGGGTCAAGCGGAAAAGCACAGAAATGTAACTGGCCTTTCTCCTCTCACACAAGGCACAGTTGGCTAAGAGACAGAAGAAAGTCAAGTCATAGGGAGCCTATGGTACTACCTTCCAAAGTCCTATTGGCAATGATTTGCAACACACTGAAAAATAAAAACCTTTCCTAACAATAAACAACAGCCCCTCTACAGGCATCTCTCAGAGATATTTACAGGTTCAGTTCCAGAATGAACTGTCTGAAATGAGTCAATACATTTTTTGGTTTCCCAGTGCATATAAAAGTTATGTTTACACTGTAACCTATTAAAATTGTGGGATAGCATTGTCTAAAAAACAATCTTAATTTTAAAATATGTTCTTGATGGAGTGACTGGGTGGCTCAGTCGGTTAAGTGTGCGACTCCTGATTTCGGTTCAGGTCATGATCTCATGGTTTTGTGAGTTCCAGCCCTGCGCTGGGTTCTGCACCGACTGCAGGGAACCTGCTTGGGATTCTCCCTCTCTCTCTCTCTGCCCCTCCCCGTTCCCACTCTCTCTCTTTCAAAATAGATAAATAAATTTTAAAAAATAAAATAACATAAAAGTATGATATGTTTAAAAAATACCTTATTGCTAAAAAATGCTAACCATCATCTGAGCTTTGAGGAAGTTGTAATGTTTTGCTGGTGGACAGTCTCACCTCCATGTTGATGGCTGTTGACTCATCAGAGTAGTGGTTGCTGATGGCTTAGGTGGCTGTGAAAATTTCTTAAAATAAGGTAACAATGGAATTTGCCACGTTGATTAATTTTTTTTTCATGAACAATTTCTCCGTCGCATGTGATGCTATTTGATAGCATTTTACCCACAACACGGCTTCTTCCAAAATTGGAGTCAAACTTGTCAAACCCTACCACTGCTGTATCAACTAAGTTTATATTATATTCTAAATGCTTTGTTGTCATTTCAATAATCTTCACAGCATCTTCACCAGGAGTAGATTCCATCTCAAAAAACCACTTTGTTTGCTCAGCCATAATAAACAACTCCTCATCCATCCAAGTTTTATTACCAGATTGCAGCAATTCAGTCCCCTCTTCAGGGTCCACTTCTAATTTTAGTTCTCATGCTATTTCCACCACATCTGCAGTGACTTCCTCTATGAAGTCTCCAAGCCTCGAAGTCATCCATGAGGGTTGGAATCCACTCCTTCCAAACTCCTGTTCATGTTGATATTTTGACCTCTTCCCATGAATCAAGAATGTTCTTAATTGCATCTAGAATGGTGAATCCTTTCCAGAAGGTTTCCAATTTACTTTGCCCAGATCCATTAGAAGAATCACTAGCCATAGCAGCTATGGCCTTATGGAATGTATTTTTTAATAATAAGAATTGAAAGTCAAAATGACCTTGATCCATGGGCTACAGAACGGATGCCGTGTTATCAGACATGCAAACAACATTCATCTCCTCGTCCCTCTCCACCAGAGCTCCTGGGTGACCAGGTACATTGCCAGAGCAGTACTATTTTGAAAGGAACCTTTTTCTCTGAGCAGCAGGTCTCAAAAGTGGGTTTAAAATATTCAGTAAACCATGTTGTAAACAGATGTGCTGTCATCCAGGCTCTGTCATTCCATTTATAGAACACAGGCACGGTAGATTTAACATAATTCTTAAAGGTCTGAGGATTTTTGGAATAGTCGATGAGCACTGGCTTCAACTTAAAAGTCATCAGTTGCACTGGCTCCTAACAAAGCCTGTCTGTCCTTTGAGGCTTTGAGGCCAGGCATGCACTTCTCCTCTTTAGCAATGAAAGTCCTAGATAATATCTTTTTCCCATGTGAGGCTGTTTCATCTACATTGAAAATCTGTGCTCTCGTGTAGCCACCTTCATGAATTATCTTAACTAGAGCTTCTGGATAACTCACTACATCTTCCACATCAGCACTTGGGGCTTCACCTTGTACTTTGATGTCTATGGAGATGGCTTCTTTCCCTTAACCTCATGAACCACCCTCTGCTAGCTTCAAATTTCTCTTCTGCAGCTTCCTCGGCTCTGTCAGCCTTCACAGGATTGAAGAGAGTGAGGCCCTTGCTCTGGATCAGGCTTTGGCTTAAGGGAATGTTGTTGCTGTCTGATCTACCCAGACCACTCACATTTTCTCAGTATCGGCATTCAGGCTGTTTGGGTTACCATTCGTGTGTTCACTGGACTAGCACTTTTTATTTCCTTCAACAACTTTTCCTTTGAATTCACAAGTTGGCTGACTGGTGCAAGGGGCCTAGCTTTCACCCCATCTTGGCTTTCAACGTGCCTTCCTCAGTAAGCGTGATCATTTCTACCTTGTGATTTAAAGTGAGAGACATGTGACTCTTCTTTTCACTTGAACACCGAGAAGCCACAGTTAATCACTGGACTAACTTTAATATTGTTGTGTCTCAGGGAATAGGGAGGTCCGAGGAGAGAGATAGGGATGGTGGAGGGGTTGGTCAACGGAGCAGTCAGAAACACATACAATATTTGTGGATTAAGTTTGCCATCTCATATGGGTACAGTTCATGGAGTCCCCAAACAACTAGAATAGTAACATCAGTCACTGATCACCAAAACAGATACAATAATACGGAAAAAGTGTGAAATGTTCTGAGGGTTACCAAAATGTGACACAGAGACACAACATGAGCAAATGTTGTTCAAAAAAAGGCACCGGTAGGCTTGCTCCACACAGGGTTGCCACAAACCACACACACACATACATATATGATAAAACTGTGATATAGATAGATAATTATCCACTATATCCACAGTTATCTGTGGAGTAGAATAAAGCAAAAGCAAAGCACTATAAAACAAGGTATACCTGTATCTGGATAGGTCAGAGGCAGCATCCATGATATCATTTTGGCTCCCATAAAGGCCATCCTAGGACATGTATGATAAATGAGGCTGTCTCATGCACCCAAGTTTCTCCCTGTGCTCTCTGGATGGATCAAATTCATACCCTGTACGACCCAATTGTGCCCTTTACTGTGTGTGAATTCCAAGGACTTGGTTTTCAAAGGCTTATCCTTAAGACTCTGCTCTCAGGCCAGTAACCTGAATGGAATTAAATTATCCTGTGAAATAAATCCACAGGATAAAAATAGCTTTTGAATCTATCCTAATTAAATGTGTTCCCTTCAAAGTCAACCATATCAGTTGGAGCCTGCATATGGGATTCAAGTTGAAGAGTAAATTAAAATAAGTTCTCAAAACTGAACCACAGATGCCAAGAATTTAAATAAAACTTCTCAAGATGTGGGCCGATACAGCTTCACAGAAACGACATCAGGCTATAGTGTCCATCCTCCATAGGTGAAGACAAATGAAACAAGTAGACTGAGAGGCGGTCACATCCCACACAGGAGAGCAAGTCTGTTGGCCTCATGCCAGTGTGATGTGGTCCGCAAGTAAAGCCTCTAAGGGTTCGAGAAAATGAGTTTTGACAACCGTGCTATTCTCCACTGCTTCCATCTGAATGTTTGTGTCCCTGACCATCCTTCTCCCCACGCCGACCCAAATTCATACGCTGAAATCCTCACCCCCAAACGTGATGGTATTTGCGGGGCCTTTGAGAGGTGCTTAGGTCATGTGGGTGGAACCCTCATGAATGAGGTTAGTGCCTTTATAAAAGAGGCTCCAGGGAGTTCCCTTAACCCCTTTTGCCATGTGAGGACATAGAGAAAAGATAGCTATCACCAGACACTGAATCTGCTGCCACCTTGATCTTGGACCTCCAGCCTCCAGAACTGTGAGAAATGATTTTCTGTTGTTTAAAAGCCACCCAGCCTGCGGTATTTTGCGAAAGGAGCCCAGAAGAATGAAGACACATGCTCTGCTTCCTTTTCATGAATTAAAGTCGCCCTATCACCAGAAGGGGAATAAGAAGTCCCCTCTTTAGTGGTAGAGTGTTCAAGTCTCTCCTGAGGAGGCAGTGTGGCCCAGTGGCTAACGATATAATTTGAATTGTGGCTTTACTACCAGTTAACAGTGTGGTTGTTAAGCCTTTCTAAGACTCGGTTATTCACCTAAATAACACCAATAAGATTGTTATAATAATAGTGCTGGAAGGATGAGGGCAGAAATTCAGGTAAAGACTGACTGTCACAAATGCTCCATGTAGCTCTTGTTGCCATCATTGGTATTAGTCTTTGGATTTACCGAAGTCCCTGTCAAGTTGGGAAGTCGTAATTCTTAACAATTAAATGTGGGGAAGACTCTCTCTGGGATGAACAGAGAGCAGATGGATGGATAAGCCACAGAAAGGAGAACAAGAGCAGAGCTCGTGGCCCAGAGTCTGATGCTACCTACCATCAGGAAGATCTCTGAACTCCCTCCGCCACCAGCAACCCCCTCCAATCATGCACTGGGTGGAATTCTTCGACAGGAAAATTCCCATGCTGGAGGCTCCGGGGGAACAGAGAGCCTGATCAAGGAAGCTCAAAGCACAGGCCATCTACAGCAACCTGTGGCAGCTGCACAGCTGAAGAATGAGTGGAGATTCCTGATTCTGTTCAAGCGGAAGACTCCCACTGCTGGTATCCAGCCTGGCTCCAAGCTCTTTGCCCACTTCTCTGCCCCACAGCTGAGGCTGAGACAAGGGCCGCATCTAGTTGAGGCTTTAGGGCTCTGCCCTGAGAATTAACATTTCTGTATCTTGCCTGTCATACTTCCTTTGCTTTCTCTCTTCTTTCTGGCATCGTCAATCCGTCCTGATGAATTCTTTCCTAGCCTCACTCCTCTCTTCCTGTTTTGACTCTAAGATATTTAAGGATATTCAGTTTTTAAAGTTCTTTCACACTTGCGCAGTGATGTCAATACTGTTCTGAGCCCCCAAAAGGAACAGTGTTAGCAAGGCTAATAAATTGCCAGTTTAAATCAGGAAATTCTTTTACTTTGACATTCATGCTCCTAAGATAAAAATGATTTTTTCTCAAAAGGAAACAATTGCATCTCAAGAGAAAGAAGAGTTTATATGGCAACTAAGCTACAAAGTTGTGTAAAGAGGAGGAAAACACTGACCACAGGGAAAAAATTTAAAAATAAACATCGTCTAACACACTCACTGTTACATTTCCCATCTTACCCAATCTTGCGTCTGAACAAAGTTTCATCTCCTATCCCTTTGCATTTTGAGATCTAACAGTGGCAACGAGATTTTAAGCCCCAAGTATATTATCATCAGAAAATTGTGTGCCATGACACGGAGTCAACATTCAGGAGGGGCTACAAATGATAAATATCATCAAGCAGGACACTGCTCATCAACAGTTCACCTTTTGGTTGCTTGAGTGGCGAGCTGTAACCCCAATTATCACAGTAATTTTGGGCAACAGTCAGCCACACTCTTCAGTGTAGGTATGGATCCTTAAAATGGAATGGATTGCTTCCAACGTTAAAACAGAAAAAGAGAGCAACAATGTGTTCAGCACCTTGCAGGGGCTGGCTGTATGAATTCAGGAATAATCTCAGTGCAGCAGTTCAAGCCGATTTTATGAACACCACATGGGGGCAATTCTGGTTTGCAGGCAATATGTAACACTAGGTTATTTATTCTAAGGGACACATACCTTTGTAAATTTAATTCTAAAAAGATTTCAATTGATTAACAGGAAAAACAGAAGGGTGGATGAAGCCAGGAGGGCAAACAGCGGATGAATTAGGAGACAGGTTACCAGCGACCAAAACTCACCTGTAGATGATCCCTTTCTCGTGTAGGAACATGAGCGCCGAAATGATTTCTGCAGCATAGAAACGAGCTCGTGCTTCATCAAAACGACGAGACTTTTGAATGTGAAACATCAAGTCGCCCCCATTCACAAACTCCATCACGAAGAACAGGCGATCCTGGATACAAACACAAGAGAGGATCCAACGTGGTGTAACCATTAGCCTAGAATCTGGTCAGCATCATGTTACCTTGGGCGGGGGCGTGGGGAGAAGAGGTCGTCAAGTGGAGGTACTCAGTGGAATATCCTGATGGGGTCAGTGCAAAGCATGAGGGTGTTTGTGGGGGCCGGGGGGGGGGGGCACCTAACACCTGGATCTCCTTTAAGTAATTTCACACAGCCTTGATCTCTGCATTAAACAAAAAGTAGGAAAGTCTCAGGAGCCTTTGGTTCTAGTAGCAGCTCTGCACTTAAACGCCATGTAACCTTGAGTTTAATTTGTTTTGGACGTCGGACGTTAGCAAAGTGAGGATGAGGGCAGGATCCCTAGCCCAATCATGGGGTTTTAGAATGTGGAGGAGAGCAACATAAATGGAAAGGCACATGCCGCTCCTCTGGAACATGCAGGGTTAATTGCAGAATGCAAGGGACACCTACCGGGTCCTCACACTTGGGCAGGGAACACTCACAGAAAGAGGAAAACATTTTAGACAAGCCTGTCAAACAGCAGTCTAACGACAGCCTCAGAGTAGCCTCAATGTTAGAAATTCCATTCGGGCCATGAGGAAATTCCCGAGTTAGGAGTGGAAAGGTGCAGACTGGTGGGATGCTGGCTCCACTTGGAAGGAGCTCTCAACCTCACAGAGGAAAGGGCCCTCATGGTTCCCCATGCCAGTGCACTAAGTACTGAGCATGTGGTGTGAACACAGTGCCTTGATTAAGACTTTAATAAAAGGAACGTGAAGTCTCAATGAAAAAGCGATGTCTGTAAGACTGACAGTATCAAGTGCTTTGTTTCAGGAACCTCTGAGATCAGTGGATTTCCTTACTCCCTCCACTAACATCTACGAAGTCCCTGGGTCGCCAGGCACTGAATGAGGTGCTGGGGATCCAAGAGAGTAGAACAGGCATAATGTAGATACAACCTCTACCCATACAGAGTCTGGTAGGGAGACAGACACTGATTTAAAAAAATAAACAAGGAGTCATATAAACAAATAAAGTTACAAATTCTGGTAAATCCTGTGAAGGAAAAGGGGCGGAAGAGGAGACATCTGGTCATCTGCCTGGGGGTCAGTGGAGGAGTCTCTGAGAAAGTGACATGTAAGCAAAGGTCTACAGGATAATCCCGCAGGGCCAGCCATCATCGTTTTGGGGGCAGGGGGGGGGGTGGACATCATTTTGTAGGAAATTGGTTTGTGCCAATTCACAAAGGATGTGTACTGACAGCTCATCTTTCCTTGTGGTTTTCAGTGCCCCAGCTTTGTTCACAATGTTACCCCGCATCCACAGCTAAGCAGTGGACATAGTTGTGAGAGTTGTAGCTCACACTCCCAAGTCACCACTGGTTTCATCGGGCCTTCCAGATCAGAAAACAGGACTCATGACCTCTTAGTGCTGATTTTAAGTAAGACCTTAATTCAGAGAAAAAAAAATCCCCTGGGTCTATGAAACTTCTGTTAATGAGAAGTATGAATTTAAGAGTGAAGGTGGGGGGAGGTGGGGCGTCTTAGGTGAGCATCCAACTCTTGATTTCGCCTCAGGTCAGGATCTCATGGTTATGGTTTTGAGCCCCACATCAGGCTCTGTGCTGACAGTGTGGAACCTGCTTGGGATTCTCTCTCCTCTGGTCTGTGTGCCTCCGTAGCTTGCAGGCTCGCTCATGCTCTAAATACATATATACATAAACAAACACACAAACAAACAAATATTAAAAAAAAAAAAGAGTGCATAAGGAACGACAAGGTTCACACACACAAAAACAAAACCAAACAATAACAAAACAACTCTTGAGGTTGGCCAGTGTAAGTCAATTGAAAGCTAAATACAGTGGGCCATCTGACTGAGCTAGTGGCCTTCATTTGAGTGTGACTGACAAATGGAGTGGCAGATGGGGTTAGGACAAGCTTTGATGAGCAATGGTGTTCTTTATTTTCCACATGGGAAAGACCCGAGAGCAGGGTAGCAGTGGAGTGGGATGGAGGCTAAGTACGCGATGGAGATACGTCCAAGAGCTGCATCCGCACAGGCCACTGTAATGACAATGCTGTGTCCATTTTGAAGGGGTGGCCAAGGGGGACACGATGAAGACTCAAGTGGTAAAGCCACCCAAACCACCCCTCGACAAGTAGGTAAGTCTTACACATTTTCGTTAACCAGCCTGTTCACCTTCTTCATGGCTGTGACTGGCAGTCACATGAATTCCAAGAGCTCGAAATACCTGATTACTGGAATTGGGTCAGTAGGTAAGGGACCATTCCTTAGGCTGCTGAAAGTCAGTGTAGTTGGCAAGAGTTCCTAAGGCAGTAGGCATCAAAACGATGAGGGTATTGTAAGGGCAATTTCATCCATTTCTAGTTCCCCCCAATCGTTCTCATATTCTCAAGTCTGAAAAGCCAGAGCAGGGGCTGAGTTCCAAATCTGGGGGAGGAAATACTGCCTTTTGTCTCTTTCATCTGTTCCTCAGCCCAGCCCTGGAGGTGGGTTCTCAGAAAAAGTAGGAGGGTCAAGGGGTCACACCCGCCTGTGATTTGCAACAAGGTCATAAGCCTCAGGAATGCGAAAACAGGGGTTTCTTTTCATTTAGACTTTCATTTTCTTAATGCTTATCTATTTTTAGCATGAGTGGGGGAGTCACAGAGGAAGACACAGAATCCGAAGCAGGTTCCAGGCTCTGAGCTGTCAGTACAGAGCCTGACATGGGGCTTGAACCCACAAATGTGAGAGCGTGACCTGAGCCAAAGTCAAACGCCATCCCGGCGCCCCTCAGAGTTTCACTTCTAACTTCCTATATGGCACCACCTAGAACAACTCTCATCCCTGAGGCTACTTACAGCTCTCGAAGCAAGCAGGAAGGGGAAACAAGCCAGCCAGATATAATGACAATTTACCAAAAGTAATGGTCCATCCTATCAAAGACCTAAAATAATATCACAAGGTAGGAAAATAAAAATGTGTTCATCAACTCACAGAATGCCTTTGCTGAGAGGAGCCCCTCTGTTTACACGCATATCTCTTCACCCTAATAATGGCCTTTCTGACACCTAAAGTCACCGGGCCATCGAGCTTGTTGGAACAACATCCAAATGAGATACAATCAGCCCTGGTTTGGGTCCCAGGGCTCCATGGGAGTAAGGGTCTGAGTTCTGGTATGCAGGCTTTATGGTACCTAATAAGGCTTTCAGAGATCTTTTACACTGTTAAGGTTCTCAACCAGAAGGAATGTTTACTGAGCACACGCAATACCAGGTCCTGGGGAGAGACAAAGTATTGTAAAATGAACGCGACCCCACACCTGCTCTCCACAAGTTCAGAGAAGTGTGGATAGAGCACATCACCCCAGTGTACTCAGAGCGGTGGAGGCACACAGAGGCTGTCGTGGGAACAGATCAGGGCACCTGAGCAGCCTGGAGGCTGGGGTGGGACATGGGGAAAGCTTCCAAGAGGAGCTAATTCCCCAGCCTTGAAGGAGGAGGAAGCAGGAGTCAGGCTGGAGTGGGGAGGCATCAAGGTATACAAACAGCTGAACTGTCAGGTATGAGGCAGGGTACAATGGCTGCAAAGGGAGACCGTCCCTAAGTGCTGAAGCTTCTGAGTGTGGGGCATCACTGGAATATGCTGCTTTCATAATCAAGTGTTGACAGAAGAAGCAAAAGGCTACGGGGTGCCTAGGTGGCTCAGTCGGTTAAGTGTCCGACTCTTGATTTCGGCTCAGGCCCTGATCTTGCAGTTTGTGAGCTCGAGCCCCGCATCGGGCTCTGCGCTGACAGTGCAAAGCCTGCTTGGGATTCTCTCTCTCTCCTTCTCTCTCTCTCTGTCCCCAGCCCCCCTTGGGCTCTCTTTCTCTCTCAAAATAAATAAACTCAAAAATTTTTTAAAAAAGCAAAAGGCTAGTTAGGGTACTTCCTTTCACCCCATCCTCAGGCCACCGACAGCTGAGAAGTTCAGGACTATAGTCCTGTTCAGAGCGAGGCTCACTCACCTATTGGTCTCTACAATTATAAGCCCAGCGTCTGGGCTAAACCAGGTGGCGGCTATGGTGCTTGGCTGGAAAAAGACTCCGCGAGCAGAACCCGCCACACATACTAACACATCAGCTACAAACGCAAATCAGCCTTGCTAAATGTTCCTGCCCTGGAATGAGTTCCACCAGCCCGAGGGAAACTTTTCACACTTAGCGCGTGCCCTTTACAAATCAGAGTCATGGACGTGACGTTGTGACAGGAGGCAGGAGATCGCCTCTTGCCTACGACTCCACTCGCAGTCTGCGCTGTTGAAGAACTAGTCTCCCTCACCACCCGACAGGCACGAAGTTACGCTTTACAAACGCAGCTGTGAAGCAAGTAGAGGAAACATCTGCCGGGCCCCCCGAGTTTAGGGAGGCAGGGCATAATAGATTCAGGTTGCCTGTGAGTCACTTCTGGGGCAGGGAGCAGTTTCCAAATCCCACCTACGGCAGTGAGTACAAAAACAACTGTTTCTGTGTTTCAGCCTGTGTAGACAGCCATTCCAGCTTTTCTAAAGTCCAGTCTCCTAGAAACCGAGTCCTGGACACCTGCACAGCTTTCCCCGAGGACTCTGGCTCCTCTCAGGTAAATTTTGCTCTGATCTGCAAGGTAAGAAACCCAAGGTCCCTGAGACTGGAGACCGGTGTAACCTCAGTTCTAAAGCCAAGTGGCCCAGCCCTTTGTCCCTTACTCCTCTTTTGTCCCCCATTCAACCAACCACAAATGCAAGTCATTAACACGGGTGAGGAACACCTGGGGGAATAAAAACAACACAGAAATCCCTTTGTCCCACGCCTCCCTTCGGATTAGGAGGCCAAGGAGCTGGTGCCTGGTTAATAACAGAATTCCTGTCATCACCTGCCTGCCTCCATTAACCCGCTGCAGCCTGGCCCAAATCTGTCCTGGCTATCAGTTCAGGGCTGTTACTTCTTAGGGGTCAAAGGGGATAAAAATATCCCCCAAACTGATAGTGGCTGTCAGTATGAGCAGTGTGCATTCCCCAAAGGCCCTCATAAAGATTGTTCTTTAAGAATTAAACTGAGGGGATAGTGGCTGTCAGTATGAGCAGTGTGTATTCCCTAAAGGCCCTCATAAAGATTGTTCTTTAAGAATTAAACTGAGGGGACCGGGGGGCTCAGTCGGTTAAGTGTCTGACTTCGGCTCAGATCACGATCTCAAGGCTCGTGGGTTCAAGCCCCACATCAGGCTCTGTGCTGACAGCCTGCTTTGGATTCTGTGTCTCCCTCTCTCTCTGCCCCTCCCCTACTCATGCTCTGTCTCTCAAAAATAAATAAAACATTAAAGGAAATAAAATAAATGAAAATGCAAATAAAGGAATTAAACTGATAGGCAACTGTATACAGAAAAGTTCGAGACAAAACACTTGGGTCGATGAAAAGTGATATACCAAGATGATAACCTGTGACAAGACAACATCACCTGAGGAGGATGACTGTAGAGGAACCAGGGATGAGATCGCCTAGGGTCACTGTGGTAGGTACCTTTGGAGGTGTCTGTTCAGCTCATTGATCCCTTTCTCAGAGAACTGCCCTGGCATGGTCACAGGGGGCCATGCTGGATACCCTGAAAGCAGCTAACTAGAGCAAGCTGGCCACCCCCTCTCCAGTATCCTTCCCAGAAAATCGGAACTGAGATGGAAAGGTTAATTTAGGCTGTGTGGGGTGCAGGAGCTGAGGAAACGTGAATTAGGAAGCTGAGGTTATCTGTGTTGTGTGACCACGTGACACGTCTTGGTAAAACAGAGTGCTGAAAGCACGGCTGGACAGATGGATGGACAGAAGGACAAGAGAAAAGAATGGAACAGAAACATAGAGTGAGGCAGAGGCAAGAGATAAGGGCAAATGAGGGAGCCAAGAAGGAAACCACCTGGGCCCATCATGCCTTTCCACTTCCAGATCCGGAAGAGACATGGACAAAGTTGGCCCTTGGGTTCTGTGAAACACACCCTGTATCTCTACATCTTTATTTTCACTTCTCACTTTTTTGCAT
Organism: Neofelis nebulosa; assembly: GCF_028018385.1. Classification (NCBI taxonomy): domain Eukaryota; kingdom Metazoa; phylum Chordata; class Mammalia; order Carnivora; family Felidae; genus Neofelis; species Neofelis nebulosa. The sequence goes on along the minus strand of NC_080788.1, from coordinate 109,128,383 downwards.
GACCTTGGGTAAACCGCTTTCTCTACTTGCTACCAGGAGAATTTTAACTGAAACACACAGCAATTCTTAAGGGGCAGAAGGTTTACTTATTCACAAATCTGGGATAATAACACACTACAACGACCATGTGCAGATTAAACCAGAATCAAAGTGCCTTGTCAGGGCCAGGCCCAGAAGAGGCTCCACAAGCAGAAACTGTTGTTATTAGTACATCATGCAAACAGGCTAACGTGTACTCTAGGAGGTCCTGCACCCAGTGCCCAAGTCCCTGATGTCACCAAGACAAAGCACAGCGTGGTGGTGAGGGCACGGGGCCTCTGGAGCCAGGGCGCCTGAGATGCCAAAGCAGCTCCCGCTATGCTGTATTTATTTTCTGTCTCAAAACTCCAATCTGCAAAACGAGGATAATAAGAGGACTGAACTCACAGGTGTACAAGCATTACATGATTTAAGCTAAGAATGTCCAACGGTGCCAGGCACACAGTGAATGTTCACTAAGTGTGAGCAAATATCATCCTCACTATCACTACGGCTTCCACCGTCACGGCCGTCTGCTCCCAGGGCTCTGGCCCCTCTGTGGGGGGAGGTGGGGGTGCTGTCCTGGGAAGCAGGCTGCCCTGCATGGATGCAGAGATGGTGCCTCTCAGGCTGGCAAGTAGACAGGAATGAAATGGCAGCCAAAACAGCAATGTGAATGTGAGACAGGAATCTGGAGGGTTTAAGGAGTCAGGAGGACACCTACGCCAGCCGCGGGGGCACTTCTGATACTGCGTGGTCATGGCCTTGACCTATTAAGGAGAGCTTTTCTTTCTGGGAAGTGATTACAAAGCAAGAGGTCACAAAACTAGATTTGATAACCAAAACATGCCAACCGAGGGCTTCAGTTCCAGCAAGTTTTCTAAGTTTCTAATAGCAGATGATAATATTCTCTACTTTAAGAGCTTGATAATCATAACTGATACTGTTGCAAAGCAAATGGACTGCTAACATATCAGAGTGAGACTTTTTGTAGTAGCTCTTCTCCCTTTCCATACAGTTGCTTCACTCTTGTCAACAGAGTGAAAAAGATTTTTCTGTTTAAAGCAAGAATCCATAGTCTGTACATGTCCTCAACAGATATAAATCTTCAGTTGAAGATGTATTACAGCGAGGATGCAGATTACCTTTCGGAAATAATTCAAAGAATAGCAACAACATTTACAGTTAATGAATTTAGTGATGGTTTTAAAGCAATGTTAAGCTGAGCGCCACATCTAGACTTACCTAAGTTCTCAGCAATTACTTTGGAATTATTTCTGAAAGAATAACACACCAACCCTGTATCAAAAGTTGCAGTGTCACTGACTGGTTGTGGGCATGGAGAAGGAAATCTCCAGTAACAGACAGCATTGTGTTGAATTTCTCATAAGTGCTCCTTGCTTTATGATTTTGCTCCAACAAAGTCATCCACAGAGGGAATAGGGCGTTCAAATCAACAGGAAACAGTTATTGACGTCAAAGAGGTCACAGTGGAAAAGCACCCTCATGAGGAAATCTGATTGCACCATGCCTGAACTGGAAACAACTTAAATTTAACCACATTAAGAATGATTACAAAGGCTTCAAGGAAGAAACAAGGACAGGGAATCTAATGGCTTCCTTTTTTCTTTTTTTTTTTTTTTTTTTGGACTTACCATTTTGTGCAGCCCAGAAGATATCAGACGTTAATTCAATCACTCAGCAACCCCTCTCTCAAGCCCACAGGCATGATACATCCTGTCTGAGCTCAGACACTAGTCTTCAGGAAGGTGAAATATGTCTCTAATATAACAAGCCCTTAGGAACCTGCATTTCAAACCTGGAGGGACACTCGGCTCTTTCCAAGACCAAGACTTTTCCCAGTTACACTGCTTATCGTCACCTGTAGTGAAATGTGACAAGGCTCACCGACATGTATAACGGACTGGGCTGTGTGAGGCAATCTAACTTGCAGTTCAACACACTGGAAGGCATTTGAACCATAAGATTCATTTTTTTTAATGTTTATTTATTTTTGAGAGAGAGAACACGTGCAAGTGAGCAGAGGAGGGGCAGAGAAGTACAGAGGCTCCTAAGTGGGCTCGGCACCGACTGCAGAGAGCCCGATGCGGGGCTTAAATTCACGAACCTCGAGATGACACCCTGAGCCGTTCAGACGCTTAACCGAATGAGCCACCCAGGTGCCCCTGAGCCAGAATATTCTTAAACCATAACTAAGCAGTCAACATGACTGGAGACAGAGCAATGTCAGGGCTTAAGTCCTTCCACTTCCTGGCAGAGCCCTCTCTGGTCTTTTACTTGAATGATAGCACTCAGTCATTCCCAAGGGGAGAGGGGACAGTGATCAATATCACAAATACATTCTCTAGTTCAAAATATCCAAGTGCGTGACTTGCCATCAATGAGAAAATTTATCATAAAATTTTAAACTGCATTGTTTTAAATAGAATTAAATCATAATGTATTTTATACTTCCAAAAAAAAAAAAATGGTCCACACACATCTTGCCCAGTCTCATTGGGCTGCACTGGCCTTGTGTGCTTGGTGTTGTTTTCTGTTAAGGACCTGAAACCTCTGAAGGCAGAGCCTGGATGTAAATGACACATCTCTACTACCACCAAGCGTAGTGCCTGGACCTGGCAAAGCGTAAATAACCCCTTGGAGAGCTAACATGGCAGGAGGCCATTTCTGGTTTCTACGACGATTTAAACTAGAACGTCACAAAAGCTGGAACCAACTGCCAAGATCAGTTCTACCCATTTATTGTATGTAAGGGCAACGAAGTAAACTGCCTTACCTGCAGTTAAAATAGTTCATGGAAGAGCTCGAAATGAGAAGCAGACCTGCTTCACGCACCACTTCATTTCCCTTTAAGAATAAAGCTTTGTGGTTTTTTTCTCTGTTTTTAAAAGTAATTACAGGGGCGTCTGGGTGGCTCAGTCGGTTGAGCATCCAGCTCTTGATTTCAGCTCAGGTCATGGTCTCATGGTTCATGGGATCAAACCCCGCATCGGGTTCTGTGTTGACAACAGGGAGACACCTTGGGATATTCTCTCTCGCTCCCCCTCACTGTCTCCCTCTCTCTCTCCCTCTCTCTCTCTCTGCCCCTTCCTGGCTTGTGCACACACTCTCTCTCTCAAAATAAATAAACATTAAAAGAATAAGCAAAAGTAATTACATGTTCATAGTTCAAATGTAGTTATAAAGTAAATACATGGAAAACCGAGGAAAAAAATAAATAAAATGAAAATAAAATCATCTATAATCCTGATACCCAGAGATAGAATCCAAATACAAGGGGAAACAAAACCGTTTGTGGCTTTTAGGATACAAGGAACTGGAGATTTCAGGGCAAACAAGAAATTTAACAAGGGTGTTTTTAATTAGAATTTATTTACCCCTTATGCCCTACTTACCACTCTTTAAAGAAGAGAAAAAGAGAACATGAAAAATGTATCTTTCCTTTTCCACTTATATTACATAAATTTCCTGATGTACTTAGTCATTGAACTGTGAATTTTTTTAACAGGTGCATACTATTTTCAGTGCTATTTCTATGAAGTCCTACAATTAGCTGGACCTCTATTTAAGTTAATGGAAATAAGAGGATGATGGTATGAGTATCTACTTAGGATACTTTATGATAAAGATCAGTTTTGTTAGCCTGGAAACACAGGCATCTTAGAACAGATTACTTCCAACTGGTCATAGTGTTTTGATTCTGAATTAAATTCACAAATTTAAATTCTGAACTTTGGTTTACCAAGACGATATCTTAGGTTATAATTTCCTTTTTAGAAAAGGTTTCGTCACTTAAAAATATGCACGATAGGATTTTTTTTAATTATTATTTCACATGGTACAACTCTCTGTGTAAAGGTTTTGGTTTAAGCACCAAATAGAAGGTCTATTAAAGATACTTATGGATCTAGGGGTGCCTCAGTGGCTCAGTCAGTTGAGCGTCTGACTCTTGATTCCGGCTTAGGTCATGATTCCAGGGTTAGGAGATTGAGCCCCATGCAGGGCTCTGCACCTGATTGAGCATGGAACCTGCTTAAGATTGTCTCTCCCTGACCCTCTGCCCCTCTCCCCTGCTCGCTCTCTCTCTCAAAAAAAAATAAATAAAATAAAATAAAAAATATATATTAATGGATTTAGTTTGTACAGGGCTATTGGATAGAGTAAAAATGCCATTTACTATTTAGATCATTTTTCATGACAGAGGTTCCTAAACTTTGCAGCCTCTTAAAGAAGGCAAGATTTCATCTCTCCGTATGATCTGTGGATGAATTAGACATGTCTGCCTCACAAGAGGAGATTCTGGGTTATAGTTGTCTAAATAATCACTCAGAGAAGCAGCAAATCAGGCCAAGAATATTCGGTCTGCCTTGAGAGGACGCCTGGGAATCTGTTAGCCAAGAGTCTGTTCTTGCCTCCGCTCTACAGTCTTGTAGTACCTGCCGAATTTCCACCTGGAATGTGCATTCCATGTGCTATTTTGAGTTTTGTTCCTTCTAGCACAGCCACAGCGCATTCTTCTCCGGCCCTTCATCTGGGGAATGAGATGCGCTCAAGCAAACGACACCCCCACAGCCCCTTTCCAAACCCCTTCTGCACTATGGGCCACATACTCATCTCTGCTGTCCTTGGAGGAAAAAAGACACAGACTTGACTTATATAAAGGTAGGGAGACCAAAGTAACAGAGGCAGAGTCTAATAAGATGGGAAAGCAATCACCAATAGTTTTAAGGGTTTAGCCAGGGGAGAGGATATCGTGTTGGCCTTGTAGAGAAGCTTCAGTTGGTTACGTGGAGTTCCGATGGGCCCTTTAAAGTTGCAAGGACCAGAGCAGAGACTAAGACAGCAACACCAACAGTCTCATCCCAGATCCAGTTACAGCTTCCAGTCCTGTGGTGAACTGACTTCATGTGGGCACTGGGTTCCTCCTCCCATGAAACCACTTCCTTCTGATTCTTCTTTCTGACTTTCTGCCACCCTTCTCCACTCTTACGTAGAATTCTTTTCTCAGCTCTCCTCTCCTATCTACAAACACCTACCGAAATATTTTAAATTACGTTTTTGGGGTGCCTGGGTGGCTCAGTCGGTTGAGTGTCTGGCTTTGATTTTGGTTCAGATCATGATCTCACAGTTCATGGGTTCGAGCCCCATGTAGGGCTCGCACTGACAGGGTGGAGCCTGCTTGAGATTCTCTCTCTCCCCCATCTCTGTCCCTCCCCCACTCATATGCACTCTCTCCCTCAACATAAATTATTATTTTTTTAATATTAAAAAAATTACACTTTCTACTATATACCCAGAGGACACTGAGGACACCAAAATCCAATTTCCCATCTGAACCATGTTTCTGAGCAACAAACATCTTACCACTTGGCTTCCTGCAAAGCGAATTCATCATACTCTATTCCCCCAGGCTCCCAACTGACCAGAACTGTGACCACTCCTCCCACTCTCTTACCCTAAAAAGTCCTATCGATCCCACCTCCTTAGTATGTCCTTGACTCCACTCAGTGACCGCTGCCTTGGAGCAAGCAGGTCTGACAGGACCCTGTTTCAGCATCCTTACCAGATCTGCTACCCCCGGTCTCCTCTTCCTGCAGAGAGCCACCTCCTAAAATGCACGTCTTCCGTTGCCCTCTGGCTTAAAACCCTTGCTAGCACCCTTCACCTCCATGATTGAGTCTAAGTTCCTTTGCAAAGGATGGCAGGCCCATGATGACTTTGCTTCATCACTACCCACATTTCCCCTCCTGCAATCCTGCTGCATCGACTTATTTGGGGTGTCCTAGGCATACCATACATTTTAATCCTCTGTGCCTCTGCATTGCTATCACCTCTGTCCGGGAGGCCCGTCCTGTGTCCTCTCCTCAGCCCTCTATGACTGTAGGGCTCAGATGCATCCTCAAAATACAGCTGAGACAGCTCTTTCTCTCAGAGCCCTTTCAACCTCCGCAAGGGCCAAGTCATGACTTTTCTTCTATCCCATGGTTATAGGTGTCTGTGTTTAAGATGATCCTTGACTGAAAGCAACTAGAGGGCAGGTCCACATTTTATTTTTCCTTATTGCTTTCAGTCCCTGGCACACAACGTGCCCTAAGGAAACATTTACTGAAGTGAATTAGAAATGCAAGATAGACCTAATAGTACCATTCAGTATAGAAACAGCCAACGTGTCCAGTGGTTAGGGTCTACTTTCAATATTTAGACAGCACTCAGTTCTGAGGTATCTAAAGTATCTGTAAGTTTGTAACTATAAGTTTTCCCTGTATGGCAAACAAAAGAAAATAACAAGCATGCTTCCCCCAAAGCACACTGGGATTGCTACTGGCACATTTTTCTACACTGGTTGAGAAATGTTTCTTAAAGCTTTGATGATCTCTGCTTGTAAAACCCAGTCATACGCATCACACGTGGGATGGGAGTCTGACTCACAGATAGGCTGGCACCCTTTGCGATTCAGGGTGGAGACGATTTTCATAAAAAGTTACTGATTCAACACCTTGATGGCAAAGTGGAAGCAAATCATTCGATGCCAAAACAAGAGACGCTGTGCTATTTCGATCTCTTGCTTTTAAATATAAGCCATTGTAAATATATGCTCGCTGAGCTAATCTTTGGCTCCCTAGAGGCCCCAGGCTCTGATACGTCTGCCTTATCGCAGCAGGCTTTGCTGTTCAGAGCTGTTGGCAGCGTGCTAACCCTGGCTCACATTCAACAGACCCGCTACGCTTGCACCCAGTTTCCTCCCAGCCACGGCCCGAGACTGAGCAAATGCCTCAGTGCAGCCACTGAGAACTGTTACAGGCCCCCAAGCAAGAACTTTGCCTGTCTCAAAGTCAGAAGAGAAAAAGAATGCTTATAATTTGATGAGGAGTATTTAACACACTTTGCTTTGGTCCCTGTAAAGACTAACGTGATCTTCTAGTCCATTTAACTTTCTGTATCTAGGACAGACCACCTGATATTCATATAACGCAGTGGTTTCCTTTCCCCCACCCCACCCAGGGGACATCTGGCAACATCTGGAGACAACTAGGGAGATGCTATTCACATGCAGTGAGCACAGGCCAGGGATGCCTCTGAGCCAACAATGCGTAGGACAATCCCCCATAAGAAAAGATTATCCTGCCCCAAATGTCAGGAGCAGGAAAATGACATGACACTATGCAAATAAGTGAATGTTTTTTTACGAGGAAGTTTGAAAATTCACCAGACATTCGATTGTTAAAACTGTCTGGCCTGTTGGGTGAAGGTCAGGGTAGTGGGGATAAAGTTCTGAGCCAGGTGGAAGCAAGCTTCCTGCTTCCTATCTGTTCTGAAACCCAAGTACAAAGGGACAAATCTAATGATCAGTCCCTCAATTCTACAGGCTTCCAGAAGAACTTTAACCAGTGTCTAGGTCAGCTCTGCCGTATCTGTTCCTGACGTTGGTGGTGGTATCTGACTCATTTTGAACTGCCTTTCACTCACTGGTAAATAGACCCTGGTTTAGAAGGTCTGGGCTTGCTGCTAGTCCCCACTTCACAAGGTCATCATAGCTCAGGGCTCCCTGGGAGTGAGGAGGAGAGAGGAAGCACAAGGAAGCAGACGAAGGTGCTTCCCAAGGTCCACCGCTGAGGAAGGGAACCGCATGCATTGTGGGAAAGGGAGGAATTGTGCTGGACTGACTTTCCCCCTGTGTTTTAGTTGGGAATTCGATATTACATCACTTTTAATGTTTAAAATCTCATACACCATAAGAATGGAATTAAGAGACTCTGGGAAAAGCTCCAAGGATCCCTTCGTGACACCGAAACGGTAAATCATTACAAAACATCCTCAAGAAGCAGGCAGGAGTGAGCTAGAGATACAGCAGGCTCTTTTGCAGTACAAATAAGCTACAAGTTGGATGCCTCCGCAGAAAGGAAACAGGAACTCCCTGGGTGGCCCGAAGGGAAGACTGGGCATGCCCAAGCCCTCCAGCAGAGGCAGGGAGGGCTGCTGGTGAGCCAAGGTATCAGCTGACAACAGAAGGCAGGAAGGGGGTGAAGAAGAGCCCTGCACACCAGCAGAGTCAGTCTTGATGGCACGGGGTTAACGTGGGGGAGCCTGGTGTCTTGGCAGCCCCGTGCAGGGACTGTCAGTGAAGAGGCCGGTTTCCCCAGTGGGATGAGAATAACCGTACAATGGCAGCGGGGAGCAAGGAAGCAGGCTGGGCTGGGCTGCTGCCCTTCCGCTTATGCCTCCTGCTTTGAGCCCCCAAGCCCAGCAGTGCTAATAGACCCATCGCCAAGCAGAGGTCGCGCTGACAGCTTGAGCCACCCAGGATCTTCACCAGGTTCTAGATCCACTGTGCCCAGGTAAAAAACAGGAGTGTGCTTCAAATGCAAATGTAGCTTCAAGACAAGCGCCCTATCTTGGCTATTGTAGATAACGTGGCAATAAACATAAGGGGGCACATACCTTTTTGAATTAGCGTTTTCATTTTCTTTGGGTAAATACCCAAGAGCGGACTTAACTGGACCATATGGCATTTCTATTTTTAACTTTTTGAGGTGCCTCCGTACAGTTTTCCACAGTGGCTGTGCCAATTTACATTCCCACCAACACAGCATAACATACAAACTTCTCGAACCACTATGTTGTGCACCTGAAACTAACGAAACTAGTTATATGCCAACGAGACTCGAAAAAAAAAAAAAAAACACAAGTCCCTTAGACTCTCTTCTAGGCACATGGCTGCTCTGAGCTTACGCTATACGGAAATCCCAGAACTGCTTCTGTGACCAACCCACCAAGGAGGGTCGCCAGCTGATTTGACATTATAAACAGCCTATTCAGGCCCATGGACTCCCCAGGAGAACCTCAGCTCCATGAGGGCAGAGTTGCCTGTTGTCTGTTTTGTTGTCCAACAGAGTTGTCTGTTTTGTTCACTGCCGGCATCCTCAGGGCTAACAGCAGAGCCTGAAACCCTGAAGGCACTCAGTGCACATTTGCTGATTGAATAAACACCTTCTAGCCTCACCGACCAGCAGCAATTCGGTACACTTGCAGTTGAGCTAAGATTATCCGCACAGACAAGGCTGATTCTGTCTTGGGAGGCCCTGGATAGGCAGTTGTTGGACTGAGGGAAGATGGACACAGCTGGGCACTTACGAGTGATGAAGTAGTTACAGAAAACTCAAGTGTTTCAAAATTAGAATACATTGCAGTCTATGGTTTGCGTGTGAGCCGTGGTCAGGTTTTCATGCTGCACAGTTCTATCATCAGGGCGGGGTGGATGCCCCCCAGCCACTCACGAGTGTAGCTTTAGGCCTTGGCCTGAATGCCCCAGTCTTGGTAGGACTCAATCCAGCTTCCGAGGGAAACACCTGCAGGCGGCCCCTTGGTGTTGCTTACAGCTCAGATGCTAGTTACTTAGCCTTGTAGCCATTCTGGTTACATTTCTGAGGAAAGATTGGCAGGACGTAGGAAAGATTTCCCCGGGGTTCAGTGTTCATTTTCTTTTTCAAAAGTTTTTAATGTTTGTTTATTTTTGAGAGAGAGAGAGAAAGAGAGAGACAGAGAGCTCACCCAAGCAGGGGAGGGGGTAGAGAGAGGGGGAGTGGTAGAGAGAGAGAGGGAACAGAGGATCCAAAGGGGCTCTGTGCTGACGGCGGAGAGCCCAATGCGGGGCTCAAACTCACGAGCCAGGAGATCATGACCTGAGCCGAAGTCAGACGCTTAACCGACTGAGCCACCTGGGCACCCTGGAGTGTTCCTTTTCAGCTACCTTTCCTTTTGTAGTATGACTGTGTTTACTCCATGCTCTCTACCGTACGCTTTTCCATGTGCATGAATCCTCTCTTCCCAATCAGACTGAGGATTCAAAGGACTGTTTCTCTTGCTAGCAGTCAGCGTGATCCTGAACTGATAGACTTTTCACTGAACTATTTGGCAAAAGGCCCATCGCATTCTCCTCCTTGAAGCCAACCCTGGCACTTCAAGCCCAGTGCTTCAACACAGGGCCCTGCGGGGGCCAGAGCATCTATAGTCTGGCAGGTTCCCAGTCACAGTCAGGGAAAAGTCCAACAAAACACTTAACACCACCACGCTTGGACAGTCATAGGGAAGCACAGGGCCCATTGTGACCAGGGCAAGTCTTGGATACACGGAGGGAAATTACACACAATCCATGAACCAGCTTACCGAATATGGAAGTGGCAGGTCTACATGATCTCCAGATCGTCAGGTGGGTGATGGCTAGTGACAACAAGGCCAGTTACAGCCCAACGACCTCGAATTGAGAAGCACGCCAGCTCTTTCAAACCCCTCTGTCACACCAAGTCCCCTGGCAGTCCTACCCGAGCAGGGAGAGCCAAAGGAACAGCACGAACTTCAGATTCTCCTATTTCCCCATTCATTTTCATGGCCCCATTTGGCCACAGAAAGCCCAAGAGGACAGAAGCAAAGGTCACAAATGACCCCCCCACACACACACACACACACAAACCCAGAGTCTGGAGATGGTCTGTGTGCGTTTTGTCCCCAGATGGAGCGCTACTAATAAGCTGGGAACATGCCCAACTGGGAAACACCATGTTCTGGCTCATTTTCTATTTCGATCTGAGCCAAAGGCAAACTCTAACACATGACCCATAAGCAGACCAAATAGTATTTGTGGCCGTCATTGCTCAGGGAAAGGAGGAAACCTAGTTCCAAACAGATAAGGGGAAATATCCTTAGGTGGTTCATAAAAGGCTACAAAACTATGTATTGTGAAAAACTGCCCTTATTCCTGCCTAATGACACTCTTCTCAGCTGTACACATTCCAGGGAGGAGACATTTCTATCTGAGGTATTTTAAAAGTAATGGCATAGAGTATTAAGCCAGATGACCTGGTTAAGAATCCATGGTCTAACTCTTGCTTGCGGTATGCTTGGGGGCAAATTATTTAACCTCTCTGGACCTCTCAGTTTCCAGATTTTTAAAATGAAGATAATAGTATCTACACCACCCTGGACTGTTGAGGGTATTAAATGAGATATTTCTTCAACAGATATTTATGAAATGCCCACATGCACAATTGTACAGGCACTGGTAATGAATGAGCACCTAGAACACACACTAAAGTCTCAATGAACAGTAGCTGCTGCCTCCATTTCTTCTTCGCCCACCCCCTCTACCAAACTGGGACCCTCCAGGCTCCAAGAATTGACCAGCTATCTGAAGGCATTAACAGAGGCCTCTTCAGAACCCTTGTCCTTTCTAGCTCTTTTGGCTGCACCTTCCCCTCTCCTCACCTCACAGGGTCTCTGCCCCTCGTCTGGATGTCACTGTAACTCAGGGCACCATGGGTAATGCTTCTCCTGGGGCCAAGTGTGCCTTCTCTTCCCTTAGGCCAGTTGCTAGCCCCAGATCAGCAGACAAACAGGCCTGGTGACCGCCGCCAAATACCCACTAAACACTCAGGAAAGGGAAAAAGAGCTGGAGAGACTGGAATGCAGTCAGGGCTGTGCGGGGGTCGAGCAGGGCTGTGCAGGGCTGTGCAGGGCTGTGTGGGGCTGTGCAGGGCTGTGAGGCTATGGGGCTGTGCAGGGCTGTGCAGGGCTGTGTGGGGCTGTGCAGGGCTGTGAGGCTATGTAGGGCTGTGCAGGGCTGTGGGGTTGAGCAGGGCTGTGCAAGGCTGTGAGGCTGTGCAAGGCCATGGGGCTGAGCAGAACTGTGCAAGGCCATGCAGGGCTGTGGGGCTGTGCAGGGCCGAGCAGGGCCGTGCAGGGCCGTGCAGGGCTGTGGGGCTTTGGGGCAGGCTGCAGCTTCCCGCCCACCACATGCGCGAAGCTAACTGCAGGGTCACTCTCTGCACCAATGGGTCCATTGACAGAAAAAAAACAAAAAACACATTTTCAGGTGGAGGGGCTTATACAGAAAAAAAAAATCTAATGAAAGGACCTTCTTAAAAACAAGGGGACTACTAGTTAAGCCAGCAGAACTCAGAGCTCTGACACTGAAGGCAGCAGTGGAGCCACCTGCCTGATAAAATTCTGGAAGATTCCTTCCAGAGCCACGTGACTATCTTGCTATCTCATCTGTCTGTCTGTCTCTCTCTCTCTCACACACACACACTCCTAATACTTCATACAACGGTACAACTGCAAGGGAGAGAATAATGTCCCCAAGCACTCACGTTGCCAGACAGTTTTCATAACGTATTTCAAGGGTGACTTAAGTACATGGTAATCACTGTGCACCAGTTGTGTAAGCGGACAGCATGTAGCACACAAGTTTCCCGGACACTTTAACCTTGGGAAGGAGGATTTCTGCTTTGTTGATCAATATCTGAGGAGTGGCTTCTTATGCAAAGCTGTGTCCCTGCCAGCATTCCAGGTGCACTGCTTCGTGGACAACCTGTGCAGGTGGACACCCTGGGCCCTCCCCGGCAGCCCAGATGTCCTGAGGAAACATTGACAAGTGAAGGAGGGGTGGGGGTAGAAAATGAGAGCATTGGGCTTCTGTCCTCATGAAGGAAGGGACCATGCACCCTGTGGCCCCCCTGAACACAGCACGTTGCAAACACAGACTGGAGCAATCCCCAAAAAGAGAGGCTCTGCTGTGGCTTGTCTCTCTGACCTGGGCCCGGGTCCTGCGGATGACGGACAGGCAGTTCTTGGGCACCGGGCACAGCGTGTCTTATGTCTTCCAAATGGAAATTTTTGCTTCAATAAACTGGGTCTCTGAACAAAGGCTAAGGCATCTGACCAGTATTTACTTTGCCACTCCCCCTCCTGCTACTGCCCCGACTTTGTTCTTTCCTCCCTTCACACTCAGCTGAGGCTCCAGGAGGAGAGCCAGTGGACAGCCCCTGGGAGCTGGGGATGGGGGTGGGGAGGCCTGGATTCCGGGCCATAAATGCCAGGATGCTCAGCTGCTGACACCAGAGCCATTGATGAAGACAAAAGGAGTGTGAAGGGAATAGAACCTGGAAGAGTCTGGGAAGGCAGTGTTCACTAGGCCTGCACCCCCACAGGGCCCTCCCCCCATCCCCCCATCCCCCCCACCCTCAACGTTAAAGAAATATAGTCACATTACCCAAATCAGAAAATAGAACAAAGAAGAAAAACTATCCGCCACGTCACTACCTTCATTCTATCCCTGGTAGTTTATTTCACATAATTTCCTTCCTGTCTCTTTTTGGAGGAGCTAGGTTTGCCCATTCACCATCTGGGCAGATCCTGATGTGGATATACACTACCAATCATCATAAATTCTGTATTATTTCCTGGGCTCTAACTTCCTAGCGCCACCATTTACTATATTAGATTTTGAGCAAGGGACTTAAGTCCTCAGGACTTTATCATTCAGCAAAATGAAGACAATAATTGTACCTATCTTACAGGGCTGTTGTAAGAAGCGTAAGCAATAAATAATACATGCTAGGTGCTTATGACACGTTGTCATTCAACTGCTTAATATTCATTATCTCTTTACCAGCTGAAAAATCTTCATCACATTTAAGTATTTTATTATTTAAGTAAATTCCTGTTGCTGAATGCTCAAGTTGGTTCCAATATTTTCCTATTATAAATGGTGCACTGAAAAATTAAACGTCTTTGTATATAACGTTTATTTTTATTGCTTAGGCTAGTTTCAGAAATAAAACCAACAGATCCCAGAGTATAAACATTTTTATGAGGGGGCACCTGGGTTGCTCAGTCAGTTGAGCATCCGACTTCAGCTCAGGTCATGATCTTGCGGTTTGTGGGTTCGAGCCCCACATCAGGCTCTGTGCTGACAGCTCAGAGCCTAGAGCTTGCTTCAGAATCTTTGTCTCCTTCTCTGTCTGCCCCTCCACCGCTCACACTCTGTCTCTCTCTCTCTCTCTCAAAAATAAATAAACATTAAATAAAAAAATTTAAATACTTTTATGAGTCTTGATCCAGATTATCAAATTATTCATAAACTGTTAGGAATTATGCTATCGCCAATGTATGAGGATGGCAATTTAATTATGTATTTGTGAGTAACATGCAGTATTAGGAAAAAAATTGGAGGCAGTAATTTATGAGCACACAATCCTATGAAGGAAACTTGATAAATTATCTACCAATTTGAAATTGACCTTTGTGCGTTTGCCAAGAACTAGAGTGGCTCCCAAAGTCCTAGTATTAGGGGTTTACTATACCCTCTATGGGGTCTATGTTGGCCCCTGGGAAGCCCCAGGACACTTTTCTTTGGTGTAAGGAAGGAGGCAGTCATCACAGCAATGAGTCTTACTCATTTTGGAATAGTGCTGCACATGTACAAAGCATTTCTGCATTCTCTCCTTTGGTCCTCACCACAATCCTTCTTTCATCTTAACCATGAGAACTTTAAAGCCCCAAAGAATTTTCAGGTAGACTTCAGCCACTCAGAGGAAAACAAAGTTGGAAGAACTCAGGTCTTCCACTTCCAAGGGCAATGCTGCTTCTATAGCAACAGGTTGGAGGGGAGCCAAGGCAGACAGGAGGTGCTTAGGCAGATGCTGAATCAATGACATGTGCGCTGATGGGTCAGAGCACAGTGGCAGCTCCAGGGTCAGCCCGACCCAGAGGTGAACCTTGTGTTCCCTACTTACAGTCTAAGCGACCCTCTGCCTCTGCAAGGTTCCTGTTCCCTTTCTCTAGGCCCCAGGGACACTCATTCCACAGGGATGGACAGGAGAGAGTAAGAGTTCTCTAAGGGTCTTTCAATTTTTTTTAAATGTTTATTTATTTTTGAGAAAGAGAGAGAGACAGAGAGACAGAGTGTGAGCAGGGGAGGGGCAGAGAGAGAGGGAGGCAGAATCTGAAGCAGACTTTGAGCTGTCAGCACAGAGCCTGACACAGGGCTTGAACCCACGAACCGTGAGATCATGACCTGAGATGAAGTCGGACACTTAACTGACTGAGCCTCCCAGGCAACCCTCTAACAGTCTTTATAATGAGACAATACTTTGTAGACAGCTGGGATGTGACCCCAGTACCTCACCTCGGCTCATTTCTAAATGCTGACGGTAACAGTTCAGCATAACACACAGATTAGCATCTCATTTTAGAGGCCATGACCTGCCAAACTGAGTAGCTAAAATGTAACGAATCTGCTGCAATTCCTTATAGTAATTAACATCTTCTATTCTTTACAGTTATCTTTTTCAACAGCAAATGGAGATAGTTACTGAGGATTTCTGACAGACACAGCAAATAAATGCCACACATAGTAAGGAGTGTAATACCTTGCCAACTGGAGAGAAGGAATAAACTACAGCAAAATAAAAATTGTGGATCTCTATCTCAGCATGAGGAAAGTTCAGTTCATTCTTTAAGTCGGTCCTCTCTCCTTTATCATCTAGACTTAGGGCAGGGGAAAATTTCTTTTATCCTTTGCTTTGGAGACATCTACTGCAAAACACAAATTCTAACCCCCTGTGTCAGTTCTCAGCTCGCGTGGAGAAATAAAATCACCATGCGGTAACGACTGCCACCTCGTGGCCACACATGAAACTATCACTAGGAAAAATAAACCGCCAATGCTTAAGATTTCGCCTGCTGAACATTGTAGAAATTCGGTGTGGCCACCAATAATTTGTTATATTGTATAATTTATATTTTTCCAGAAAATTATGCACTCTTCATGCTATTTTCACTGGGCTCTCAGTGTGTTCCAGGCTTATTTCTTGTTCTACTCTACCATAACACAATCTAATTGTGGTGAGACTTCTGACGGCTTCTATAGAATCATGGGGATCTCCTTTGGCAGATAGAAGTCCCCTGGAGTTGAGCGTGAGACACTTCTTTGTTCGTTCATTAGAGTAACTTTAAATAATGGCCACTGCTCCACCAGACTAAGTTCACTACCTGCCTGTCAACTGTCTGATTCAAAGGTTATCAGCCAGTTTAGATCATCTAACTCAATATCATAGAAAACCATCCACTCTTTGGCTCAGGCCATGGAAAGATGATCTGAGTGTAGTCCTGTTTGGCTGTGTGATTCACGGTAGAAGCCTGAGGCTCAAGCCTGAAATGCAGGCAGACAACTGGTATCCATCAAATGATACCATCCTTCTTGACAAGGCTGTTTTCAAGCCTGAGCTGTCACCCTATTCCCCTCTGCGATAATCGCTGGATGGGAGAGGTGAGGAGGGCTTTGTGTAGGCAAAGCACAGAGCACAGGAAATAGAATTTCAAGGCTTCTCCAGGAAGTGAAGAGGATGAGCATAACGAGCGTCCAAGGAACCCAGGAATGGGCAGCCCAGAATCAGGCAGGGCAGCAGGGGCAGTGCGGGCTCCAGGGCTGTTTTACTGAACCACGGACCATGAGGTGAGGAGGGTGTGGCCTCCTTGAGTGCAGACCATGAGGGGAAGGAGCATTAACTGACTCCCCAGCTCCTTTCAGTATGCTTGGCTGGCATGAGAGTACACGCTCTTCATACATCCTGTCTCCCAGCTCCTAGGCTTGCCTGCCACCCCCACCTTCTCCAGGCTGCACAGGGTCAATGTGTTTAAACACAAGTGATCCTTACACATCTGCGAATGAATGTTCAGCCTCACTCACAGTTCCAGAAATGCCAATTAGGACTCTGAAGAAACCATTTTGTAAATCTCTCTGATCATCAAAATGATAGGCTACATGGTGCGATGGGACAACGGGGGAAAGAGGCCTCACGCATGCCTTCAAAGTGTACATTTAAAAATATGGCAAGCAAGAGATAAGAGCCTGGGCTCTAGAGTCAGGCTGCCGAGTGTCAAAACCTCCATCTCTTGGAAGCTAAATTTCTTTGGGCCTCAGTCTCCTTCTCTGGAAAAATGGGAGTGGTGTTAACAGAACTCACTTCACAGGCCTACTCTAAGGATTAAGTGAGACAATGTTCATAGACACTTAGAACAGTGCCTGGTATACAGGTGTTAAAATGTTAGCTATCTTGAACTACTATGGGGAAGAAGGCTAATTGGACTCAGTCAAAATTTTAAATGCACATACCACTGCCCAAACAATACCACTGCTAATAGTATGTCATACAGAAATAAAAGAACAATATGTAAAGATAAAAGTACAAGGGGGCTCACTGCCACATTGATTGGAATAAAAATGCTAGGCACAATCTAAATGTATAACAATAGGAAACAAGTTATATAAATTATGTCCTGGCCTTGGAATACTATGCAACTATTAAAAAAAATTTTTTTAATGTTTTTTATTTTTGAGAGAGAAACAGTGTGAGCAGGGGAAGGGCAGAGAGAGAGGGAGATGCAGAATCTGAAGCAGGCTCCAGGCTCTGAACTGTCAGCACAGAGCCCGATGCAGGGCTCGAACTCACGGACCGCGAGATCATGACCTGAGCCAAAGTCAGACACGTAACCCACTGAGCCACCCAAGCACCCCACTCTGCAGTTATTTTAAAAATAAGGCAGCTGGAGGGGCACATGGGTGGCTCAGCAGGTTAATCATCCAACTTTGGCTCATGTCATGATCTCCCAGTGAGCAAAGTATCCTTACCATTTGTGTTTTTATTTTTTTTTTTTTTTTAATTTTTTTTTCAACATTTTTTATTTATTTTTGGGACAGAGAGAGACAGAGCATGAACGGGGGAGGGGCAGAGAGAGAGGGAGACACAGAATCGGAAACAGGCTCCAGGCTCCGAGCCATCGGCCCAGAGCCTGACGCGGGGCTCGAACTCACGGACCGCGAGATCGTGACCTGGCTGAAGTCGGACGCTTAACCGACTGCGCCACCCAGGCGCCCCACCATTTGTGTTTTTAAAAAATACAGATACATATATGTAGTGTGGGTGTATGCTTTCCTGTGCAACAAATTCTCTGGAAAGGTACATAATGAAATCAGTAATAACAGTTTCCTTCAGAGGAAGGATACAGATAATTAAAGGATGCTTCTATTACCAATTGCAGAAAGTTATCTTTTTTATAGTTAAAAAATACAACCTGATCTGTCATTTGTCTGCTAAATTTCTTCCATTTGCTCTCAGAACTAAAACCCAAGCTCCTTCACAGAGCCTAGAATGGGAGTTCATCCTTCTAAAGTCTGATGCACTTCTTTATGAAACCTTTAACATCTGAACTCTTTAAGAAAGGAGGGCATTGAGGTGATGCGTGTGAGTCCTACTTACAGGCGTTTGAAAGCAGCAGAACAACTGAGTGAGGAAGGGGTGATTGCGAGCCAAGGACAGGATCCTTTTTTCTGTCATTGTGCATTCCACATCATCATCCTGCAGGATCACATCCTTCTTCAACACCTTCACGGCATAGAGGTCTCCTGTTTCTTTTATTCTTGCCAGCATCACCTACGGTAGCGTGGGAGGATGGAGCACAGGCGTGAGAACTCTTGAGGCTCCGAGGGTGTGGGAACACACACTTCCCGGCACTCGGGAAGTATGCGTGTGTATACACACACGCACACTCAAACATGCTTACTTTAACCCGGACACCTAAAGCCATGACTCACCTTCCCGAAACTCCCCTTCCCCAACACTCGGATGAACTCAAAGTTGTCGATACCAAGTCGGCTGGAAGAGTTAACCCCGATCCCATTTCCTTCTTTGGTGCTTTCCCTTCCCTGTCGTCTTAGAGTCGACCTGGAAACGAGCTTCTGCAAGGAAGAGTAGGAAAACATGGAGTCAGAAGTCGTGGCAGGTGCATGAAGCATTTATGGATGCAGAAGACGTTACTGGCTGCCTCAACCCTCGACACAACAGGTGGGGAAAGATCAATTCAGCTTGACACGTTATCAGGTTCTGCCATGCGAGACTACTTCAGTACCAGCTCCCGATGTGTGCTGACTACATTTAGGAAAGAATAATTTAAAAACATATCTAAGCCACTGAGAGTTTCAGTTTGAGCCCGAATGGGAGTGTATGAAGCACAAACGCCTTAGTCTGGTGTGACGGCTTTCTAGAGGATGCTCAGGATCCAAGAGCGCCACCTGGTGTCCATTTCATTCAAAGAGTGGTTTTCACAGTTGCTCAGAGGATCCGCACCAGGATGTGAATGAACGAAGCAATATTTATTACACAGTACTTAAAATTACATAAGAGAAATAAAAATTAATGTAAAACTAGAATAATGAAGGATAAAATTTTAAACACCGCTAATTTCATTAGCTCCCCCCTCCAAAAATAAAAAATAAAAGCAATTACACATACACACATACCTATCTTTCTTTACACTTGATTAGTTTTTAAAAATATAATAAAATTGTTGTTTCATAACACACATTTTTATTTAACACTTTGTCATGTGTGTTTTCTGTATCCTTCAAGAACACGAGTTTTAAGGGCTGTTCGATATTCTGTTTTATGGATGCATCACAGTTCATTCATTAACTCCCCTGCTACTGGAATGCAAATTATTATGAGAAATGAATAAATGTGTATAAAGCACTTAGACCGGTGCCCGGCCTCTTTAAAACACGAGCTGAGCTGCTGTTATTATCATCATGATCACGATCATCATCTATTTTCTTAAGATGACTTTCCAGAAATGGAATCTTTAGGGCCCAAATGTTAATTTGGAAGACTTCTGATACACAGCCAACTTGCCCTCTACAAAAGCTGACCACCAGCACACTGAGAGCTCCACTGTCACCATATTGAACCAGAAATAGCTGTGGCCTCTTCAGTGGGTAACTCAGCCCCAGGAACAAGCCCTGCCACAGTGAGGGAGCTACCTAAAGGCAAAGTGACACACAGGTGTCCATCTTGGGACACTTATAAGATAAGCTGCCACCAGACACCAAATGAGAAGTCTAACACTCTGTAGCTTTTGACCTATTCAGCTAAAAAACCCCAGCTCATCTGGAGCGACTTCTAAGCAATGTTTCCCACAAACAACTGTGCAACTGCTTGAAGCTACAAGGATTTTACTTGCTCGCCCCAGTAAAACAGTGATTACAGATTATCAAATGGATAGACTGAAAAATCCAATTGTTTTTAATAGTTTCTCCTCCAGGTCTCTGCTCATAAATATTTCAAAGACAGAAAAATTTTACCAGCATGAATCTCACTTCCTCCACTTAAATACTTCTCCTGGTTGGGCTGGTACTGGCCAGAAAACTCTAAGCCAGTATTTCTCCATCTTTTTTTTTTTTTTTTTAACCCATTCTTCTCTTTTGATAGACTTAAGGTTCTTTTCATGCTTTGCTGTCAAACAACAGGTAATTTTGTTTTTTCCACTTTCAAATAGAATATCAAAGATAGTTGGTTCAAATGACAAATGACATTGCCCACTCAAGAGGTTTTGCCACATGGTCTATCTTATTCTCATTACATTTTAGGAGCCCTGGTGCAAGCTGAAATCCTTAACCTATGCCCTTCGGGAACAGCTGTCTCATGCATTAGAAATACCCCTCATGGTATTAGCATCCTGCCTGTCTCTCCGTGAGCTAGACATTAGACTTTGCTAATGCTTTCCTGAAATAAAGGAATACAATGTCTGTCCAAGGCCCTAATCTACTAGTAATAAGGAAATGGGATGGTGAGTACGGACATTTTCTGGATAACCAAGAACTTGACTGTGATTGTGCTTCTCTTCCTAAGCACCCAGAGATATTTAACAGTTAACTCTAGAGTTTTCCTAAACCGGATATCAAGCTACACCTTTCACAAACCACAGCAGTAGCCACGGCTCTTTCCCAGCAGTCTGCAGACCCAGCCAGGAAGGCAGCAAAAGCACTTGGGCCTGGGAAGTGGTCGAGGCTCTAACGGTCAAGAGCAAGGAGGTCACTCAGGGAGGCTGCAAGACAAAACATGTCCACAGCAACTGACCAACTCCACCCACTCCCAAGAGCCGAGAGGAAGGAACTCCTGTTTGTCGCTGAGTTTGAGAGATAAATTCACAATCCATAAACAAAAACTGCAGAACAGCTAGACTCCAGCGCGGTGGAGAATCTTCAAGTTCAACCCCTTTAGAGAAGAGGAAGCTGAGGCCCACAGTTGCTGGTCAACTGTGCCACCAGGGCCCCAGCTGAGAGCTAAGAGGATAACCCAGGGCCCTGGATTCCAGGGTTTCATCAGACCACACTGACAGGAAGCTAATTAAAAAAAAAAAAAAAAAAAAAAAAAAAAAAAAAAAAAATCCTTCTGCTTCCTGCTTGTCATTTCTTGTCATATAATTGTATAAAGAATCTTCTTTTTGTGGACCAAAATGCTCTTTAAAAATACAATAAATCTGCAAATATGCTTGCTGACATTAGGAACTTTGATTACGCCACATTCCCTCATTCGGACTCACTGCATCTGAGCAACTTCTAAATTACAATACAGTGAAAAAAGCAAAGTCTCACCGAGGTTGGAGAAATATTTCCGGGCTGGAGGCCCATCCCGGCCAGGGTCTTGGCGAGCTCCACCGCGTTCACCCCACAGTTAGGGGCCACGTTTGCCTGGCATCGAATGTGGACATTCATCTTACATACTAGAAGGGAGAGGAGAAGGGAATCCACATTCAGGAAGGAGCCAAGCCAACACGTGCCGCAAAAAACAACTTTAACAACCTGAAAGATGATGACAGAGGAATTCTGCGGGCTGAGCAACACCATCTTCTCATAAAACTGAACTTGCTCTCAAAACAATCCCTGACACTTTCTCTGTGTCTGCTTTGGGCAGAAGCGGGAAGTCTGGCACACTGAATGAAAAATAAATTTCAAATCCATTTCTTTCCACTGTGACTTGATGAAAGACATTCACCTAAATCATGTGTACTAGGCATGGCCGACTGACAAGCATGATTCAATGCAGAAATCAAAATGTCCATCACAGTGGCAATTCAAGGAACTAACAAGGAACCATGCCAACGGACTTTATGCTTTTCCTTGTATTGCTCAATAAAAGGTAGCAATCTAAAGGCCACATTATAGAGCACTGTTCAAACAGGATGGAGACGGTGTTTCTGAGAGAAAAACCTCTAAGTAAAGCTTTCTTTCCGAGTACTGTTGTGGTTGGGTAGCCCTCACAGCACAGGACACAGCATCCTGTGGGGGCTGTGCTTCTCGGCACTCTCAGCCTGTGGTTCTAACTACTTCGTGGGGGAGAAAAGCAACTTTTTTAAAGGTCAAAGTAAATGGCAGTTGGAAGAGGACAGAAGCAAGCTAAGTTCCTGGTGCACAGGAAACTGACTCGGGAGGATGAAGGACCCAAGGTTTAATCAGCAGAAAGAAAGTTCCATCAGTTTCTTTCCATGGGCACTGCTGACGGGAGGTACGAATGGAACAGCAAGCAGCAGACGCCTGGAGCGTCAACCTATCTTTGGAAGCGTGCGCAGATCCCGGTTTTGTGGGGTCTGCATTTGTGTAATTTAGGGTGCCCCTCTTTAAGAAAAAGAATATCCAATCGAGTGGAGCTCTGGAAGACACCTTTGCAAGGGAGGGAGCCCGAGGCTGAAGCCTCATTAGCTTCATGTGCCCTTTCTGAAGAACCAGGTGACAAGAAAAGCAAAAATTATAGGCGATGGATCGCTACAGGTGTGCTACCCTCTGGCCTCAGGGGGCAAGGACAATGCAGATGAGCCCCACGCATGGCTCTGCATTGTCAGCAACAACCATACAAAAGCAGAAAGTGACTTTTGCATTGGAAACCCACACCAGGGGAGACCTTCCAGGTTAAGACCCAGCAAGGCCAGAACTGAAACTACACATGAGCTGGTTGCTGTTTTGGTTCAAAACTAAATATTTAATATATCTAGGAAAAAAGAATTATTAAGTGAAGTTCTAATGAGATTACAGAATTTGTCTTTCGTAAAGACAAGTGACTAGTCCCTTTCTGTCGACAGAAGCGGGCTTTGTAAGTCCAGGCAATAGATGGAAGTCATCCACCTGCAATGATACCAACTCTGCCTCCCCCAGTCACTCAGGATTTATCTAAAGCTTAAGGCTGACATTCACTTGTATTTCAGCATGGGACTGCATCCCAGGATGGCCATATTGTTACAGCAACACCCAGTGGGAGATAACTCAAGGCCAACAGCTTCCCAACTCCTCGCAGGACAGGAATCAGTCCTTAATCCCAGACCCTTCGCTACAGCAAAAGCTCCAAACTCGGGCTCCACTGGGCATAGTTAGTGAGGTGTAAGTCCGTGGCTGAAGTTTAAGCATCCTTCACACCCCATACCTCTCCAATCTCTATCAATCTCTTCGAGAAGACTCAGGGCAGCTCTCCTTGTGCTTTTACTCAATTCTTGCTTATTTCTGGTAAAGGCACTAGACCTACTCTCCTGCCTGTTCTTACTCATAACTCAAGCCTCTCTTTTTTGGGCACCTTGCCTCCTACCGTCTTCTATTTCTGACCAAGATCCCATTTCCCCCCTTTTCCAAATACACAACAATTAGCAGGCACTCGGCACTAAACAGATGACAGCCAGCTAGACAGAACACTGAATTTCACAACTGACTAAATCTACAGTTAGGAACTCTTAAAACCAGATGTAGCTCTTTTTACATGCCTGACAAGGGACACATACATATAGAACCGGTAAGATTTAATTTACAAAGTATCCAAAACCACCAGTCCTAGGTCAGAATCGGAACCTATAGAATTCCGAAAGCTTGCGGCATGGTGACCTCATGAAGTGGGCACGTGGCAGCCCAGCATCTCACTTTTACACTGAAGTCCTTGTCGCATTATCCCCCAGAGCAGGGAGCCACAGTGATCGCAGAACGTTGGCACTTTGTAGTTGTGGACGCTGAATTTGTGCGGGATGTTGATTCCGAACCTCTGTTCAGCAATCTGTAAAAAGGGAACAGAAGGACAGGAGCTAGCATTCCAGGCCAACACCTTTCATGTAGATGTAACAGGAGCCCCCCAAGTGCAAAGCGTTACCGTGACACCTGAGCTGGGTATATCATTTCACTGTACTCAGGCCTTACTCACCAGACTGTGCACATTTTCTAGTAAACAAGACTCAACAGAAAGGGTGTAGTGAGCATTAGATTGTTCACCCTTTGGGAAGATAAGTAGAAATTAAAACCATTTTATCATCTTTTATATTCAGGCTGTATATCTCTCCCTGCCAACTCCCCCACACCCATATCTATTTCCTAGAGCCTCTTAGCTTCAGGATTAAACAGGTCTTTTATAGACTATATCCACTTGTTATTACCAGGAGTTTTCCCAGATATTGTGGGGGAGGGGGGGCAGAGGGGAGAAGGCAGCACCCAGGGAGCATGAAACTGCAGAAGGGATTCATTCCAGGGGACATTCAAGTGGCTTCCTCAGCCCTTCCAGCCTTTGCCTGGCATTTGCGTTGTGACAATCTGAGGGCAAAGGGCCTGCTTTAATCTCACAAACTGATTCCAGCAAATAATCAGACCAGGCACATGCTATATGTGTACTATGTGTGTGCTATATGTGCTAATGGGTGATATATGTGCTGTATGTGTGCTGTAGGGCATCACTGAGTTTCAAAGTCAGACTCTCCAGTGCATCTGTAAATCCGCTGATTGTCAGCAATATTCCATCTGCTTTCTAGCTCCAGAATCTGGAATGTGCCTACCCTAGCTGAACACAATACAAGTTACAAGAATGAGGATCAGGCATTTATATACAGAAATGCATCCTCCCTGATATTTGGGAAGACAATGGAGGAGGCTAATGGTCACCTTATTGAGAAAGCACAATTTACAGTTAACAAATACTCATCACATCAATTCTATCCTGCTTAACACTCACAAAAACTGTGTGAAGGAAACATGAATCCCATTTTTAAGACTGAGCTAAGAGAGAAGCTAACTAGCAGAGGCTGGATTCCACATCAACTCCTGGTCATGTGATGCCAGACTCAGGGATCTTTTCGGTCAGTCCTCCAAAAACTCTCTCCGAATTAGCAAAATTGATCCTGAGAGCTTGTAACCAGCTGATCACTAAGTGGGATCAACTCAAGGACAGGTCACACTACACAAGCATAGAATTAAAAATACCATAATATAAAAAAGAGAAAATTCAATTCTGATACCACCATCAGCTTCAGAGAGCGTGGAAGGGAAGTGGAAAGAGGAGGGAGTGAGAAAAAAAAAAAAGAGAGCAAGAAGCATGCACGTGAGCTTGTGCAGGCACTTAATTAGCAAACTGCTATCTTCTTACCTTTGAATCCACTTTGTTAATATTATTTTGGCAAGTGCAGGCCGTAACAATGAGGTGATGGCAGCGCTTATGGACGACACAGGTGCACACTAGGAAATTAAGCCCACAATTACACATTCATCGGAGGCTGACGGTCTACCAGTTACAGTCGAGTCAACAAGGGCTGTACCGCATCAACAAGGGCTGCAAGCTGACTTGATGTGGGTATCTGGCCCACATGATGGCAGCCAGCACACCCGTCCTTCCCATCGTCTTTACTATCAACCTAACTCATGCCTTTGCTCACACTCAAACTATTTGCACTCAAGTCCTGAGCTTATTTCGTCCTTTCTGGCTTTGATCCCACACTCACCCCCACAGGAATCCTCTCACAGTATAATTCTGGTCACCTTGCCCCATGATCTAAACCTTCCATGGCTTCTCACTGCCCATGAGTAGAGTTCAAATTTCCCGGCCAAGTGTCAGGCCCTCCAGAAGCTAGCCAAGCTTACTTGTTACCTTTCTTCTATGGGAGCTCTTTGTTCCAATAGAAACTAGACTAGCTGCTCTTCCTGGAGCAGGCTTCGCCCTCCCTGCACACTGACCGTGTCCTGCTTAATCCCTAGGATATCCTCTTTGCCTACCGCCTAACTAAATCTTAAGTTTGTATCAAGACAACGACTTAAAAAATGTCTCTTCCGTTAAAATACACTATCCCTGGCTCCCCTTCTAGAGAGACTAAACCATCTCTGTCTCCTCAAATCTCTACAACCCTTAGCTTGCCTGTCATTTCAAATCTTCCACATATAGCCTCTATAACCCTTAGAATTCCTGGGCAGCATGATGCCTCAAACAAAGTAGACACTCATCAAATATTTGCAGGATGACTCAGTCAACTATTTAAACACTTAGAACTCCTGAATAACTTTTTTTTCCATTTTCATCTGGATACTGACACAGTGCAGACAGAATTCAGTTTGCCATTAAAAGATGAACAATCTGCAATGAAGCTGTATGAATATACGTGTTATTTTTAAGATCTTTCAGGGCATGTGGAGGTTTTTAGGATTAAATACATAAATACAGATGACATGTCAGCAAATAGCAATATACTTAAAAAAAAAAATCTAGCTTTCATCAGACTGAATTTGCAGGAGAACCAAATTGAAAGTTCCCAGAGAACTGATCCTTTTATATGAGGGGATCTCAAAACCATCGCTCACCAAGACAAAACCTACATTCTGAGGAATCTGAGGTTTGCTTGTTTTTTATCCATTAGCTTGGCTAGAGGTTTATCAATTTTATTGACCTTTTCAAAGAACCAGCTTTTTATTTGGTGGATTTTCTCTATTGGTTTCCTAATTTCAATTTTACTGATTTCTGCTTTAATTGTATTATTTCTTTTCTTCTGCTCACTTTAAGCTTCTCTCCTTTTTCTAGCTTCCTAAGATGAAAACCTAGATCACTGGTTTTAGATCCTTCTTTCCTAATAAATGCATTTAATGGTATAAATTTTCCTCTGAGTACTGTTTTTGCTGTATCCCACAAATTTTCATAAACTGTATTTTCATTTATTTCACAATAGTTTTTATTTTTCTTGAGTCTTCTTTTACCCATGTGTTATTTTGAATGTGTTGTTTAATCTCCAAATATGTGGGGGGAGGGGCTTTCCAGCTATGTTTCTGATTCATGTGTGCATTAATTCCACTCTGCTCTGAAAAAATACTTTTTATGATTTCTATTCTCTTAAATTTGTTAAGACTTACATCATAGGCCAGAATGTGGTCTATATTAATATTCCTTGTGAGCTTAAGAATGTATATTCTGCTTTTGTTAGGTGGGGTAGTCTATAAATGTCAATTTGATCAAATTGTAATATCCTTACAGAATTTCTGTCTGCTGGACCTCAGTTACTGAGATATTGAAGTCACCCACTGTAATAGTGGATTCGTCTATATATCCCTGCAGTTCTATGAGTTTTTGCCTCATGTATTTTGATACTCTGTTGTCAGGTGCCTATATGTTAAAGATTATTATGTCTTCTTGAAAAATGGATCCCTCTTGAAACGGGAACCTTCTCACACTGTTGGTGGGAATGCGAACTGGTGTAGCCACTCTGGAAAACAGTGTGGAGGTTCCTCAAAATATTAAAAGTAGATCTACCCTATGACCCAGCAATAGCACTGCTAGGAATTTACCCAAGGGATACAGGAGTGCTGATGCATAGGGGCACTTGTATCCCAATGTTTATAGCAGCACTTTCAACAATAGCCAAATTATGGAAAGAGCCTAAATGTCCATCAACTGATGAATGGATAAAGGAGTTGTGGTTTATATATACAATGGAATACTACTTGGCAATGAGAAAGAATGAAATATGGCCTTTTGTAGCAATGTGGATGGAACTGGAGAGTGTTATGCTAAGTGAAATAAGTCATACAGAGAAAGACAGATACCATATGTTTTCACTCTTATGTGGATCCTGAGAAACTTAACAGAAGACCATGGGGGAGGGGAAGGGGAAAAAAAAAGTTAGAGAGGGAGGGAGGTAAACCATAAGAGACTCTTAAAAACTGAGGATAAACTGAGGGTTGATGGGGGGTGGGAGGGAGGAGAAAGTGGGTGATGGGCATTGAGGAGGGCACCTGTTGGGATGAGCACTGGGTGTTGTATGGAAACCAATTTGACAATAAATTTCATATTAAAAAAAAAGAAAAATGGATCCCTTTATCATTACATAATTCCTCTCCTTATCCCTGAAAATTTTCTTTGTTCTGAAATCTGTTTTGTCTATTTCATTTGACTAATGTTAACATGGTATACCCTTCTCAACCAAGGTATTTGGTTTTATGCCCCTTAACAAGATGTGAACATTTCTCCTGACCAATGGTCTTTCCTGCTCTTTCAACAACAGGTGGCCCACTAAAAATCAGCCCATCAAATATCCTGGCACTATGCAGAATGACCAGAGGTGACTAAAGGGCATGTCCCTGTGCCGGAGAGGTGCCAAAAAGTGACATCAATTCTCACCTGTGAACTATGCTGTCATCTGAGGCTGAGATTAACAGCATAAAGTCAATTATTGTTGTCATAACAGTACTGTTTTCCAAATTTGAAAATGCAGAATTGCTTACATGTGAAAATGAAAACTACATCCAAGCGTGTGTCCTACTCCATTCTAAGGGAAATAAAGTTCTACCTCACCTTCTCCAGAAGAGAAGGCAGAAATTCCTTATTACCATGGGAGGCTACCACTCCAGGATATGTAGCGCTATTTTACCAATCATCTGTAGAGTACAAATCAAGAAAAGAGGTACCACACATATATACTGTATAATGATGTTCAAGCCAACAACAAGAAAGGGCCAAATAGAAGACACATCAATCCAGTCTGGCTAAATCTAAGTAAGAGCCTTCTTTCACTTGTTTCTAACTTTCAACAATTCTCACATTTTCTTTTTTCTTTCTTCTTTTTGGAGTTAGAAAATGAAAAAGGAGCTGGGATAATAGTTTCTATTCCCTCTGCAGGTAAACAGGCAATGCTGTGCCACTTCTCACCTCTATTAACACTGGGGTTGTAAAAGACAACAATTTAGCTTCGGGATTTAAGGGCACTGCTCACAAAATGACATTACCTTTAGTGCTTTCATGTTATTGCAGAGACAAAATTCTAAACAATTAAACTTTATTAGGTATCTGGGCTTTAGAAATAAAAATGCCCCCTCTATGCCGTCTAAAATGTAGCCAAAGTTTAGACCACAAGTAAAAAGCAGTAATTCTGTAGGGGTCTCACCTGACCCGCTGAGTTATTTATCACAGTATTAATGAAATGTATCCTGTTTCCTCTTAGTATAATCAGTTTTTAACACAGGAACAAGATTAAATATGGTTTTCAAAAGTGTTTTCTTACCTTGACATTGATAACCCTGTTTCCCAAATACTCCCCTGTTCAAGACAATAGAGAACAAAAGTTATCATCAGTCAAAATATTTCAGCAACAATGCTCCTCTAAGCATAGTACTTAAGGAAAACAAGCGCATGCCATCCTCTGCTCCTGTATGAAAAACACAATTGCAGAGAAGAGGCAAAGGTGAGGTGATTTCTGAGCGCTTGTCTGTTACCACGAGACACAGAGGAAGTCACCCGATTCGAATGCTCCAGTGACACACACAGGTGGGTATCGGCGATCCTCGCTGTACCACCTCCCCCTACGGCAAACCCGGGTCCTCGCCTGCTTGTGTGACTGCGTCTCAGCTTGAAGCGTCACTCCACCACCTTCTTTGGCATTCTCACCCCCATCCGCATGAAGACGCGCAGCTAGTGAAGCAAACAGAGGGGTCCACTGCGGCTGCCTGGCCTGGGGCACCCTTCCTCTTCCCTGTGCCCACATCACCCCCCTGGAGTCCAATGGGGGGGGGGCGGGGACAGAAGTGTCGCCACAAGAGACCCGTCAGGCCCACAGCTACCATCTTGGTCTCTCCCTAAATATCTTCTCTGGGTGGTGATATCATCATCACTGTCATCTAACAGAGAACCCATTTTATTATTTTATTAAGCTCAGAGCTTGTGCCAGGCACTGAGCCAAGCTGCTGACATATAGCATCTCATGTAATCCTCACAAAAGTCATGTGAGGCAGCACACATAACAGGAAGGCTCAGAGCACAGACCAGACGGCCTAGGCATGATTTGGGTCATGTTGTTAACTCCTTTGGGCCACAGTTTCCTCATCTATAAAGGACGATAATGATCGCAGTACCTACTTCTTAGGGTTATCATGAAGATAAAGAGAGTTGATCGTGTAAAATGCTTAGAATAGTGCCTGGTACTTTAAGTGCTATATAGAAGTTTATTGTACAAGCAAAAACAAAAAACAAAAAAAAACCTTATCTTTATGTTACAAATAAGGAGACACTGATGAATTATATAACTTAACTAGGTTGACCCATCTAGTTGGTGATGAGACTGGATGCCAGAGTCCATACTCTTAACCATAATATGTGGCACACATATTAATATTGTGTGCATGTGAGAGAGAGCAAGGCGGGGAGAGAGAGAGAGAGAGAGAGAGAGAGAGAGAGAGCGAGAGCAATCGAAGGCTGGTTGAGTGGGAGTTAATGTTTCCTTGGTGGAAAACATTTCGTGAAATTACCAAACAAGTTTCCATTAAGAACGTTAGTTGAGGTCACAGGTTGTCACCACAAATGCCCAAAGGGGCAGGCAGGTCACATAAAGGAGGGAGGCAGAACAGTGTGACATGAAATAGTGACAGACCTTGTAGGTCAGGCAAACCGCAAGGATTGGAGGATGGCAGCTACCTCGGGTGTTCAGACCTACTGCAAGGGCAGAAAACGGGTTCAAAGATGCCAGAGCTTCTGATTTGTTCAGTAGGAAGTGCAGCAGAAGCCTGCTTCTGAAGACGAGCGTTGTGATGGCACATTTGTAGGCATCGTGTCAACAGCCAGCTTAGGGTCTCTGGTTTAGATAAGACTCTATTCTTCATTTAAAATTCCAGGAACACTAACCCTGGATCCTGACTGCTAAAAGGCATAAAAACCAAAGCAATCACAAAACAAAACAAAACCCCACGAAATACAAATTCATTAATCAATACTCAAAAAAATTACTCTGAACCAAGAGCTTTTGACTTAAAGTGACAAAAGTTTCCAACAAACAACAAGGCTCTCTTTTCATGCTATAGAGATTAAACAGTCTTTTCTACCTCAGAGATGGGTTTGTATGTATATGTTCGGATGTGTGTGAGGGGGCATTTCCTTCCTCTTTCTAAATAAATGTGCTTCATGTTAGCTCTAATTGAACATAACTATTAACTTAAATTTATTTTACATTATAGATTTGTCACTGAGGCTTAAGCTTCAGTCACATGTATAATAAGATGCTGCCCCAATTGATCTAGAAGTTCTTAACTGTTAATTATCTCAATCCCTAAATGCCAAGGACTATAGTATACAATCACTGAAAGTTATTACCTTTGGCCACATACCATAAGGCTGAAGATTACTGTGTGCTTACTTGATCTGCAACAGTTAATTTCTATAACTCATCATGTGACTCATACTTTTTTATTTTCTCTCTTACTCAGGGGCTGATTATCCAATTTATTGATTATCTATGTACTGATTGATTAGCTTCCCTAATTACTGCTTTTTAACCAGTTCCTGTTCATTAGCACCTTTCCCCAAAGGACTGGAAAAAGAAATAACACCTAAAACTTGGATCTGCAAATGGTTCAGATGTTTTTCATTGGCAATTTAAATCGTCGGGTCAACATATTAGAATGAAAGACAAAAATCAGATCCTAAAACAATTCTTAATAGTCATGTTTCCTTCTAAAACCACACACAAGCAGAGGAGGCCTGGATTACAGAAAGAAGCTCCTAGGAAGAGAGAAGCCAGGGAACCACTTACCAGATGAACTCCCTGCAGTGAGAGCAGTAGGTGGGCTGCCTCAGGTATGTGGCCATAAACTTGTGTCCATTGATTTGGTGGACACGCCTTCGCATAGCCCTTTGGCGCTTCCTGGTAAAGTGTTTGAAGATTCGGTCTCTCTGGAGAGTTGCTGTACATTAAAAGAAAGGAGAAAAGAATAATGTGCAACAAATCTAGCTGTACCTAACATATGGGAAAGCGTAATAGCTCCAAACACTCTCCAAAATTGTTTCTTCTTTCTTCACGATGCACAACACCCCAGAACATCCCCATGCTTCCTAGTGACCTTAGGACTCCGAATTTGTAAGGTTGGACCTAAGTGAACTCTGAGATACCCACTGCCTGATTAGAACTGGTTACCTGGGACCAGTCTCCCCAGCACACACCATGAGTTCCCCAGGGTTCTAATGTTCCAGTATGGGACATTAGCCTGGACTTCTAGCTCCTGTCCAGCTGGATGGGACCTCAGGTCCATAGATTGGCTATAACTATGAGCAGGTAAAACAGATTTCTCATTATTTGCCTTTCATTCTGGCATCCTCACCAACAGAAGGAGGGAACGGCCATAGCCCAGTGAGAGTGCTGCCCAAAAGCATCAGTCTCAACACCATCTCTGTTAACCTGGAATGGGTAGAAATTCACTTGGGCTTCGTGCAGAGTTCCTCTTCCAACCTCACATTTTAAAAATGGTGGCTCCTCAAGAATCAAAACTGCTCACCATTTAAAGATAGTAAATTAACTTTCCCAAGGTATAGAGAGACTTCCTCAGTAATGCTTTCTGGGGCTCCTGGGTGGCTCAGTTGGTTAAACGTCCAACTCTTGATTTCAGCTCAGGTCATGATCTCATGGTTGTGAGATCAAGCCCCCCCCCCCCCCCCAGTGGGCTCTGGGCTGGGTGTGGAGCTTGTTTGAGATTATCTCTCTCCTTCTCCCTCTGCCCCTCCCCCACTTGCACTCGCTCTCTCTCAAAAAGAAATAAATGAACTAAAATAAAATAATGCTTTTCAATTAATCACTTCAATGCAAGGAAAATGTAAGAAAGATGCAAGAATAATCTAATAAATTTTAAAACCCAGAAGAAATAGAAGATTTCCATGAAAACATAAATGACCAAAATTAATTGAGCTACATAAACCGAATAGATGAATTTTTTTAGAAAAAAAAAATGGTAAGATTTTCTAAGGACTGCCTCTCTAAATCATCCAGGCCCAGATAGTTTCATGCGTGAATTATTTTTAGCCTTTAAAAACAAGATGATGCTAGTGTTGAAACCTGTTCCAGAATAGAGGAGAAAAGAAAGCACCCTGTATTTTTATAGGGAACTATGTGATACAATCCTAGGACTGAAAGATAAAACAGATACATCTAAAGATATAACAGGAAAAAAAAAATCAGGGGTTAGTAATCATTTTTTATGTCGTGGACTCCTTAGTCCAGTGAAGCAAGCCTATGGATCCCTTCTCAGAGTCAACCTTTATAATCTTAAAAAAAAAAACTACACACACACACACATAATTACAAAGGAAATCAAGTATCAAAATATATTTTAAGTGAGCTAGAATTATATATATATATATATATATATATATATATATATATATATATATTTATTTATTTTGGGAGTGTGTGAGTGGGGGAGGGACAGAGGGGGGGGGGGAGAGAGAGAGAGAGAGAGAGAGAGAATCTTTTTTTTTTTTTTAATGTTTATTTATTTTTGAGACAGAGAGAGACAGAGCATGAACGGGGAGGGTCAGAGAGAGAGGGAGACACAGAATCTGGAGCAGGCTCCAGGCTCCGAGCTGTCAGCACAGAGCCCGATGCGGGGCTCGAACTCACAGACCGTGAGATCATGACCTGAGCTGAAGTCAGACGTTTAACCAACTGAGCCACCCAGGCACCGGAGAGAGAGAATCTTAAGCAGGCTCCACACTCAGCCGGGAGCCCATTGGAGGGCTCCATCTCACGACCTTGAGATCATGAGATCAGGTCATGATCTGAGCCAAAATCAAGAGTCAGACGCTTAACCGAGTGAGCCACCCAGGCACCTCAAGAACAATATAAATTTAAATTTATATTAAAATAAATTAAATACTTAGTGGCATACCTGATCATCGTAAGTGTGAAGAAGTGATGGGCAGTAGTTACTTTAGTAGTAGTGAAGTACTAGTTACATTTTAAAGTATCTATAAAAACTAACATAATGAAAATATCCAAGATTTCTATCGTGAGAACATCCTAAACACTGCTCATGCTTCTGTGGTTTAGTGAACAATGGGAGAAAATGCTACATTTACATTATAGGTTAGTGAAAATTTTTTCTCTCATCCACTTTCTGGACCACCTAACCTCTAATTATGGACTTCAGGAAAAGTACACCTCTGCTTACGTATCAAGCTCATTCATGAATACTGGTGCAGAGATTTTCACTACTGAAGGCTGTATACTTACAAAGTGAACAGGAAAGCAATACTAGAAAATATTAGTATTTGCACGGTATGGGATTTTTTTCTTTCCCATTCTTTGACAATTAGTCCCCAACACAAATATTCCTTCCCACTTAATAACAGCATCTACTCTAGCCCCTCACGTTGTCTTCTCAGTTTCTTGGGTGTGATGCTATATGTGGTGAACATCTTAATGTGCAATATAAATTAACTGCAAAGTAAAACTGAAAATCCTGTAAAAGTTGAAGAATTTTCATGTAGTCTATGGAAAGTCATGTTTGAGTACGGTGAGATTCACACCCAAAGGCAATGGTAGATAGGGCTATGATAGAGTTAGATTTGTTAACAGTTGAACAAAAGAAATTTGATATAGAAAAATGACATGACAGTTATTTTGAGAGAAAATTTTGAATATTAATGTATTAGGAGAGGCCCTTGAGAAACTGATGAAGTCTCAAACACTTGCTAAAAATACCCTATTGAAAACTTCATTATACTAATCAAAAATAAAACATATAGCATTCTGCCATTGAATTTTATCTGAAAAAATTATTTTGCTCTAAAAACTAGTGCCTGTGACAAAACAACAAAATGCATTCAATAAAGATTTTCATAATTTTAGTTGTGTTTTTCAAACCCCTTCCCAACTTTTTAAATACTAACAAACTCCTCATTTTGAAGAATTCGTTTTATGTGCACCTTTCCAGGTAGCAATGACACTCAGATAACAGGAAATTCTATACTATTCAGCACTATTATAAGAAATACCCACTGTGAGCAAGTGGAAAATTTCCCAGGAACACAACAATGGGCATATTATTAGAAAATCTATTATGTTTTATTCTATTAATAGGTAAAAGAAAGTAACAATGATCATTTCAATATTTTTAAAAGGCACTTGATAAAATTTAACTTGTAATCCAATAAAAAACTTTTTGAAAAGAGTAGATTGTTTCCTTAACATGACTAAAACATGACTAAAACAATATGCTCACAAATCAAAAGCTGAATGGTAAATTTTTAAAAATAATAAATCCCATGAAAGTTAATAACAAATAAGACCAATTATCATCTCGTTACTTACTATTATCCTGAAAGTACTTGCCAAAGCTGTAAGAGACAGACAAAGAAAGAAAGAAAGAAAGAAAGAAAGAAAGAAAGAAAGAAAGAAAGAAAGAAAAAGAAAAAGAAAGGAAGAAAGAGAATGAAAGAACAAAAGAAAGAAAGAACAGAAGAATGAAAGAAGGAAAGAAAGCTGTCAGGAAAAAGGAGGCAGAGATGCCATGATTTGGAGTTAATATATGACTAGAAAACTCAGGAGAAGTTAGCCTAATCTACTAAAAAGAGAGTTCAGTAAGATGGACAATGATAAATCATTAAAAGTCAAAGTTCTTTTGGTATACCAAAAGAACCATTTAGAATATATAATAAAAATATATCCCCATTCATTAAGCTACAAGACCCAAACTATCTAGTAATAATTTGTCCAAAGAAGTGCAAGGTTTATATGAAGAAACATATAAACCCCCAAATGAAGACTATGAAAAGATATGTAAAAATGAAGTTCTTAAATAGAAAGACTTAATACTACAAAGTTGTTCATGCTTTCTACACTAATCTCTAAATTCAACAAAATCCCAATAAATATCCCCAAAGGAGGTCTTTAAACTCGACAGCTTTTTTAGAGTTTAGTTGGTACTATAGATATTTCAAAACTGTTGAAAAATTCTAACGAGGGCAGACTTGTCCTCTATGTTAAAACATATTCTAAAGTTACAGTGATTGACATAACATGCTTCCATCGGCAGAGTCCAAAGCTAGAAATCAATTTTGCTTAAAGAGAACACAGTTCAAATCAGTGGGAAATGATAGATTATTAATAAAGAGCATTTAGACAACTAGTAAGCCTTTTGAAAATTATTTTTACCTCACTCTTAACACCAAAATCATCTCAGGCTAATGTTAAAGAAAAAAATATGGAAAAATGGGAAAACATAGGGAAAAAATACATAGTCCTGGGATGGGATAAGGACAACAATACTCTAAAGCCATAAAAGACTCACAGATCTGCAATTTAAGAAATTTAAAGTTCTATTTGGCAAAAGACACAAAACAGAAAGCTAAACAAAACAAACTGGGGGAAAAAGGATTTGCAACACATGACCAAGGGTTACTATTTATAATATGTGGAAATTATTAATAAGGGAGGAACAATCTAGTAAAAATGGGGCAGAGGAGATGAATAGGCAATTCATAAAAGTTATAAATGCAGACAGACAATAAACACACTGGATGTCTAATCCTATCTATCCAAGATGGACACGTAAGAATCAGGAGGTAAATGACATTTTACTTAAATTGGCAAATATTTATAAGGATTGCTAATGTGCCCATGCTTGCAAGGGAATGGGAAAATAGGCACCTCCCTCTCTGCGGGTAAGAGTATAATTGGGTCCAGTCCCGGCTCTGCCACCTCCGGCTGTGTTTACCCTGCTGAGCCTCAATGTTCCTATCCATAAACCACGTAGTGCTTTCCTTATAGGGTTTTTCCAGGGAGGTAATGCATTCAAAGTGTTCAGCACAGAAGTAGGCCCCTGGTAGTATTAGACAGACACATGTAGCTATTTCAAGAATAGTGAGAAAAAAAAAAGAATATTTTTTTAATGTTTATTTATTTATTTTTTACATTTATTTATTTGAGACAGAACACAAGTGGTGGAGGGGCAGAGAGAGAGAATGAAACACAGAATCTGAAGCAGGGCAGAGCCCTACACAAGGCTCAAACTCACAAACCGTGAGATCGTGACCTGAGCCAAAGTCAGGTGCTTAACTGACTGAGCCACCCAGGCACCCCTATTTATTTTTGAGAGAGACAGAAAGACAGAGTGTGAGTAGGGGAGAGGCAGAGAGAGAGGGAGACACAGAACTCCAAGCAGGATCCAGGCTCTGAGCTGTCAGCACAGAGCCTGATGTGGGGCTTGAACTCACGTGCTGTGAGATCATGACCTGAGCTAAAGTCAGACACTTAACCGACTGAGCCACCCAGGCACTCCAAGAATATTTTTTTTGGAGACCAATTTAATAATACCTGTCAAAGTTTTTATTTTATTTTATTTTATTTTATTTTATTTTATTTTATTTTATTTTATTTTGTTTTATTTTATTTTATGTTATTTTGTTATTTTATTTTTATTTTTATTTTATTAAGTTTATTTCTTTATTTTGGAGTGAGAGAGAACAAAAGAGAGAGAATCCCACTCAGCCTCTGTGCTGTCAGCACAGAGCCCACGTGGGGCTCAAGTTCACAAATGGCAAGATCATGACCTGAGCCAAAATCAAGAGTCAGATGCTTAACTGACTGAGCCACCCAGGTTCCCCAATACCTGTCAAAACTTTAAATGTGCATTTCCTTTCGTTCAGCAATTCAACTTCTAGGATTTTTTTTTCCTATAAAAATGCCAGGAAGAATATATACTATATAGATATCAATTACTACTTTCTACGTAATGGTAAAAATTAGGTTTTACATAAGAAATCTCCAAGAATGAAGTAGAAATAGTGAAAATGAATTTGGTTAAGACACCAATGCTTTCAGAGGCTCTGGCACAGTTAAAAATGTACCTGCTTGAGTTTTGGTTTTGGGGTATGTATGTGTACAACCTTTGGCAAGCAGCCTAATTATTTTCATTCTCAGGTTTCCCATCTGTCTCAAGGAGATAACTATCTCCCTGTCCTCAGCCCTATAGGGATAGTGTCATATTCAATATTCCCGAGAGTCTTACAATTCTGCATAAGCATCACTTATGAACTGAAGTCATTCTATTATACGGCTCTCTTCTGCAGTATTTCCAGAAGCCATTTAGTAATGACAAAAGACCAGATTTTAATGTTCCTTTGTTGGAGAGATGATAAAATCTGGTCTAACGATCACACTATATCTAGCATATGTTATCACCAGCCTGAGACCTAGTTCAATATTGGCCAATGCAAAATGTGTATTGAATTACTAAATACTTATCACATCTAGATGCAAATTAAACTCTCTCCGGGGGTCTAATTATCAAGAATTTACTTTTTTAAGCCCTTAATACCATGAAGAGTGGTTAAAAGGTCAGCTCACTTGCATTTTTAATATTTCTTGAATTGAATCATGTTCCCCCACCCCCTCAACAGCTACTGCCACAGTAGTAACAAGACCTATGAATATTCCAAATGATTCCTTCTAGCCTGTAGGACTTAGAGAGAAACTGCTTGCAGCCGTCCACCATGTTGGTCAGCACTTAATGCCTTTTCTCCTGCTTTCTACCCCTCCTAGAATGCCCTTTCCTCTTTTTTCCCTCCAACTAGTTAGTTAACTCGGGCTTATCCTACCTATCTCAGAGCCTAAATAGCCACCCCTACATTCTGAATGTCCCTACCCTTCTTCTTCCCAAAGCAATCTGGGAGTGTACCTCAATCTTTTCCTTTAACTCACAACACTGGGAAAGAGTTCATCTGGTATCCCAGATGCCTCAGAAGCATCTCCTATGTGGTCATTTTAACTAAACTTCACTCCTCCCTCTTCTGTATTCTTTCGGACAGGTGCCTCTTTTTGTTTAAAAAGCACAAAAACAGAGGCAACTGGGCGGCTTGGTCAGTTAAGTTTCCAACTTCAGCCAGATGATGATCTCATGGTTCGTGAGTTCCGGCCCCGCACAGGCTCTGAGAGCACAGAGCCTTCTTCAGATCCTCTGTCTCCCTCGCTCTCTGCCCCTCCCTCACTCGCGTGCTCACTCTCAAAAATAAACAAACATTTAAAAAAATAAATAAATGGAAAATCAAAGCACAAA